>NW_024524600.1:2138681-2738681 GCF_017590135.1 Pyrgilauda ruficollis
TGTCTTCTATTAACTTGGCAGGACTGACTGTTTTTCCAAAGGTGAGGTGGACAACTAATGATGGAGGTCAAGACAGACAGAAACCAAGAAAAACAAAAAGTTAAGTTGCAACTGATTTCAGTTGTGCACCAATAAAAATTCTTACAGGTTTGGGTTTCAGTCTCTTCTGACTTTGTAAGGAGAGGAGCTGTTGGTTTTCCTAAGTTATCATCTGCAGCCTCCCTTGCCAGTACAGTGCCAGAATTGTTTAATGAGAATATCTCAGGATCCAAAATATTGTAACTGCAGAATGGGAGAAAGAGAAGAAAACACAAAAAAACCCCCATGTACAGTATGAAAAAGATTTTTTATGTACATACACAAAATTCAGTGTCTCAGAAGTGATTACTTTCCAGCAGCTTTAGGAATAAAAAATAATGAATGATAGCCAAATGTTATAAGGAACCAAAAAGTAACTTGGTGTAGTATATTTCAAAGCTTTCATCTCACCAACGAAGTCAGCAACCAAAACTGTGCCTGATGTCCACAGGATGGAAAGCAAAACTTTTTACATAGTAAAAAGTAATTTCTATTTAAAAGCTGAACTGTTCCTATGAATATATTGTAATTCAGATCTGTCTGCATTAACAGCAATAACACAATTATCTCTATTAATAGCAAGCACTGATTGTGCAGTAAGATGTACCTGTCCAGATGCTGTGAAGCACTAATTCCAATGTTATATTGCTCTTCCAGGATCTTTTTAAATAGGTGGTAGTGTGCAACTGCCAGATAGATATTCATCTGAGACTTCCAGGGCATCTCTTCAAGACACAATTGACAGAACTGACTCCGAGTTACGTATTTACTCAGCAGCATCACTAACGTTTGATGAGCTAATTTCGTCAACTTATCCCTGATTTTCCTAAACAAAAACATATGAAGTAGCAAAAAATGAAAATCTGTTTTCTTGAAGCTCTAGAAAAAAAAGTCCTGGTAAAGATACGCCAATATTCCATTGCATATCTCCAGATTCATATGCATAAGCACATAAGCGCATGACATATTTCTAAATAAAATACTTTTGCTTTAGTCAAGAAAAGCAACAGTGCTTTCCCTCTTTAAGTGTACTTAACACACAATAAATCCTAGTTCATATTTTACCAGCTTCTATAAGATAATTGTCTTAGTACTTTAAAGAGGTTAGATAATTTTGAAGTTATTTGTCCCTGATTTGTACAGATTATTATAGCAAATATAATGTGCTTCCAAGTCAATTCAGGAGGGTCTTCTATTATACTATAAATCTGGATTTTTTTTTTATTGCTTTGCTTTGGTAGTTAAGCACATCCAGTATGAAGAGAACGCAGTATTTCAAATCCGGATTCCTGCCTTTAATTTCCAGCCAAAATTTTTTAAGGTTTCCCTGAGAGATGAAAAAATTCTGTATTACTTCACAAACATATAATGCCATATTCAAACCAAATCTCATTTTTTAAAAATTAACTGTAAACTGATTCCTTTATTAATCTAAATTATTTTTCTGCCTGTTTTTCACCTTTAAAATGTGGGCAGAATAGTATACCACATACAATTTTGATTATGCTATACAGCATTACTGTTATGTAAGACACAAAACAGTAGCTGATAAAAACCCAAGACAGGTTTAACATCCCCTCTTCTGCTGAAAGCCATGAAAATCATTTTAAGCAAGGTAGGGTTTCTTCTGGCAAGGAGGAATAATAACATTTTTGGATGGTTTAGGTGAAGATTTAGATTATATGGAAACTTTTTTTAGGTTATTTAAAACACTTCCAGAATCAGTTACATGATTGCTTATATGCAAATATTTATAGTTTTCTGTTTGCTAATTACTGAAATTGTAAGTGACCAAAGGACCAAGTTATGAACACTACACATTCTTTTAGGTCAGAAGGTAATGTTATTGGCAAGTTAACCAAATATAAACAAATATCTGCCAAAAGAAGAGGTGATTTTTTTTTAATCAAAAACCAGTTTTCTGGAAGGTACAGAACAGATAGTCCAAAAAGTCTAGCACAAGGACCACAAAAATCATTCTGAAACTACTACTACTATTAAATTATTTATTTAATAATAAATATATTTAATAGTAAATATTTTATTAGCTTTGTAACAGATAAACTCCCCAACACAGTTTGAAAAGCACTATAATACACAGATTACCCAAGCTTTTCCACCTTGATGAATCAACATGCTGAAGCTAACACAACTGAAATACAATCTTTGATTGTTAATACAAAGACTTGAAATCGTTAACAGCTATTAAACAGAAATGCAACAGATTTTGTTTCCTTGAGTGGAAACCAATTTTATACTAAATTGCATCAGAAAAATGTGCAGAGAGGAATGTGCATAACTTAGTCTTTTTGATACAATAAAAAAAATAAAATACACACTTAATTGTAAACTAAATTTCAGTCAAAATATTTTTTTCTGTATATGAGCCTGACAACTGCTTACTTTTGTGTTTCTGGAGAATTCATTACATCTGGATTTTTCATAAAATATTCTCTGAGAGGTCCTGTCTTAGGCACAGCATTTTTTGTTGGTTTATTTGAAGGTGATGCCTTTGGTTGCTTTGAAGGTGGGGTATTCTTTCCCTTTAAAATAAAAATCTTGCATCAAAATCTTAAATATACTTCAAATAATTACTTATACCTACATTACCAATTACTTGAGGTATAGAGCAGTTTGGTTTATGTAGGAACAGAACATAAAAAAATAAATCCTGGAAATGGTTATCAAAATAACACTGCAAAAGAAATACCTAAAAAATTCCTGAAAATGTCACAATTTTTCTGCAAAGTACATGTCAAATGCCTGACACAAAAAAGCCAGCCAGGTCTCTAAAACATTTTCTTTTATATACCAGTGTTTTCATCACAGAAATAATGACAATTCTTGTCCTAATATTAGAAACAGTAAAACTTTGTAATGCAAAAATGGAGACAGAAAAACCCTTATCCTCTCTATCTATCTAAAAATCTATCTCAGATGCTAGCAGTATTTCGACATTACTAGAGGATTATGAGGGAGAAAACTCTTCCTCCAAAGTAATACAAATCCATTGAGATTATTTGTATCTTCCAGTAAGATAAAAATTTATTTTAAATTAATTCTGAACAAAAATCCTTTATTGTGCAATTAAAACATCTGCACGAGGAGTCAACCACGAACAATTACT
The DNA here is from genome assembly GCF_017590135.1 of Pyrgilauda ruficollis. Classification (NCBI taxonomy): domain Eukaryota; kingdom Metazoa; phylum Chordata; class Aves; order Passeriformes; family Passeridae; genus Pyrgilauda; species Pyrgilauda ruficollis. The sequence continues at coordinate 2,141,887 of NW_024524600.1, forward strand.
CACAAAAAAGTCTAAGTATGTATTGCACAAAAAGGCGTGAGCTGATCTCCTTTTCTGAATGTGATGATACCCAAGACATTTCCTATTACCACCATGTTCTTTTAAAGGGAGTAAGGAAAGGCAAGTTTCTTCTGATTTCGGAATTCCTTATTCTGACTCATCTCAAATTCCCACAATTGTTGGTCTTTCAGATGAATCCCATGCCAACTTTTCTTCCTGGTTTCAGAAGTGCAGAGGTCAGCTGAGAACTAGAGTTTGTATCCCAAATTTTAGGAACTGTGGATGTCTCTAGATGAGATTTTCACGAGATGATTTTTTTTAATTTATTTTGTTCTTATGGTATTGCTACCCAGTAAAAATATACAACTCCTTAAAAATAGAACTCACTTTCTGAACTCCTGCAGCACTTGTGCTTTCTCCCAGAGTGAGAGATTTTACTTGTGTTGAAATTCCATCAGCACCGAGGAAGGTGTCATTCCTCCTGATAAAAAATATTTTTTAAACCATCATTGTAATCATCATCATGTTAAACTCCTTTCATAGTAAAAGATTATCTTTGGGAACATATAGAGCACATCAAGCAATTCCTATTTCATTTGCAGTTTTAAATTCAAAAGACTTTCTTTTCTTTATCCTCTTAAGAAAATAGGAAGTGTTAATTTTCAAGGTTTATTATAGAAGTCTGGATTTATGAGTAACAACTAAATCACCTTCCTAATGCCTAGTAAAATAAAATAGTTTTCTTCATTATCCAAATTATATTACAGATTTTGCAAATAATTTCTTCACGTCCTATTGTTTTGGTCTCTTGTAACCACAATTCCTGTTCCCTAAAATATATATCTCATTTTCACTGATTATTTGCCTTTCATATTTTAGATTTGATTATTTGCCTTTCACATTTTAGAAATACTGATGTGCTTTTTTAAAAATGGGATCTTCTCAGGTAAGTGTCTACACTTTGGCTCCATTTATCTTTTCCCCACAGAATTTTTTTGACACTATAGTAGGCCCTGATCAGTTTGCTTTGGATTTAACTCATCATACCTCCCCAAACTATGTCACCATCCCACAATAATAGCTGCGTAATCCTCTGTGTTCTAGGAGTCACGGAAATTACTCCTGATGGGTCTTCTGAAGGGTAAAACTTAAGAGTTTCTTTTGTAACTGTGACTCTCATGAGCCTAAGTAGGCTAATTAGGTGTTACACTACTACTGTAACAGAGCTCTACCTTTTCAAGTTATTTTCCACACTCTCTGCCCACTCCAGAACACACTCAAACTTCTCTTCATTCAGGACTCTGCGCAAAAGTTGAACGAAGAACTCAAGGAAACGTCTTTGGCCTCTGAATTTAAGCACTGCAATAAGGTAACAAATAACACAGGGGTTTATGCTCTAACAGAATTCTGAATCCAGCCAGAAGTACAGCTACATATGCCTCAAAGCACTTATTTATGTCATATTGTGTACTCATAGTGACACTAAAATCAGGGATACACAATGGCAGTTGCTAAATACTTCTTTTGATTTGGCATACAGAATCATAAGCTCACTCTATTTAATATACTTTTAGAATTACAAACAATATAGAGACAGATTTCTGTGAATTCCTCTTTCAGTGAAATAATTTAATGTGGAAATGGGGTATCTCAATTTTAAAAGAACATTCCATACAAAGAGAATCTTTGAAAACTTGGCACATCTTTTAAATTTACTTGTTTCTAAGGTTATTAGAGAACAAACATGATTCAATTTAAAATATTAATATTTTATATACTTAGCATGAACACCTGTCATGGTTTGACCAGGAAGTGAGGTTCTGCAAAAGTTATGGTCAAACGTGTTATGTTCCCAGGTCACATCTCACAGTAACCATTTTGGAAATACACTTTTCATGGGGGCACTGGCACTGTGCCAGAGTCAATCCACGACAATACCCCAAATAATTGGTTGCATTCACTTCTCAATGTGTTTATACCAAGAATTTTTTATAAGCTATGTTTTACTTGATTTTGTATACTGGAGAACCAAATGAAGGTAACATTCTCAAGAGCTTATTCCAAGCAGGAATGAGATTGCTTTACTGGCAACTTTCTGAAGTAAAGGAGCCCTTACAATTAATATAAACACCAAGTACCCTACCTTCTCGATAAGCACTCTCTGATGTCCAACATGAAATTACAGGGTAGAGGAGCAAAGGAGATTCCTTTCCTGTAAGCTGTTTTCCAGGACCTGCATCAATAACCAAATGAAATCCATTATGAAAAGCAGTGAGAATATGCAATAAGCTCCACTTATAACTAACAAAAAAATCCTTCTCCAGCACAGAGTCTGCTTTTAAATCTCTCACTGTCATGAGAGAGGATGTCTGGAGTTCATCAGAGGTCTTAAAGAGCCATGAAAATCATATGTGGAGAAGAATGTGCAGAAAGGACATGTCAAAAATGTATTTAAGGCTATACAGAAAGAACAGATCCCATGATACTTTTATTGACTAATGCTTACATTCATATTCTGTGTACGTACAATGTAAGTAGGTAGAGGATTCTTTTTTCTTAAGCTAAATATTAACAAAAATAGATGTTATTCAGTTATATTCTATAAATAATATACTTTATATGGAATACACAGATATGAACATTATACAGAATATATAGGACAATAACTTGGATTCAAGCTTCTGGCAGTTAAACACAACAGCTGATTAAACATCACCAGCTGACGAGCACCAAAACAATGTTACACGTACTGCTTGTTATTTCTCTCTAATAAAGAAAAACAATCTACAAATTTTGTGCTTAGACAAGCCCTGTGGTTGAAAAACATCAATGCAACAAATCCCTGAAAAAAGCAAGATCAAAAATGCACTCTGGAACCAGTTGTAATTGTGGATCAATAGCTACAACCTCCAGTGAGAGCAATCAGTTTAGGTCTGTTGAATGTAAATAATGTCCAACTAAGTAGGACAGCCAGCAGGAAAAGCAGACTTTTTAAAAATTCCTTTTTATGACATCCTTTCTTAGTACTCTCTCCCATTTGACAAGTTCAAAAATATGTTGCTCCAAATAAGCATTTTCACAAAGAAAAATATGTCCCAACATTTTTTTAATGGGAAAATAGGTGAAATTTCAGAATTTAAATTGTATCGTGTGCGAAATATTTTTGTTTTCTCTTCTTTTGAAAGAAGCAGATTCAGCTCTTTTCCATTTTTCTTGGAGACTATCATCAGTGGAATGCTAAGTGTTGATCCAATTATAAGGATTTCCTATGACAAGGCTTTTTCCAAAACATTATTAACAGGATGCCCTACAGGTGTGCACATTGTCCTAAACCATTAATACATATTTGTAAGGACAGCTGTAAGCTTTGCATGGCCACACCAAAAGGCTTCTTCTCAATTTGTATCCTGAAACTATTGACAAATAGGCTATTTCAAAAGCAGAGCAGACTTTAGTGATCAATTATTTGCCAGCTATTGAAAATGTGGGGTTTTTTTCTAACCATCCATTAATTTAACTTTCTATTAAGTAACTAACATGACTTTCTATTAACTTGCAGAATTTTTTCCTTATGTGACTTGTTCTGCAGGAAGGTAGGCATCAATGTGAGCAAAACTGAAGGATTATTTCACAGATTAATGGAATTTTTCCATCACCCCTTATCCTATTTTTCACAAGAATGCTTTCTCTTCTGAACAAATGCATGTACAGAGGTGATAGATGATAACTGGAACATGAGTGGTGTGGTCTTGCAGCTGCATTCTGGGCTATACTAGAAACAGCATGGCCAGCAGGTGAGGGGACATGACTATTCCCCTCTATTCAGCACTTGTGAAACCACATCTAGGTTACTGTGCCTGGGTTTGGGCACTGTAGTACAAGACACCAACACAGCAAAGTTGAGGGAAGGACAGCCAAGATGACAAGGAGCTATAGTGCATGAAGAGGCTGAGGGAACTGGGAATATTCAGTCTTAGGAAGAGAAATCTAAGAGGAATCTCCACTTACCTAACAGGAGGAATAGAGAATGTGGAGACAGACTCTTCTCACTGATGGCACAATAGGCAATTGAAACAAGCCGGAAATCAGAAAATTCCAAACACATATAAAGAAAACCTCTCTAACCATAAGAGTGGTTAAATATCAGAACAGGTTGCCCATAAAGGTTATGAAATCTCTTTCTCCAGAAAGCAGCTTTTTTAAAAATCTGGACAAGCCTCAGAGCAAGCTAATCTAATTGTACCTGTTTTGAGAAGGGGGTTGGAATAAATACCTTCTAACCTATACTACTCTACATTCTATCCAGGCTCCAAGGAGTACAAATCAGTGGTGTCTCTGAGATTAAATTCTAACCAAATTTTCTTTATAATTCTTACTTGTTAATTCTTCTAACTTTGGCAGGATTATTAGCCATAAAATTATTGTGCTTGATCCAGACTCCAAGATATTTTAACATATGTTTATTCATTCCCGAGTTAAAATACTTAGTTAAATACTAGTATGCATGCAATTCCCTCCCAAAAAGGACAATTTCTGTTAACTTTCTTCAGGGAGAGTTTTCTCCACTAAAATTTCCTGCAGGGGTCATTACTACCAGCATTGGCAGGGTATTAAGACACGCTATAAATGGACAGTGGTCTTTGCCACTGCATTTTCTGATTAAAGAAGATAAAGCAAGCCTAAATGACAGGGAATCCAATTTAAACAGATTGGAAGAACATAAATATTTGCAGAGCCATTCACAAAGGAATATTCCTTTGAAAGAAGAAATGAGTGTTCCAGTGGAAATTACAAAAAATATGAATACACACATCACTGCCAGGTGATCATTACCAAGATCATTATTGCTTTGGTTAAGTCATCATGGAAGATATAAGAAATAAAAGTACTTCAGTAAATGTAGTTTTTTACAAACAAACCATAGAAAATTCCATAGACGTGGTAAGATGTCTTTCAACAGTCCACCCACCTGGTTCTGTCAGTTTGAAGAGACTTGATTCAAGACTATTTAGATTTTCTGCTGCTTTTGCCATTGCAGCTAAATGGGATGCCCTTGAGGAACGTCTCTGAAATATTGAATACTTTGTTATGAAAGCTTAGTTTTAACTTAACTAAAACCAGCTTGTCAATAGTGGAATTTAGCTTAGATCACAAGTATTCTAAATCTACATCTTATAATTTCATCAAAAATTGTATTATTTTTCTTTTCTGATGAAATAGGAATTGTGTTCGTGATTTTTTTAGCACAGCATATTTTGTCAAGCATGGGGACTCCCATTCTCTGGAGGTGTTCAAGACTGGGCTGGATGAAGCACTGAGCAACCCAGTCTAGTAGAAGGTGTCCCTGCCCAAGGCTGGGGGTTGGAGCTAGATGATCTTTGAGGTCCCTTCCAACCCAAACCATTCTATGATTTAAGAACAAAAAAATTAATAAATCTACTCTTCAAAATAATAAATACAGAATTTAGAGAAAAGAAAAAGTAAAAAACAGAGCACCTACCTTTACCTCTTTGCCAGTGTGTGTTTTTTCAGTTTTCACATCTCCTGACTGGCCAGGTGAAACTCCTGGTAAGATCAACAATTTTTTCCCATAGTTAATGATAATTGCTGAAAGTTCATACTCTTTCCATGAATGTAGTACCTATAAAAGAATAATCTGTTATACAATTTTTGTTTACATAATATGTAATATTTCATTACTGTCTAGTTGTAATTGTCAAAATGCATGAATATTATAAATATAAATTAATTATTCAATATTCGAGTTTCTTTTAACAAAAAACCCAGGACTGTAGACATGTAAAATAATTGGAATTGCAGATATTATCCATGTGTTCTATTCTGCTTAGCCTATCCCTCAGAGAATAGAAAGATTTACCCAGAAGTATCTATTGCTGTGATTGACACTCTCCCTCTTCTCAGGCAGTACTGCTATCAAAGAACAAAAAGGGTAACTAAATGATCCTCATTTGCCTCTCTGGTATCAAGCACACATTTTAAAATCCCAACTGTATTAGTGAAATGACTGGTGAAATTTATTTTTAAATTGCAAAATTTATAAATTAACAGTGTAGTGAATGTTTTTCGATGGCTTTATCTTCTTTAGATAGAGCTCAAAAGGCGCAAGTGCTTCTGCTATGCTCAAGCTAACTTCACATGAGGATCTTTGCCTTTGTGATCCTAAGTAAGTGTACAAATTACCTCAGGATAAACACAGTACATGCCCTGACTGTAAGTCAAAAGAAAAATATATATCATGCTTTAATGAGAAGCATTTTCAATTCACTCATTCTCTTTGCTATTCTGCATGCTATCCTGTTGAAATGCTATCTCTAAGGGAGAAAAATCAGCAATATAAGTGGTAGTCAATTAGCTGAGGAATCCAACAACAAACAAACACTTAATCAAGGTTTCAAGGCTTCTAATAGGCTTTATTGGCCCTGATAGCATTCACCTGGGGCCCATGCCTGTGGGGCCTCTCAACTCAAGTCTAAGCCTACAGTCCCCGCTGGCTCCTATTTGGCAGGAATGTTGGTCTCCAGCCTGGTGCAAGTCATGCCTGGGTGTGGCAATGGATCCACTAGACTGGGCACCTGGCCCACGGACCAACTTCTGAGCATGACCTCAGACTGTTCCCATCATGATGGACCAGCCTGCTGGGTTCTGTCTGACCCTAGCCACCTCACCAGGCCTTATCCTCACCTGTGGACTGACTTCCCAGCTTCAAATCTGACCTGCCTCATCACAACAAATTTGCCTGATAATGTGCATGCCTGGCTGAACCTCAGTACCAGTGCTGCTCTGCCAGCCATGGCATTGCCCTTGGCTCCTGGCCTCACAGCCATACTGGCCTTGCAGAGCATTTTCAGGGTTATTTGGTTCTGATCTATCTTGTGAGGTTAGCACGGAGATTCTGCTCCTATAAAGAACCAACACAGGGCAACCCCTCAAATCCTTAGCCACAGCTCAGCTTCAGTACGAGCTCTTAGTTGAGGTGCACCCAAAGCCAGAGGAAAGCTGGCTTTTTCAGTATTGCACATTTATAGTAGCAAGTAATTAACTGCAGCATGTCCCTATACATGAGGGGAAAAAATCCAGTACCTGTTTCTCCTTATCTCACTAAATAGATTGAGTATCTGAATCACAAATGTCATCTACAGATACATATTATGGTTGAAAGTCAAGGTGTTTTTATTTTTGCCAGCATGCAAGACTAAACAGTATAAAGTCTCTTGTATCTAATTAGCAACTAAAACAGATATGTTAATCTGATTAAAACTACAAATATGGATTATTTGCAATAAATAAACTTTTAAACTTATATATTACATGTATGTCTCACTGAAATAGTGCTACCTTAAATGTAAAATTGCACACAATCATATAAATTTAGATCTGATGACATGGACTAATAGACTATTTTCTGAATAAACAGTAAAAAGTCAAAATGTCATTGTTATAAAAATGCACTGATTCATAATACTAATAAATATATGTATGCCTTTACTGTTTAAGAATGCTAGCTCTCTAAGATATCATTCTGAAGGCCAGCTTACTAAATCTCTTTTTTTTCCCTCAAAATGACAAGAGCTGTATCTCAAATTAAGCTGTAACCACAAAAACATACACCATACCTTTGCTGTATGATATGAAGCACAAGCTATCATATGCTGAATACTCTCATAACATCCTTCCTCTCTCCTTTGCAAAGCAGCACTTGGAATTTCTTGGAGAACAGCCAAGCATTTAATGAGGATCTGTAAATACAAGGGTTAAACCAAAATTATAGTCTGGAGCATACTTACAAGTTTGTACCTCTGTAGAGCCCATTGTATTTCATGGTGAACTTTAAAAATACTTTGAAATCTAATGCACAGGATAAAACATTACCTGTACAAATACCAATAATTAAATTTCCATTTAATTGAACAATGTCAAGATTTCAACACCAGCCCTTTGGGATAAATGATATGTTCACATAAAATCCCAGATATTAATATATAGATACATGATGGATATTTTTGCTGATTTAACTAACATGAAATCCAGGAATGTTTCATTCAGTGAGATTATGTTATCTACTGGAAGACTGTTTAAAAATATATTGAGATGGCAAGAATTTCAAATGAAAAAAATGTATTTCCAGTATGCTGTAAAGAAAAATACTTTTTTCCCCATTTTTGTCCATCAGAAATAAAAAGAGCATGTGGCTAAATTATTTTTCACTTTAACTAAGAAATCTGAAATAGGAGCCATTTCCAGTGGCTAGCTGTACCTTTAGCAGGACACCACAGCCAATGGCATCTTAAGCAAGAAAATGATTTTTTTTTCCCTAATCACTCCTGAAAACTTCTCAGGGCCCTAAATGTCCCAGCTGTCCTTCCCTGAGTATCCTCACTTGAGACCTCTCCTCATACCCTCTACCCAGGAGCCCAAGAGTGGCAATCAAGCTCAGGCACAAGCCTTCAGCCCCTGCTTGAGCTGTGGTACTACTGTGCTGCTCTTCAGTTCTTTCTCCTGGACGGACCTTGGACCTGGGCTGTAGCCTTGTCTCCAGCCTCTGGCTTCAATTCCTGCACCTCCTGGCTTTTTCTCCTGGATGGACCCTGGGCCAGCCCAATAACCTCACGTTCCCTGGGCTGTTCTGGATCCTCTTACCAGCACCCTGTTCTGTCTGCCATATTCAGATGCTGCTGGTCTGTGCCTCACCTGCAGTGCAGTCACCTCATCCTTTCTCACAGTGCAAATATACTCTTATTGCTGCTACCTAAAAAGGCTACCTAACTACAGGAAAAACATTTGCATGTTTCTACTGTATGCTTGCTGAATCTAAAAACTACATCTGCTGCTCCATAAAGTGTACTCTGTTTTTGAAGAGAAGGTGCTTGCTTCTGGAAAGGAGCACATGCCTGAAAACTAAAGACTGCATTGTCAAAACACTGAATAGCTTTCTTTTCTTTAAGAAGAAAACAAAACTGTATACGAAGCAAACAGTCTGAATTAAAAAAAAAATAAAAAAAACAACAAACCAACAACCAAACAAAAAAAACCACAGGCAAATGCTGCTTTTCTTTCCTCAAAGTTGCCATCTGCAAATAACATTCAAGTAGAAATTACATAGTAATTTCTGCTACAGTTTGAAATACCAACAATCACCCTAAAGAAACAATCGATACTCTGCAGTTACTTCACCATATCTGAGTGCAGAATGTGTGCAGCTTACACTGAACTTCAATGCATTGGGGATGTATAAAACTCCAAAAGGCTTTTCTTTCCTCAGCTATTAAGAAGTCAGAGCCTAGATATTTAGCTCTCCAACTGTACTGCCTATTATAAGTTTAATTTGAATAACTATAAATGCAGGACCTGACAGCTGCTTTATCTTAAAATGCTCTCACCTGAACTACCGGCACTAAAAAAATCTTGTGATAAATAAGTGGGGCGAGGAGACCATAACATTGTACAACAGACTGCAGGGCGTAACTTGGATCGTTCAACCAGTTGCTAAGTTCAATTGCCACAGTCATTCTTTCACATTCTGCTAATCTAGCTACCTGTAAAAGAAAAACACATTTTGATTTAAATATTTATTCTGTTGTTTAAATCATTTGAGAGTGGAAGAAGACAGATGTTACTGCCGTTTAAAAAGCAGGATAAGCAGCAAATAAGATGAAAGTTTAAGAAGGAATTTAAATTTACACCTCTTAGAAGTATATTACAAAACACATTATTCCTGGTACTAAAGGAAATGATTGCTCTTGTTCTAATTGTGCCCTCTGAGTTTGCCCATATGATATACAAATCGTGGCTGATTAATAACCTCAAACTATGTGGAGTGGAAATTTCACATGCTAGCTTTTCAGAGTCGGTAAGGGAAGGATAAATCCTTCCCTTCCCTTCAAGTTATCTGCTGCAGTCCTCGCAAGTGAGAATTAATCTTGTAAAGTCACGGAGTAATCAACTGCTCACATTTTTTACAAGTACTTCAGCAAAGAAAGGAATAGAATAGGAATGCAATAAAATAGGAGGCAAAGCTTGACTATCCAAATAAAAAAGAAAGGGTCTTTTTTGTCATCAACATACCATTATATTATAAAAAACTCTGAAATGAAATATTACTATATTAAAACCAAGAAGTCCTGTTAGAAGTCACATCTTAATTAAAATACATGTATTAGATAGCATAAATATTGAAAATTAAAAATTCAAGGTAGATCTTAAGGGGACAAAAATAACAATTATTATACTTCTTTCTTATATTATAGTCTACCACCACTGAAGTCAAGAAAAATCCTTCCTCAGTGGGCTTTGGATTAGAAAATAACTGACTCAGAAACCATCATTCCAGCAGGATGTAAATAACCAACAGCTTCTGAAATACTTCAGAAAGAAAGGCCATGTAACCCACAGAAAATGGAGTATTCTGTAAATAGAATTAGTTGATTGCCACGTCTATCTTGCAATGATGAAATAAAGGTGATGAAAAAGTAAAATAAAATCCAGTATATTATTTTAAATCACACATACTTGCTCTTTATAAAGTATCTCATTGGAACAGATGGAATCACAGAAGAGTGCTCCTTCCATGACACTAATATCAGAAACAGCAAATATATTCCGCAAAAAGAGGTGCAAGGTAATAGGAGAAGTCTGAGATACAGCTTCAAAATGTAACCTACAAAATACAAAAGCAAAAGAACAGCAAAATCATGTTAGTTATGATTCAGATCTTGCATGCCTGACACTGCATTATAATAAAATGAAGTCTTTAGTTTTAAAATTATGGACAAAATGGATTACTATAACTTCTTCTAGAAATAAGAGTCACATAGAAAACCGAAAAATTTGCTTAAAATCTAAATTAAAAACTAAATAAATAAAAATATGACTGCTTTTGAAATTGCTATCCACTTTCTACTAATCTAAGACAACTTTTCCTTATTTGCATCATGTAATCCAATGTAACTAATTTTGAACTGTCTTTGAAAACTTCAGATGCTACAGCTTTGTTTTCACTGTCTCCTTTTATACATTGTTCTTCTGTATTCTGACAATGATGCACTCAGTTGTGAAGTCCATTACTAAGTATTACTAACAGACCCCTTTTCAACACTTATGTCTTGTATTACAAGTCTCAAAAGAATCTCTTCTCTTTTGTCTGCTTTTCTGTCAAGAAATTTTTGGTTGGTTTTTTTCCCTTCCCTGGAGACAGAGGAGCATTTGTACTTGCTGTATTTTTTGAATATTTTTGTTACAGGAAAAATCCTATTATTTTGAAGTACAATAAACAAATTCCTTCTTCTCCTCGATTGTATTTCCTGAAAGAGACTGAAACTCGAGAAGGAAGATCAAATAGACACATTCACTCATTTGAAATTGCCAAGATACCACCACCAAGGCCTCTGGCTGGAAACACAGTTTTCCTTTCCTTCAGGCTCCCTCTGCTGTCCCTTTAGTGAGTCCAATTTCTTACCTACTGCTCAGTAAACCTGAAGCTGCCTGATACCGCAGCAGTGAGAATCTACCATGTTAATCGGGAAAAAAAAAAGGTGGGGGGCGGGGGCTTGGCCGTAACTGTCAGAAAAGTAAAATCCCCAGAACTTCTTTGCACAGCTGCTTAACATTTTCTGTCTTCACCTGATTTATCTGAAAATAGACTCATTACAATGTTACCTCTAGAGATGGATGTGTTAAAAAAAATTGCTTAAGAAAAAACAGTAATGACAAAACAAATGCAGAAAACAGCACAATGACTATTCCTGCTTTGTTCACTGGCCAGGGGTAGATTAAAATCATGAAATAGTCATGAAATAGTATGTATAGTGATTTTCTGACAGCATCAATGCAATCCACAGGCTGTAAATCCCAAGTGCTGCTATTACTATGGCATGTAACATTGAGACCCTTGGTGCATTTGTTTGCCTGCTATCAGGCATGTGGTGGCACTTGAAGGGCAGACACTGAAGTTGATTATTTCTATTCAGTTATATTGGATGTTAATTCATTATCAAATCATAAATCACTTACATATAAAATTATTTTTCTTATAATATTTCATGTCTGTTATTTCATTGAAAACTCTTTTATCTGGGAATAAATTCAGTTTTGATATATTTCTAAACCTGGATATATTGAATTTCAGTAAATGTAAGCACAGTATTTCTAGCTGGGCGATGAAAAACTTCTATAATTATGAATTTTTTTCATAAAATAATTAATCTTAAATATTTCTAAAGACCTTTAGCATATGCAATGATTATTGGCACATTACATAGCTACTCCAAAACAAAATTAGCAAGAATTTACCTGTTTGGTTGGTGTTCTTGACAAAATGTTCACAATTTGTGAGATCTATTGCTCTATAAATTGCAAAGTCAAGCACCCAGTGCATATGATACATTTTGTATATGAAAATGCACCACACAAAACTAGTACCCACTGTGGAAATGTTTCACAGTTATCTTAAGAAAACAGCCATTACAAAGAATTCGGTGTGTAAATGTTAGCAGTGTCATAAATAACAAAAATCCTCTGCTAATTATAAACCTTTTTTTCAGAACGTTTTTCATATCACAAGACTGAACAAAATTCCACAACTTGGAACTCTTCTAAATAAAATGTGCACATCTATAATTAAAAAATAATTCTAGATAATTAATTACTATTTTAATTTGTTTCACCAATTACCTTTTTTCAGATATAGTCAAATTACTACTTGCAGACATTACAGCTGCATTGGGAGGGAGTGCAGAAGAATCTGAAACAAAGTAATCCCACATTGGTGAAAATGCTGCTCTGGCTAATTTAAAGTTGCCCGTCTGATAGGCTACCTACAAAACAAACAAACAGTGATTTGACATGCTCATGGAACAACCACGCCAGACAAAATTACAGGATATATAAGGTTTCAAAACTCCCCATAACATGTTCATTTACAATTTTTCTAAGAATATCCCAACACAGTTGAATAAAATACATGCAGCAATAATCAGATTCTGCTAATATTAGTGTGGTTCGGATTTAGCATCAGAGAAAGCAAAGGGGTTCCTGGACTGCTGACCAGTGCTCTAACAGCCCAGTGTGGAAAATTTTACAGGCATTTTGCTGCAGTTCTTGAAGGCATATAAATTCAACTAGGCTCGCTGTTCTTTTGCTAATACTGCAGAATGCCCTTCTGCTCTGAATAACAGGATGTAAACTAAGCCAAATAAGTAGGCATAAATTCACGGGGATACATCTTACACTGGAATATTTTGGGAAAGTTTCTAACTCTTCCCCATGATCTATCCATAGGGCTAGACAATTTCACTTTTCTCTGTGTCACAATCTGTTTTAAATATCCTTTTGTAAGAACACAAAAATATAATCATCTGACAACCTTTGTGGTCTTTCACATGATACTACGAAACTAATTTCAATATGAAAATGGCTTTGATATCTGCTAAGTTCAACAACATTTTTTATTCCATAATGACTAACAAAAGGATTTCTAGTACTTAGTCTCAACCACAAAAATAAAAACCTCAAATTATTAAAAAAAAAAAAAAAAAAGTTAAATGCAGACTGTAAAACAGAGATGGGTAAGAAAACTATCTGAGTCCTTTCCACTTAACCTGACATTTTCAATGATTTTGAATTAAGAATGAACTTAGTTAGATATACCATTTTTATGTTAAAATTGTGATTTGTGCTTACCAAGCTTTCGGCAAGGAGGTCTCAGGCTGTTACCAAATGCAGTTTTAGAACAACCACTGAAAACAAATAATTACAACCAAATGAAAGTATGTGTTCATTATCATATTCCAACCCTACCTGAGTTAGATATGCTCGAACAGTAGTAGCAGAAAGGGATGGATAGGCAAGGATTGGCTTAGTCATTTGCCCAATGGCATCCCCAATAAGTTTTCCATCTGAAGAATATGCTGCCACGGCAAATATGTATTTCTCATTGGCATCTAACCCTTGTACTTCTAAGAGAATTTTCCCATCCGCTGGTATCTACCAATAAAAATATTTTTCTAGTTAAGACTCACTGTACATACCAAAAACAAATATCAAATTCTAAACTTTAATTATTAAACAAACTATTTAATGGTCTTGGATACAATCAAAGTACAATCCAGATTAATAGCATGTAACGTACTAGATTCTGGTATTAAATTCTTGAAAACTATGAGAAAACAATGAAATGATAGGTGAGAAAAAGGATGTCTTCTCTGGAATGCTGATGTGTACACAGGGCACATAACATAAGAGAACAGTTAAGTACCAGAATCTGATGTTTTTCTAAGACACTTGTGTCCATTTGAACATTCACACAGTGATTGTCCATGCTTCCAGTCACTAAGCTAAAATGCTCTGTCCCTGAGCTGTGCTTCCAGACAAAGACCATATTGCTCTCCTTCATACATGCCACCTTCTTCTATCAGATATAGGCAGAGATATCTCTGGCTCTTTTCAGCACCATTAACAGCACTTCAGAGTCTGTGAAGCAAACAACAAACTTTCAAGATCTTAATTTTTCCTTCAAGTAATTGTATACCTGCACTTTAACATCATGGCTCACTCCTAAGAGGATTTTCCACCTTCCTCTCTGTGACCAAGCTGACTTACACAAGGAAGATTTCAAATCTTCAAAGGTCTTAAAACAAGAAACAAGTGCCAGTGATGGAAGGATAATATGAGAATCGAGATCATCATAATGCAGCATCAACACAATGCTCTTATTCAAACAGTCTGTCCTTCATAAGGAGACCTCTGAACAACAGAAATTCCTTTAGGATGCTGGGGCTGAACCCTGAACCAGCAGACCAGAAATAAGTGTACAACAGTCTGCAACAGCCCTTTATGATAAGTTGATAGATCCTGTCAACTTATCATTCTGTCCCCAAGAACTCTAAACTTTTTTATTGAAGTCAGCAGATAGAGACTTTGCCCGCAGATCAGCATATCCTAAAGCAAACAGGAGTTCCATTGCAGAGGTGTACGGGTAACCTCAGGTCTGTGTGTCTCCAGTGCCTGTCAGAGCTAAGATGGTCAGTGGCTTGGATGGACTGCAGCAAATTCACAGAAAAAACAGCAGGCAGTAGGGTGAAAGTCACCTGTCAAACAATTAATCCCGATAGGGGATGGAATATTGAAACTAACTCACTAAACATCACAGGAAGCTTGTGTTTGTGGATTTGATGATCAGAGTATCAGGAATAACATGAAAGCCTCTACTGGCAGTACCTACACACACCTTCTCTTTTCATACACTTTCCTTTAAGGAGAGGAGCCAGGGGAACGAAGGGTACAGATTCCCTCTCCATCACCAAACACAAGTCTATCAGTGTTAGCATAGAGCTCGCTTACAAAGCCAGGAAAGCCTGAAACATCAGGCAAAAGAGGTTGACATCATTCTTCTGTCACAAAGCACAAGAGACCTGCCCTGCAAAGAACAGAACTCTTAATAAAGATTTCCAGATACATAAATGACCACTGAGGTGATCAGTGAAGTTCAGATTACAGAAACTGATGTGGACATGCTGAAGTTTTCTTCTTCTTTCTTAAATTACAAAATGCACAGTATTTGGATGGTTCATTGTTGTCATACAGGAGGACAATGCAATAGCAGGCATGAGTGAATGAAAACCAGAACCTTCTCAGTCTGTGCCGAAACACCAGATTGGGATCCAAAGGAAAGAAAAAAACCTACCTAAAAATGCAAAACCAAACCAACAAAACAAACAATCAAACAAAAATCAAAACAATTAAAGGTCAAATTGTAGTGAACAAATAATGTAGAAGTACCAACACAGTCAACATGATCAGTGACAAGTAGTTAAAGATGTGTGGGATGATTCACCACATGTTCACAGAATGAAAGGGAAAGAGCATGAACCTAGAAATAAACTGTGTCTGAATGTGAAGGCTATTGAAAAAGTTATATTATCATGCTGCCAGCAATAAGTAAGGCAATGTCTTGTTTAGAAGAAATAGCTGATAGAAGTTACACAGTTAAGAAGAATAATGAATTTTTAACTGTTTAGAATTTCTTTTTTTTTTTTAATTCCTGGAAAGAGTAGTGTCTGGAGCACACTCTAGAAATACTTCATATACTTCCTTTTACTTTTGAATTTCTTAGATATCACTCAAAAAACCAACTATAACAAGATACAGATTTGTTTAAATCTTGAAGCTTTTTAGTAATTTATTTTCTTATTCAAAAAAGATTCCTGGAAGATTTTTGGTCTAAAGATAGAAGAGTTTGTCAAAGGCTTAGCCAGTTACATGATTTAAAAAAATGTGTCGGTTAGAGATTTAGAGAGTTGGATTTTTTTTAACAGGAAGAGAGAATTAACTAAACAAGTTTTACCTCTGTCTTACCTGTTCTCCTGAATTTTGAAGTTTATTGTTATTTAACCTTACTTTGGTATTACTTCCTCCTGCTACACAGCCCAAAATACAGTACCATGAAACCTTTGAAGAAAATGAGAACAAAATTAGTTGATGCACAGTATTATTTCCAATTTTTGCCTAATGTAGAATGTACAAATTTTGTGAAAACAGTCTCTGCAAAAAAACTCGGCTTAGTTATAAAAAAGTATAGCCTAACTGCACTAAAAACATCAATTAATTTATTTAGCTGGAAAACTAGATGTACTACTAGTGGCAATAAAAACAGATGATTCTCCATTATCCTAACCCCACCTTGAGTTACCCTATTCCTCAAAGCTATCCCAAAGCACAAACTCTACAGGTCATAGATTTAAAGTCACTTAGATCCATTATTCATCCTTCATTCATTCTTATCCCTGCCATCGTATTCTTCTAAAGTTGGCACTGGGTTCCAATTTAGCAAACTACTTGAGGACAGATCCTTAAAAACAGGCAAAAGAAATGCAGGTATGACATCCCTTCCTTCTGTTGTGCCATCAACCCTGCTGAGGCTGCACTCACTTTCACTGTCTGTCAGCAGTGAAGGTACTGAAGAGCATCAGTCCCAAGAGCGAGCTCTGAGGGACCCCACTCATCACCATCCTCTATCTGGACATAGAGCCTTGGACTACAACTCTGGCTGTGTCCAGCCAGCCAATTCCTTATCCACTGAATGATGATTATCCATCAAACCCATGACTCTTCAATCTGGAGATCAGCATGTCATGTGGGACTGTATCAAAGGCCTTACAGAAGTCTAAATTATGACATTTGTTGCTGTTTCCCTATGGACTGCTTTTCACAAGGTGTTATTGAAATGGAGGAGACTATTTTCAGCAAATGAGCCTTAAGATCTGAAAGTCTCACAGGTATTTTGACTCCTAGTACAAAACCATATATGTCTAATTAAATACGAGGCACACATTTATCCTAAGAAACTAACAAAATCTAAAGTATTCAGTTAATAACTTCTACATTAAAAAAATACCTTTCCTGTCTGCTCAGCAGCTATGTGTTAACTTCAGAAAAAAATATCTTCTAGACTATCGGGACTCAAATAATAATACTAATCACACTTCGCCATCTAGTGGCCCAAGATGCTGCATTCACTCTCATGTAGCAAAATTGAGTTGGAACACACACTAAAACAAATAAGCCACCAAAGTTTAAAGATTGGGTTTTTTAAAATTTTATTTTAGATTCAGTAAAGACAAAATTTATAAACTTTTCCCTAATTAAACTGTTTGAAATTTACTGATAAAACTGCAATAAAACCGCAATAAAACCGCAGGTTATGAAACATCTGTTCACAGAAATATTCTTACCACTAATTAGTAAGATTTGAGCTTCTACTGGGTATATACACATTATTATTTTGAAGAAGCTTGCAAAATCACTATGAAAATTTCTCTCTCAAGAAAACTGCAGCTAGTGAATTTTTCATGCTTCAGCCTGTTTGAATCCTTTCTGGACAAGCGCAGGAGAATAAGGTGATTTAGAACAGTAAGAAGGGATTTACCAAGGGCAAATCAGGGCTGACCACCGTGACTGGCCTCTCTGTGATACAACTATTTGACTAGCAAAGGAAGGGAGACAGTAGATGCCATTTACCTTCCACAGTAGTGCATAGTAGGAGAAGGAAAAACAACAGATCTAAATTGAAGCAAGGGAGATTCCAACTGTACATAAGAAAAAGTTTTCTATGAACATGTTATCCTTTTAGAATACACTTTCCAGAGAAGCTGTCTCCATTCTTGGAAGTTTTCAGAACCAGAACTGACTGCATAAAGCTCTGAGCAAAGTGCTTTAGTCTCACAGCCAACCCTACTTCGAGCAAAAGGTTGGACAAGAGACCTCTCCTAATACCCCCTAGGATCCACATACTCCTGTGACTCTAAATGTTCAACAAAAAGTGGATTATTTCCACCTGAACTGTGTCACTTCAACACTTAACAGCGACGTCAGTATGGTACTTTTTTGCATCACATGATGCAACAGTCTTGTCTCTCTTCAGAGGGTCACTACGAGTATGTCAACCCCTAAGCAAGAAAATTTGCTTTTGATTAGTGGAATAAGTAAGTATTAGACAACAGAAGCACCAAGGGACATGATGCACGAGATTAAGAAAATCTCATGCAAATGTGAACATCAAAACAGTGAGTCACAGAGGAAAACTGACTCACAGAAGGAAAAAAAAAGGGATGCTTAATTAAGTCAGAAGAACATAATCCTCTCAGGAAAAAAGAAAAATGTGTTGGTATAGCACTGTTGAAACAACTTTTCCTCTTGTGTATGGTTTAGCTATTTCTTATGCAGTCATCATGAAAAACATTACCTGAATGTCTGAATCAAACGGGGCTGGTTTAAATGTCATGGAGCAATGTGATCTAGAAAGTAACAGAGGAGGAGGAGGAGTCCTGCTTTTTTTCTTGCTGCTCATAGCTTCTTTGAGACTGTGATACAATGCACTTTGTTCAGCTTCAACTTGCTCAATTAAAGTTAGTGCTTCCTATGATTGAAATGAAAACAAAAGAGAAAACTATTAAAATATAACAATCAGACAGATTTAAATTTTATACATTGTTTTCAAATTGTCATAGAAAATTTCACAGCTATGTAGAAAACTTTCAGTAGCTTTTCATCTTATCCTACATCCTAAATGAGGATGAATGGTACTTTGTGTAAGCTAATATATGCAGATTAATTTCATAATTAGAGAATGCACGGCTACCTATGAAAGAAGCATATCCAATTTTGAAAGAACCTATAGGAAAAGAGAGTGATCACATATAATGTTGATTAGCAATCAGTGTCAGCCAGTGGTTAACTCCAACAAGAAACAAAAAAGATACCAACTCATATTTGCGAGAGAGCTGGAAACCTAATCTGTGGAATTTCTAGAGGAGCTGTAGAAGCAGTGGGACTGAATTTTTTGTACTTCAGAAACAGAGGGAAAAAATAAAGTCTACAAATAAAGAAAAGGAGGAGAATGTGGGTCCAGAAAAAGTAGGGCTAAGCCATTTTTCCCTTGGTTAACTGTAGACAGTTGAAAGCTGACTGACAGTCAGGTGTCAAAGATGTGGGGACATCCTGAATACAGTGATTATGTGGCCATTTGGCTGGAGATCAAAGCTACACTTTTTTCTTACGTGATTGAATAGCAAATTGTTAGGTTTCTTCACCTTGATGTCACTGCCAGTTCAAGAGAAACTTAACTTGGAAATCTAATATTAAGAACTTAGTACTTCTGCATCTTTACTTGTGGCAGCTGTCCAGTGCATATCAAAGCCAAAAAGGCCAACTCACAGACATGAACAAGGATTACATTTTGTGTAGAGACAAGAAATGACATATTCCTACAACTAGACATTTTATTTGACACCTTTTAGTACCCTACACTGGACCAAGGATTTAGGCTGAGCTGAGTCTGAAAGATAAAATGAAAAATAAATTCCAAGTTATTGGTAATTCAGTGACAATCCTATAATCTTGCACCTTAACAGTTTCTTTTTCTGTCCTCATACATTTAGAAGATTACACCGTAGTGGGTCAGATCACAGACTGAGTAAGCCTGGAATCTCATGTCCAAAAATTCTGAAAATATTTCAGGTTTATGGTTAAATGAGTGAAACAGGGAGCTAAGATTTAATAGACCCTTTTGCATAGCTAATCATTTTCACAACCCTACCACTCTACCCTTTAGATTAGGGTTGCATCCGCACTAGTGGGACACATTACAGGAAGGCTATAAGATAAAGAACAAGATATAGAGTGACTCTTTACATCACACAACCATTCAACTTTTGCAATCAGCAGTTTGAAGCTTTATTGCTTCCTTTAAAACTATACTTCTCCATTGTAAGCAGTCCTATGACACAATTTTTAATTAAAAGTATCAGGGACTCATTCTTGTCTGAGGATATATTTCTGATTAGTGCAAGGGTGAAAATGCTCCCAGGCTGAATAAAGATGGTGTTGTAACTGAGAGTGGTACTGCATGACCTGTACTTCAGGAATTGCAGAATTTGGAAGATAATAAATGTGGCAGCGTTGCAAGATGAGCAAGAATAATCTTGCAGTTGAGGAAGCCAAATGTCACCATAAAAACCCCAAATGAATGTTGACCTGTGATAAAATACATTTTATCCCTGCCTCTGTCACAGACTTATACCATGATATTAACTTAATCACATAAATTCAATATAACAACTGGCCATTGAGAACTACCAGTGTATCCAATTCTGTAAAAACTTGGATGTCCAACAAGACATATAGGACAGGAAGCAAGAATTAAACAACTGCAAAAGAAATAAAAAAAAAAAATGCACAGCAGCTCGTTAAGCAGCTTGATGCCATTGACTAAACACATATGACTCAGAAGCTTCCATATCTACTCAGTTGTTTACTGCATGAGAAATGGTTATTTGTAAGCTTCTCAAAATAAAATAAACTGCTTCTTATTTTGCTACAAGCAAAAACAGATTTGTAGCATATTGTGCTGATTACAGGAGAAAAGACCTGAAGATGCAATTCTATATAAAACTCTACAATACAAAAAAAAAGCAAAAGAATGAAAATAAAAGTATGTATATGCTGCTTATTAAGTGAGCACCATCCACCTCAAGCAGGAAAACTATTTGAGCATATAAATAAATAGTTCATGATAAAACAAATATCAGAAGAGATCATGCCAAGTTTGTCCAGACAAAATGAATTCTGATGTTTTCTGCCAATGATGTGCAGATATATTATATTTTTTATCTACATCTTTCTTGGTGAAAAGTGCACAGAAGCAAAAGGTAGTGAAGGTCAGTGTAAGAGCTTGGTAAATGTTTGTTTGGGATAACCAGATACTTCTTGGGAAATGCTTGTAAGTATTCACTGGTGACTACAGTTACCATTTGCATACCATATCACAACATTTTATATGATTTTCATAAATAACACATATTTTACAAATATATTAGAGATCAGTTCTTGCATTCTTCTGATGTAATAAATATATGTATTACTTATCATGCTTCCAAATTTGTGGCACTTAAAAGAAAAACAACTTCTAGTAACACTAAAATACACTTTTATATATTATATAGTGAAAATTGCAGATTTTGTTATCTGTTGTACAGACTATAAAGAAATTTCAAGTCCTGTTGATGAGCAGGCAATTTTCATGGACAGATGCTGGCACAAATGTCAATGGAAATACTCTAATTGATTTCAAGAGACTGAAATGAACCCAGGAAGACTCTGCTTTTAATTCCAATAGATTCCAAAATCCCAATATCTAAACTGATTTTTTAGAATTAATAAAATAAAGCCCATGTCATCATCACCAGCTAAAGTATTCTAAGACTTGCAGATCTGGGAAAAAGAAGAATGTCAAAGGTTACAGTAAGGAAACCTGAATGACATTTTGACAAGGTCTAGGTTCATAACTGCAAAGTCCAGGAGATACAGTATAGAAGAAAAGATATTATCCACTCTCAGGTTTCCTGAAATTTGCATGTATGCACAAAATTTGGGGATGTGCTCTTTCCTTGTTTTGAGATCACTTTATTCTTTGAAACTTTTCAAGAAAAAAACTGACAATAGAAGTTAAAAACATACGATGACTCTCAAGTTCCTTCCATTTTCCTTGTTTTTATAAGAAGCATTTTATGTGTCTTAATTACACAGAACATGAAAAACTGTGCTAATGGTAAAGAAGTTCTATCATAAGGTTTTTCTTATTACCTCCAGTAGCTGCCTTTGGGAAGTAGTACTTAAATCTTCAGGGAACTTCTGTGCAGCCTTTTGCATCAAAAAGATTGCTCTGGATAGCTTATTCCTTTTAATTTTTTTCATTATAAGTTCCTCTAAAAAACAGATATTTTAAGACATTTATAAAACCGTGGTAATAATTTATTATACTTCTAAAATTTTAAGTAATGTCTTACCTGATAAATATTGGAAATCTTCAATAATCTTCTCATGAGACTTACTAGACTTAGGACTTCTGTCAACAACTTGGGCACCTGTGTGGGAAAGAAATACTGAGTTATTTGATAGTGCTATTGCAAAAATTTGAGTGAGAGGTTAATATGTAGTCTTATAGTAAAGCTCTGCTCTATCTCACATTCTTTATTTGGTTCAAGTAGAATTTCTTGTACAGATCATGCCACTAAAAATATTCCACCCTCCTGCCTAACATCTTTTGTAGTTCTATTAACACCACAGAAAAAGAGAGGTTTTGTTTGATCATAGTGAGCAGGGCACAGTGTAGCTCTGCAGTGTCAAACTAATACTAGGCTTTAATTTAAAAAAACCAAAACAACACTAAGAATGAGAGAACAAGCTGAGTTTTTTTCAGAAGCCATTTGGCAAGAATGGAGTATCTGCTGACATACAGAGACAACTTCACAGGAGAAGTTCTAATTACAAAGAGCACTGAATAAAATATTCAAGTCATTCTCTAGAGAGAAAATTTGCATGACAGGAAAAAAATCTGCAGAACATTTTTCTTTACTGGTATTGTAAAAGTTAATATAATAACTAAAATACGTAACTAAAATATTATAACTAAAATACAACAACCAACTGTCTAGGAATGAAATCCATTAGTTTAACTCCCATTGGTTGAGTCGAAGTTGCAGACTAGTATAATGTAAATCTAAATTCTGCAAATTCAGTACATTATTTCTATCTATACTTGGTATACAAACTGCCGAACATCAGCTCCTCTCCAGAAAGCAGATACTCCTTTATTTCTTAGTACTATAGAATATATTAGCAAAACATATTCTAATCAAGTTAAGAAGATTATTTAATTTTATTGAAACCTACCTTGTGTAATTTTAAGAATTTTCACAGCTACTCGATGTTGGGCCTGAATGAGCTCCAAGTGTAAATCTGTTACAAAACCATTATCTGTTCCAGTTTTATCATCACCACATCCCAAAACAGAATTCAAATTCAGATAATTTGAGTCCACCTAATAAATAGGAAGTGGCAATTAAGCAAATACAAACTTCCACTACTTAGTTTACTGTATTTTTATTGATATTATTTCAGTAAACTGACAAACAATGAAATTTGTCATATTTGTGTCACATGCTGTCAATCAAGAAAGCATGGAAAGGAAAGTGACCAGAAAGAGAGAGCACAGATAATGGACAAAGAGAACTAGATAAAATCTGAGAATCAATAGAAAGCTGGATCAATAGTAAAGACAAAACTGTAAAAACTATCTTTTACTGTGTTACCAATCCATACAACAAATATCATATTGATATAGAATGAAAATATTTAGAAAATCTGAACTCATATCAAGAACAAAAATTGATTTTAATAACAAACACTTGCAAGCAATAAATATAAAAAAGGATTTCTGCTATTATTTTATATAAGAAATTAATATACTATCATTATTTCAAAAGAAAATGTTGAAGAAGGCCAAAGGAGTTCATAGTTTATTATTGAAAGACAAAAATGCCCTTTCAACTTGTGCTGGCTTTGGCTTAGGCAGAGTTAGTTTTCTTCATAGTAGCTGGTATGGAGCAGAGGTTTGGATTTGTGCTGCAAATAATGTTGATAATGTCAGGGATGCCTTCATTACTGATGAGCAATGCTCACACAGCATCAAGGCTGCGATAAGAAGGGAGAGAGGGACAAGAAGTTGGGAGGAGGCACAACCAGGGCAGGTGATCCCACTGACCAAAGGGATGTTCCAGCCCCTACAACACCACAGTCAGTACATGAACCTCGGGGAGGGAGGAAGGGGCAGGTGTTCAAGTGATAGCATTTGTCCTCCCAGTCACCCAAGCTACATGTGATGGGGACTCCTGGAGCTGGCTGAACGCCTGCCTGCCCGTGGGAAGTGGTGAATTAATTCCTTGTTTTGCTTTGCCTGTGTGCACAGCTTTTGCTTTCTCCATTAAATTGGCCTTATCTCAACCCATGAGTTTTCTGGCTTTCCCCCAGGACACCGAGAGGGACTGGGTGAGCAGCTGTGAGGGGCTCAGTTGCCAGCTGGGGTTAAATCACAACACTAATACACAGAGATATATTTTTTCTATTCTCTTCTTACATGGGCCAGGAAGATGAGGTACATTTGATAGTGCTAAGATTTCTAAGTATGAAGAAAATATGAGGTTTGTGTCATCAAAATATAATATATTACTGATAGATTTTATTGCAGTGTAGCTTTTCGTAAACTTTACCTTTGTACAGCAGCTGTCAAATATCGACTTTCCATCTGGCAAAAGGGTCATTAACCGAGATGTGTTCATGTCATCTATTGCTTTTTCAAGAATTTCATAAGCAATTTGTAATTGTTCTGTAGGTGTTTTCTGAAATGAAAACCCATATAAACATATTTCCTTAAAAAACTATAATATAGATGATCAAAAGTAACATGTTTTTCTTTTTAGTTGTTGAAGTTTAAAACTGTCAGATAATCTTTACATAGATACTGCTTCCCATACTTTAATATACTAATGTCAATATTTTGAATTTCAAGTAGGACTGATTTTTCTTCAGCTCAAAAAAAAAAGAAATTACTCAGAGTTAGCTTATAGCAGAATGAAATTGAAGTTAAAGAATTAAATTGAAAACATAGTATTTGCAGTTTTTCAATAGTTTCAAAAACACTACTAAGAAAACAGTTTTTTCAGGAAACATCACTTTTAAGTAGACTGGCACTGAACTGAATCCTGTCCATGTGTGTAAGCATTAAGACACATGACTGACAACACTCCTAAATCCTCAGGCTAACACATATCATTTGTCCTTAGTAAGTCATTTGACTGGAAAATTCTGCAAAAGTGCTGAACAAAGCAAGGACACTCAGGATGTTTCATCTATTCCACATGATCCTTACAAAAAGAAGGAAGTAAAAATACAACCCAAAATATTTTCCTAAATTAAGCAAGGACTAAAGTTCCCACCATCTTAATAAAATGTGATATTAAACCATTTAAGGCTGGTACTACAGACTACCATAAAAAGGTATACAGTGGAAATCACTATGCTCATGCTGTAAAAAAACTTTCAAATACAATCCCTTCCAGGAAAAGGATTGATAAAAAAGACACAGGGAAAATTTTCAAATTTCATTTAATTTGAAAAAATATCTTTTGCTTTTTTTCCTCTGCACTAGTAGGATTGAGTGAAATATTTCATCTTTGTAAAACTAAATACATAACTATACCAAAATCGTATAAAAAGCTTCAAGCAGAAGTACTCCTATTCTATTAAAAATCAATGTATCAATGAAGATAAACTGGACATTACCATCAGTATTTCAGGCATATCATAGCTTTCATCTTGCAAAAGAGAAGCACTTCCTCCTTTTTTAAAGAAAAAAAAAAAAAAGCAGAAGTGAAAATCAAATAAATCCAGAAAATTTTAGTACCATTTAATCAGCTCTAATTCTAATTTCGGGGTCTGGCAATAATTCTGTTCTTCAGTGTTTGACTATGAGAGGTAATGATATTGTTTTGTGAAGAGCTTTCCAGGGCTTAGACAGTTACACTAATGCACGGTATTACGAGCCAATAATGTTGTATTTTAAAGGTACCACATATTTCATAGCCACATCATATCCAAGCTAATGAAACTAGGACTCATTCTGGAGTTCCTTGTATTTTTGTAGCATTCATATCAATTCCAACCTAGTATTATTACCTAACTCACAGTCAATTTCACTTATAGAACAATTTTTAAGAATAAGAGGCAATATTATTATGATAAATACTATTTAATTTTAATATTTCTTGAAGCAGTATTATCCTTTTAAAAGTTTGGTTTGATTGTTTAAATTACTTTCATTTATGAAGAATGCACCCAAACCTATGTTTCCCTCTTCAAAACAAGAGAAAACAATTTTTTAGTTCTTGGTTAAACCCTCTAATTTCATTTCTTTGCTGAAATAATTTTTTTTGTGCTTTCAGAGGAACAACCTTCTAGTCACTCCTTGTGCCACTTTTGCATGCTTGTTTTTGCTTGTTCACTGCCTCTTCCTCATAAAAAAGAGAATATATATTCACTCAGTATTCATTCAGTAAATAGGTTCTTTTCAACACAAGCATGTGCTTGCCTGTCAGCCTGTTTTGACCAATGACTCAAATTCAGCTTTTTTTTTCCTCAAAAAAGACATATTTAAACTGAATGAAAAAGAAGGAATGCTACAATGAGGCTCTCATTTAGTCTTCCTGAGAACCTTATAATTTTCATAACACCACCAAAACCAATACCTACTCTACCTCAACAACAAATCCTAATTTCCCAAGATTTTTTTATTTTCAAAAGTGCAAAACTATTATAATTTCTTTCTGTTTCTAGATATGGTCTAATAAGATCCTTAACATTTACTCTCTAGTTACTGTAAAACATTTATGAGAATTATGATTCATATTCCAAAATACACAACAGAGAGCTTTTAAAGTATGTCTAAATATTAATATTTTACAGCATTAGTCAGGTTTTGGAAGGAAATTTGTTTAATGCGATTGTGATAGCATATCCCAATAATGTCAGCCAAGTTCAACTTCAAAAACAATTTAATTACTATTCAAAAGTCAAGAATATGTAGAGAAGAAAACCAAACTGATGACTCAATAAATGCAAAAGCTTCAGTATGACCTAAATATTTTCCCCTTTTGTTTGGCCTGCAACTAATCAACCAGCATTTGAAATCTCCAAATGAGCCACAGCACGTACTGCCTTTTGCCTTGCCCATACTCAGAGAAAATATCAGTGATCTGAGGCTACTCTGAAGGGGCTAAGAGACATGTACAAGACCTGTGAGAAAAGTGAGTAATAAGAGATGTAATTCAAAACAGGATTACTTTGGTAGAACTGGAAATGTAAGGAAGAAATCATAAATCCTTGGAAAAACAGGTTTTGTTAGCTCCAATAATGGGTGAAATGTTGTGCTAAAAACACTGTTCTTCTACTCTCAACAATCTCTTTACAGTATTTTTTGAATATGCATGTTAGTCAGTTTTCAGCTCACAAAAGTTCCAATCTTAAAAGTCATTCTTGAAAGAAAAATGAGTTTTCTTGAAAGCTTTACCTTCTCTGTCCTTAGATTCACTTGCAGAATCAGCTACATTTTCCAGTATTGCAGCTAGACATAAAGTTATCTCCGCAAACATTACATTAGTGTCTGCTATGTTGCTCTTCTTAATTATTTCATTCATTATCCAGAGTACATGAACCCACTAAAAATTAGGAAATGGGGGAGAAAAATAATCAAGACAGAGATAAATCAAATCTTTAGATGACCTTTATGTATTAAAGAGGTAGACAGGGTTTTGCACTCAAAGTTGTCTAAAAATATTCACAAGCATGCACACAACTCCTTTCCTGGATCTGGCTTCTTTTTTTTTAAATGTCACCAGACTAAGATGCTGAATTTATACTGCTCCATATCTCCTGTTCCTCCAGACACCAGACTTTTTTTTATTTTAGAACATTATTATTCCTGACATTCCTTTTGGAAAGTTTTATGAATGTTCTACAGCCATAATTTTTATACCCCGCTCTAGTGCAGTAAGCCTTCCAGAAGATTTTATTACATGCCTCTCATTTATCTCCGTGCCTTCCCACTTAGAATAAAAGAGACCCAAACACTACTGTTGTGCATACAGAGGAAAATAACCTTCTGGGGAACCTCCAAACATTTTACTGTATAGGGTCACAAAGTTATCTCCTCCAGAAACTGCCTGGTTAGCACCAAGTGGCAGCCCAGAGAGCCCATTTCACTAAGAGCCTCTCACCCACAGGACAAATTCAAGGTAAGGCTGTGACTCTATCCATGTGCTGAAGACTATTCTACCATTAATTCCCATCTCCCTTGTCTTAAGTTGTAAGGTTTTTGCCATTTCATTCAACTGATTTAGGGAACTTTCTTGAAATACATTGATATTTTCTCCCACAACATCTCAAATTCTTCTTTTTACATCCTGTCCAAATGTTTTCACAAATTTAGCTTCTTATCACTGTGGCCCCCTGGCAGACAGTGGGTTACTTTACTGCAAAAAGACTAAGAGAATATTTTGGTACTGGCATATGTGAGCACGGTGTCTTTAAAGTGTACACATAATTCATATTTTTGAAGTAGATTTATCTGCACTTTACCATAAGAAACAGTACTTAGACTAGATAGCAGTATTTCACTGCCTTTACTATAACAGACTGCACCCACATTAAGAGAAATACATTATAATGAAGAAGTACTTGGTAAGCTTGGTGTTTGTGGATATATTCTAAGCAGTGACTTCCACTCATTTGGATTTGCTGAAGTTCCTTTTTACACTTCTGCCACAAACACATTACTACACCAACAAGTATTTCTTTGTCAGGATGGACATTCTGGAAAGAAAAAACAATATAATTGTGGAAATGGGTAGGCATATAAACACACAAACAACCCAGTACATAAACAGTCTCAATAATTTTCAACACAAGTAAATAAAATATGTCACTTTCTAATAAGGGATGACAACATTTTGAAAGCTTTAGAAATTTTTTAAAAATAATTTCTGGTACCAAGCTTTTCTTCTCTCAACAATATAAGTGGGTTTAGAGGTTTGGGGAGTTTATTTCTTTTTTTTAATTGACAAGCTCTCAAAAGTAACACAGACAAGGAAATCAGTGAGATGAAAATTACATGAGAGAGCAAATTAACTATAAGGATGAAATCAACAGATTTGGGAGAAACTTTATTTTTGTTAAAATATTTAAATATTTGCAGAAGAAACCCTATCTGCATCTTGCAAAGAGAATAATTAACACATTCAAAACTCTAGTCAGTTAACCTCCTAATTAACATATTTGAAAAGGCAATAGAGTCCATCTATGTGTTAAACACATTCTGAACAGTGAGTAAGGATCAGTACACTCTTTATCACCAGTTATAGCAGAGTTGAACTAGTATCTCAGGTGCAGTGAAACCTGATCTATCCACACTATTTATATTCCCACATATGTTTGAGCATAAGATTTATGGGATATTGATAATGAAACTTGGGGGAGAAAAAAATGGAAAAAACATAAATCTAAATAATTTTTGCCACTGGTTTGGTGGCAGCAAGCTGCTAGATTGCCTCAGCTATATATCATGTAACTTCGCCATCAGTGAATGCTCTGTTAATCAGGGGCAAATTTGTTTTTCTTCTCTGGACAGAAGATCAAGAAGATTTGCAGGAAAGTGTAGAAGAACCAGTAGGGTTTAAATCCAGGTAACTGCCTCCATACAGAGGTCACATTAAAAACTGACAAATCATGCTATCTAAAGGTATCTGTGGGGTACCTCATAGGCAAGATTCTTTGGCTAAATATACTATACCAAAGCTAAAAATGTGTGTGCTCCAGTTACATCCAAATTGTGGCAATATTCAAATTATATCTAAAATAAATTTTGCAGTTAAGATACATGCCATGTTATCAGAACAGGTTTTTTCTAAGGAAAAATTGTAATTAGTCTTTTGGATCACAAACTATTTTAATGTAAGTGCTAGTAGTGGCAACGTTGCACTATAATTTCTTCCCCTCTCAGTAGCAGATTAAGGAGAAATCTCAGTTTGAGCAAGTAAAAGTGGTTACTCAGGGAATAAATCATCAGATATACAATGAGATTATTTCTACAGTGGAGATTTTAGCACAGAGTCCCACTCTCATTGGTTTTGTTGTTGCTGCTGCTTGTTTCAGGTTTTTGCAGTGAGAATTTACCTTAAATTGCAGACATGGTGCTGTTAAAAATGCGTTATCATTCCTTAGGGTAGCTTCCCCCGTTTCTATAAATATTGCAGAAGTGTTTTCCACAGCTGAGCATATTTGCCCACCTAAATCTAACATTCAGAGAAATTCCATCTCTGCTTCATGAGCTGAAACATGCAATCAGCCCTATGGTCTTCCAAATAGATTTAATGTCTAACAAGCATTTTTAAAGTAACTGATTACAGAGCATTTTTTAAAAATAAATCATTTTTTAAATCACAAGCTGATAACATTCATAAGTGCATTTTTTCACTTTCTATATTCTTGAAGTTTGTTAGTCATGCAACTGATTCCTTTGGTCTTCAATTATAGGTATTCATCACAGATTAAGTGATACATTGAGAAGAAATGTCTCAAATTCTGCTATTACCTGCTCAAATGTGGAGACACAGGAAAATGCTGTTGTTGCCAAAATCATAAGATCATGAAAAGGATCTCCAGCCTTTAAGGATTCCTCTACATTCAGCATTTATAAAAAAAGGGGGGGAAAGGAAAGGCAAGATATTATATCTCATTTAAAACCTAAGTTTGAAAAATATTTGAGTCAACTGATTTACTAATATAAGCCAGCAGATAACATGGTCTAAGAAACATTAAATTCAGAGGGGACAGATAATTCCAAGTTTATTCACTTCTGTGAAAAGTGAGCATTTCCATTTCTAGGAAAGAGAAAGTTTTCAATACATATCGAGGCTTTTGATTGTCATAGAATTAAACTGCAGTTGCTCTAACAAGTTTTTCTTACGTCTATGTAAAGAAATTTTGCATAAATTAGGTATAAGAACAGATGAAACTCTCGAAGATCTGTTTCACTTTTCCCCTGAAAACCTGTCTGAAAACATTCAATCATTTTGCATCTTTGCTTATAACTTGATGCATGTTTAATATATATCATGCATTTCCCACTTAAGGGAAATAGTATAAAGTCATATTTTGACAAAAGAAAACTGGAAAAAATAGGTGGCATTTTCTCAATTACTACCTTTTGTCATAGACTACTGCATGAACCATATTACATAGTTTTTAAATAATTAACAAAACCTCTTGCTGCAAAAATATTTGAAATTCAAACACAGCTACAACTGAATAACACTCACTTCTAATTGTCTGTGTCTTTTCAGAACCTTGACGTGTGCTGCCTTCTTTGCTATTACCACCATCACGAATAGAAAAACTACG
The DNA here is from genome assembly GCF_017590135.1 of Pyrgilauda ruficollis. Classification (NCBI taxonomy): domain Eukaryota; kingdom Metazoa; phylum Chordata; class Aves; order Passeriformes; family Passeridae; genus Pyrgilauda; species Pyrgilauda ruficollis. The sequence continues at coordinate 2,173,246 of NW_024524600.1, forward strand.
TTCAAATTTTCCTGGGAATACTATAGGTTGCATCAACGTAAGAAGTTTGAGTTCTATTTCAGCTTTCTTCCATGCTGGGTCATCTTGAGCCTAATTGAGATTAAAACAACCATAGAAATTTGTCTTTAAAATATGTATTTTGAATATTCCTTACTGTCATAGGAAAAGATTAAATAAATAACAACTCAATCATATTCAGATTACCTGAAGAAAATTATCAACAAATTCAAAAGCAGAATAAAACACGTTCCACTCTTCATAGCTGAAAGCTAATTTTACAAATTTCACAGCAGCCTCTCCAGACACCCCTTTTTCTCCTGCAGTGATGAAAAAAATATTTTCTCTGTTTTATATATATCTATTCAGAAATTTATTGAAAGTTTAATTTCATTTATTTTCATCATTTGGGTATTGATAAATATGAAGATAAATCTCCACACATTTTTGAGTAGTCAGCATAATCTCGAAGGATGTTTTAATAACTTTACAAGAAACAATAGCTTTATTTTTTCACAGTAATGTCTGTGCTTACAGGCTGCTTTAATGATGGATCTGCAACCACAGAATCATAAATGTTTGAAAAAATCTCCAAGATCATCAAGTCCAAACTTTTAACAAATACCACCATGGCCACTTAACTTTATCACAGTGTCCTGTTACATTCAAAAGAGGCTCTACAATTATTAATGTTAAATACCTGTGTAGAGAACACCAAGGATCTAGTCCTTGCTGTTGCAGGAAGGCCTTATCACCCTGTAAAGACCCTTATTATCCAAAATTTGGTTTAAAAATTGCATAGAAACACATACTATTTCTTTCAAGACAGTTTCTCATTACTGCGTCAGGAAATGTTCATATACACAGAGGGAGCTTATTTTCTCACTTTTCAAGTTTATCCAGACCACAGTAAAGCAGAAAATAGACTTCCTGGTCTTTGGAACTCTCAGCAAGTGTTTTAGCTAATATATTCAGCAGTCTTCTGCAGTCCTAACAATATGCCACAGTCACTGTCGTGAATCGGAAGGGAACCACAAGCTTGATCACCAAAATCCAGCTCCTGGCCCTGCACAGAACCACTCCAAGAGGACACAATTTTGCAGACTCTTTATGTCTAGAAATGTTACTAACATGAAAATTAATTCTGCCCACTGAGTATTCATATCACTGGGTAAAAAAATCCTTTGAAATTCCAAGCTAGCTTACCTGTTAGCATCAACTGCAGAAGAGTAGATGATGGATTAATTATACCAAAGTGATTGGTGCCATTGCTCTCTCCACCTTCAACATAGACAACTTATTAAGTCAATTTATTATCTATTAGACTTGTTACATTCTAATTAGCCAGTAAGCATACCAAGAAAAATATCATTCTGAAGTGTACTTAGTCTCTATACATCCTTTTACTGACAAAATACTTCTATACCCAGGACTATATTCAGTCCAGAGCCCAGCAAAAAAAAGTATGGAAGGAACTGTCACTATCATATTTTATGAAAAATCCCTTCACCAGGATTTCTTCTCCTGGGAAGCTGAGAAGCCTCAGAGAAAAATGAAAACAATAATTATCTTATTTTGCTGCTCCTGTGTTTTGCTGCATTGGAATGTGGTCTGGAGATTGTTTATCCAACAGGTGGTTCTTTGATTGGCTTCATGTGAATTGCTTTTACTTAATGACTGAGTCAGGACTCTGGAAGGAGTCACTGGTTTTCATTATCATTCTTTGTAGCCTCTGTCTGTATCCTTTCTCTATAATGATATGATATTGTAATACCATATTATATCATATCATAATTATCCTAAATTATAATATGATACAATACTATATCATATAATATATCATACAATATAATGTAATATGGTGTAATATCATATCAATAATATTATACATCATATCATATAGAATAATATATCATATCATATCAATCATTTGCCTTCTAGGAACATGGAGTCAGATTCAGTCATTCCTCCTTCATGCTGGGGACCCCAAAATTACCACAAGGAACCATCAAGTCCAGTGTTTTTCCTCAAGTGTTTTCACCTAACTTTGAATGGAATTTTTTTAAAAAATAGAATACGTTAAACACCATGTTATTTTGACCCTGCCTGGCTGCCCACCCCTATCTAGCTTCTCTCAGGCTGTGCAGGAACTGCTCAGCAGTAGAGAAAACACTGTGTTAACAACACTGTTTTGGCCATAAATATATAGGACAGTGAAGCCTGTAAAGGCCCCTACAAAGTGACTGCAATTTACTTAGAAAATAAATGCATAAACTGCTGTAGATTTTTACTGATTATAACAGACCATGGAGATCAACTCAGATTTTTATTTTCTATTACGTGAATATAAGAAAGACTACCTGCTCTTACAGGTGCTATTGCTATAAATCAAATACACACTTTCAGGCACGTTCTTTTTTTTTTTAAATAGAAAAACACCAAAATAAAATGAAGGTCCAGGCTCCTCACCAACTGTTTTTGCTTCTTTAAGCTGTTACCTGAGAGGATTTCTAGGCCTGCAGAAAAAAGCTCAGAAGTGACATCACGAATGTGCATTTCTTCAGAAACAGGAGGATGAGGGGGCAATAGATTCCTGCTACGATCAGACAGTGCTTCCAGGATGGCGAGGAACTGAGCTGCAGCACCATCAAACATCGCCACCAGCAGCCGCTCAGTAGCAGTGCGAGGCCATGACAGCTAAGTAAGAAAAAGTAAATCTAAGCTTTGTGATATCTAAACCTACTTGCAACAAAGCAAGATTTTTTTCAAAACATTTCTCCATCAGAAAGCAAGAACATGTTCAAAACAGAAAATAAAATACTGCTGTTATTAATGTCATGCTCCAAAAGCATAGCAAAGCGTCATGCTAAGCGGGTACAGCACTTAGGTAGACTAATCAATTCACAGCAACTAGACACACTGCTGCATGGTATTTTACTTCAAAAATAGTACAATAGAAATTATGTGGGAGAGTATTAAGGCCATGTAGTTTAGATCCATGCAGATCTCTCCTGATAATTTTCTAAAGTAATAATTATTACATCTTCCCTACTTCCAAACTTGTTCTGAGTTTTATTAATAAATTCTGTTACTTATTAAATTGCAAAGATAAAACTTTCTGCTTGTGTATAGTACCACGTGTATTTAGAAGACTCATATCATGGTTTCATCACATGACAAGAGGAAAGGAAGAGAAGGATTATATGAAATGTCAGACTTACATTTACTGCTTTTCTCGGGTTAACTTTTGACTCACGTCGAACATTGTTTGACTTTCTTCTGGATTCATACACTGCTCTCCTGAAAATCATTACTGACATCTGACACAAAGAAAAAAGTAAGTCGTCATCTATGTTACATGTTCTGTTCACAGAGATCGTAACTACCTTTTCATAATGACTTGCAGAATGATACCTTTACAGTGGCCTCTCTAAAAATCTTTTCTGTCTCTGTACGTTCCAGAGAAGAACTGATATCTTCTAATTGCTTCAGTTCATCAATTTTAATCAAACCACGGCGAGCAAATACCTGTCCAAAGAATTAAAAAATATATTTACAAATACTCTGTGTTCATATTCTGTATGTTGATACCTAATTTTAGAATGAAATCATTCCTGACTTTATACAACTGCAAAGAGCTGCAATGAAAGTCAGGTCCTGAACAATTTAAAAGGAAAACAAAACCTTTGCAAAATACCTTTTGTACATATGCATGGGACCTGGCCAGTGTTTAATGCCAGAAGTTTGTGACTGTGAGTACATACAAAGTGCTATTGCATTTGAGTTGATTATGCATTTACATGTGGGAACACATCTCCACTTTCCAGTAAAATTTTGGAATATGGACAGAACTCTGAATACATATGATCTGATAATAAGTAGGAATATTTAAATAAATATTTCCTATTTGATTGCATCTGAAATGCTATGTAAGGTAAATCAGGATACCTCTCCATGAATGCCGGCTTGACAATCAAAATAACACTGAGAAACTGCCGTATATAAGGTGGCTCTCCACGTCAAATAATGCACAGATAAGAGTGGAATGGATGACTCCATACATATACTGGCCCACAGTAAGTATTCCAGGACCTGTATTGAAGAGATCTAATTTCAAAATTAATGCATCTTAACCTACATAAATATACTTCCTATTACTAAAGGACAGATACAAAGACTTATCCTCACCTGGCAGGACAAAATGAAAGACACGGGGAAAAAAAAACACTACAAATTGTAGAAATTGTATTCATTTTTAACATATTTTATTGACTAAAAACATTCCCCTGCATATTATTGGGTTTTTTCATCTTAAACTGTGGTCAAGCACTATTTTAGCCTCCAAGCTACCTTTACCACTCCAGTTCACTACAATCCTGCCACCAGACAAAGATCCCACCCTTCTCTATCACCTACTCTTATCTTGAGAGTTAGCCCTCCCTTTTCTGGCAGCTATAGTGATCATTTTTCAACAGGATCAGCAAGCTTATCTGGGATGCAATGGAGTCTGTCTTTTGCAGTGAAAACCTGTGCTTAGATTAATATATACCCATGGAACTCCTGGCTCCTAACTTGCCGGGCAACATAGTCATTGCAGCAGTCTAATTTTAACAATTAGTCCTTCTTGATTAAATGAACAATATCTGTATCTTCCTCTTACTATTTTCTTTGGGTCAGCTGTTCCCTGAGGTACATAATGTGCACAATCTTTGTCCTAAATTAAGCCAATATACAAATTTTCTTTTAGTCTGGATTTCAATAATTGGAAATACCTACAATCAATTCCCTCTGTTTCCTGTATAGTGGAAACCTGAGTATGCTAAAGGAGGTGCTAAATCACTTCTGTTTTTAATAGATATTCAAAGACAAAAAATCTTTCCTGCTCATTGAAAGATTCATAAAACAACACATAAGAAAATATATTGTATTAATGCTGATTCAAATTCTGCTCAAGTTTTAGGAGAAAAAAGTAAAGCTAAGACAAACAAAAACTACATTCAGAAATAAGAAAAGGTGTGGGGGAAAGGCTAGGTTATTTTTATCAAGTATTCACAACTAAAACCCTCGCCACCAGGTGTCAGCACATTTCCACATTTTCAGAAGGAAAAGACCAATTCTTGAACACAGATGTCCAAAACAAAGTACTTGGAATCCTCTGAAACAGCGTAACAAATGGCATCTCAATGTCTATCAGGCGCTTACTCTGGGCCCCATTCCACAGCTGAGGAAGGAGCAGACTCAGGAAGGCATAAAAGCTTAGAAATCAACCACTTTGAAACACAGACATCTTATTTCCTTTTGATAAAAGTACTACTATTGGCAATGCCAGTGAAATTGAAAAGTCAGGGTATATTGATATGCAAACCCAAAAGGTGCATTTTCTAAACTTCTGGAAATTTTACAACCCTTCCTATTTATTTTGCCGTACCTTAGCAGAATGACCCATCACCATCAAATGTCTGCATATGGTGTAAATATGGATAGTAGCTGCAAAAATAAATTCAAATAAACAAACAGGTAAGTTCTATAATTCCACATGAAATTTGTTATGCTAAGCAACTCAATCTTTTTCTTATTATTTGGGTTGTTACTTCCAGAGAAGAACAATTTAATGACTTTTCATTAAACGAATTAAAAACTAATGATTTTTCTGTACTTCTAATTTAGAGACGATGAAGCCATTCAAATCTTCTGCAATATTAGTCTCAAAAATACCTACAGAGTGAAGCAGTATAATCATGAGATTTCATAAGAACGAAATTTAAAGAATTTACTGAATCCATTTTTTACTCAGTAGCTGCTAGAGAGATAAATCTTACTTTCATCGCCAAATGCCAGGCTCTTTAAAACAAAATACTACCTCTCCTCACAGACCTTACCTTACATGACTCTTTTAGTCCATCTGTCCTGGCAGGCACCACCAATATTACATTAAGTATGACAAGTGACATGATGCAAATTGAAAGCAAGTAGAGTTTCCAAGAGCATCAAAATGATTTAGAAATAAAAACCTGTCAAAAATGTACTTGACTCAAGCAACATCATAAAATTTTCAAAAACCAGTATAAAAGTATAAAAGACGCTGAGGTTCTGGGAGACAAAAAAAAAGCCTATTCTTCTGTCTGTATGAATGTTCAGAAAGAGACACCTGTGGCAGCAGGAGGCATCACAATGTCAACTGTCATTGAAGGGTGCTATTATCCCAATAAGCTCAAATGGAGCAAGTATTAGGAAGATTTCTTTTACCAGTCAAATGTGTAATGAGGCACAAAATCTATTGTCTGAAATTGCAGAAAAATGCTCAGGAACTATGGAAAATCTGAATTACTGCCTCCTTCTAATTAGAGTAGATTATTGGCTAGGATTGGTACAGAGACCTGTACCACACACAGGCAGTGGGATATAAGAATGGCAGGTGAGTGTATTTTAATTTTAATTCTTCTCCCATAGAAACATACAATCAAAAAACACATCTCAAAAGTAGGGACTGAGGGCAACAGCAGTCCCAGGAAAACAAAAGGATAACAATTTTGACCAATCATAGCTCAGAGAAAGTACATTTTTCAAAATGAAATTAAGAACCTCTTATCTCCTCAATTTATATTGCAACAATTGACCATAGTAGCTCAGTTGGTCAGGGCATGGTGTTAACAATGCCAAGACTGTGAGTTCAATTATGGACCATTCACTCAACAGTTGGACTTGATGATCCTCATACAGCCCTTCCGATTCAGAATATTCAATATTCCAATTCTGTGAGATTCATACTAGTCTGTTTATTTTTGACTAAATAACATTGCCTTTCAAAGCAAAAAATAGACTGGTTTTGTTCCTGAAATTAAAATCTTGATAAATCATTTGCTGTGTATCTAGTTTGCACAAGTTCTACTCTTTTCTCAATTTTTCCCTAATACAAGCATTTACAAGCAGCACCCTGAAATCTTATACATAGATCAAAATCCTTAAGTGCCATATAGTATTTTTAGAATGGTTCTATTATCAACTCTTCCCTCCAAAGTACTTTCAAAAACACAAAGATCTAATGGCAGACAATAATTTTCTACTCTTAGATCTGCAATCCCCTTTTCAAAAAAAAAACCTGGACTACAGCATCAGCTGAACAATGTGAAAAAAATGGGCTAAGTGGGACATGACCAGACAGTACCTATTATTATCTCAAAAGCCTCCTAACACGGTAACATTTGAAATTATATTATTTTGTGCAGTTGATTCACTGAAGCTGGAAGTTTCTAGTCCTGAAATGCCATTTCTTAGTGTTATATTATATATTAAAAAAAAAAAAAAAAGCGCTAACTGTGGGAACATGGCAAAAAAATTACATTTAAAGCCTTAAGATGTAATCATTTGACACATTATCATTTTCCATTTCCAATTGTAGGGATAACTGCCAAACTAAATTTCGTATCTGAAAATTTAAGGATATCTCGGTCTGTAAACATTAACTTAGAAAACAGGCATTTTAGTATAGAGTTGCCATAACATTTACCAGTAGGACTGGTTCAAAGTCTAGGCAGACATACAGAAAGCAGAGGAGAGCATCTCTGGAACTTCAAATCTATTTACAAAACATTTTTTAAAATGTGTTAACATAGTCTTTGATCATATTCTTTCTAGGAAGTTGAACCACATTTTAAAAAGAAAAATAATAATACAAAGTATCTCTTCTATAATGATATCTGCTTCTAGCTTTTAAGCAAACTGTCTGCTTTCTTCTCTTCACTAAACACCTATTTACACTCTAACTCTGACTCGAGGATGTGAATTTGATTAGCTCAATACACAGGTGCTGCCTACCATTTCTGTTTGCTGCTCTTGATCACAGAGTAACTTGCATTAGTTAATTCAAAATACCCACTGTGTACAAAAGGAGAGCTTCTCAGCAAAGAAATGCTTAAAGTAAAATATAACATGTTTTTAGCATTCCCCCTATATCAGCTGAAACACTTTCTTCCACAAATAACAAAAGGTATACTGTAAGTCCCTACCTTGATAAGCAATTAAGACAAAAGGATTCCAACACATTCTTAAGGTCACTCAGCTTCCTAGAGCTTAAAGCACTTAGAAAATTATTCAGCATTCTGCCCTTTTTGTTCATAGTGAGCAAATAAGCTGTAAAAAACATAACACTGCTTTTCTAACTGTCATGACCTTTTATTACAAGTAGTATTTTGCACACGTATGGTACAAAATACAGGAGAATGTTTTAATTGACTTGCATTCTGCCTGGTTCTTAGATCATACAATACAGAAATTTCCAAAACTGCAGGACATTTATCAAATTTTGTCCACATCCTGATTCTGACAGTGGACAACAGCAACTATTTCAGAGCAAAAACAGCTGTAAGTAGTTACAGAACACCACATTCAGAGAAAACTGCTGTTTTAACACAAAGTTGATGGTGGTTGGCTTCTGCCACAAAAGCATTAGGCATTTATATCCTATTAAAAATCTACACCAACTCTAGATGTTTATAGCATACAAACGATCATTAAATCGCAATGCAATTTATATCAACAAATTATTAAAGATTAGTTAATTTTAATATACAATTAATATGAAGTACATTTGTGGAAGATGAAATGGGCTACTTACTTTGAATCTGTGAATGTCTTTGACCAGAAAAATTTTAAAAACCCACAACCTACCGTAAGTGCTGCATTTTTGTCTCTAACGCCATTTGGAAAAAAGGCAGATTTAAAGTGCTGCACATCATCCATGACATCATCAAGGTTTAGAGAAACGAACTGCTGAAGGTATCTTTCATAACACTGTAGAACTGCCAACTTATATTCCTGGAAAAAAAAAAATCATATGTTCTTTTTATAGTTTGTATATTTCATTTCTATTTCTATAAAATGTGTTTTTTTATTATCTTTATGAAAAATGTATCAACATGAAGGAGCAACAGGAAGTAAAGCACTACAGCTTCATACAAATATCCAGCATGTAGTGTGAACACTCAACATAGGAAAGGCTGAAATACTTAAAAGAATGGCTTGTGCTTCGTCAGTTTTGGTGAGTTTTGTTTATTCTAATCATAAATACGACATATCAGAGAACAATTATAAAGCAGGGTCCTGGGCTAATGTAATAAACTTAAAGAGTTGCTGGAATACTCTACAGTTTTACAACAGTAATGACAATGATACTACAATTCAGGAAAAAAGTACTTCATAATGTAGAACTTTATAAGCAATATATAGATATAATCACTTCTCTCTTCCTTGTTTCCATGTTGTCAAAGCTTTTTCTTTCTTTAAATAAAAAGTAAGATGAATTTTAAAAGATTGGAACAAATGAAAACTAGAATTTACATATGGCCAAGAAATCAGCATTAATAGACCAGAAACTGCCACTGGGTCTTTAAGAACTGTTAGCAAAGAGGATGTTGAGCTTTATGTGTCGTTCCAAACAGAGCTCCCCAGCAGCACGTCGAACCACTCTAAAATCATGCTGACTCTATGGTTCAGCACTGACTCAGATCTGGAAGTGACATTCACTGAATCATCACCACCACTTCCTTCAGCAAGATTACATTTAGGTTTCTCTACCAATTTCACTAAGTCCAGCACTCACACTAAATAAATTATTGAGGAAAAAGTAACAAACTACTGGTAAAAATGATCCTTTAATATTTAATCACACAAAATTCTTATTTCCTTGTATACCCTTCTTTTTTTCAATATAAATTCTTTCCACCACAGTAACACCTTAAATTTTTTATCATCTGAGGAGTCTAACTCACATGGCCCTATTGTCCTATTTGCTGTGTGAAAGCAGCAGCCATTCATAGAAATTTTGACTTTCCAGGGACAGCTACAGGCAGTCAGTCACTTACATACATACACTGAGGCTGTGATAACACTTAGAATCCAAAGCCACGGATCAGAATACCATTAAGATAGTTATTGACACATAACAAAAAGGTAACTTCTCTCCTAAACCATTTTAAATACTTGTATGTGACCAAAGACAACAGGCAGATACAGGCAGAATGGGAGGCAGGGAGAAAACAAGTCAGTGCTGATCATATGATGACTAATAGAATAATTTCCAAATATATGACTTAATGAATTTAGGTGTGTCCTAAAAAACACATAGCAGATGTATTATAGGAAGGAATCTAAAGGCATTAGAAAAATATAGCAGGAGGACAGAAAGCTAAGCAGGTGCCTACCCACTGACTATTAACATGCAATAATTATTTTTTAAGGACTACACGTCATTAAGTATTATGTGATGTGCAGATTAAAATTTAAAATATTCAACACCAGTTTTCAACTAGGAGTCAAAAGGAGTACTTATGGAATAGGCTTTACTCTACCTATCACAGACCTTGGTTTTACACCACATTCATCCCTCCTGTAATGTATTTGAAATTTGCAACATCCATCCCCTGTCGTTTCTATTTATTTATTTTCAGGGGAAAGAAATTGAATGAAAATTAGGTTTTCATTCTAAAATTAAGTTAAAGAAATGCACTTAAAAGTGTGAGTTCCAAAAAAATTGAAAGTATTAGGCTGGCCAGCAAAACAACTTCTTCAACAACACCGATAACTTTACTGTAGAAAAATATATTACACCAGAAGATTGAAGTTGCAAGCAGAAGTCGTTACGCAGAAACGTGGATTATTTTCAGGCAATCTACGGTTAGGTCATTAAGCACCTTGAACATAAGGAACAAACTATATTGGACTGCTGCTTTGGGAAGACAATTCAGAGTACAGAGAGCAGTATTTGATACTTTTGAAATAACCTTACTGAGTACTCTGTGAGAGCAGCAGTTCCCAAGCACTAAAAGCTTCATGTAATGTTTCAAGCAATTCCTAGGGCCCGGAAGCTATGAGAACCTCAGGAATACACAAACATGAAGATAACATGAACAGAATTGTCTAGGCAATGCTATTAACAATTTCTGCTGTTCAAGCTTCCTTAAGAATTTCTTTATGTCTAAACCTACACCATGACCCTGCACCTTCAATTGTAATGGCTCCACAGTTATGGACTCTTCTATACTCCTTCTTCTGCCTCCCAGTGAGTGCTGAGTGCTGCTGAAACTCAGCTTCAGCTGGCTGTTTCTTACTCAGGAGCAGGCCACTTTTGTGGAATTCTTCAGAGCACATGCAATGAAGGATATAGAAGACTTCATAACATCTGCATGATACTCCTGCCTTTGCCATGGCCTGTGGAAAAGCTCACCAGGCAGCCACAAAAAAACACTCTCCATTAACAGCACAAAGAACATCTCTCCTTGCTGCATTCCGTAAGCAAAGGACATAAGAGTGAAAGAACAGTTTCACTGGATGTGTGTCTCAAAAAGATGGCCCCTCAAACCACCTTGATACATTTCCAGTTATGCCTTCTTCTTTTTATTTATTTTCTTTTATTCCCATTATGTTAAAAAATAAGTAGAAGGTACAGAACTGGATTTCTAACTATACATCTCTGAGCTGCTTCTGAGTTGTTTAGCAACTACCCTTGAAAGCCCCAGATTTTATGACATGACCTTCTGACACAAATATCACTGAGCTTGTAAATGACTCACCCTTGGATTTTTTCCACAGCAAACACAAAGAACAAATAGTATATAGAAATACATTTGCCTTATTGAGTCAGATAACAGTTACTAGCATGGCATCCCATCTCCAACAGTAGTCAGTAACATATGACTAAGTAAAAGCATAAAAACAGAGTTATCATATAGTGAAACCTCTCAAATACTCTGTCTCAAACAATCTAGCTCCTGAATCCCTGTTAGTTGTGATCTACCCTTTTTGGGGAGACCAGAAATACACACATAATTCAAGATGCAGCATCACTGATACATATAGTCGTACAATATGTAATTGCACTCTGGTTCTTCTTCTCTGTTCGTCTCCTGACAATTCTTTTTATTCATGTTTGGTTAACTGAACATTGAGTCAGTGGAACTGCTCTATCATTGTCAATTTGTACTTTAACAGCATTAAAGGCACAGTCATATATTGTACACTATCATATTGAAACATCAAACAAAAAAGAAAGATTTTGGGGAGTCTAAAAGCCAATGGACACATAGAAAATACAGATATAGAAAATATATCAAAAATCAGGGCAATTTTACAATAGAAAGCAAGAAATACAAACAAACTGTCGCTGGAATTATTTTGTAAAAGTTTTTGCTACTTTCTAAATAGCTTTCAGTAAAATATGATTAAAAATTAAAGTAGCATAGAAACATAATGAAACAAAGGCTATGACTGAACCTTTTCTGATTTCAAATTACTTACTTTGATCTGAGCAAGGGTATCACCAACTTCCACAAGTCTTTCATTGTAATACCACTCCGGTAGTCGTGGCTTATATTTGATCCAAATGTCAAACAAAGTGTTTGCTCTAAAAAAAAATAAATAGATATAGGAGAAAAGGTTTCAGATTAAACTGGCAGTAAACCTGTCATAACAAGTAAACAAATCAGGAAAGCTTCAAATTTTGAAAACTCCTTTCTTCCAAATCTATTTGAACTTCTGTATATTTCAAAAGAAGTGATCATTAAAACCAGATTTAACAGGCAGACAAGGACATTTCTGGGTTTCATTTCTGTCTCTAGTTGTTATCATGCATTTTAAATAGGATGACTTTTCTCCCATGTAAATTCTTATTAAAATGTCCTAGTAATAATCCCCTTGTGTTGTTCAAGCACAGTCACAAGCAGAAAATCTGTCCCACCCTTCAGCTAGTATTTGAAAAGTTCTCTTGGAAGAAACAATTTGATATCTTAGACTCAGTGAATTACAGTTCACAGCAATTATTGGACTGGAAAGTGGTATGAGCAGGAAAAAAAATCCCAAAATAACAATGTATGGTCAGGTGGCTGCAACCTTGCAAGCTGGTAGCCATGGAATAAACCATAAAGCTACAGAGTATATAGAGCTATGGTATAGAAAGCTCATGGTATACAGAGCTACACCATGAGTCATGAAAGAAGAAATGTTCAGGAATTTTAAATTGTAAGGGGTAGGTTTCAGAGAGAACCAAATGACACACTCATTAAAACAGAGAGGATTTTATGGCAATAATTGTGATCCTCTTCTGTTGCCTCTGTCTATTATTCTAGCCACAGCTGTCATCAAGATGTATTTGTGTAACAAATTGCCTATTTTGCTGAACCAGCAAGCTTCCCAGAAATGGTAATGATTCTAAGCAGTTTCTCTCTGCTACAGACGCTGACTACATCATGCCAGTACTACAGTCCCTACCAGCCATGGTTTGATGGCCTCATGCCCTCATGTGTACAACTTCCCCACACTACACTTCTTTAAGAAAACTACATTCTAGCTGGAAAACAATAAGTGATCAGACAGACTGCCAATAAGCACTGGGACTTTTTCATAAAAGTATCCCATTAGCAAATCACTACCAGTATGGACAGTGTTCACAGTACCAGGCATCTCTCAAATTTATTCTCTTAACAAACCACTTGTACAGAAATGTCAGCAGAGTGCCTTGTGGTACTACTACAGCCAAATTTTTTATAGGTAGCAATTTATGAGGAAAGAAAACAACTGAAAAAATACAAATTAACATATAAAGAAATTAACATCTGAAAACTATCCTTCTAGCTGAATTGTCATGCATAAACCACATGCTTACTGCTGTGAGGTGGCTGGAACTTTTCAACTTCTCTTAAGGCTGGGATGGTAGATTAGAACACAAGACACTTTCTTAAACTGTTCTCTGACATTCAAGCACCTGGAATGCATTCTCACAGTCTCTTATATAACTCTTCATTTCAGCTTATAAGAACACTTCCATTAAAACAAAAAAGCACAATAAACAATATTTTTTCCACACAGAAAGCTGTGAGCCACTTTCACATTTCTAGGTGAAACAGATGGCTTTATGAGAAATCTGCCAAAGTTATCTTTACAATTAAGAAATGCAACAGTCATAATCCTTTTTTTTTTTTTTTCTAAAAGTATCATCTCAGCACAATTCTCAGTTCTTGAAAGTAAGCAGCAAGGAAATAAGTAGGGCATCCTAGAGTTGTATCCTAAAGGAAAAATGCAGTAACAGCACAAACTAGGCCAAAAGCAACAACCAGAATAAAATGTTCTAAGGCATTTTAAGGAGAATTTTTTTAAGGAAACCATAGCCCAGTGAAATGAAGGGTACTTTCCAAATGGATGGGAATGAGTCCCTCCTGGTCCATCCATAACAACTAACAGCCTGGGTGGGTACTGAGTTCTTATACTGAGAAAAATATTCCAGTTAGTATCTGCAAAGAGACTCCAAAGCAAAGGAATCTGTTAGGCAGCTGAGCAAAGTTCCCTTGGACTATTAAAAGAAGAATTTAGGAAAATTTCAGAGACCAAAAGATTTGATGGATATTAGCGGGAAAAGGGAAAGAGGGGAAAAAGAGGGAAAAGAGATATCAAGAATGACTCTGGATGAAGCTCTCAAACGTTCATGTTAACACAAGAGATTCCCACATAATATAATAAACAAGTAATAAATCTGTAAAAAACTAGTTTAGCAAAGTACTGATGAACCTGACCAGACTTCAGCTTCAGTGGAAAAGTTAAGGTAAAGTGAATCTGCTACAATGCCATGACTAACTACAAGTGAGTTCATGACACAGGAATGTTTCTTTGACACAGACAAAAGAGGAGAGTGAGACACTTCCCAAAGAGCTCCTCAGCCTTTCCTTTAAACAGCCTTTAGGACACCAGAGTAACAAGTTAAGTAAGTGAATTCTTAAAAAAAAGTGGTGGACTGTTGAAGCTCAGAGGTGAAATTTCTTTATTGCCATCCATAATAGAAAAAAATTCCCTAAGGTCAACCCATAATAGTGTGCACAGGATAAGACCCACGTGGCTAGAATCTTTACTAAAAGTATAAAGAATTCTCTGATAGTGATCAAAAGCCATCTTATTAAATAAGGGTGGCTAAGCCGCACAACATGAGATAAAATCTATAGTTCAAGGCAAAGCTTTGATGGCCCTGCTGCCAAGAGAAATGGAGCAAAACAACTTCTTGTTTAGCTGAGGAAAAATTACTTTTGATTGCTATTTCCCACTGAAAATATTTGTGATAAAAGGGAAGTCCTCAGTAATTTTTGTTTCCTACATTAGAACATTTAAATGCCTAAATTATGGCCTTTCTCGTGACCTATAAACACCAAAGATTGAAAGAATTGGAGGAATGAAGCAGTTAATTTTATTTTTCTAGACTGAAAATACTTGCCACATGGAAGCTGGTTTTCTTGCTGCTCGAAGAACAAGAACACTTTGATCTCAATCCATGCCACAAAAGATAGACTGAAAAATGGCATAGCAAGAAGTCTTTAGAGCATATAGGAAAGCATCTGTAATAGCCATTACCTTCATAAATTCTTAGGACCAGCCAGACTACAGCTGGTTCTGCAAGCAGCACATGCTCCAATTTTGAGTTATCAAACAATGAAGCAGTAGTGAGAAAAAACCCTGAAATTTCACAATCACAAATAAATAAAGCCTTGACTGCCTGAACATATGCTAATAATGACAATTCCAGTCTTCTACCTCTGTGCTGTCCCTATACAAATGAAGAATGCCTGAGGATGCACAGCTACTGGGAGCTTCATGTTACTCCATATTGCTAATGCCCTGGAATTTTGGTAGGGCTCATTACCACCAGAGTCTTCTGAGATCAAGGCCTGTACAGAGTCAGTTCTCATCTCCATGATGAACACTTCAGATTTCTTCAGATGTGAAAATGCCCTCATGCCAACCAAGGTATGCACGGTCATGGGTCACATCTACAAAATACCAGTTTGAATAAGACAGAACTTACTTAGTTTTGAGAGGTAAAGCAAAAAAGGCTTGGAGACACTGTTCACAAAAACTGGTAACTTAGCACTATATTGCAAACAGCTTAGATACATCATGGCCACCTCCTGACCAGAAGATACAAAGCACACATAGAAGAACCACTGTTGGCAATTTTGGTAGTGTTACTTCTTCTAAGTGGACCTGGAGAGAATAGCTTTCAATACAATAATACCTATCAGCTAAAGCTGAAATAAAAAGGTCTGAAACTACAAAAAGGCTCCAAAATAGCAAACTACTGAAATCAGCTGCTGAAACAATATAAAAAGAGACAATATAAAAAGAGACTAGAGACAAAAACATGGACACTGATATCCATATGATCCACCTAGACCTAGACCTGATGATGAGCATGCCCCATAAAAAAATCAGGAAGCCAGATAGCTTAGAACAGGAAAGATCTCTAGCTCAGACAAAGGCCAAGCTGCAGAATCTGAGTAACTTCTGAAAATGTATACACCTACTTCAGAGTAGGGTAATTTGTGGACTATTTCTAGGAAACTGCTGAGTGAAATATGCAAGGGTAGAAGCTGCACATAAGCGATAAGGTAACCACCCTGCAACCTAACTCTTATGCTGTTTTTGAAGGAACTTTTGATACCTTGGGAAACTTGTGGGGCTTATGTTAAAGACCTGTAAACTTAGAACAGAGTAGCATTCAGATAACAACAACAGAAAATCAACTATTTACCTCAAAATAAGTAGTTGAGCTCTTGTATCACAATGTGCCTAAATGCAGCAGGGAGAGCTACATGAGAAATGCACAGTCTGTAAAAGACATATGCATGCACTATGAATCATACACTGATTCCAGTTGCTCTATCTTAACTGCATTACAAAATCTCGACTTATGCATACCCACAGATATGCATGTATGCGAGCAAACAAATATGCACTATTATACTTGCCATATGCTCTGCCTGCATCTATGTGTATAAAAATACACCAACGTAGACAGAGACATATGCACAAAAAGAGCTGTGCGCTGTTATCCTCGTGTAGCCCTACTTTTGAAGGCACGTACGTGCCCACAAGCGCTCACCCTCACAAGCAAGCAGCCGCACTCGCTGGTGGGCTGCCAGTCCCTGCAGCTCTGTCAAGGGATTTTCCCACCAGGAAGCTCAGGCAGCTCTGACAGAACCAACAATGGTGCTGCCAACTTCCACAGCCCCTTGTGCTTTTTCCCTAAAGCACTGACTTGTAGGAAGCCCTGAGGAAAAAAAAAAAAAAAAAAAAAAAAAAAAAAAAACACCACGGTGTTCAGATTTGCAAGGGGTTTTCGTTACAACGAAAAAAAAAATAAAAGGAAACGGATTGCCGGTGCTTTGGCACACTGCTGGGGAAGTTTGTCTGGCGAGCAAACTCCTGGCTATCTCCCAGTGCAGCGGACGCTGACTCCCAGCGCAGCCCGCACTCCCGTGAGGAGGGAGCCGAGCAGGGGCGCCCGGCGGGCCGGGAAAGGCAGCCCGGGAGCGGCGGGGCGGCGGAAGGAACGGAGGGAAGGAGGAGGAGTGCGGCCGAGAAAGGGAGCTGAGGCAGGGGCAGAGGGAAGGGCGAGTGGCCCCCGGAGCGGGCGGCGATGCGGGACTCAGGGGCGGCGGCGCAGCCCTACCCGTGGCGGTGCAGGTCGTGCTGCGGCGGCTTGGCCTCCCCCGCGCCTCGCAGCCGCCGCAGGGAGCTCAGGACGCGCCGCAGCTCGGTCTCGAAGCTGTCCACCACCGGGTTGCCCCGCGCCACGGGTCCGAAGAAAGCGGCGTGCGGAGCCTGCGGCCCGGCGGCGGGGGGCGGCGGCCCGGCGGGCTGCGCCATGCCCGGCTCGGCCCGGCCCGGCTCGGCCCGGGCGCGGACGCGTCGCTGTCTCCGGGCAACGCGGCCCCGCGGGGCCGGCCGGGACAAGGCGGGAGGTACCGCACGGGGCGGCTTTTCCACAGCCTGCCTCGCCGGGGTGGCACTCGGCACCTACGGGTTGTGTCGCTGTGCCTACTGCACAAGCGACAGTCTTTTATGCTATGCATAAAAGATAAAAGTGTGCTTATCCTCTAAATGGTTATGTCTTTTAAAACAAACAAACAAACAGAAAAGGTGGCAAACTAGGAAACTACCAGCCCGTATTTATGTTATAGGAGGTGCTTATAGCAACATGTGTGGTTTTTACAGACGCTGTGGTAAAGAGGTTTGGGAGGGATGGGAAGGAAACTGATTTTGTTGTCATGTTCACCATCACGATGAGCATAAGGGACAGCTGAACTGAAAACATGAAAGTGAGAGAAATATGGTAAGTGAGCAGAGTGTCCTGGCAACCAGGGCCTTTGGAGGCAGTTTCTCGACAGTGAATCAAGGAAAAGGATCAATAGAGATGGGTAAAGCGAAGAAACACTTGAAAAGTGCATTCACAGATGACAGCAAAATAACTATCCTTCCAGCAGCTGGAGACACACAGCATCAGCACGCTGAATCACTGGAATCAGAAAATACTGCATTAGCAAAGTCAAAGAAATGACATGGGAATCATTTAAATACTATTCATCCTTGGAAAATTGGGAAGATGCAAAAATATGATTAATTTATGACTAACGTGTCTGACTCATTTTACACATTGATTTAGTATTGTTACCTGCTGGGAGTTGTGTGGATCCATTATCCAACAGGTATTGTGAGATTATGGAAAGATCTAGTGACAATGCCTATGCATTTAGGTGGGAGCAAAGTTAAACAAAGTACAAGAGGGAGTGGGTTCCCCAGGTGTCTGTGAAGGAGGTAGAAAATGAGGTCTGCAGTGAAAAGACATGGCAAAGCAGAGATTTAGAAATCACTGTGTTCAGAGACAAATTTTACAGAACAAATGAAATATGAGAACTTGGCTTGGAGAGCAGCAACTGCAACATTCAGATTTTGCCTGTGCTTTGCCATGCTAACCAAAGAACTCCCTGTAATGGATTCCAGATGACTAATAAAACACTGGCCTCTTGGGAAAAGTGGCCTGTGCCACTGTAAGTATTGCTGGTGGCATCCGTTTCAAGTCCCTATGAAGTTCTGAGCTAGTTTGCCTCACTAGATGGTGCTGCATCCCAAAGGGCTGATATTCACATTCATGGAATGCAGAGAGTGCTGTTCTCACACCAGTAGTGCCTAGAAGCTTCAAGGGGAACTTGAGAGACTGGAAATGAGACTGCTGAGTAAAACTTTACATATCTCTAATATTTGGGTAGCAGATGGTGGAGTGAATATAACATTTGCAATCTGGATTAGCTTTTCAGCCATAGAAACAAACTGAGTCACAGAAAACAACAGGGGAAAGGGAGGATAGCCATTCCCCAGAGGGCAAGATTGCAGAACTATGTAAAGATAAAGCTTTAACCACTGGGAGGTTAACCAGGGCGTAGTTGGTCAGCCAGCTGATGAAGATTGTTTAGTCTAAAATTCCTGGGTCAGAGTTCGACAGGATCAAAGTATGCATTCCCTGCTAGGTGGAGGTTTAATTTATGGGGGGCAGTTCTGACCCTCTCAGCATCCAGGGTGGACCATAGCAAGGAACTACACTACCACAAACACTACAGTGTGTATGTTATTTCAATTTTGGATGCTTACAATATTGATTCCTATTATACTATTCTGGGGAAGACTGGAGTTTAAACTTCAGATAGTCTCCATCTAACATTTAGTGTGTTGGACACTTAATTGGGTCCAAAAGTCAAAAAGGCTTATAGATAATGATTAGAACTTTTTAAGTTCAGAAGGAATGTAGATTCTCCAGAAGCATTCAACTCATATAACCTGATCTTTACAGAGAAAAGCTTGGTGTATACAAAACAGTAAGAGTGATAGCTCCTGAAGTTTTAATCATGATAGGATATTTCCTCAAAGATAGAGCATACCTGTAAGGCTTGGAAAGTTTGTAGCAATTTTTTTATTATATTACATTAGAGCCCCCACTCCCTAAAAATATGTGATCTGTTGATTGGAAACCTAATGATTTATTTATCATTGGTAGGTGAACATTTTGATAGTAATTCAAACTATAATAACATTAAGGAGAAAGTAGGATAGATTATGGAACACTGGCACGGACACGATCCCAAGAAATGGAACTTAGGTAAATCCCCTGACCCAAAGTGAGAGGGTATAGCAACCTGTGCTTTAATACCACCAGGTCAGATAGAAGGAAGCTGCCTCAGAAATAGAAGCACCCACAAAGAGTTAACTTAGTAATAACCCATATAGGAAGTGTCTGTTCTCATGGCTATGGGGCCAAGAGTATGCTTGAGCTGTACAGGAGGAAAACCTTGCTGTTAACTCATCAAGCTGCCTGCTTACTTCTTGTGTGTCTGTTCCACTTGTGTGAACAGCAGTGCTTACTAAGAGCAAACAAAGGGGGGAAACACTGCATGATCATAGCAGAGCTGGGCAGGAAGAGTGTTCAGTGATATCTTGGTACAGGGGCTGAGGTAACGTCTGCTGAGCCCTATCTAGTACATCAATCAAAGTTTGTTTCCTATGGATAATTCTGAGATGCATGTTCAGGTCCCTCTCTAGGATGCTTGTAGCAAATATACACCTGAATTATGGTGCCTATAGACTTTGCTGTTTGATATTCACAGACAGTCATGGATGCCTCAGAATTATTACCATACTTCTGCAGGGTAACTTGACAGTCCCCAGAGTTTTGAAAGAGCTACATTTATGTCATCTCTTCTTTTATGCTTTCAAGAAAAATAGTCTGAGCTGAAATGATTCTGTGCCATCACTTAGTATTTCAGGCTGATAGGCTAATGAAGACACGAGAATTTAAAATAATGCTTAACACACTTATGTACTACATATTCAGAACTGAGATCTGCATTTACTGTACTTGCAGTATGCCTGCCTGGTCCTAATAGCCAGTGGGAATCCACTTTGGGTAGGATATTCCATTTCGAGTAGGAATGAATTGTTGGATGCAAAAAATAGAAGAAAATCTAGAGAAAGAAGCAATAGCAGGTGTGTAGTGATTCTTACGGAGAAATTCACTTTGTGAGTTAGTCAAGCAAAACAAGGTCAAGGAAACACAGCGTCTTATATGACAGTACAGCATTTGCTATTCACATACTATAGGGGAATCAAAGTAATGGCTCTAAGTTACCTGATAAAGCTCCATGAAAAGCCATCATACTGCTGGAAGAAGTGAACTAAGCTGCTGAATGCCAGGAGCACTGGCACTTTATAGACATGAAGAAGTTGTCTGATGGCAGGGGGAAAAATAAGAACTTGTGCTGAGCTTACAGAGGCAAAACACATGCTGGAATTAATGTACCTTCCAAATAACTAACTGTACAGGAAGCAGAGCAGTGCAGCAGACCTGCAAGCTTCTTGCTATCACCCCCTGTGGCACTTGTCTATACCTATAGCTAATGAGACACATGGGAATCTTGGACCTTTATGGGCAGCTATGAGAGATTATAGTCAGCATTTCCTTCCCACCTCCTTGCTTCTGGGCTGTTTTTGGTAAAGCTGCTTGTAGCTTACTGAAAGCGTCTCTAGACTCAGATGCCTTACTTAAATCTGCATTTACATTCAATCAAAATTTGTGGATTCCCACCCTTATCTAAGGGCTAGTTACTACCTTCCCATAGGAAAGTTATCAAGGAGCTGAGAGATACACTGTCCTCTTTTGACAGCAGTTGTATTTTTTTGCTGTACTGTGAAGAAACATGTCCTGAACTAGGAAGCTACATGCCTGATTGCAAAGGTAGGGAAGTGTGAAAAGGTGCTGGGAATGGCTTACTTAGGACATCATACAGCTTTTCAAATAAAGCAGCAGTTCAAGTTCCTTTACTGAGACAGTGACACATATTTGTAAAATATTTCGGTGCTCTTCCTGTCATTGAGCAGTATACAAAATTTGTCAGACAATGGCACGGTCTCTGAACTCTGGGACATAGATTAACAATAGCTGAGGCATACGTGTCTTTTGTGACAAGCAACTGATGATCTTTTAATATATAATGAAAGCAGATCTGGAACAGTTCTAATGCAAGTGAATGCTAAGAGAAAGAAAATGCTAAATTTTTACTTGAAAAAGGTTCTTGGCTTCCTTTCTGATTTAGTTCGTCAGTGTTGTACCAGGAAGGGAAAAGAGTGATCAACACAAGAAAGAACTGCAGTGACTGAGAACTACGCCAGTGCCAGGTTCTTACAGAGCTGTGTTCAAGCTTGGGGTGACAGTTGTCTCTGTGTTTTCATTGTATTCTATGAAAGGCTTCACTGCCAAACTCTAAAGATGATGTGAGAACTCTCAAGGTTACAGTATATTAAAGTGGTTTTTTTCTTTTAAAATCTGAGTGTGAATGCTCACAAAAAGGGTTTCTAAGTTTTCTTTTATCATCAGGAAAATTTTCTTAGGCATATGTACCTAGGATATTTTGTGAAAAATCATTTTTTAGGATTTTCCCTTCCTGAGGAGTTCAGGGCCTCAGGAAAGAAATGTAAACAATAACTATCTGCTGCTGTGGAGTGCAACAGGTGCATCTTTCATTAGTTTATGTGGATTGTTTTTACTTGATGACCAATCACAGCCACTTGTGTTGAGGCTGTGAGCAGTCACAGGATTTTGTTATGCATTCTATTCTATTCTTGTTCTTTCAAGCCTTCTGATGATCTTTTCCTCTCTGTTCTTTTAGTATAGTTTTAATGTAGTATTTTAATATAATATATATCATAAGATAATAAATCAACCTTCTGAAATAGAGTCAAGCCTTGTGTCTCCACACATGGAGAGTCCTCAACAGGCATATAAACTAATCTCAGTTGACTTGCAGAAAATGGGAGAAATCTGGGAGAAGTGATCTTGTTCAGCTATTTTTCCCCCCACTGCAAAGAAGGTGTAGGAGTGTGTAATATTTGTGTGAACAATCTGTGAGGTTTGACTCACCCACTCAAGTTGTATCGTTATGCATTGAGTGGGTTAAGCAGTCTTTGGGGAGGGAGATACAGTACAGGTTTTATATAGCTGCTTGAGTTTGTAAGGGGTCTGAGATCTTCATTATGGACTTAAGTACCAAAGGTTGCAGTTGGAAATATGAAAGCTCGTGAGCGACTTTTCAAAAATGGAAATACTGCTTCAAGGAGAGAGTTTGCCTACAGTTCATATTGTTCTCTTAATTTTTATAAGACATGCTTCATTCCAGTTTACAAGTAAATTCTACTCAAGTAGATGTCAGCTGATGATGAGATTATTTTGCAAAGGCTTCTGGGTTTTATATAGCTGCTTGTATAGAGTTTATAAGGGGTCTGAGACCTTCATTATGGACTTAAGTACCAAAGGTTGCAGTTGGAAATATGAAAGCTCGTGAGCGACTTTTCAAAAATGGAAATACTGCTTCAAGGAGAGAGTTTGCCTACAGTTCATATTGTTCTCTTAATTTTTATAAGACATGCTTCATTCCAGTTTACAAGTAAATTCTACTCAAGTAGATGTCAGCTGATGATGAGATTATTTTGCAAAGGCTTCTAGGAACCTGCAAATATTTCATCTGAGGTTATACTATTTTCAGCTCACTAGACAAACTATGGAGGAAAGTTCATGTCTCACTTAAAGATCTTGTCTCAAATCTCAGGAAGCTGAAGGGGTTCTTCTGAAGAAGAAGCTACACCTAAGGCTAGTCTAGAGCAGCTGTATAGATATCTTGCATAAAAGCCCTGTAAATCCCTTCCAATCATGAAAAAGTGAAAGTATGCACAAGATTTTTTGTGATGTGCATGGAAGCTGCATCTTAGAAAGACTCTAAAAATGTGGAACGCTTACATGTATGTATAAAAAAGCTAAAGAGAGTCCTTAGCTAAAGAAAACATCCAATTTATTGAGCAGAGAAGGCCAAGGTAGTTTTTTGCCATGAAATGTGAAGTAGCAGAGATGGAGTGTGGGAATTATTTTTATTTTAGCTACATTCAGCTTAAGCTGATTGCTAGGTAGGCATCTCATAGTTACATTTGATTTTGGAAAAAAAGTGGTGGCATGTTTTGTTTAAAATACATTTCTTAATTTCATAAATATCCTCAAGCCAAACATTAAATGAGAGAAAGTATAGCCCATTCCAAGAAATAAATTAGTTCTGAAGATCTTCTCAAATTCTCCTGAAGCCAAGTATGACAGTGCATTTTTATTAATATTCTCCTGATGCACATTTGCTGTTTATAATTCTGAGCTGCTGCAAATGCTGTAGGTAGAAATGATCCTGGGGAAATTACACTATTGTTTGTATATATAACTCCTGAGTAGCCAAATGCATCCTTATCATGACTCCTTCTCTGTTGTGCATTTGGTCTGGGAGTACTCACAGGATCAAAATAGACTCTTCTAGGAATAAACTATTGGCAACAAAAGGACACCTAAAATAAGCTCGTTATGCCCTTCAGTATTTTTAGATAAATGCATTTCTGTTCAGGCCTTTTCTTACTGCATTACAGTATGAATTTTGAAACTTTTTGACACCATTACTTCCATTTTCCATTCTTACTAGTTTCGCACTTGCTTGCAAGAATATTTCACTCCAAGGTCAAACTATCTGCTGATTGAGGTTTTTTCAAGCAGCTGACAGAAATTGTTTTGGACAATAGCCTGACCTTGGACTAGGAGATTTAGCAGCCTGGAGGGCAACAGTAGAAAATGACACAATGTGGAAGAGTAGTTTTGTTTTTTGTTATTAAACATTGCTTATTCAAGGAAGTAGAAAAAAATCTTTGTTTTTACATAGTTATTTGGATTTTTCATATTATTCAATACTTAAAAAAATATTCTATGTAATTATATTTTCTAGTTAATTCTTTAATAATATAAACAATTTGGATTTTTATATGTATTATTTCTAATAATGATATATGTAATTATGCAATTGTGAACTTTTATCTTAATACTTTAGAATTTTAGAAAATTAAGAACAAGTCATTGTTTTGCATATTAGATACATGTGAAAACTAAAACTGTAATCTTTACCCTTTTGCTCCCTCAGAATTTCAAATTAACAAAAGTGAACAATTATTTTTTCTCTACATGATGACACCTTAGGAAAAACAGAAATTGATGTTAGCACTTTACCATGTTTAATTAATGCAGTTATAAAAAGTGGCTAGATCTTGGCCTCGCAAATGTAGATGAAACCTTGGTAGCAAGTTTTGAAAATTTTACTAAAATGCTTTCAGGTGGACATATGGCTCTTCATCTGTTAGATATGGATTCATTAAAATAGCTGGTTTTTTACTCAGTGGATCCACTTGATATACTCTGGCATATTTATTACATTTAGAGACAAAATCATGGTATTTACCTTCGTAGAATCAAAGTAAATGGGTAGATTGTAGTCCTTCTTCTGTATTGTTAGCAATAGACTTGCTTCATATATTATCCTTAAAGAAGAAAATTTTGTTATGCTGTGCCTATATAATTCCATTATAAGGTTGACAGAATGGCTCCTTGAAGAAGGCAGAACTCCTCTGAAGTAAAGCATTATACATCCATCTAAGTTAGCACAGAAAATAACTTAGATATAATTTTGTCATCAGAAACATAATCACTAGATTTAAAAATTGAAATATTCCATGATAATTTGGAGGTGCATCTACATTAGCAGTTTGATTGTGATAAAGAGCAGACTTTTGTACTATTGTTCTTACAGAATGATCTTGAGTGCACAGGCTGGAGTCGCTCTGAATGAACCTAAGCTGAAGTGTGCACTCCACGAGCACATCTGACATCCTCCATCTGATAACAGACATTCAGTCTCCAGAAACAGACTAGGTAAAATCCCCAAAATGTGCATTATGTGAATATCTGGTCCCTGTGACTAGTTGTTTCACAGTACAGATCTGCTCTGATTACACTGTTTTTCTTTTATAGCCATAGACTACATTGCTAATTGGGAAAAAAAAATCTTTTGAAGCAGGATGAAAACCAATTATGTCATTTCTGGAGAGTTGTTTTTTAAAATATCTATACTTGAAGACAGCCTAAGACACCACTGCTATCTTCACTTTGTTGACAGAGGAGAGGGAAATTCTTACAAACTTTAAGCCACAAGTTAAACATTTTTTACTTGTTGCAGAACTACATCTTCTGTTTGTCTGCAGGAGGTGAAGATTTTCCTCAAGTGTCTCCTCAGTACCATTAACATGGAGGACAAAACTGCAGTGATTACAAATACCTTAGAAAACATGCCAGTGCATTGTGTAGGTACCATATCAGTTTCCACGTTAAAGTTTACAAATAGGGCCTTATGGCCTATTTTGTTCATCTCATTATTTTAGTTAAGAAAAAAGGATGACTTCATTAAGCTCTGCTACAAAAAATGTTCTCATCCTTTTCTTTACATCTTTGGTTTATTTCTTTAAAGTTATAAACTTAATGGATCATGTACTTTCCTTGCAGCCTCCATGTTTTCTAGACTACCCTCCATAGGCCATCTACATGGCAATGCTGTCCCTCAGCCAGAGACCACTGTGTCTGTGCAGCTTGGCTGGCAGGCAGCAGATCAGGCACTGACTGTAGGACTCAGTGTGATGGCTCTGTTCACACTGTTTCATTACAATCATTTTCAGAGGCTGAGATAACAGAGAGCCTGCCCTTAGCATGCAGCAGATATGCATGGTCCCTCAAGAAAACACATAATAACTTCCTTAAAACACATACTAAGATGCATGTCTGAGAGTAATGTTTATCCTACTGTAATAGTGTTCCTCCTGTTTGTTCAGCTGTCCCAGCAATACCTGCCAAGCCCTTTTCAGCATTTATATTATCTATAGTTTGTAGGAGTCTGATCATTCAGGGACAGTGAAAATAGGTGTGTTTTCAGGAAAGCATAAGAAGAAAAGAAAATTAGTTGATCAGAGCCATGATGCCAAATGCCCATTTCAGTGAGAGGTCAGATGACTCTCTTGCCAGTTCTGACCTGACACCAGATGCAGCATCTGAGCCAGCTCTAATCAGGCTTAGCCACTTGGCATAGCACTGATCACTGTGGAAATACCAAAACAATGTAAGTACAGCAGGATGTACCAGAACAGTCTGTTTCCAGACTCAGTGTATCTGGGACCATGCTGTGCATTTCTGATCGGGTGCTACTTTGCCTACTGTGGATGCACATTTAATGGCCAATATTCACAGGTGCACAGGTGCACAGAGTGAAGGATCTGGGAATGTACAGGCATGGAGATGACAGGAGGGCAGAGACTATTGTTAATGGGATGCAGAAACTGTGATTTGCCTTGGAAAGCTCAAGGGCTGTAAGATGTGGCATTTGGCATACAGGGGGAAGGAAGCATAGTAGATGATAGTACAACTTCTGTTATAGTTGTACAGGATGGAAAAGAGCATGTGACTGATACTCTCTTTTCAAGGCAGAAGAGGAGGGAGCCCAGACAGAGTACAGATATTCACAGAAAGCACAAGAGGCAAGAAGGCAAAGACAGAACAAAGGAGTGAAGGGACATGAAAGGAAAATGGTCTGCAGCATCCTAAGTGCCTGTGATATTTAAGAGTCCTCCAGAGGCCACTCTTCCCTTAAGAGGAAAAAAAATCATGCCTTTAACACTGGTGGCCGTAGGTCTCTCAAGTACATCTCCAGAGGTTGCTCAGGATAGTGACAGTCTGGACAGAAGATGAAAATACATGAAAAATTAAAAATAATACCTTCTTCAGAATCCTTCCTGAAAGAGATACTTTCACTTTCATATACGTTTGTTGTTGTCAGGGGTTTTGGGCCAAGAAAAGGATAAAGTTAGCTGTGGCAACTTTAGTCCCTAGCCTCTATTTCTCAGATCTAAAGTTGAATAAACTTACCTTTGATAACAGCAACACTGACTAGTATGTAGCTCCAGCTCCACGCCTCATAGTGATGCTGGCTGCCTTCAGACATTAAAAGGGGAGTTCCAGGCTCATTTTCTAGAGAAAAAAGTCTTCATTCTCAAGGTGTTTTTTTGGTGTTTTGGTGGGGAGGGGGATCTGGGAAGGAGCTGGTTGATTGGTTTGGGGATTTTTTTTTCTTATCTTTGGAAAAGCTTTTGCACTTGGAAGAGCAGTTTTTTAAAAACAAAAATTAAGACTTCTAGAAGAGGCAAGTGTGGTGGCTAACCTTACTGTTCCTTCAGTTTCCATTATCTGAGCTGTTCTTTGGAGCAGTAACTGAAATAGAAGGCAGAGAGTGGGAGTGCTGAATGGGAAGGTGAAGGGCCCTGGCAGATCTCTGCAGTGCAGGTGGAGCTCCCTCAAGCCTCTGACTTACATTTTCTGAGTCAGAGAATTAAGGGTTGATGGTGGCAATTATGTATGCTGGGTACAACAGAGATCTGAGATAAAGAGATAATGGTCCTGCTTATAATAAGAGAAAGGCAGTAGCTGAGAGCAATAGAAGAAGAAAGCAAGAAGAAAAGAAAAACATTAAGTGGGAGTCGGTCAAGGCATATATTTTAGCAATGGTGCTGGAATTTCAGGTCTTTAAACTCCTTCGACAGGTGATACTTCCTCCTTGGGACTCTGGAGCTATTAATATGGAAGTGAGACATTAAAAAGGAGAGAGACAGTCTGGCGCTTTGACCCTGAGAAGTTTGCAGACAGGGAGCTGTGGGAACCTTCCTCAAGGAACAGTGTTTTGCCCTGAGGCTACAAGTGCTGGAACGTATTTTCAGGGTTGTTCCTAAGCAGAGGGACCTTGGGAGGTTCAGACCAAAATGATCTTCTCTCCATAAGTGAGCTGTAAGAGGTCCCAGTGTGTTTTGGAAGGCTTGAAGATGTTGCTGTTTGTAAGTGTCATAGGATGACTTTTCAGGTTCACCCTGTTGGAGCCTGGGTGATTTGATAACACCTACACTACACTTCTCTTACAGCCCAGGGATGTCTGTGTACTTTATTAACTTTCTCAGTAATACATTTGTTACACAGCTTTGGCCTGGTGGCTGCATTTTGTGTTAATTTTTTTTTCATTATTTTATTTTACTTTTCTATTTTTTTTTTTTAATTTGCCATCTAATGTGAGGTGATTACTGCATTTTAATAACTGAAATTATTGTAGCATTTTGGAAGTAAACAGTTGATATCAGTAGTTAGGCTGAATCCAATTCCCTTTAAAGGCCAGTTACCCAATGACAGGTCACCTGTGGAGTTAAAGAATATTGTTGATATTATATATATAGCTATATATATAGCTTGAAGCTATTCAACACTATAGTGTTCAATGAGTAGATAATTTGTTAAACTTCAATACTAATAGTTCCTCAGGTATCATTATTATATAAATTCACTTTTTGTGGTTTTTTCTGTTCTGTGAATTCCTGTAGCACCTCTATTATAATAATTTGGTACATCTCTATCATTTACTTTGATTGTTATTTTCAAGTGGTAATACCTCAAAAGCAGACACAATTAGATTACTGAATAATGCAAACCACAAGAGATATTTATAGAGAGGAAAAATAAAATACAAGCTAATGACTAGTTCAACCTTCACTAAATACAAAATGTAACAATTATGGTAAGGTTTCCAAGTTCCTTAAGTGTCCTGTGTTGTCTAAGGCCTTTTTATCAACCTTAGAGCTATGCAGCCCTTGCATTTAATGTGCACAATAACTTTTCAGAGGAAAGGAAATTTTGGCATTTACAGGTGCATATGCATTAGGTAAAACAATCCCCAGTAAGTGGTGAGGAAAGTTCTCCAGATAATTTCCACCTCAGTAGGACCTGCAGGACTTAGAAATGCACTGACTTCTGAATGCCCTTGTAAAAGTCACTGTGATGTCAGAAAAAAATTTTATTTTATCTCTACTCAATTTACCCTGCTCAGCACCTCAGGCAGTTTTCTTTAGCAGTTATTTGACATCCACACTATCATTAGTGCACCCTATCAGGATATTCTAGTGCAAAGCACTAAAAAGCATCACGGTAAATGATTGCATCACTCCAGAAGACATTATCACTATAATTTAAAAAACTATTCACAGTGCCTGCCACATGAGTATGTCTTAACAGAATAAACTGATGCAAAACAAATACCTTAATTTTACTTCTCTAGTTTTTGAGAAACAGGAAATACAAAAGGAAATTAGAACATCCAGCACTCTTGGTAATAATTATCATAGGCATTTGAAAAACAGGCACACAGAAAAGGATATGTGCAGAGTCAGAGACTGCAGTGACCTCCCACACTGCCAAGTTCTTTAGAACTACTGAAATTATAAACAAAGTAAAAGCTCTTCTTTCCCAAACAGCCGCCTCGATGTCACTTGTTTCCACATTCCGGCTTCTGTCGTTGCAGCCCACACTTTCTCTGTTGCTAAGTGCTTTAGGCTTCTGCAATATGTTCCAGCAGCTCCCTGTTTCTCTCATATCTCCAAACTATCATCTGAGAGCAGAATGTCTAGGTTTATCTGACATGGCAAGAAAAAAAAAAAAGATTAAACTGTACAAATTACAGATTCTTAAAGAACACTAAAATTTTCCATATGAAAAAATATCTCCATAAACTTGCATGTAATTTCATAACATTTTGTTAGAACATGTTTTCAATTCACAGTAGGATATGTGAGGGATGAGGGCACATTATGGCTCCTGGGAGCAGCTGTAACTAAATCTTGACTGTAAGTGACAATAGCAGTACAGAGCACCGGGTACTTGCAGACGCTTATATCAGTGTTGCCACTGAGCTATGCAAATAAAGAACTTCATAAATGAATGAAAATCATAGGAAAAGTGGGGGGGAAAAAAGACAATACAACAGTTAAGAATTTATATAATTTTATAATTATATTGGTAAATGTAGACTGTTACATCTTTCATAATTCTGGCTTAAACACTGGTTTCTTCTACCCTTACAGCAGGCACATAGTAGTTTCCACTCAGGAGAGAATGACACTGTCACCATTATTCACCCAGCTATGTCTGCCTTTTTTGTTTTGGTGAGTAGGCATCTTACTGAGTGCAGTTTTCAGCCTATGTGCCTTTACCCATCCTGGAGTACAATTCCACAGCTCTCTCTGTATCCTTGGCTACAGTACCAGCATACCTACAATTGTGATTGCTGGCAGGTTTTGTTTTATGTCTTTCATTCAAGTTAAGATGAGCAACATTAGCTCTTTAATAGTGATTAGAGAGCTGTCTTTAGTGATTAAAGGGCTAACATATATAATTAAGTTGTGTGGGCATCCCTATTGCCAGATACAAGAAATGTTCTAGGTACATTTTTAGGTTAAATTTGGCATTTCCCAAAGCCAGCTCAAGGTACAGGAAAAAATAAGCAGTATTTTCAGAAGAAAGTAATTCAGCACATAAGGACTGGATTGGTAGAATGAAATAGTTGACACTAAGGCACCTCATTTTTTCCATCATATATGTTTTGGGGGTTTATTCTAGATTATATTTAGCCTGGTCACTAGAGCCAAACACCTCCGCTATACATGTGTTTCAAAGCTTTCTGAGAAGAAGTGTTAGGTATGTGCTAGAGGACCTTGTGATGATGCAGCTCACACGCTATTTTGGAACCTCTTGTCCCCATTAGCGCTAGGGTGCATGTGGAGCAGGTTGGAAGCAGAGCTTCTGTTTTCATTTCTTCTTGAAGGAATTTGGTTTGTATGCACCAAAACTATTTTGAGAACTGAAACACCACATGGTAAGTGGAGACAATGACAAGATTTTCCTCCAAACCACACTGTTGCTTTGAAACGAATTGCTAATGTGGACACAGCCTTCTTGGACAGCTGATGAGGGAGCAATCTGCAGGTTCTGCTAGGGCCTAGGAGAGAAGATGAGCTGCTTTAGACTGAATCCCTTCCCTCCACATAGACCACCTTTCAACATCACTGCAGGCCTTCTTGCTCTTCTCTCAGCACTCTGTGTTATTCTTTTTCCCACATCCATTCCCATGCTGGAAAAGGTCCCTGGCCTGCCCCATTCCCACCCATGTGAAGGTACAGGAAGTGACCTGTGGCTGCAGAAATTATGCAAGCTGTAGAATGAGGACCAACAGCTGCCTGAGACATGAGCATGGAGATGCCATAGCCAAAGAGAAGTGAGAAAAGAGTATCTCTAGGGTTAGGTGGGCATACATAGGTTGGTAGAGAGGGGGGTCAAAGCCCCCATGACTTCCAAAGCTCTGCTGCTTTTTTTTTTTTTTTACTTCATCCTCCTAAAAAATAACTGGCACTTCACAGTACCCTAACATTTCCCTGAAACATAAAAAAAGACCCCTCCCAGTGTCCCCATTTCATATTCCGAAATAGTTCGCTTGCTACTGCTGCAAATTTAGATTAACCACACAAATACAAAATTTCTAAAACCATGTTTCAGCAAGATGCTTTCCCTCTGCCTCCCCACACAGAGGGTAAGAGAAATTCTTGTTAAATCTGTCTGGTTTCTCTGGGTTCCTGGGCCTCTTTTTTGCCTCCAGACATGTTCTTTTAATAACTGTGTGCTGAAACAAGAGGTGTCTTGCCTCTGCCTTCATTCCCTCAGTTAGTCTGTGCCTGAGACCAAAGCTGATAACTACTCTTTTCCTTAATCAAAACCTGGGATAGGATGTTCTGTTATTTGACATCTTAAAAGCTTCTTGTGGAAGGCTGGGGTTCGCACACCCTCCACTCTACCCTAGTGTTAAATGGTCTGGTTTATTTTGAAGCAGAGAAGAGTACCAGTCAAGGCAGGGAATATGCAGCAAATAACGACTACAAAGCAGTGTAGGAATCATCTGAAAAGCATGTTTCATCCCATACCACCCAGACAAATTAATGGCACAGCCTCCACCAACCATGTAAGGAGCGACACACAGCCCCTGCATCACTCTACTTCCCACTTCTTTTCCCCTGAAGCACTGGTTAAACTAAGCAGATTTTACAAGGTAGTCATGTGCTCCACTTGCTAATAATCAGCTCAGTGTAAATATCAACACATTGCTGCAGAGAAGCTCAAATGTCATTGTAACCGTTCCCTTGGATTACTTCAGCTTTGTGAGGGACAGAGAGAACAAAGGTGCCAGAGGACAAACAGGCACCCTACAGCAAGCACAGGAAAAGCAGGAAGGAGAGAGGCAACACAATGAGAAGAGAGCTGGTAAAGCTAGAGTCATCTGGAGTCTAGAAAAGTAGTGTCCTACAGAGCAGCTACAGATCCACACAAGGTGATACCAGCAAAAAAAAAAAAAAATTCAAAATTTTTCTATGTAGAAGGACCTGGGACAGAAAAAACCCAAAACAAACAAACAGGGGCGATAGTAAAATAGTTTTGAATTTAGCTGACAAGGACCAAAAGCAAGAAGTGTTCACACACTTCATCAACTAGCATCCAATTAAAACAAAACCAAAAAAATAAAGCCCCAGCTGTAAGGGACAGCCATCTGTCATCTTTGCTGACATGCTCCTATCAAGGGCAAAGAGCAAGAGGCAGAAATGACCTATGTCTCATATTTAAGGAGATCAACCTAGGAAGCACTGAGATGTTGTATTGCAGTGCTGTGCTTTCTGCTAATTCCAGAAAGAGACTCTCACCTTCCCTTCTAACTAGAAATGGCTCTTTAAGGGCAGTATATACAGATGCAGTGTATTCCCTGAACTCTATTCTTGTTACGTTACTAAGATACAACTGTTTCTATGGAGAGCTTATTGGTGGACAAAATAAACTGTTTTGATGAATTATAAAAAAGGTAAATTAATTTTTCAAAACAAGATAATAAGATTAAAGCACACCAATATGGAATTTTGAGTACATAGTTACCTCCTCTTTTTTTTTCTTTTATTTTTTTTAATTTCTAGTAGACATTTATCCTAAATTCTGTATGGTCTATAAATTTATATAAATTACTATCTGTCCTGCAAAATACTTAACTAATTCTAAAGCCATGCATGTTGTTTGAGCTATAAAATCTCCACCTGAATTTTTGTTTGTTTTTAAAAGGTAAGTATAATTGTGCAGTATAAGTATCTGCATGGCCAGGAATATGCCACGTTGTGAAGAAAAGAGCCTTGAAATGAAGAACGGTAAAGAAGGAAAGAACAAATGAGTGTGTTAAATAAAGCTCACCATTTAACTTTAACATGGTTCTGGGTAACAGCTAGACTCTACAAATGACAACTAATAGATATGTGAGGGCATTCCTGCTTTTTTGGGGGGAGGTTGTTGAGGTCTTTTTGGGTTTTTTTTTTTATAGCTCTATTATTTTATACTGTGCTGAAACAGAACTTGAAATATGCTGTGCTTGACTTAGAGAATAGTTTAGTTGATCAATCAGCAATTTGGCAAAGCAAGCAGCTACACAAAAAGAAATTGGTGAGGAATTCCACACTTAAATCAATTGGAATTTATGAGTTACCTCTTCTTTTCTTATCCTTGTATCTTTAGAAATTGTTAACCTCATTTGAAGATGCACTTTGGTATTTTCAGTGTCAGAACAATTCTATAGGTTACATATCAGTTTAATCAATTGTCTTATCAACCTTAAATGCACACGTAGCTATGTAAAATTTCTCACTGGTACCTAAGAGGAAGCATTTCTTCCAATGAGCAGATAGGAGCTGCCATCTATATTCTTCTGGTTTTATGCCACACTTTTTTCTCTCTTACTTGGATGGAGTCTTGCAAATTTAGTACCAACATATAAATACACACATGGCTGCCTAAAGTAGGATTCATAGAACAGCAAAAATTAGTTAAGAAAAGCCTGACTGACCTAGCTGTTGCAATTTAAAAAGTTATTACAGACCTCAGCACTTTGTCCCTCCCATGTGCCAGAGGGTATCCTCCCTAGGAGGTGTGTCAGAAGAAACTACAGGCATCTGACTCACCTGCCTCTATGTCCTCACTGGTGGTTAATGCTACTTGCCACACTATACAGGGAAATAGGTATGGTTCTGTCTCCTCTCCCTCAGGGTGTAACAACTTTCTGCAGAAGGGTAGGGCAACTAGCTGGGGCAGTTAAAAAAATAACATCTTATTCTACCTATCTCCCCTGCATAGTTAGTGTTGTTAAGATTACAAAATGCCTTTGGCCTAGACTCACAGATAAAGCCCTACATCTACTTCCTTCCTTATTTCCTGAATTTACTTTCTGTTTCTTCTCTCTTGTATTCTCTTTCATCCATCCCAGCTCTCCTCCCATCCCCCTTATCTATCTGTAGTGCTTGTTTTGCAAAGCCTATCTCCTACTGACATCTCAAAAGCTGCCATGATAAATTTCAAAGCAGTCAGCCAACCAGCTGCCAGTGCACAAAAAACTCCAAAATGTAGTTGATCTGAGCATGCACATGGATCTCTAGAATATATAAGAAAGTCTCTGCACATGAACAATACATCATGTACTCTTGACCTGTGGCATGCAGAAAGCAAAGTGTGCAGTACTCAGTTCTCGCTGAGGTAGCCTATGTTTCCCTCAGCTCATTTCATTCTATTCCCAGATTTCCTGTGTCTCATTTTATTTCCAGCATTCACTATGCACACTGGTTCCATTTTCACGTGCCTTTTCTGATACTCCTCATATTCTCTACATTGGATTTTAGTTCTGCTCCCACTTCTTTTATTCCCGTGTCTCTCTACACCTTCCTGTCCAGAAATAAAAACAGAAATTTGAGAATGATCTGGTTTCATCTTCACTGGAACAGCTACCATCTTTGCTAGAACAAACTTAAGTTTTATGTAACAGTATTACAGGAAAGTAATCAGCTGTTATGACTGAAAGCAATATCATTTAAGTCCCAAAACACTCTGGGGAGAGCAACCATTACAATAAGGAAAGACCAAGATGTTTGACACCTATAGTCTTGTAACTGCAGGAGTCTCTGTGTATTTTGTGCTTTAATTTCAAATCCACTAAGTAGTTTGAATTGGCAATGATACAAAGGTTCTGAGACTCACTGATGGCATTTCTAATCAATTCAGTGAATAGTGACTGCAAATTTCTATGAAGCAATTAACTTGCCATGAAGAAGCTATTCGGTCTGAGACACTGAACCTGCATGAAAGAAACAGAGAAGAATAGGAGCCTTTTCCCCTGCCATTTCAGCTTTCTGTTTCACAAAGGGAGAATTGTATCTCTGAATGGTACCTGAAAGGGACAAGCAGCAGAGGTGTGCACATACAAGTGACCAATTTTCATTACCTGCAGATCTTCATTGTTTTGCTCAAATTCTTTTCCCCACCTTTAGTCTCCAACACAAAATGTAAACAAAATGTTAAGAATAAAATAATCTTTCTTTCACTAGGCTAGAGTTTTATAGTGATGTATTGTCCAAGGCACAAACCTAATTTTTAGACAATTACAGAAAATACGTCACCATTTTCTATCTGAGCATAGTAATTGACCTAGTTGAAGTAGGGTTAATATCTTTTGTTTTGAAAAGCAGGATGTCCTGTCTTTCAGAGCAGTAGTAGAAAAATAAAGGAGTGTCTAGTGTTTGTTTGCAAACCCAGGCAGAACTGTACAAAAAGAGTCTGTCTCCATGCTATTAACTTCATTCTACAAGGACTAAGCTGACTCTTGCTGAAGTCAATGGAAAGACTTCATTTACATTAGCTGGAGGAATCTCCATCTGGAAGCAGAAAACAGTCAAGAAAAAACAAGCAATTAAACTAGATTTTCCACTTAAGCAGTGCTCCAGATCAAAAAAATATACACAACTGGTAGATACTTTGTATGTACAAATACCACAAATGCCAGATATAAATAAAAGCATCAATTCTGATATTGTAAAGATACTGAAATCATTAGCTACATGACTGATAAATATTCTTCAAAATTTAGAGATGCAAGGTGTGAAGAAATGAGAAACAATATTTAAGTAGCATTGTGACAGGATATTGTGATGTTACATATAGGAACTAAAAGGTTTAGTAATATAAAGGAAGAAAACAGTGACAATATGTCATATGTATATGTCATGTCATATATTACACATATTTACATGCTAAAAAATTGTAATAGAGATAGGAACTAAGCACAGGTAATGTGCTTAGTCTTCTAGTAATTTCTACAGCAGTTAATCAGTCTCCAAACACCTGGATAGCTATGCAAATGAAAATCTCAAGTGTAGATAATGAACACCCCACTATTTTCACTTTGATAACTCTTTCCTGCTTGCCAAAAACAAGGTTTACAAGAACAAATAGTAACTTTCCACAATGTGCTTATGTGAAATATAGACAGCTAAAGCAAATTGCAACTAAAACAATGACCAGCTATCAGTTACAGAAATCATGGCAGAAATGGCTACAGCTCTTCTTAGCAGAAGTATAGCCCTTTTGCTTCTTTCAAGGGGTACCTCCTTCGTGTTACTACTTCCTGCTTCCATTCATCAGAAAGGAAGGGGTTTGGTTGTCCAGTGAGGTAATAGAATTGTACTGTATTTAGCCTAGAGGCCTTGTACTAAATCAAAGTAACCTGGAAAATGCTTTATATGAATATCAGCCTGATGTAAGAAAGCAAGAAATTATCTTAATTTGATTACTTTAAATGGATTCGAGCTTTGCATAGGTGGAAGACAATTATTTCAGAAAGGAGTGCTGCACAGACTAACATATAAATAGCTCGTGCTGTGAGGAGAACAATAGCCCTGTTTCTTTTCTCAGAGCACAGATACAATTAGTTAGAGGATATTGCATTCTTCAGAAATTTTTGGCATCCAATAGAAAAAAACAATTGCATTTCAAAACAGAATATTGTATTTGGAAATCATTTCCTCTTTTAATAACCTGCCAAGGCTTTCAGTCCTTCCCCTGCAAACGAACACATCCCTTGTAGTTTAGCACAATGCTTTCCCACACTGCTGCTGATTGCGAGGTCGCTGACTCCTGATGCAGTGACACAGAATCCTGAGCTTGCCTCTTGGCAGGGAAGTAACTGCTTTCCACATACATTGTGTTAAAAATGCATGTTTCTGTAGGGTTTCCATCTACCGTTACATGAACTCCACTGATTTAACTCCCATACTTTTACTGCCACAAAATAACTACATACTTTTCTTGAAGAAATGTAGAGGTAAAGCCAAAATGTTCATTTTCAAAGCAGAAAATCTCAGTCCCCTGACAGCACTGTATTCCTACTGCTGGATTTAGATTCTGATGGCTGATGTAAATTTCATCAGATTGTCCAGTGGCAATAATTCATTCCATGAAACCTGGGTGTATTCCATTCTAGCTGGATTAGAGAGAAGACCTATTGCACTCACCAGCCAATCCATCTTAAAACCAGTTTAAAATATTAATCATCATGGCTAGCTAGATGGAAATATGATTGATTGCTACATAATCCACTAAATAATAAAACAAATCAATAGCTATAGTTATAAAACTAGACCCATGGGATAAATCAATCAAAACCAGTGCCTACATTTCAAACTTAAGTCTATCACTCTGTCTTCCTTCTGCACTGTCTTTTGCCCAGATGTGAAAATCTTCATCTGAGGTCATGAGGTAGTGGCACATACAAAGGCCAAATGGGTATCAAGTGTTCTACCATTACAAATTCTTCCCTCTTAAAAATTCATAATTCTCTCCATTATAAGTGGAAACCCCTAAAATACTCTAATTACGCTGCAATCAGTGTTGACCCCTTATTTCTTGGGTGACTCATCCTAACTGCTCATTTTTTAAGTTTCATCCTTTATTTGCCATAATTACTTTTCCTGTAATAACAGAAGTATCAACAGCAGACTTTTGAATCAAGTAAAATGAGCATATTTTACTGATACTTTTAATATATAAAAACATGGCTTCATAAACTTCCAACCCACGTTCTCTCTGTACTTCATAGGTAGAACAGCATTTACTTGGATGTGCTGGAATAAATGGACATGCTGCACTCGTTACTGTGCTGTCTCAGAAGCTTGTTTTAAAAATCATGCACATAATAAACTTGCACACTATCATTTCTAATGTTACTACGTACCCAAAATAGCCTTCAAATTGAATAAGATAAAACAAAACATACATCATCTAGTTAGCATTCAAAGATCAGGAGAACTGGTAGGTCTAGCAGGAACTGGTAGGTCCTGAGCTTTAAAGGAGATCTGTAAGGGGTATCTTTGCATTACCAGAAAGTTCAAAGCTTGAGTGTCTGCTTTCTCTGTGTTATTAAAAATCCCACAAGTTTTGCAAATGTAAGGTAGCTATCCTACATCTTGAAAACATGCAAAAACACCGTGGTAATCATGTTTAGTCTGTATAAACAGAACGTTTGTTTCTGAGTCATATTTACTTCTTTTTATTGTAAACCGATTTCACTAGAAATTTACATCAGCATGGGCAACGCGAATTTCTGTGCATTTAAGAAGTGGTTTCATGCTTGCACTCCTTTTTTAGGCAAGAGCAATTGACTTCTGTTTACTGGGAAACATACTTGTCTGTATTCTGGTTTGCTTGTGCTGTTGGAAGGGTCAACAGAGCTGGAAGCAGGGGAATTTTCGGCTGGCACTGCTCCTGCAAAGGCAGCTCCCTCTTGGCCCTACTGTGGAGAAGGCCTAGCTTGAATAAGCTGCACACGGAGTTCCTCAAGCTCAGGGGCTTGCTTCTGCAAATTAAAATGTACTCTAGCCTCCACCTAGACACAGCATAGTACAGACCTGCCTGCAGAATGAAGCAGTTTTGGCCTCACTCAGCATTCACGGGAATGTGAGGAAGCTAAGACCCATAACCCTGGGCTGCATGAAGATGGAAAAGGCTCCATGACACCGAATTTGAACTGACAAAAGCAAGACAGCAGGTAGGCAGCAAGGATCAGCAGATGTCCAAAGGGAAAAAAAGCAAACCATTTTCCAAATTCTGGCCCAAGTTTACCTATGCCCTGGTACTTTAATTCAAAACCATGTCGCTAAAATCAGCTCAGACTTGGCCTTCCTGACAGATCTTGTTCTTTGTGATGGAAATGTGAAAAAACATAGCGCAGAGCAGCTGGCTCACCTTCTAGGTCTCCTTCACAAAGCCTAAGAAATTCAGGGCTGGAAAGGGCTGAGAAGTGAGGAAACACAGACTGGATCGCTGAGGGGAGAAGGATTCTAAGCGCAGGAAGGCAGCGCGGCTGGCGCTGTCAGAGCGACCACAAGGAGGACAAGGGGGATGGTGCGGGCACCGCTGAACGCACGAGACAAAGGAAAGAAAACACAAGAATAAATACGGAAAACATGAGTTAGAAATTGATCAAAAGAGACACCCAGCTTCCCTTAACTTTGCTTACTAATGTGCCAGCCGCAGGAAGGGGGAGCAGGGGGACGCCTCAGAGATGAGCTAAATCCCCCTGCAAACCCAAGAGGAAACGCTGCCAAGGAACCGGTAAAAATGAAGCGAGCAAACGCCACTTTTCTACCCTGCCCTACACGAAACGGCTCGGGGAGACCCCTCGGACGGCCAGCAGCACGCAGGGCCCCGGCTCGGCTTCCCGGGAGCCTCTGCCGACGAGACCCACTTCCTCCCGCGGGAGGAGGCGGCCGCGCACGGCCGCTGGAGGACCGGCGAACGGCAGCAGCGCCCCACTCGGCTCGGCGCGGCCGGGCTCCCCCGCAGCGGGGAGGGCGGCCCAGAGAAGCGCTGCGGCAGCCCCCGCTCCCCGCGCCGCCGCTCGGGGCATTCCCCGCGCTCCGCCCTGACCCCCCCGCTCCCCGCGCAGCCGCCGGCTCAGCCGGGGCCGCCTCGGCCGCCAGGTGTCGCCGGCGCACGGGCGTCCCCGCGGCCCCTCCTGCGCCCGGAGCCGGCGGGGCTGGCTCAGTGCGAGCGGGCGGAGGCGTCAGCCCGCAGCGGGGACGCGCAGCCCAGCCCGGCTCGCCTCGGCTCGCCCCTTCCTCGCACACCCCCGCGGCCCGACTCGGCTGACGCTCTCGGCACCGCCAGCGGCCGGCCGGGCGGCTCCCGAGCACGGCCTGCGGCCGCTCTCCGCTGGCGGCGGCGGGGAGCCGCGGCGAGGAGAAAGCTGCCGCTGCGGCGGCGGCGGCGGGGGGAGCAGCCATGTTGGAGCGGGGAATAAAGTGACTTTCCTCGGGGAGGGAGCGCGGCCGGCGGTCCGGCGAAGGCTCTCGGGCGGCGAGGGGAGGGGGGGTTCGGCTCCCGGCGGCCGGATACCGCTCCTAGGCGGAGGAGAAGGGGAAGGAGAAGGGGCAAAGGAACCGCCCCCGGACCCGCGAAGCTCCGGCGCTGCTGGTGAGTTGTGGCTGCTCATTGTCTCCCGGCCCAGGGGTGCGGGTCCGGCTCGCGGCGGGGTGTTGGCTCTCGGCCTGCGGTGCGTGGGACGTCGCGGGGGGTGAGGTGACAGCGCGGCCCCGGAGCAGGCGGGAAGTGATGGTGGTCGTGGGAGAGCTCCCCGCGAGAGGGCCGGGGG
The DNA here is from genome assembly GCF_017590135.1 of Pyrgilauda ruficollis. Taxonomy (NCBI): domain Eukaryota; kingdom Metazoa; phylum Chordata; class Aves; order Passeriformes; family Passeridae; genus Pyrgilauda; species Pyrgilauda ruficollis. The sequence continues at coordinate 2,214,411 of NW_024524600.1, forward strand.
CTGCCGGAGAGCCCCGGGCGCGGGGAGCGCCGCTCGGCGCCCCCGGGCAGGGTCGGGCCGGGCTGCGGGGGATTTCCGCTGCCCGGTGGCGGCTGGGAGCGGCTCCGCGGGGGCTGGGGGGCAGCTCCGAGAGGCTGAGCCCTCTGCGAGGGGGGCCGAGCGAAGCCGGGCCGGAGGGGTGAGCCGGGGATGGCAGCCCCTGAGCACTGCCGGATTTTTTGGTGATCCTGCGTTCGTCACCGTCCTTTCCCCGCCGCCTCCTCCTCTTCAAGCGAGGCAGCGTTCTCCTGACAGCTCTTCTGCTCGCAGCCTCCGCACGTATGACACATCGCTCCTATTGCAGGTCTCCCCCCACACGCACACCCGAAATATGTAGGTTTTAGTGCGTGGCATAAGAGTTCTTCTGCTCTGAGCTTTGAGCTAGAAGGTGACAGGATACGTGAACATTGTCTGACCCTGAACTTCTGTGAACTCCTCCTTCCCCTTCCTCGCTCCCATATGTAATGGCTTGAGACCAGTGAGAGCAAAATGGTTCTCTCGAAAGGACGGGGAAAATCAGGTGGGATCATGTATATTTTATATTTCTTGCAAATGTATTACGCCCACCCGTGCCAATACCATGTTCATATGAGTGGATTAGCTGTTGCGCTAGAAGAATGCTGACCTTGATCCCCTTTGTCTCTCCTGCAGCAATTTTGGTAGCTGGCTCTAGTTGTTTTAAACTCATTGCTGTCTTTGGCACTTTGCTAATGGTTGTTAACAGTGTTATGAGTGTTATGAGCAAAACGGGGCTGACTTATAATCCAAACTCAGTGATATAAAAAGCATTCATTTCTTTTTTTCCTTTTTTTTTTTTTATTTTGGTGAATAATTTCTTTTGTAATTTAACAGAAGATCAATAGCAACTTGTAGGTATCACGGTATAGATACAAGAGCAAGCCTGGTTTGACGTTCTTCCATTACTTCTCTCCCCCCAACACTTTTTTATTGTATTAATTGAACTGGAAACCATATCACCAAAGGTTAAATACTGAGAAAAAAACACTCATTAAATTAGACTTAGTACCAAATTCAGATTTGTTTTTCAAATTAGAATTGGAAAAAAAAGTAGGTGATCTGGTATTTTATGTGCTTAAGATGTTAAAGAAATTGCCATATTGCTTTGTTATAAGAAATCTGTATATTCACACACAGCTCTTGTTATTTACATCTGCCCTTCCGTAAGTGACATGAGAGAGGCTTGTTTTGAATAATTAATGTAGAAGAAACAGATACGAAAACATAAAATCACATGTCTGAATACATGGTGAAAATTTTCCTTTAAAATTGTTTGTGCTTGAAAGAACAGGCTGAATTTAATTCTCCAACATAGATAAACCATTGTAATGTTAACTTGGCATTAAAAGGGCCACTTAAATTGGAAAGATGAAAGCTTTTTTTTTTTTTTTTTGCTGGCATAATTTAAATACTGCTTTGACAATAAAGAGTCTGACTTACAAAAATCTTTAGGAAGGATAACGCAATGAGGTTCATACCTTTTATTTGCATATTGTGCTGTGTAGCTGTGTGTTTACCCAGGATGGAGCTCTACACAAATCATGAGGTGGGTTCTGCCTACATCCGTACTGAAGAGTTTGCAAATTAGAGCCCATGTTGTCTGAAGCAAATTATAGTTTGAATGTGGGGAGTCATTTATTTTGGGCTTGGCTAAGAATGTCGTGCATTAATTGATCTTTTTAATATGTAAAATGCCACTAGCGTGTAGTGAAATACCTAATTTATAATTGCAAATATAATTTAAATTGAGAAACAGATCATGGCTGTGTATTTCCCCTGAATGGCTCTGGCTTCAATTTCTGCCTAACACTGCAGTGTGTAAATATGGTATAGCTTATGACAGGGATGTTAAGATGCTCATTCTGCATGTGTTACTGTCACAATGTGGAGCTCTTACAGTAAAAGGATGCAGAATATTTTGAATGGCCTAGTAACATACAAATCTTGTAATTTCTTAAATTACTACCTGCTGCTAGGGGAAAAAAAAAAAAAAGAATGTTATACTCATCTTAATAAGTTTCTGTCCAGCAATATGTTTGAGTAATTGCCCCTAAAAAGTGCAGTTGGGAAAGGCTTTGTTGAAGTCTTGTTCATTGAACAGTCTACGTTAAAATCTTTCCGTGAGTTTGCTCTTGACCCTCTTTTCGTGTTAAGTGGAAGCTGTTGATATTCGCCGTACAAATAATTTTTTATTTTTTTGTCCAAGAAAGCTAATGAGCTGTATTTTAAAAAGTTGTATGTACTAGTTGTGTCTTTATTGAATGCGTTATGTGTTATAATGTGAAAATGGACAAGATCATGTCTAAAAATCAAGATCAATTATTATAAAGCTTTTCTAGCATAAACTCACTAAATGTGGCTTACAGTTCTTAAGTTATCTTAACTTTTTACCTGCATGCTTTCTAATGCTTACTCTTTTTTTATTTCTTCAGCAAGCCTTTTGTAGCTATTGAGGCAGCTGGACACCACTGTGATCGTAGCAGTTCAGAACTTTATATAATACACTACAGCTTCAGCATGTAAAAATGCTTCTAAAATGCCAAGTGTTTATATGACAATTATGGTTCGCATCTAAAGAACAAACTAAAGGAGTGTATTGTTGGCCATCACTGCCTTATTTTGCAATGCACATAATTACAGCAATGGCTTTTGCCTTCTTAGTCTAAGAACTGGGATTTGGGGTTTTTTTTGGTGCCTGTTCACATACTGATGTAGCAACTTGGATGATAGAGGTAAAAGTATTTTCTATTTACTTATTTTAATCATTAGACAACAATTTGCTTGTTACAATAAGTCTAGGCCTAGGGGCCTTTTAAAACTTCCTGAATATTTTATATTCTGTTATTTATTCCTTTTGGGCCCTGATAATGTTTTTCCCCATGAAACAGAGCATTCTCCAGGAACACCCAGTAGTGGTGTGGGATGATTTTTTTTTTTTTCCTGTGTATTTTATGAAGAGTCATGATGCACTTTTGACAGCTTTTATCTGATAAAGAGTGAAAGTTAATGCTTGTTTGGATAAATGACTTTTTATAATTCTATACTGAATACAAATTCATAGATACTCATTCTTTACTAACTTGATGGATTGGCAATTCTTCCAGAGTTGTTGGTTTCCTGAACTTCTTTGAGCAGTGATGTCAACTGTCAAGAGTTTAGTAGAACTGGCTCGTTAGAACATGTACCAACAGCAGTTTGAACCACTGATAGTCATGAGGAATAGACAAGACCTGTACTTGAGCTGATTTGCCAACTTGGAACACAAGAACGTTGGAAAAGGAAAGAGTTCTTATAATTCTGTGATCGTGTAATATAGAAAACAATGAACATAATAAGTGCATAAATCAGGTAATTTTTGTTGAATCAGCTTTTGACACATCAGTCCTTGGATAGTAAGGCTTTAGCCACATCCTTGGAGACCATTATAGTCTGTACCTGGCTGTGTTATAAAACATCATGGACACATTGATACTGGAAATTGTTGCAGCCATGCTTTACGGGATATTTGGGCTTTTGTGGTGTAGTGCTTGCTTTTAAAGGATTAGAAATGTCATTCACTAGGAAACATCAGTTTATCAGGGGTGCTGTGCCTAAGCATGGATGGCGGAAAAAAAATAAATGTGATAAAGTAGCATTTGTAAGTGCATCAGTAGAGGAAACAGCTGTCAAGTCACATTTTAATTTTTCACATAGTAAGACAGAATTAGGCAAAATGATTTTAAGAAGACAGAAAAATACCAACTTTATAATGTTTTTAACTAAATGCTGAAAGGCTTCTCTGAATTTCAGGACAATTTTCTGCTTGCTTATTTCAGGAATACATTGAAAATGCAGTAAACTGAAGGACAGTTGTATCTTATGTTTTGATTATGACCTTTTTATATTCTTTTTTTATTTATAATCTCTGGAACAACTAGTTTTGCGTATATTATGATTATAATCATAATATATCAGGGCTGTGTTACTATACCAGAACAAAGAAATGACATGTCTTTCAGTTGCACTCCTAGCTACAGTTCTTGCCTATCTTTGATTTTAGGTTCAACTTCTTAGAGATTTTGCATAAGTGAAAATGTTACTCTGTGCCCTCCAATCATATTTCATTTAATTATTATCTGTACCTCATAATTGTACTCTCTTCTCTGACTGCTGCTGTTTTTAAAGGTTTGGTAGAGTTTCACAACGGTCTCTGATTTTTAACATCTGCATTTTGTCAGCTTCAGTAAGGACAGTTGGAAGTATCCTGGACTTTGAATTTGTGTTAAAGTTGTCAGAATCATGACATTCTCTTCTTTGCTTGGTTGATTAGAGCATTTTGCAGGCATGTAGCTGTACTGAGACAGTAATATCATAGTCAACTGTCCTAACCTGTATAGTCTTTCAGAAATGTCTTTTCTCAAGTATTTCTGACTTCCTGTCATCTTACAATATGGAAGTGTCTTTGTTTAGATGTTGTTCAGGTATGTGCAAGGTGTCTTTATACAGCAGTCATTGAAGTTAACATTTTATGAGGTTTGCAGTTACTTGGTGTTCACTGAAATAAGTATCTTTGCAAAATATGGATTACTAAGAATTATCAAAGGGGGATATTAGTCATCAGCAAAACCATTGTCCTCTAATTGGGAGAAAACTGGATTAAAAAGTTACGGTCTATAGGCTAGTTTACAAAAAGTGTAAAGAAGCCAGTTTACAAAAATAAAGAAATTGACACTGAGATCAATTAATATGATTGATAAGAAAGGCCAAAGTCTGTGATGAGGAAGGCCTATGCTGTCACCAGCTATTACAATTAGGTGTATTTGAGGATGAAATTGTATTCTAAGAGAGCCATTAGCCAATTAGAAAAGCTGAAGAAAATGTAAGCATTTGATATTCTTAGAATAAGTTGATGTTCATTAAATACTGCTATATTCATAAGTAAACCAGCTGATAGTCGTATGTGGTTCTCTGAGGCATTTCCTGAGTGAACCTGAAGGTGTTGAACAGCTGGCACTGAAGTTGTGAGGTAGGAGTTGTACAAGTTGGTAAGGCACTTTCTGGAGTGGAAATGCTGGTCATATCTCTCAGTATGTTTCAGAACACTGAGAAATTATGTGATTTTAGCACAACTAAGGTTTCTTTCAGTGGTTTTAGGAGCTAGTTATAAACATAGTAATGGGTATTGGTAGAGCAGGAGGTTAAGCAAAGAAAACAACTGTTGCTCAGCATATATTTATAGAGGACCAATCTTGTGAAACTAACGTCTGGTTCTCTTGATAAGATTAAATACTTCACGTGGTAGGTGGTTGATATTGCAGACAGGCGTCACTGAAACTTTTTACTTGGCTCTTACGTGGCATTTGGATTATGGAACTAAAATGATAGATCAAGTGACAATATATGAAATGGTTTAAAACCCACTGGATAATGTGATTCAAGTGGTTGCCTATAAATAGTTGCAGTTACGTAACTGTGTGTGATGAGGGCTCCTCATCGTCAAAGTGTCAAAGTACGTTGGTGAAGAAGCTCTGGGAAACCTGCTCAGTGTCAGCTGTTGGGCATTTCCACTAATAAAGTGAAAGTCTGTGAAAATTGCTCATTATTTCTGTAGCTCCAGAAAATTGGGAAAACAATAGATGCTGAAGAATGGGTCATTAGGGCAGGATGGATGATTGGAAAAGTGGCAGCTTCCTGTTTGTTTACTTTATGTGGTATTTTATATCAGGCTTTAAAAGATTGAATAAGTGTATTAACTTTTAAAATAAAATAGTTATGTTTGATAAGTAAATTAAACATATGCAGCTATTAATATTAGCTGTTAGTTTGGGTATTTTTTCTGTAAAGGTTTGGAATAGTTCCTCTTGTATAATACAGAACAGATATTAGGGGTTGATCTGCATTCAGTATGTGGGGTTTAGGGAGAGCTTTTATTTTGAAAATATAGTAATCAATAATATAATTAGTAGTACACAGGAGGAGGGAAAACAGTTATGAAGTAATTATATGTTATATTTCATCAGTTTTGTGTATGTCTTGAAACGAAGTTGAGTTTCTCAGTGTATCTTTCATAAATATTCTCTGTAGGCCAAAAAAGATGTGGCTGTATGTAATTTAACTGGGAAAAATGAAAAGGGATTTTTTCGGTCTGTCATTGGTTTATTTCCAGTGCATCTTCCTCTGTCCTTTTTCTTTGTCGAGATCTGGTTGTTATAAACAGCAGTAAGTTACCTACGTGTGCAGGGAGCTTATTGCCTGCTTAGCTGCTGTTTAGTCTTAAAGCTGTCTCATAAATATTGTACTAAATGGTTCAAGCATCTGCTTCTAAAGCAGGGGTCTATTTCATAATTCACCTTATTTATGTTTGCTCTGAAACCCAAATATAAAACTGAAGACTTCCAATATGACTATGAGAGACAAAGCCTGGGCTGCTGCTGCCCGTGAATTAACTTATTTGCTCCACAGAACAGTTCATCTTGGCATAACTCTGGCGCTCCCACTCAAAGCTGCAGTGATTTTCCTCTTTGCTGGCTGCTGCTCTCATCCCCACATTCCTGCCTTTGTACCAGCAGGTGTCTTGTGACTCTGTCAGGGAGCCCGTGCAGGTTACCTTGTGTGTTTGGCTTCAATGTTACTTTCATGTTTACAGGTAAATAATAGTCACTTTCTGCAGCATCAATGGAAAAACAGCAGTTTGTCATTATTTATTTTTTTAAATATCCTGAGCAGATGGGAGGGGAAACTTCCTGTGTACAGAGAGGAAAGGAGGTGCTCGGCTGCTAAATATATCAATCATATATTCTGCATTAAAGTCTTTTAAAAATCATGTTTAAAACAGCAGCTCAGAAACTTACTTTGGTACTGGGTAAGAAGGCACAGCGTGGAAACAATTACTGATACATCTTATAAAATATATTCTTTTTAGTATGAGTACATGTTTGAGATGAGAGTTATGAAATGAAATAGGATTTTTGGTGTAGAAATCATTATTGTTGGATGAAAGACATCTAAGGAAACTAAAAATTACATTTTTTTTCTTGCAAATAATATTTAAAAACTGAACTAAATAAGCTGAAAACGAACTACAGTAGGAGTTTGAAAATATTTGGAAGATGCAACAATAAAAAGATTACTTAACTATAGTATTCATATTTTAAAATGGGCCTAGTAGTAGAGTTGTGCAGGGTTCTTGTTTTGTTTCTGAAGATTTGAACCTCGGGAGAGATGAGATCGTTGGCATCACTGAAGCCACAGTTTGGATTTAAATCACTGAAATTTATAGTGAAATTTACAGTCACAGTGGTCTTGAGGATAATGACCTGTATAATACTCAGAAAAGCAATTTTAGAGGCAGTTCAAAAAATGTGAGATTTTCCATAATGTTTCGTTACCTTTGTACATGTGATTCAGTAGGTTATGGCAAAGAAGAAAAATATTTTGAAGCTTATGCTATTTACCTTCAGGATTAAACAAGATAAACAGCTTAACAGTGTTCCCATTTGCACAAGTCACAGTATTTTTAAACCTGCTGCTTGTAATTCTGGGTTGTTTATCAGGGAATACAGTTAACCTAAATGTCTTTTGGAGGCTTGTTTCTGATACATCTCAGTATAATTCTGAAAATCAAAAATGTTTGATCCATAAGCCAAAAAATAGCTTTAAAATGTATTTAGTCAGAAGGTGGCCTTTGGTTATTAAGCATAGTCTTTTTTTTTTTTTTCCTCTTGTAGGCTGCATGGGAGAAACGACATAATGGTGTATAGTAATTAGTTTCTTCAGTAGTTATATGCCTTTCTTCTTGAATTGTGCAATTTTAGTATTTTAGAAGCAATACAAAGCTGATTATGAGTTCTGAAGATAGGGATTTGATATGCTTTGGTAGTCATCTTAGTTACTAATACTTAGTATTTTAAAATGTGTTTGAGTATGGTTTGTGTATAAAGTGTTCAGTGCTGTTAATTAAGTGTTCTGAGCCTTTTTTCTTTAAAGGGACTTTTTTTTTTTTTTAATTGCTCCTGTAGGTCTTACATAATAAGTTTTGGCTTCCTGGTAGTTGTGAATATTTCTGGTAGTGGAAGAGGTAGACAATAGTTGAAGGATTTAAGTCATTAGTTGGTTGTCGCTGTTTAAAGTTAATTTGGGCATGAATGGATAGCTAGTGATAATTTTCACCTCTAGCTGCATCTTAGTAAAATACCTATATTCTTCTTAATCATCTGTTTCTAGTAGTGGGTAGATAAAACCTGAAATTTTTTTCAGCAAATATTCACATCTAAAATATGAATTATGCCAGATTGACTGATTTGCATTGTGCCTTCTTTTTAAATGCGTGTCTCTGTAACCAGTAGAGAGAAATGGTTCAGAGGGTAATCCAAAGATTTTAATGCAGGGCCACCTCTCTTTCCACATTTACCTTGGAGGGAGCCCATGAGAACCATTGTTTTTGTAATGCGGCATTACAGTTTGAGTTGAATTAAGCGCTTATTTCCAAATCGTTTTTGTTGCATCAGTGAACTGAAGAGGTTTTCACACCTGTCTGCATTACAAAGTTGATGGTGAAGAAAGAAGAGAGAGACTGGCTGGGGGATGGAGCCAAGCATGTTCTTACTGGTGGGAAACTGTAAGATGTCTCCAGCATTGGTATGATCTCTTAAGTGCTTCAGGTACCTAAAGATGATCAGTGTCAACTCACACCCCCTTCCGCCTCCCCCACTTATGCATTTAGGTCTTTCACTATGTAAGCAGTAAAACATGCAGATTTTTCTTTATTCATCACTCCTGCTGGCAAGTGTTTAGCATTTCAAAATTCTAGTCATGTGAGTAGTAGTGATAGTATATTTTAATATTGAAATAGGTTCCCGAATGAACTGTGTTAATGCTATGTCTTCTGGCAATTTCAGAAACTAGGATTGCAAGAAGAAATAAAAATGATCTGGTTTTTTGTAGCAGGAGAACCTTGTTCTTTGAATATGTGTGCTCTGTGATAAAGTAAGACAAGTAAAGATTTGAGCATATCTTACACCTGCAGTTGATGTTCATTCTTGACTTTTAAATTATACTATACTGCATTAAGTTAATGGTAAATTTACATCTTCACATGATTGGATTGTCATATCTGCTTTTGGTAACTGGAATTGTATCTTAGTTCGGAGTTTGTTGTTTGTTTTGTGTTTTTACTTGAAAGATAGGGTGTGAAATTTTCTTCTGGTTAAATTTTGAGAATGATTTCCTTGGATTGTTTGAAATTATATGCCAAGTTCTATGCTAGTTTAGATAACTTGTTGAAGATATTTTAAAATGTAACTAACAGGTTTTGTGTAGTGACATTAGACATGAAAAGTAGTGCATCACTAGCTAAAAAAGTATGTAGGGATGGGTTATGTCAATTTTTTGTTGTTTAGTTTGAGGCTTCTTTAAGATACTTTAAGATCTTAAGGGTATATGTGCTGAGAATGCTTTGAAAATCAGCCTTATTGGAGTTGTCTGCAGAGACCTGTCAATAGAAATAATACCCTGACAATGTCTGAAAACCTAGTAGCATAGATGTTAGTAAATATTTCCAAGAAGAAACTACAAGAGAAGCAAAGACAGTGTACGTATAGAATACTGCTAAGCCACCTTTATACTAACAGAATGGCCTAGTTTTTCCTGTTTCTATGGTTAGATGTTATCTTGCTCTCAGTCTGTTTATACCAATGTAAATGAATCTAACCTGGATTATTTCATCTACATTAATGCTTTTATGTCTCAGTGTAGTTAATTGCATGGGGCCTCTTCAGTCATATCTCATACAGAATTAACATAATATGTAACCTCACTGTTTCCAGCCTGATCTAAAACACAGACTTGGAAAACAGCCCCGTTAACTGTCTTATATAGGGAATATTTCCTCTTACCTACATTTGATATGCAAGGCTTCCAATAGTAGGCTGTTAAAAAACCCACCACAAAGGTCTTTGTCACTGAAGGAGGAAAAAAGCCTGAAACGTCTGATAAAGCACAGGAAGCAAAATTGTTGACAGAGAAAATTCCTTTTCAGTATAGTCATTTTTATGAGAAGTGCCACTCCCCAAAGGTAATATATTTAACTGTTAGTGGATCCTCATGACATAATAGATTTTTTTTTTCCTCTTATAATCAAAGGTTTGAAAGGGATTAAGAAAACTACGTGGGTTAATTTTCTTCCAAATTTTTTTGTGATGTTTGGCTCTGTTACTTGTGCTATGTTCTAGACTATAAATGTTTGCCTCTCTGTGATGATAAGAGGCTTTGGAAAAATAACATGTTCTGTTTTGTGCAGAAGTGGGAGACATTTATGATGGTCTTCTTATTTAACTCCTGTCAAAGCTCCTTCTACAGTGTGCACAAACCTTGCTTTTTCTGCTAGGCAGTAATATTCCAGTTGGATTGACTTATCATGGTTCTGTGTCAGAAAGTCTAGGAAGCTTTTTGATTAAGCAGTCTGAAATACAGAAAAGCTGCACTGTTTTACAGCATAGAGATACCATCTTTATTTTTAATAATATCCCTTTGCCCGCTTCAGATGAGTAGCTCTGTTGTATTTTTGAACCAAACCTTAGGGTTAGCAGTGGTTTTATTGGGTAGCAGAGGGGACAGAAGGTGTCAGAAATGGGGGAAGGAGTGCTTAACCAGGATCAAAAGAGAACTTTTCAGGTAGGGCATGATGTTCCGTGCACTCATCCAGAATCGGGTATTACTGGAGTGTGTTCACCCAGGTTTTCCTTACTCTTTTCTGGGTTTGGATACATATGTTGCACAGAAATTTATTTACTTAAATAAATCCATGAGATGAGCCATACAAATTTGTACTGTTATAATAAAGATGGAAACTTGTACCTTCTAATGAGGGGAAAGCTATGTGTGAAAACAGTACAAGATTGTCCTGCAGAATTACTTAATTCCGTGTCATTTGGAAGTGCTACTTAGGGACAGTCTAGCTATTACATTGAAGGGGGTTTTATCTTGAATTTTGCTTTTTAAATGGTGTTCTATCTAAATGTTAATTTCAAACCAAGTAAAAGGAGGAAATATGATTTATATTAAATGTTTATTAAATTAATAGAATAGAGAAAGGCAGATGGATAGAAAGACATTCTCACCTTGTAGAAGCAGAAAGTATTTAACATTATAGTAGGCATTAGTAGGCCTTTGTATGTTTCACATAAGGAGTCTGAAAGTAACTCCAGTAAATGTGGATTTTGGATTTTGGACTATTGAAAATCCTATTTATGATGTATTTGGAAGTGTCCTTACTTGAAAGGTGCAATGACAGTTTCAGGTATTTTCTTAGTGAAACTTTCATGCATATTGAGAGGAGGAGGCTTAAAGTTGCAATTTTATGCCTAGGTGAAATTTTTATATAGCAAATGAGATGTAAAGAAAGGCAACCACATATTCTTCACACATGCAAGAGCATGTTCTGTCAGCAGTTTCTGCAGTTACTTTTGTTGCACACTTCATGATTAGTTAATGTGTGTTGGGCATGTTATAAATGCATGTCTGGCATATCAGAATATGATTTATACTGTGTAAATCGTAAATACTTCATTCAGTATTTTTGCTGCTCATTACCCAGAATTGTCTAGCAGCACTTGAGAGAGTAAATGAATTCTCCTAAGGCCTAAATGCTGTCATCAGCAATATCTCCATGTTTACATTCTCAGCTGCATGGACCACTTTTTGAAATTACCTGCTGTGCGAATAAAGAATATTAAAGTCATTGTCACACTAAAGTAGAAGTTTAATGCAAGCACTAAATAAATTTAAAATACTGTTCTTTTCTGAAAGAAACTGATGTCTCAAATTTAGATATCCAGTCTCAAAACAGCAGTATTAACCATCTAATTGGGTTAAAGAGAAAGTTGCTTTTAAACAGCTTTTGGTCATTAGCAAAATCAATTCTTTATTTTAAAGGGGGGAAGTGAACTTTCTTTGTATGAAATGTTGAACAATGCTAAAATTAACGTCATCTGTACCATGTTTAACAAAATGCTGCACCTTAATTTAGTATCGTTTAAGAGAATAGCAATATCTTCTAGATGATTTTATTTATACAGTCAGATCGACAAAAATAATCTGAATTAAAATCCAAGTTTGAGTCTTTTTCACAAGAGGTTGTGTCTCTCCAGGAGTACAGGTATCTGGGAGTGGTATTCCTGTCCTGGAGGGTATGAGACTGACTGGGTCAGGGCATGGTGGGGACCAGGCTCTTTATAGCCTGGCTGTGCCATGGAGAGTGATGTGGCTACCATGGCTTCCCTTCTGTCATCTCATTTAACTCTCAAATAACTCATAACATGAGCTATTTGCTGCAGAGCTCTTTCCTGTATATGCTCATTGACTTAAGCACTAATGTGTCAGACTGCTGTTCATCACACCTATACATTCCAAAAATGGCACATTTTCAATTTGTCCTCCAAGATGCTCTGCAGAGTGCATGCAGTATTCTACAAAACAAGGGGAAATCCTTAGGTGTTTTAGTTGACTTGGTGATTAAATTAGGTAATTCTCACAGAGGATACTTTGACTCTGGTCATAAATGAAGTGAAAACCTGTTCATTACAAGCCTTATTAATAAAAACATTTATTCTACCTTTACACCTCATGCATAATCTCATCTTGTTTTAATAAATGTCAGCTAGTGTTGTACATAATTAAACTGTTTGAACCATTTCTCAATTATCATAATAAATTGTGAAATAAACTATGTCAATACTTTAAGTCATATCCAGAAAAGCTGGGTTTTGGGCCTATTGTGCCGTCTTAAGGAAATACATTCAATAAGAATTTTTGGTGGTGGTTTGTAAAACATGCATTGTGCGAGAAATCAAGCTTCAGAAGTACATTGAGCTGTAGATAGAGTAATACTGGTTTGATAGTAACAGACTCTGATCCCTATTCTTGCTTTTGTTTTATTGTGAAGTACCAGGGGTTCAGCATGGTATTTACAACTGGACTTGTCTGTTCACCTGAGAATGGAAAGTTTTGCTTTAGGTGTCTTGCCAGTGTCTGTGACAGGCAGTGTCTGTTTCAATTCTTTGCCACCTCTTAACTGTAAAGAAAATATAGTAATATTTATTTCAAAGGGCTGATACAAGCTATTTCAAGTGTTTATAAATCCTCAGGTTTGGCTTACAAAATTTTTTTGTTCTCTGCATATGCCAGCTGCAGCAGGATGCCACACATGTAGCTTAGTTACTAATCTTTGGATTCGGGGGTTTTATCTCAAAAGTCTTCTACCAAATGAAGGTTTACTACTGCTTTTTGATATTTTACATCATCTTTCTGGGGTACTCATGAGCCTTTATAAGGTTAATTTTCTTTATATTGGAATTTCTAATAAAGTAAAATTATTTCCTGCTTGTCTTTTGTACTTGTTTATAACTTTGTCATCTTTCAGTAATAAGCAAGAGTTAGTCTAGTGTGGAAGTAAGCAATATACCTGGTTTGTGTTGTTCTGTTGTAATAGATTTCCACAGCATGTATACGGTATGTGTAGCAAGAATAGGCTTGAGAGTTGGTTCCAACTTTACTTTGTAAATCAGATCTGAATATTTAAAATTCAAATTTAATGATAAATACATATTTCAAAAGCAAATTAATGGTACTTGTGTTAACCCTGTAGAGGGGAGATTCTTTGATAGAATTATAGAGTTTTTCATTTTAAAGTGGTTAGAGTGATAAAGAAGTGTGGAAGGTGGATGTGGGGGAAAGGGCAGCTCATATAGATCAGTCAGTCTTATTCCTAGGGCATTGTGGCTCTGTGTGTGGCACTGACTTGTGAACCCTGCTGGGTTTTTTTTCTGTGGATATTTAATTTGAGACAAGTAGCTAATTTTAATTTTTTGTTAAATCCAAAGCTTAAAGCTTTTTCTAGTAGGTTATCAGGTAGTTGTATGTTTAGTTACTTTACTTTGGAAGTTAACTATGTGACTTTTTAAATTGTTCCTTGTTGAAGGGGGAAGTTGCTCTTCAGGCATAGCTTTATCAGCTGCAGTATAAATGTATCTGCATGAGTGCTGTCCTCTACATGCATCAGAGATCTGCAAGCTGCATGTAATTAGGTTTGCAGGCTCAGTATTTTTTCCTAGTCTCTCATACTTAGTGAAGTTCTTCAAGCTTGCTGCAGGTACAGATTAATTCTCAGGAGGGTAATTGATCTATACCTACAGAATTTGTTGTATATGGGAGTCATACTGTCTTTGTTCCAAGGACCTGATTAAAGTTCATCATGGAAGCATATAATGGGGAATTAGGTGGTGAGAAAAGAGGTCCCTCTATGCTTGCTTTGTTTCAGATTTACTTTGGTAATGTTTGACTGTCTTTGCTTTTATGCTGTCAAAATTTCATTATTTGGATCTTTCCCAATGTTTTTATTCAAGTGATAGGAAACAGAAGGGAAGGAACTAATTGGGTTGAGTCTAGGAAACATGCTCTGAATACACGTACAGCATTTGTGCTTTCTTATCCAGATTTCCAGCATGTGAGATGTGTGATGGCAGAGGCATCATAGGGAGTCCAAAATGTATTTTCATCCCTACTGCCACTAAAGCAAAGTGTGTGTATTTCTCCTTGGTGAGGTTCTCTCAAATTCTTCTTTATGAAGAGGATCTTGTCTTGTTAGTTCATGAGTAATGGCTACCTCCTACTATCTCTTTTGTCAGCAGAGGGTGGGATTTCCTCCTACACACAGGGAAAAAAGAAAATTAGAAAGTGATAGAAGCTAAAATCAAAGTAAATGTGAGAACAAATAGGCCAGATTAATCACTGATTCTGGAAGACGGCAGTTTTTTCTTTAGGTGAGAAAATCACTCTCTTCTTGGTAGTGCTATCTTCAGGGGGCCAGGCAACACTTCTGTTGCTGGGCAGAGGGTACGTGCATGTATTGATGTTACACATTTGATTAAGGCATAATGGAAAACTACCTGCAGTTCTGAAGCACCTGATACCTTGGTTGCTTCATTGCAAGAGGCTAAGGCACTTAAAAACTTAGTAAAATCCTAAACTGTGAAAGCTTATAATTCTATTTGTGCCTCAGCATAATTGCGAGGGCAGTATAGGTGGCAACAATTTAAACAAAAGCACGAGGGGAAATAGTTTGTGGTGGATTGTATATATTTTTCATTGTTTTCTGTGTACTGCAGTCACTGCAGCAGTGATACCTGAGCTGGCCATGGAGTAATTGGTTATGCACATTGCTACTGGAAGAAGCCTTTCATTGGAAGTGGTTGCAGAAGATATTATAAAACTTTCTATGAAGTCTTAAAAGCCGCCTCCCTCCATGACTTGAAGTATTTTATTCCCTGCAGGTTAAAAACCTTTCACTTTTCAATGTTCCATTTAACTTCAGCATTTTGAGACTGGAGTCAATGGGTTTTTTCAACAATTAGTCTGTTTCATGATCTGTGACAGTAAGTGGTCAGTTTATTTCCCCCTCACCCCAACTATTTGTTATACGTTTTGACATACAGTCTAAATACACAGTAAAAATAGTCCATGTCACGCTGAAGTTGAGATGTTTGCTGAGGCTGTGCAAAACAAGGGCTTGTTTTAAAACTGTGTATTTTGTTAGATTGTCAGAGCCTGCTATCATATTACAAGTTTTCAAATCTAAAATGAAAGTATTCCACTGTCAGTCCTGAAATATGCAGTATCAAAATGTTACATGAGGAGAAATATTGGACAATCCTTTTGATACACCTTTCTCTCCACTGTTGTTACACTAGTAGGGTTTTTTTCTTGTGGGGGCAGACATCTTAAAACATCCTTATTAGGGAACTGTATGAGCTTAAGTGGTCACGATCTCCATTTGAATCATTGCTGAGAGTTATGTTAGAAAACAGTGTGGCATTGCTGACACTTTATTCTACTGAATGAGAAAATTGCTTACAACTTCTTGCCTGTAAACCAAGCCTTTTTTTTATTGTCTTCCGCCTCCCCCCCAGTCTGGAAAGCCAAGTAATTGGTTTTCAGGAAGCCACTTCTGCGTTTTTCTTCATTTATTTGTTAGCTTGTTATTTTGTTTTTCTCTAGACAACAGTGTCCACAAGCATAATGAGTTTTAGCTTTAGTTGACTTTGATATTGGCAGTCTAATGGCAAGATTTAGATGTAAGTTTATATAGAAAAGACAAAAAATACCAAAAATTGAGAGGGAAGAAAAAGTACTCCTTTTTGTCTTGTTTTTGGGGTATTTTTTTGGGGTTTTTTTTGTTTTGTTTGTTTTTTTGTTGTTGTTGGGGTTTTTTTGTTGTTTTTTTGTTTTGTTTTGGGTTTTTTTGGGAGGGGGTTTTGTATTTATTTAGATTCAGAAAACTCATATTTTTAAGGTTAAGGTGAAATATTAACACATTTCTGTTGATTTTCCTGTCTATATGATAATTATTGATTCTTGGGAATGAAGACTTGGGCTGAACTAATTTTGTTAGCTGATAAATTGATTCAATATTTCAGATTTGCTAAGTTACAATTTGTTAGATTTGCAAGTTGCATATTTTCACCAGAAAAACTAAATCAAATGTGATTTTTATTTTTCAAAAAAATTTGATTGTGTATATCTTTGCTAGGATCTCTGTTAATTTCTTCAGCTCTTTTTTACAATAACTTACCTGACTCAAGTTTGGGAACTTCAGAAAAATTATATGATTTCTTACATGTTTCCTATGTATCATGAAAAGGGTAAGATTTCCTACGTAATTCGCTTAGCATCTCTCAACGTTAAAAATAGATCTGTGAAATTCTTCCCATTTTTTGGCAAGTTTTCATTTGTAATTGTGCTATTTTGGTTACTTTTATTTCTAATAAAAATTTATAGCTGATATTTAAACAAACTAGGCTAGCATGAAAGTGGGAATTTTTAAAATCAAAGCTAAAAGTGGGAAAAAAGGCTAAAAATATTTGTCAAGATTTAAGCAGTAACGAGAGAGTAGTCAATTTCTGACGCTTTCGGTAAGAGCCTGTCACAGATTAGTATTTTGTTCTTTTTATTTCAAATCTTCATTGTAGCTTTGCTTATTTGACTACATCTATTTCTTTATATCCAGAAAGGTTACCTTCCTTGGTTCAGGAGAACTTAATCCCTCGCCTATCTGGTGCAATCAGAAATAAGCTTTGACACACAAGGAAGAGTAAGCTAAACAGCAGAAATGCATATTAAAGTACTCTTACATAAGGAGGGTATTTTTAAATGATGCTGGCTTAGTGGTATGGATTTTTTAAAGGCACTCATGGTACTGTAAACACATGCAGTTAAAAAACAAGACTGTCTTAAGCATGAGAATTTTTCTGTAGAGATCATGGAGGGCTGAGAGACTAAATCCATTGTCAGTCTTCTTCATTTTACTTGAAAGGTTGGAGGGTTATTCACTGGGGTTTTTTGTTGTAGTTGTTACTTCACAGCCAGATTCAACTTGCACACAAGTTTCAAGAGCCTTCACAATTTCCTTTTTTGATGCTTTTATTAAAATATAAAAAAAAAAAAGGAGAGACAAAGATGAAGACACAAAAAAACTTTGCTACCTCTAAGGTATACTCTAGATTCTGAAAATACTTTTCTGAGTGGTGTCCATCATAATGGAATCCAGATCAAACTAGGAGCACCTGTAAAAAGCATTTATTTTCTTCCTTTGTTATAACAGCAAGATGTGAACTTCAGCTGTGTCCTTAGGCTGCATCCAAAGGAGTGTGGCCAGCAGGACAAGGAAGGGGATTCTGCCTCTGCTGTGCTCTGGTGAGACTTCCCCTGCAGTGTTGCATCCAGCTCTAGGGTCCCAGCACAGGAAGGACACGGAGCTGTTGGAGGGAGTCCAGAGGAGGGACACCAAGCTGATCAAAGGGATGGGGCAGCTCTCCTGCGAGGAAAGGCTGAGAGAATTGGGATTGTTCAGCCTGGAAAAGAGGTTCTAAGGTGACCTGATTGCAGCCTTCCAGTACCTGAAGGGAGACATCAGGAAAGATGGAGAG
The DNA here is from genome assembly GCF_017590135.1 of Pyrgilauda ruficollis. Classification (NCBI taxonomy): domain Eukaryota; kingdom Metazoa; phylum Chordata; class Aves; order Passeriformes; family Passeridae; genus Pyrgilauda; species Pyrgilauda ruficollis. The sequence continues at coordinate 2,232,425 of NW_024524600.1, forward strand.
ATGTTTCCAAGGGCATGTAGTGACAGGTCAAGGGGGAATGGATTAAAATTGATAATAGTTTTAGATGAGATATGGGGATGAAAGTCTTTACTGTGGGGAGGGGTAGTTACTGGAACAGCTTGCCCAGAGCAGCTGTGAATGCCTCATTCCTAGAAGCGTTCAAAGTCAGGCTGGATGGGGCTTTGAGCAGCCTGGTCTAGTGAAAGGTATCCATTCCTGTGGCAGAGGAGTTGGAACTAGATAATTTTTAAGGTCTCTTCCAATCCAAACAATTGTAAGATTCATAGAATCATAGAATTGCTTGTTCTGTAGTTCTGAATATGTCTTTAATATTTGTCAATCCTATTAAAAAATAATAATAGATTATATAATGGGGGAAAAGACGGGAAAACTGGATTCTAAAAGGACATTCATATTTTATGCTTTGATGTTGGACAAGTAGCTGAATTTGTAGCTAGGTAAGCAATCCTGAAAATTGTCAGGAAAATGAGTATGTTTTTGTAGTGTTGAGTTATTGACCACTTTATACTGTTCTTTGTTTGATTTTGGTCTATTTTGAATGTGTTTCATGTTGCAGTTCCTGGAAAACTTTGATCCTAGCATTGGATCCCAATTTGTTTACTGGATGACTTAAATGATCCCTGCAGGGAACTGAAGATTGATACATACATTTATCCAGAGCAAATCCTTCTTTGAAGATTAGTTTATGGATACGTTGTTTACATTATTTTCTTTCCAGAAGTACTGTTTTGGTGGCATACATTTCAACAGTGGGCATCTAAGTACAGTGAATTTACAATTTTTTTCATACTAATATTTTTCTTGTTAAATTTATCCATTTGTGGCAAAATGGTGCAACTGTCCACTTCCAGGGATCAAGTAGTTGGTTAATGTGTCTATACTGCTACATATTTTTTCTATCTATTGTTTAGCCATACCTACTCTTATCTATTAGGATCAAATACTGCAAATGTTTCAAGTAACTGTACCTTCAGTAATAATGCATTTATGTCCAAGTAGTCTTGTTCCTTTGCTGAAGTTAAAATAGTTTTATAGAATGTGAAGCATTGTGAAAGTAAACAAAAAAATCATCAGTGATGGCCATACAGCCCTTTACTGAGTGTATTACCTTTCATAGTCAAGAAGAATCAATCTTGATTCCAAAAAATGAATTCCAGTATGTATACTTAAGCAGTGTGCTGTTGTACAACTGTTAGTGTATTCATATGTATATAATATTTTATGGAGTCAAACAAAAATTCCTTGCTGGTTGGTATCTTATTGTATCCGAAATTTTAGTTGTAGTTGCTTCAAAACCAGTTATAAATATGCATTGGGACAAGACTGAAATTATGGAAAATATCAAATGTTCCTTTCAAATTGGCTGAGTCATATTTGTCTCAGCTTTTCTCTTTTTGTTATTTTAAATTGAAGGAACTGTTTTGCAGCATACAAGACAATTAGAAATAATAACATACTTCAGTATTTTTACTTTGAGTAGTTTCTACTCCATGAAATTTAAGTTTGCCATCTAAACTAAAGGACTGGACAACAGATGGCAGAGTAATGTCTGGCTAGTGATCTACTTCATAGTTAAAAAGAGTGCATTAATTTTACAAGCAAGGAAGTCTAGTTTTAAAAACAGACTAGAAGAATTAATTTTTCAGAGCAAACTGTTTAAGAGCAAAATAATACATGATATTAAAACTGAGTAACTTTCAAGTGCTATGCCTTTGCTTTAAAATATATCTGAATTACCAAAACCAGTAGATTTATTTGCAGTACACATGGAAAATTTTACCTAGACAATGTAAGTAAGAGGTTTGCATACTTCTGTGCTTCTTACTCTGTGTAAGATTAGATTTTGGTTTTGTGCTGGCATCGTTATAAATCACAGCTCTGTCTTTTGCTCTTTCTGAAAAAGAACAAAATTGTTGTTGGTTTACCTGCAGGAGATGAGTTACAATTTTGTTAAAAAACCATTTTGAATATTACCTTATTTCTGAATAAAACAAGATTCCTCTTTGGGTTTTTAAGACTTTTGATAAATCTTTTTAGACTTTATTCTTTACTTCAATTTCCCAAGGCCTGACTTCTTGTTTCATCACATTTTGGGCTTTCCACCATTTTTGAGGATGGAATAAATGAAGACCATACCAAACTGGAGCTTGCTTAATATATTTGTGTCTCTGAGGAATGAGATCAGTTTCTGTGGTATCAGTAATCATCATTCCTTTGACTAAATGTTCAAATTATTTTTAGGAGATAATAACACTGCATTGACTTAAGGCTTCCTGTGCACAGTAAAGAAAACTAGAGATCTTTGAAGGACTGGAAATCTTGTGCGCCATTCCCTTTTATAGATTAAAACCTGACATAGGCACTTTAGGGTTCACTGATTAGATGAGGCAAACCATTAACATATTTTTCAATAGCATGAAGATATATTTTCACTTTTATTCTCTCTTGCATTATTTTTATAAGAAGGCTTCACAACTACAAACTAGCCTAGACTTTGTCCTTAAGTCTTTTGTGCCCTTCTTAGGAGTGATTTCTGAAGGAACAACCTCTTGAGGCTGGACACTTCATAGAGCTCTGACTCATTTTGTAAAGTTAAATAAAAAGCAAAAACTATGACACTGTTAGAGTAAAGAGGAAAATGGTTTCTTGACTGAACAATGCTTGTTCCTATGCAAGACAAAGGCTTAGTTTCAAGATGGTCTTGGTTCTTAAGCTTAGAAGTGATTATTGAACTTTTTTTTTTTTCTTAAAAACACTTGAGAAATGGGAAAGTAAAGATTTAGAAAACAGAATTTCATATTTTACAATAAAATTTCATGACCTGATGGAAACGTTTGAAAAGTTCCATTTGCAAATGAAATTTAAAGCAAGGCTTTTAGTCTGACGTGGTTTAGGTTTGTCTGATGGTTCTCAGGGAAGTTGATGGGAATTTTAATGACTTCAGTGGGAGAGTAATTAAGTCAACAATAGAAATAAAAAAGAGGAAAAAATTTTACTCGGTGGCAGAGAAGATTTTTTAAAACAACATACAAAATAAGAATGTGAACCCATAAGTGGACTTCTTGCAAATCCTTGTTTTTTTGATGTGTGAAATAAGGCTGCTTAGGGAGCCATAGGGTTTTGTGGTTTCTGTTTTACTCTGGAAAGCTGTCAGTACAGCTCTCTCTTTGTGGGCTCCTGTACCTCAGCTGCCAGCTGCACCTCCAGCAATAGTGGATTTGTTCATTACTCTCCCTGCAGGATCACCCATCGGTGCAAACTTGATCCAGATCAAGTGTAAGCAAATAATAACACTTCTGTTGACTTGATCAGAGCATGCAACAATGCTGCTTTTCAGCTTTGTGGTGGCTGTAGTAGCACAGTTGATCCTCTGTTCACCGTAGGTTTGAAACGGAGTTACGCTTGGAGTGTTTTGAACAAATTCATACAGAAAAGCTGGAAAACTCTAGTGCTATGCATCATGTGAATGTGTGGGCTTTTGATCTAGTAATTAAGCAGCCTAATACCCAGTTTACTGTCTTGAAATGTAGATCAGATCTTTGTCATTTTATGTCTTTATTGGTGAGAGAACTTGTTGCATACAGCTTACTCTAGTTCTTTCTCGCACTGCTTTTTGATACCTTATGAGGCTTCTCTCCACTTTCTCCTCACTTATCATTTCAGTCTGCATCTGTCTGTCGTTCATTGCCCGCTGCAGTTCCTTGCTCAAACTTCATTCTCCAGTGCTATAGTTGCTTTACCATGGAAGCATCAATATATGTTAAGCTTTAGAACTTGTTTTATTGCAGTTTTCTTAATTGTAGATTCCAGAGTAACTTTCCTAAAAATAAAAATTTGTGTGTACTGCTTCACAGTCTTTTTTAGTAAATGTTTAAATATTGGTATGATACTAACAATGAAAGTAGGTGATTCTTTTTTTCTTTTCCCTAAGACTGCATAGTGATAGGACATAATTTCTCTTCAGTAGCTTATATGCTGTGGTGGAATTGAAGATTGATAAACTGAAAAGACAATTGAAGTAGTTTATATATAAATTATAATGTGGACTGCAAAAAAGTACAGGTTGAGCTGTTAAGGTGGATGTCACAATGAGGTTAAGATTGTGTTGAGAACATTATAATCTGTGCAGTTCTTTTATGTTTACTTGGTTGCTTGCAACCTTCAAAGATTTTTGTTTGAGATTTTGCTCGGTTTCTTTTGTTTGGTTGGTTTCAGTAACAGTATACCAAGATTTTATTTTTTTTTATGTATATATATAATTATTTCTCGGAATTTTTTTTTTTTAGCAAGCCCTGTTTAATTTAGCAAATCTGGTCTTGTTTTTTGGGAATCATCTTCACTTTCATTAACTAGAGTATATTTTGTATTTTTTGTATCAAGCAAAGGTGATTATGCTTCTGCTGCAATTCATCGGACAGAAGGAACTTCATGCCTGCCACATGTGCTGCCATTATCAAATTTCTCCTACTGCTCTTTTCTTAATAAAACTAATGAATTCAGAAGGGAAATACTTCATAACCACATAACTATTTGTGTCTATTTTATCTTTATTCATGGTAAATAGCTTCATTTTGGACCCTATTTCCAACAGTAGCGGTAGCTAAGTTGTGAAGGTCCAAAGCTCTCTTGATTTTCTAGGATCATAGAATGGTTTGGGTTGGATGGGACCTTAAGGATCATCTAGTTCCAGCCCATGTGCCATGGGAAGGAACACCTTCTACTAGACCAGATTGCTCAAGGCCCTGTCCCACCTGGCCTTGAACGCTTCCAGAGGTGGTCCACAATTTCTCTGGACGACCACTGCCTCACCACCCTTAAAGAATTTCTTTGGACTGTTTAATCTAAATCTACCCTTCTTCAGCTATAAGGTCATTCTCCCTTGTCCTATCAATACACGCCACTGTTAAAAGTCACTTTCCAGCTCTCTTGTAGGTCACTTTTATGTACTGGAAGGCAGTAGACAGAAAATTCAGTTTATTTCCCTGTAGCATGGTTGCTATGACCCAGCCTTCCCTAAAACCACTCTTTCTTTGTAACTAGCAAGGTTTGCTTACTGTTAGTAAATACAAGCGTGAAATTTCCTAATTGTGCATGTATATTTTGTTTCTCTGTGAAACAGACCTATAGTTTTCTTCAGTAAACAGTTGTAGTGCCTCTACTAATGGAAGCCTCTGCCTTTTTGGTTTACCATTCAGCTGATGAGAAGTTTCATTCTCAAGTCTTGTTACAAAAATGTATTAAAAATATAGAGTCCAGGGAGATAAAAAATTAAGACTCACTCACAACAGTGCTGGCAGATTTTTATTCTTAAGTTTTCATCAGAATGTAAGAGTGAAATAATTGCATAATTAGAATCTTAAAGGCTTGGGCATTTTTAGTTAAGAAACCTTCTTTAAGAGCAAGTGTAGTTAGTTTTTCTTAATTAAAACACATAGATTGCTTTATTTACTTTAAAGATAGATGTGGTTATTAGGTGTTGTGCTGAAACTGTATTTAAGATGCACAACTTAAATTTCACTGTGGTAGCACCTGATTATTTTATGCTTTACTAACGAGACAGATGGCTGGTTCTTCTGAAGGTCTTGTCTTCTGTTAAATAGTAATGTAGACTAATTTTAAAGAGAGTAAAACTATAAATCTGAATTACAAGTACTACAAGTGAAAAGTAGAAGCTTCTTGGGCTGTTTGATTTCAAGATCATGGATCCTAGTTACCAAAAGGAAATAAACTGCAGTGGGAAGATTTCTGGGTACTCTTCAGCATGCTTTGGTATGTTGAAAGGCAGCATACCTGGGTGGTAATGCAAATACAAGCATTCCCTTAGAATGCATGTAATATTATTTTAAAGAATATTTTGGCAAAAGGATACTGTTTTCCAAGGCTGGTGAACTGTGTAATTCAAGATCAGCTCAAGTACTGGACATAGAAATAGTCGTTTGGTGAAAGAGTAGCATGTTCCAAACTTTTAAAGCAGCAGGCCCTCTGTTATATCAGTCAAAACATGATCTTTTACTCTATGAGATGACAGATGACATTAGTTGGACTTTGTATATTGAGAGTAAGTACTATATATTTAAGGGTTGAATACAGGGGGAAAAACCAACCAAGGTGTTCCAAAAGAGGCTAAGGAACAAAGAATCAAGTAGATTAAAAAAAAATAAAATTACTAAAGTAACATCTGTTGCTCTTACACATCTGTTGCTCTTGCCTTATTAGATTTGAATGTTAGTGCCGCTGTAGCGTGGATTGTCTTTGTGTCTCTTCTTCCCAGCATATAGATTGCAGAAAGAAAAAGCATTATGGGAACAAAATTGCTGAAAGAATGTAGTAGGAGAGAGAGGAAGGAATTGACCATCTCTGTCATTGTAGAATGGTAGTGGTCCAAATTGTCCTTGATCCTGTTGTGATAGGATAATGGATAATGGTTTTAAACTAAAAGAATTCAGATTTAGAATTGGATTAGATTATTAAATTCAGATTAGAATTTCAGAATCTTTTAAAGTAAAAGATTCAGACTGGATAAAAGAAAGAAATTTTTTGTGCTGAGAGTGGTCAAACACTGGAGCAGTTTGCCTGGGAGGTGGTAGATGCTCCATCCCTGGAAATGCACCGTCAGGTTGGTCAGGGCTCTGAGCAGCTTGGTCCAGTTGAAAACATCTCTCTTTATTGCAGGGATGTTAGCCTGGGTGACCTTTGCGGGTCTCTTCCAACCCGAGCCATTCTGTGATTCTTGCTCAACTGGACTAGTTTGAGAGTTATGCCATCTGGTGACATTATAATAACAGGGTTCTTTTTCCCTCCTGTAGAGTTTTACAGCAAAACTGCTCCAGTACTTCTCCAAGTGAAACATTTATTTTCAGTACTGATTTTTATTAGAGTATAAAATTATATGATACTGAAGTAAGATTCTGTAGGGAATTTTAGTCTATGTATTAAAATCTAGAGATTTTAAATTCAAAAATTTAAATTCACCTTTTTATAAAACATTTTCTGTTGGTGAGACAAATCTTAGAGTTTGGAAGCTTTATCCAGATCATTGACAGTAATAGCAGTATCAGCCTCTGCAACGCAATTAACACCCAGAATGGAAAGTAGTTTGCTATGCAAGGGTTTGGCTCACTGTTTGGCCTTGCCAGGATGAGACTCTGTAAGCATTAGGCTCTAACAGCAGAAGAATGATAGTGTTTATAGTTTGGAAGAAATTATTTTGAACATGAATATAAAATTTCACTGCTTTCTTCTGCCTGAGAAACAAAAGAGGGCAAATGTATCTGCCTAGCACAAATATATATTTGGAATATATATATTTGGATATACAGTATTCTGTATATCCTGTTTGATTATTTGACTGTTTCTTAACAGAAATTTTGTAGTAAAATATACATCTGTCCTTACTCTGCCTTTAAAATGTAGCTTACAGGAGGATCCTACGGAATTTCTGCTTTTGTTGATGGTATCAGTTGCTTGCCTGGCATTAGTTGCAGCTATTTTACCTTTTTATAATTATATTAAATTTGAAGACTACATGTCCTTCAGGTTGTGTTTCCTAACTATTCTGGTCAGGTTTAAGGTTATTGACTGGCATTAATACTTGTTACTTTCCAAGGTTTCCTATGTACTAATGCTGTTTTACTGGTCTGACATTTACTTGCAGATACACAATTTTCTATTTTAGTGGTTGCTGTTTGTCTCCTTTACTGAGTCAAGGTGGAAGTATTGTCACTGACTCAGTTCTGTATAACCTTTTGTTGTTTCTTAATCTTCCTCTGGTCTCTGTTCAAGGTCCAGAAGCCTTGCTTGGATCCCTTCAGGTAGGGAATTGTTTATACTGAAAGGAGGTAATGTGAAGTTTGAGCAAGCGTCCTTTGATGTGCTGGACTGTTTGCTCAGTCTGGGAGGGGAGTGGCCTCTCAAGCTGATTAACTGGAGTCGCCCAGATTACGTACTGGTAATTTCATTGTTCTGCTTAGTTTCAGAATCTGGGAACCTTTTTCTGGACAGCCTCAGTTACTTGGAGGAAGAGGAATATGCAAGATTGTGTGTAAAAGACATGCAGGGAAGAATGATCTGCTCTGGCAAAGAAAAGGAACATCAAGTGATACCAAGAGATCTTTAATCTTAATATCTGTTAGTCTGCATGTAGAGTTCTTGTTCTTTAGCCAACAGTGACAGTTCTGACAGCTTGATGTATGGCAGTCTCATTTTTTTGTATGTTTAAATTAAGTCATACCTTTTTTTTTTTCTTTTCCTTGGCTTCTTGAATCCCGAAAAATATCTGTTGTGAGGCTGTCACCTGTTGTAACTTAATTTGGGAGCAGTATGTTGGTGCAGGAGCAAGACAGAAGAGTCTGCATGTGGTTATTGTGGTGGGAGTCACAGTGGCCAGAACTTGTTGCAGAGGAAGAAGGCACTTCTGCTTTACTTTATTTCCTATCCATTTGTTCTTTTCCCCTGTCATCTTCCCTTAACAGCATTTGCTGCTGTCCTTTATTTTGTTCACAGATTGCTTTTATTTCAGATCCCAGGTTTTGTTTAGCTAAGCTAAATAGGCTTTAGGCAAAACTGCAGTTTTTCAGGCTATTTTTCTGGTACACCACCGTTCTATCATAGTGCTCCCTGAAAGGACAGTCTTACCTTGGATTTGATGTGCACTAATGATCAGTACTCTACTTCTATGGAGGTACTAAATTGGCTTAAGCAGCCGCATGCTTTCCTCTCTTGCTTTGTAGGGCATACTGCCACCACCTTGTTGCCAACACAGCTATTTACAAAGCTGCCTGGCAAAACATATGTTAAAACTTTCTTTCCCAGGTTGTCATCTAGACAATCAATTGCATTAGGAGTAGTGCCTTACATGTTTTGTATCCTTGGCAGTGAATACTGAAATGATCCGTATTCGGATGTGCATATTCGGTTGACCATTAAATGACAGCATGAACACTTCAGACAGACATTTGTCTGAATGCTATAAGAGAACAAATTAGTGCCGTGCTGGGAGAATCTTGACTGCTATGTAAAAATCAATGCAGCAGGGAAATACTGTAATTTACTAACTGTTCAGAGATTTTCTGTTACTGAGGAATCTCTGAAGTTGTACTGATGACAGGATTGGAGAAGGGAAGAAAAGACAATAATTCGTAAGTTTTTCAAAAATACCAAATCAGAGAAGTTTATAGGTTTGGGTAAAAGATGTTCATGTATTCATACAATTTTTTGAACCATAGTTCAAAGATTATTTATTGCAAGAATGAGTTTATTTACTGTTCCTGGAATTACCTTTGAAATACCTCAGTGGAGCTATTAAACTTACTCAGCCTGACTATAAGAAACTTTTAGCTGTTGTGTCTGTCAGTACTTACTTTCTTAGTTGTGGTGAAGTTATTCTATTTCTCTGTTATTTCGGGACTAGTAGATATATACTATTGACAGTATTATTATCATCAGAAATCTCTAGAAGAACAGAGTACAGAAGAGACTGATAAATCTTAGGCATTAAATGTCGCAAAAGTGTCCATTTTATCATACAATTGTTTTTCTTAATGTCGTGTTTTGTATCTCTATGTAATGCCTTCAGTGTATCAGATCTTCTATGTGGCCTGTTTTCTGTTAGAAAAATAGGTGTATATGTCATCAATACTATAGAATGTGTTCTGTACCATGATGCTTATCGGTCTTTAATTCACTAAGTGAAAACTCTTCCTCTGTTGCTATATCATTCTTCCTTAAGAAAAAATAATTCAAAAACAAACACTCAATTACTGTGAAAGAGTTTGGTTTTCCTAGCTTGGTTGTGGTTTTTTTGGTTTTTTTTGTCTTCTACATGTACTCAAAAGTGTAAGAGAAATGCATCCAAAGTTGTATGATTTTAAACTGTTCATGGTTCTTTGATACTATTCTTAGGCATAGAGCTGTACATGCAGTAGTTATGGAAGGGTTTGATTTGACATTTGCCTGATTGTCTTTACTGTCAGGACTTTCTGAGTTGATTGATGGGGTTTTTTTTGTGTTCACACTATACAGAACCTGTATAGAGGTTCAACAAGTAATAAACAAAAAGTTTGACATTTTGAAGAAAAATTGTGAGCTTGAAAACTAATTTTTTATATCAGTCTTCATTTTGTGTTCAGTCTTAACAATTACAATTTTTTTTTCCCGGGATGAGTTCTCACTTGGTGGTTAGTTTCCTTCATAAGGTTTCCTCAACGCCTTCCTCAGTGCAGTTAATTTCTGTTCTAGGAGAAAAAGGCCAAACTGGTTTTTTGTCTTGCTTAGAAACTTGTAGCCTTGTTCTTTGTTCATCCAAACAGGTGTGTCTTTAGTTTTTATCTCAAATTATACTACTCTGATGTCTTTGTCTCTTAGTGCGTGATTCAAGAACCTCAAAATAAGTTGAAAGCTTTTCATTGCCTTAGGTCTTGGGCTGTAAGTAAAACTTTTTTGTTAGCACGATAAGAAACAAATGTTGAAGGCTCTGGTGTGGGAGTTCAGATGCTTAGAGGACTGGTGGTTCTGGGCTGAGAGCTGCTGGATTTTGGGAGAAGGTTCCTTGGTGTGAGATCGTTTGATTTGGTGCCTGAACTGTGATGAAAAAAAAAAAAAACAAAGCAGCCTTGAAAGATGTGCCTTTTATTGACACAATTGCTCAGGCTCACAAAAGATTGCAGATGCTTTTCAGTCTTAGAACCAACATTGTCTTCTTGAACCTAGAAGGAATTCAGTGTTCTTCCAAAGACTTGCTTGTTTGCAAGACTGGGGAAGATTGTCTCAGAAGTGATAGTGCAATGTTGTCAATCTATTGCTAAAATAATCTGAGTATTAAGGAGCAGCAAGCTTTGTGTGCACAACTCTTTTTTAAAAATTTTTCTTTTTTTTTCCTGAGTGCTCTATTAAGACTTTATGATTATTAATCAAAGCTTAAAAAATTACAGATATTGCTTTTGGTTTCCAGTGCTCATTACATCTTTTGAAATCTGAAGTTCTGTGACTGGTAGTATTTATGTTACATCCATGTAACCTTTTAGTTTTTGCCTTCCCCTTCAATAGAAAAGAGCCTTTCAGTTTATGGGTCTGACAGCAAGTGTAGAAGCTTTGCCAGTCAGCTCATTTGTTTTCTTGGCTTAAATGTCAGCCAATTTAACCAGACTCATACTGTGTTTTTTCACTTGGCAGTTGAGAGAACAGAGCCTTTGATAATTAACAAGGAGTTATTAATCAGTATGACATATCTAATCCATGGAGATCTATCAAATTGTACATCTCTGTTGATTTTGCTGTTTCATATTGCTTGAATCTAGGTGGGGGCGAATACATCTCTACATTCTAAAGAATGTAAACTTGCTGTGGCTACCTAAGTAAATCTTTTTGAGTCCAGAGCATAGGGTATGAAAGAAGGACTGTAAAATTTGATCTTTTGGGCAAATTTGGTGGTTTTCAGAGTTTTAAATTCAGTACCAGTAGCATAGTTAAATATCCCTGTCCAATATATATATATTTTTTTACTTAAAAGATTAATTTAAAACAAGATACAAACCCCTTGTACTAATTTGTGTCCTTCATTATTCTTTAAGGGCAAAGGGATTGGGGGTGAGGGGCGTGAAGATAAGGAAAAGTATTCTTATTCAAAATTAAATTAGGACAGGATAATTTCCGTATGTTTCCTCTCTTTGGAGTGGTTCTTCCAGTTGATGATCTAGATCAGGAGCTGAATATAGATGCTCTCATTCACTTAGGGAGGAGCCTACTTGCCTATATTAACTAGTAAGACTATCTTCAGATAAGAAGTTAACCTTTGTAAATACCTTTGTACCTCCAATTTTGAGTAATTGTTTGCCTGTGATTCTGTAAGTACAGAAAAAAGGGCTTCACTGGGAAAGTTTAGTTCCATATCGAATATTGTTCATAAAGAAAAAAGCTGTGAGGGTCCTTTTGCCCTTTTTGCACTGGGGAGGTCAGACTAAGCTGAGGTATTTGACTTCTCAGTTTTCTTTCATCTGTAATAAAGGCCTTGTTTGTCAGGTGGCGCTTATATCTGTACAGTGTCAGTTCTTTGACTCAGTGCAGCATAAAGCTAGTAAATTTTTAAGTAACTGTGCTCCTGACAAGAGAGTCTAGTTGCTTCCAAAGGCCAAGTGTGGAAAAATGCTATAGAAATTTTTTTTTTTTGCTGATGTGAAGAAATGTGAGTTGAGACAGATGCAAAAAAATAGATGCAATGACTAAAATTTTCTTTTTGTAATCCATTCTTGTAGAGTAGAATTGTGATTGTAAGGAGGTACATCTGTACTATATGTGAATTTTATGAGTGCTCAAACTGGTTGTTTGTTTTTTTGGATAAATTATCCATATATTTCTCATCAGTGTAATTAATAGTTTCCCCTGTATTTGATGTGCAACATACTGATGTCAATGGTTATGTTTATTTTTTAAATTCATGTAGTTTGAGAACAGTTTAACATAGTGGAAAGCTGGTTTTCTTTTTAGAATAAGGGGACAGTATCCTTTACAGGTGTTTCCTATTTCTGTTTGTAATTAATACTGTTTGCAGCACTCTTGAGTTTTTCAGGCCTCTCTTTCTGACACAAGGAGTTCATATATAGTTCTGTTACCTGTTTTCTTTGATGTCTTGTGCCTGGGCTTTAGTTTGCTAACACATCTGTAAGGGTTGTGCTGCATCCATGCTGTTGCTCAGGCTGTTAGGGTTTCTGATCCTCTCATTTCCTCCCACTTCAGCTGCTGTCTTAGAGGTGAGTTTTCCAGAACAAGAACTGCCTTTAGATGTTTGGAAAATACCCTTTGTCTTGTAAAGCAGCCTGTAAAAACAGTCTGGCTGCAGCTTCAGTGTCTATCTAAGTGGAAAAGTAATTTTAAAATGCTTAATCTCTATGTAGATGGACCTCAATGCAATATAACTTAGGAAAAAGAAGAGTCAGCACTTAGACTGATCCAAAGCTAATTGAAGTTGAAGGACAGGTTCCCTTTGATTTCAAAAGGGCTTTGAAACACCAAAATCTTAGTGAGCTTTTGGGTATTTGTGGCCCTTGTGAAATAAACTGACTGAAATTTAAGTGTTAAATAGCTTTATTGGTTTTGAAAATTTTAACTGAATTACAAGGATTAAGAACACATAGTAATTGTGTATGATGATCTTAATGCATTACTTTTTTATCTTCCAAGAAACAAAGAGTCTGGGAAATTGAAGGAGCTGGAAGGGCTTTTGAGAATCTTAGCCATTGGCACTGTAAGACCTCTGAGTTTTGGTGACTGTATGAGTGCAGAATGTAGCTGAGTTACTGCTTTGGAAGCAAAGTGCTTTCATGTCTGTCTGCAGTACAGCTTGGGTATTGTGAACATATGTATGTGCTAAATGAGAAGTGCTGTCCTTCAGGCATCGTGGGAAGGATTGGTGTGAATCAGAGAAAGTGAACCAAAACACACCTGCACAAATCTAATCTTACCTGGATCATTTTAAAAAACTGAGATTGTTTTTAGAACTGTATTATAAAGATCACTTTTGAAAGGTGTTGGGTTCAAGACGGGTTTAAGACTAGTGAAGTGAACTGAGTTAATGACTGTGAATGTTGGAAAATAGAAGAGGTAGATTTTAGCATTGTTTTCAAGGATTAACCTACATTACTTTTAAAGACAAATAGAACAGTTTTTTCAGGGTTAGACTGCAGATTGTTTGTAAGAAGCAGCAGTTCCTTTAATATAGTGTTGCTTCCTTTATTTCATATCAGTATAAGGATTGAACAAATATGTCTCTGCCAGCTTTTGTAGGTTGTATCAGATAGTGTCATATCAGATTGCGTGTCCTCATTCTGTCTGCAGAAGACTAGAATTTGCATTAGTTGTATTCAAGTGTATGCATCTATCTACTGTGACATCTGAAATACTTGATTTGGGTATGACTTACTCAGAGTAGAGAATAGTCAAGCCTGTGGGTGCTGTTCTAGAACTAAATATAGGAATAACTGTATTCTTTTCACAGTCATTAAGAATTTGGGGAAACATTGCTTCTACATGTATATTACTAATCAAGTAACTTCATTTTGGATTTAAACTAGATTTACTGTTAAAGGGAGATAAGAAGTTTGCATCTGCTATTAACTGAAAGTGAAAATGAGTATGAGACAATTTGGACTTTTCTGTGAAAGTGCTGTAATTTTAGAGAAACAGTGTTAGTTTTGGATTGTACGGATCATATTTTCAAAGCTCTGTTCCCTGATGTCTTGTCTTAAACTTGCAAGATTGAGCAGGTTCTGCAACTTTGGCCATGAGAATAAAGAAGTTGAAAAGAGGACATTTCTAAGTGCTAGATAGTAGTCAGTACTTCCCCTTTTTTTTTTTTCTTTTCAATTCTGAACTAGCAAGAATACTGGTGCCTTAAGGGAGAAAGATTTGGTTTCATATGGGTGAGCATCTTTTCCTTTAAAAAACTGACATACATTTCAGTAGAAGAAAACATTCCGTCACATGTGGATTCCCACTCCTTATTCCTTTTTACTGTTAAATTATTTGAGAATCAAGCCATGGATTAATTCTGAATGTTAGCAGAAATGGTACTTCATTATTCTATGAAAGTGTGCCATAACAGCAGAAATGTTGTAATTATAGTTAACAAAATACTTTGAGATTTTTTTTAATAGCTTGAGATTTAGAATGTTTCCTGGATTTTCTAATCCATATATCTGATAATTTATATGTAATATTCTTCAGCAGTAGACCTTCTTTTTGATTAAAAAATTGTGTAGGTTTAAGTGCTTGCAGGATCAAAAGCCAGGAACAGCCTGTTTCCATTTAAAGGCACCTGTTTTTTCAGTTACTGCCCAAGTGGAAAATTGGAAAGAAATTGTTGTGCTGTCAGCTAGCTTTAGGGCATTACATAGCTAAAAATTGCATGTATCCTTTTTTTGAGAATAACACATGTAGGAAGATGCAGGTTTCAAAAAACATCATGGGAGAACTGAGTAAAACTACACATAAATGATGTGTCCTTCCAATTTTTGTACAAAATTGGCCTTTTTGCAGAAACATGGGCAGTGTCTTTTGAAGGAGTTTGAATGCAGGAATAAAACTGTTTCAAGTAAGATCTTTGTAGCCTGGTTCTGAACAGGAAAAGTTCCCTTTGGATTGCTATCTGACTGCAGTTTCTTAACAATAAGAATATCTTGCTTTTGACTTAGAGAGAGTAAAATTATTCATACTCAGGTGTGGATTTATTGCGCATACAGCAATGCATTAAAGGGGCAATTTAGACACTGCTGGCTTAACTGTATCTACAGCAGTATATTTTATTTCCTATGTATCTCTACCTAGTGCCTGACTAATTCTGCTTTATAGTAGCTGTGATTGTCTAAGATGTTAGTTAACCTGTTTTGTAATCCACCTCTTTCCCCTTGGATGCAGCTGTTGCTTTGCCAGTGATTTTACTGTTCGTCTCAGACTTTGGAGCTCGTATCCCAAAGGTCTTCTTTTATCCACCCCTAATGTGTTACTTGCTGTCCTAAACAATCTAATCTTGTGAAAGTTTAGCCTATGTAAGCTTTCTGCTACCACCAGCAGCCACTTTCAGATTTGTTCTACCAATTTGTTCTCCTTTTTATTATGAAGCAGCTTAAAAAAAAGTTTGTTGAAATGTGTATGCTGAATGGGATGCTGTCAATATAAAATTGTATTCACAATTTGTTATTAAATGTGGATCTTTGGCGTACTACTTGTTGCATTTTTCTGTTTAAATGAGAACATTAAGGAAAATTTGACTTTGTGTGTGAATTATGAATTTTGGAAGGCAAAGAAGCTCATGGGAGTGGGGAAAATATGTGAGCGTTTCAGACTTCAGTATGCTGTGCTTGTGTTGAACACTGCATATGTGATTCTTGGAGTCTATGAGCAGATGAACAAGTTATTGAGAAATAACATCAAGGGTGAACTGTCCATATGGAGTAAGGAAAGAGTAAGGAGAACTGTTACGCAAGGGCACACGTATGGCACACCACAAAGTTCACTTAACAGCTCAGACTTGTGGCATGTTTATTGACCTGGACCTTTGTTGTTATGGTTTGTTGCTTACAACTCTCCAGGGACAAAGTGCCTTCTGCTTTGTTCCTAGTTCCATCCTACTGCTTGGCTCTCAACAGAAACATCCATTCTAGCCATTGTTAACACACCCTGGCTGTCCTACTTCTCTAGGTGGGATGGGATTGAGAACTTCTTTTGTGTTTAAGACTTTCAGCATTGTCCCCTTCTTCTGTTTGTGAAAAGGGTAAAATATAGAGGAATTTAGTAAGCTTTCATAATAAAAAAATTTGGCTGAAAAAGAGAAAAGGTTAGTGTCCTTCTGCTTAGTGGGATTTGTGAAAGACACTGTGGAGGAGGCCACAGAGCACACACTGATCTAATTTTCAGATGAATGTTTCCTTTATTATTGGACTGTAAAATTGGTTATGAAGTTAGCTGTTTGTTGGTTGGTTTTTTTTAAACCCAAACAAACCCAAAGGTTCTTTTTTATCCAAATAAAAATAAAAAATGCAAAAGTGTATGGACATCAACCTCTCAAAGCATTCATCTTCAGTCCAATAAAGTAATCTTGCTTCAAGGATGTTGTTTTAAGTATAACTTGCATATTGTCCAAGTTTTCTGCAAGCCTTCCTGCGTTTTTATGTCAGTCAGTTAAACTTCATTTTCTGATTAACTAATTTTTTCTCACTTTTTGTTATTTATTTTTGTTTTCAGGCTTCCTTAAGCCAGACTCAATATCGATAGAATGAAAAAATTTAAGAGAAGACTTTCCTTAACCTTGCGAGGAAGCCAGACCATTGATGAATCGCTGTCTGAGCTAGCAGAACAAATGACAATTGAAGAAAACAGCAGCAAAGATAACGGTAAGCATGTCTTTCACTTTGTAGAAAATGCAAGAATTTTGTCAGGCTCTGATACTCAAGTGAGCAATGCTGGGGTTTATTTCAATTTTCACATTTCCAGGGATTTTCTCCTTAACTTTTTTTTTTTCTTATATTCCACTATCCTAGTTCTTTCAACAGGTTGATATGGTATTACATATTGGTTTGGTTTGCTTTGGTATTGAGCTGTTATGCATTTATTGAAAGCTACCTAAATTTATCTTTTTATGTCATGTGCACCAAGGCTTATAGATGCTCTTGCAGTATATTGAAATCCATTGTATGGATTTCGTGGGTCTCACATCAGCTTCATATGGCTTCAAATTCAGTCTCTTCTCAAAATCATTTAGTAATACTATTGACTAATTGCTTAAGCATTTCATATAAAACTGTTTACCTTACATTGGTGATGCAGTGCAGTAGTCTAAATTCTGTCATCTGTTCTTGTCTCTCAGAAGTACTTCTCTTCACCAATATGAGGGTAACTAGAAACATTCAGGATAACCAGCTTGTCTCTGTATTCTTACATAAGTCTTTGGCTGATCCCATAAATGTGTTGGCTTCTGTAAAGTCCACGTTAGTGACGATGCCGCTTTTGGACGCAATCTGCAGTAGTAATGAGTGGAAGAGGTTTTGTTGCTTGTTCTGTTTCCCAGGCTGCAGCATTTAAGTCATATTTCATCTTCAGTGCTGATTAGTGTTATTTTTTGCTTTGCTGGTATCTAAGATTTTTTTGTTTATCAAGAGATCCGAATTTTATTTTTGCCCCACTTCACAACAATAAAGGATTCTGAATTTTCCCATTGAAAACTGACAGGGCCAGGAAATTTGAGCAGAGGTAGAGACAATGGAATTTGCCCTGCAGATTTTTAAAACTCTGTTCAAGGTACACTGCATACCAAGATTTTGGAAGCAGAATTTACCTTTGGCAAAACAAAGCTAATAACATTTTTCATTTTTACCTTTAATCTGTGGTATATTCATTGCTGTTGTCCTGTTTTTAATATGGGCCATGCCTAGTAATTTGGGAGACAAGGTTTATTACAACTTTTTGTATGTTGATGTAACAGGTCTACTCTGCAGCAACAATTGCAGTATTTTTGCACTGATATCTCTTAAGTCGTTTTTGAGACACTGAGCTTGTCCCACATGATTTCACTTGTATTCGCCTTTGTTGCTGATGCATATTTTTTCAGACCTGTGTATACTTCTGCAAGATTGATTTCATTATGTAAATAAGTGCAAAGAATGTTACTTTCACGCTGAGAAATGAGCATAAAAAAATTTTTACCAGCATCAGTGAGTGTACTGAACTGGGTTGCTGAATTGATTCATTGAAACTGAATCCAGGAAGAATAAAAGGATTTTACCTTAAACTGGACCATGTGTGTCAACTCGAGGGACAGAGAACACAATATCTTGTTTACAGAAGCATGAGCTTATGCCATCTTAAACCATCTATAAAACCATTTGCAGCTTGTAATATTTATCTTGTAATATAATCCCAAAGAGTAATGTTGTATGTCTGCATGCTTGTCACCAAACTGTGATGAGCTTATCTTGTCAGTAGATTAAAGTGTTAAAATAAGTAAAAAATACAATTCAAGAAAATGTTCCTAATTGCAAGTTACTTTTAGTGCTCTTTTTATTTTACTTTCCATGGTAATTCATTGGCCAAAGGGAATCTTGCATTTTAAAATTATGATAATGATACATGCTATGCTTATACATGCAGAACATTGTTGATGCCTTAGTACAGTCTTCTTGGATACACTCAAGGTGTTGTAGAACCTCTTGAAAGAAGACAAAGAATATAAACTGTACTTTGCTATGCCTAATCTTTAACTCATCATTTCATGTCATTAAAAAAAGTTTTACTTACACTTGCTACCTTTTTTCAGATTTTTCCAGAATGCAGTTATTAGTACTTGTTCTATCTTTGATCTTGCAGATGTGAACAGGATACTACATTGTGGATTTTTGTTGTCCTTTGTTTTTCCTTTCCAACCCTACTTTTCTTAGAAAGTAGGGTTGGAAAATGCTTGTTGCTCTAGCTAGTCTTGCTTTTCTAAAGGATGCTCTGGCTTTCCCACAGATGAAGATATTTTGGAAAGAGTATTTTTCAGACAGACCACAGGGATTGGGCTTTGGGTAACAATGATTGTTGAAAAAACAGCCAAGAAATTATTTTTCTCTTTTGGTGAAAGATCAGTTTAGTAAAGAGCATTGCCCGGAAAAAATCTTTCAGTGGGCATTTTAAAAAATTTGCTTACAAAGGAGTGCTTTAATGAGAAAGGTTTTCATTGGCGTCTTACAAAATCACGGTTCTAAAAAGCCCGCACTAACTGTAATTACCCAACTGAGACACATGAGAGGATGTAGTCTCTTGAAGAATATTTTATAAGTGATAGCTGCATTAAGATCTTGAAAGTGCATCCTTTACTGTGGTGGTGCTGATCTCAGGAGGCAGGAGTAACCATCTCCTTAGTTCTGCTTTTAAGAATAAACAGCTCCTTTACCCTGTGGAACAGAGAAACAAATGTGCCCAGTTAAAAGGCTTTGAATCTGTTCCTAAAGAAACTTAAAAAGCACTGTCTAGTAAATCAAAGGCATGCCAGTACATTAATCTACGGAGAGTCAGAGTCAAGGATACAAATAATCTTCAGAAAGTGGTTCTTCATATATGCTTTATTTTCAAACATTACATGATGAACTTGGGAAGTAAGAGTTGAAGGGGATTGAAACTGTACATTTCGGGTCAGAAGGCAAGACTAGATCCTGAACACCGAAGGCCTTTACAGCAGAATTTAATTCCATTGTTATTGTCCAATTCTTTTGTTTTAAATTTTCCTTTCTAGCAAATCGCTCATCTTGTCTCCTGTCATTCCATGCTGATGGCTGTGTTTGCTGAGGGTTATTATTTTATACATGTTAGTTTTTTTCCTTCCTGGGAAACAGCTGTGTTACTGGGTTATGGAGATCATAGAGACCATGTCCATAGAAAACCACATGTGTTCTGACCTAGAATCCAGACTTCCCTCCATCTGATTTATATCCTGTGAAATACTTATATATATGAAAATGGATACAAATAAGTATATAGACTTATATATATATATAGATATATTCTGTAAAAATCTTTATTATGAGTTGCAGTTCAGCACTGCCATTCCAGATGTAGATCACTTGTACATAGTATTAGGGACCTTTCCTTATGGTCACCTTTTTGCAAGAACCTGTGTTGTTCAGCCCCCTGCCAAATGTTTTTTCTTCCAAAACAATTGCCTGTGATTTCAAGTTAACTCTAGCTCCCATCCAGAGGCCCACCTTGTCATTAGCTCCAGCTTTGAGTGGGTTGTTTCAAGACTCAAAGAACAGTACTCCTAATGCAGAACAAATTGTCCCATTTGTAGTTCACAGCCATAAAAATAGATCCATAACTTTTGATGTCTTTGCAGTGCATTGGTGCCACTGAATCAGCTCCCCTTTTGTATGCAGCCTCATTTAATACACAGCCTCCTTCATCGTGTGATGTCAGTACAATCTCAGTATGCATCACTCATCCATGAGCAGCAAAATGGGATTAGCAGGGCTCAACCCATATTGTTCAATGCAGTAGCACAGAGCTGTTGCACTGAATATGGAATAACCATTGGAATTGGGTTTTTTGGAACACAATCAAATTATTTAGTGACCAGAAACCTGTATATAATTTAATCTTTCATACAAATTATGTTCATCATAATTGGCTTCTGGGTGAGTAAGCACTGCCAAATCAGGTCATAAACCATAAAAATAGAGGGACCAGTGAAATACCTAATAATATATCTGAAGCCTTATGAACTGTGGACTGTGTGAAGTATACTTCGGGCTAGTCTTTCATCTAAGGACAAAAGCTTTTCTTCGTCTCTGGTGTTTCAACATGTAAAACCAATTAGGTGGATTTGTTGTTTATTTTTATTATTTTTCATTAACAATGCTTGCTTTTTTAATTCTAGATTTTACCTTAATATATGTATTGCAATTAATATTAACAATATTAAATGGCAATTTGTAGGAGTTGACAACTAAATTTGCCCATGCAATTTTTCTTTGGCAATGGCATACTAATGAAATTTGGCTAGAAGTAACATCCAAATCATGCATATTTAATGCCTAATTAAGTGTAAAATTTATGCTAATACTTCAAACGCATATGATCTCTAGTGAAAGCAAAAAATGTGGCTGTATTGGCTAATATTATGAAATGCACTATCACAAGCTCCAAGCATGCTTTTAAGAATAATTGCAAGACGCATTCCAAAATACAGCCACAGCTCTTGCATTAATTTGCAAGTAACTTGGAAAGCATTCTACTTTGTTGGTTTTTTTGGTACAGATAAATACACATGTGCATAATAAAAAAAGGTGACGTTCTGATAGAAATGGCTACATGAATTTGTAAAATAATACTTATCTCCATTTGGTCTCTTTTAGCTCAGTGATGTGATCATAGGATCCAGTCTCATGAACACTTGCATAATTTTTTTGTAATTTTACAGGTGTGAGTAATAATGGAAGGATCAGCTACGGTAAAGTGCGTAAGTGTTTTTTAGGTTTAAGGCATTAATGACTAGTTAATACTCTGATAAGAAGGATAAATGTTTATAAAAATTAACACATCGCGATACTGTCTCAGAACATCCAAATGCCTTTGTAGTTTTAATCATTTCATGTCATCTTCAACAGAGCTGAGAAATTCCCATTCCATCTGCTATGTGTAATTCCTTGAGTGTGGAAGGAAAACAGTGTGTTGCAACATATTTTCAAGACAGTGTTCTTGAATTGAAAATATGAGCACAGAAATGCTTACTGGTAATAAATTGGTAAAATTTCTCTGTTGATGTTGGAGGAAAGTATCAGTATGAAGATGTGGGTGGGTAGAGGGAGAAGAAATGTCCCGAACTGCTAGAGCTCATTCTAAGAGCTACAGATTACTGTGAGTAATTGGTAGCTGTCACAGCTAAACGCTGATCCTTGTACTGTCCCTTACACTGTACTGGCAATGTTTTGATTATAGTCTGTATGTACCCTTCTGTGCTGTGGTCTGCATCCTTTTTTGTTATTACTGTTCAGTATGGTTTCTCCATCCCACGTATGCTGCACAACATAGTGTTCTTTCTTCCCTTCTGTTTTAATTTGCTTCTTCCCACAATACCTAGAGGCTCTGTTCATATGTGGAAGTGCTTATAAAGTGAAATGAGCATGAAAATTCAGTGCCTGAAAGCATGCTGCAGAGACCCATAGTCTTGGAGGGCTGTGTGGGGGCTTTGTCCACTCATAAATGTTTCCTTAGAAGGAGAATACAAGTTTGGCAGGGAACATAATGTTTAGACGCAGAAGTGGACTCTCTAAATACACCAGATTCCTGTTAGTGTAGGCTCACTGATGAATATGCAGAGATGTTTTTCAAATGCTATTCAGGTGGAGTCGTTAAGTACAGAAAAGTAAAATACAGATAACTAGGCAACACTGTTTCTGAAAGTAGGGCAAAAAGGAGCCAGATCCTCTGTTCTCTCGTTTGGTTGGCAGCCTGGTCTCACAGATGTTTGCATTGGGAGTTGTCTGTGTGAATGCAAGGATAGAGGCCAGGGGTACTTGTATCTTGGCTGTGGTATTGACTTGCATTGAATTAAATTGTAGTTGAAACATTTTCCTGAAGGATTTGGTGTAGTGTGATGCCTTTTGCAGTTACAGTTTTAAACTGATGGTGTGTTATGCCTAATATGATTTGAGGTACAGAACTACCATGCTTACGTTCCAGTGTAGGTTCTGATGACCAAAAATATTATCTGAGAATTATCTTCTGAGCAGTATGAAATAAATAAATCTTCAAGGCAGGGTTTTGGTTTTGAATATATTTCACTTGATTGTGATCTTTATTGTTTTCATACCCAGACTGAAGGCAAAACCTCACTTTGCATGAAGTAACTTTGAAAGGCTTTCTATAATGTTTTTTAGATGTCTTGATCTCATTCTTTGCCTTGCGTATTTGTAGTTTGTTTTTGTAGTTCAAGCAGGCAGAAAAATTTCTGTCCTTTCTGTTGTGCAGGTGAAGAACTTTTGTTCTGGAATGACTGCTGTACTCAAATGGATTAATTTGAGCAATGGGAGTAATCCCTTGAAGTTTTGCCAAGTTTTTAAATTGTAATATTCAATAGTTTGATAATTTCATCTTTTTGTTTAATGAAAAATACTGGTTTAAATGGTATTGAGTGGGTGCTCTGTTTTTAGAGTGACTTAATATTTTCCTGGGTATCACATAACAGAATCCAAGGAAACAACCCTGTAAAATAATCTATAAATACACAGTATTTGTAGTGTTCCTCATCCAGCTCCTGGAGAGTACATATATAGCAAGCATATTGCTGCTTTGGGTTATTTAAATGTAGCTTCTATGGAAGCTGTCACCTGCAATCAACTAATTTTACTGAGTGGGTCTGACTGCCTTACAACAGTGTAATTAAATATTATACCATGCAGCATGCCAATTCTATAATATCAGAAATTCCCCTACTTACATTCTAGATCTTTTAAAGAAAAAAAGGGCTTCTTGACAACAGTTTCTTCAGCAGTTTGTTCAAAATATTTTATATTTCAAGTCCAAAAAAAATCAGGTTTTATTATGTAAAAACTGAATAATCATTAGCAGAGCCTAACATTCAGATCAGGTAAAGGAATGTGTAGTAGATGATGCTGAAATATGAGTAAGTTACATGACAGTAGCGTTTGAGGAGCCTACCTAAATAGTTTTAAGAGATTGTGATGATGCATTGAAAGCTTCATGAATGCAAAGCTGTTCAGAGAATGAATATTGAATTTCACATGTGTAGATTTTTACACTTTTCCGTTCCCTATCAAATTGGAAATTATTTAAAAAAAAAAAACAAAAACCCTTGGAAGTTTTCTGGAGCAAGAGTGAGGTCAAGGTGATGGAAAGAAAGTGCATTGAGTCCTGTCCTATAAAATCCAGTAGTGGATTCTCGAGACACTTAGTGAGATTTTGTTGCACTTGAGCCAGTCCAAAGTCAAGTTACAGCTAAAAGTGTCAAGTGAGGTTCTGCTTCATCCTTCTGCCAGCAGCTGTGCTCTATATACCCCATAGTGATCTAGTTCAAAAACCTAAACCAAAATTACATTACTTTCTTGTTGGGGGGCAGGGAGAAGAACCTTGATCCACATTTTTGGTAGAAGCAGTGACTTGTGGCAGGCACAAAGATTCATTCTTACTTAGAGTATGGAACATGCCTGAATTCAATCCCCATTCTGTACCAAAATCAGTAATCATACATGCTAAGTCTCCAGTATCTCTTACTTTGATTAGAAAATCTCCACATGTGTATTTTAACTTTATTTATGTGAATTTAAAATACATATTTATATGCTTTACATGTCCAGAATGGATAGTGATTGTGGAATCAAACATTTTTTTGCAGACATACTCAGCTCTGTCATGTTTGATTTAAGGGAAAATGTCACCTTGTATGGCTGGTAATATAATTCTTTATTAAAGCTAGTGTAAGAAAATACCATTGCAAAATTTAGGCAGTGAAATCTGAAAAACAGCTTGGTCTCTTTGTCACATAGTAGTGATACTCATGGGCCATAAAAAAAGAAAGACTTAGTTGAGTATGTGATAATATATATTCATAAGAAGTGTTTTAAAATGCATTTACATTCCTAATGAAAACACTTTCTCTCTTTAATCCACCAGCTGACTGACGTGTGACAGTATGTCAGTTGCTGAAGCTGTGCAAAGAAATGCCAGGCAATTCTGCAGGCTCTCTGGAGCTCAGCTTAAGTAAATCCAGTTAAGTAAATCCAGCACAGGAAAGAAAGTGGTAGTGTGGGTCTTTATTATCATAGATGGATGAGGAAAAGAAACATTGTGGATTAATTGAAAAATTGCTTAACTCAGTAATAATTTCAGGTCAAGGTTTTTGGTTAATTTAAATTGCAGTTAAAGGGAAAAGAGGAGGCATCTTTATAAAATTGTTGGGTGTAGTTAATTCCTTGGACAGGTTTCTTGGTTATATACACTGCTGTTCTACTTGACTCTGCCAGGTTTCATTATTATGAAGTAAGAAAAAATCAGTTCCACTTACATTGAAACATATATTTATGCCACTTCACAATTGAATTATTTCAGTGGTTCATTTGAGTTGTTTTCTGTTTTTGTATGTTTGTTAGCAGTGGTGTTGGCATTATTTCAAACTTAGTAAAGCAGTGGTACCTCACGGGGTACAATGTTTTCTTAAAAAAGGTGTGTGTATTCCAAAACATTTAATGATCTAGCAACTCTTCAACCATTATTAAGCCAGGCTGATTGTATTTTGAACAGTACTTTCTTTGAACACTGCTGTTGTATTTATTTTGGGTTATGGCAATAGCAATGAAGGTTTGAACGACAGAATGTGAGAAGTACAAGAAAATTATCCAAGTTGTATAAAGAGTTAGCTTAGCACTCACCAAACTTGAACATCAAGTAGTACAAGAGTGCACAGTCACCATTGCTCAATTTTAACCCTTGCTGAAGGTGCACACTTAAGCAAGATAAAATGGACGTGGCATTTAAAATAAGGGGTGTGCATTTTTGTAGATATAAAACTAATGTGGATATGTGGATGTTCTTTTTTAAAGGGTGTCTATTGCAAGAATTGTTCAGGGACAATGAAAAGAAAACTGGCATCCTGTACATTAGTATATTAACAAATATTCTCATTGAGAATGTTTTTTAACTTCTTTCACACTTAAAGAATAGATTTGCATGATAGCTTAGTAGGCTGCCTAAGAAATGAAAGCGTTGAAATGGTATTCCTTGGAAGATGAGTCTAAGATTACATGATGTTGTAGCCAAAATAAGAAGAGAATATAATAACAGCTGACAAAATACAGTTTAAGAAGAACCACTAAGAGAAGTCTCTGTTTCAGCTTGTTTTCCATATCAGTTTGGAGCTATGCATTATAGAGTAGGGTGAGGAAAGAGAGCTGGACATAAACAGTTAATAAGACCCTTACTGGAGTGGTTGTGCCAGTGACAGCCAACACAAGAGAAGTGCCCAGGTGCTGCAGAAGTCTTGTGCTGTAAGGACAGCTGGAGTTCTGCCTGTCTGTTCTCCAGTCTCTGAGGATGACATTTGAGGACAAGTACAAAGTACAGCATCATTTCCCCAGTGTACTGTATCAGTTTCTAGCTCAGAGACTTACTGAACTAGGCAAGTCTCTGTGTGGTTAGTAACCCTGAGCAGATTGCTTGTTCAGTCTCCCTTTTACTCTTGCAAGTTTGGGTAGTTTTAGCATCCTGTGGCGGGGACTTTCCACAGAAGAATCATTCTGTGTGCAGTATGCAACCTGCCATGGCTGGCTTTTTCACTCTTGTGCTGAAGGAGGTGCTGGATGCAGCGGATTCCTAGGTGCCCTCTTCAGCCCTTCAGTGAGTTTGTGGGTTATGTCATGCTTCTGCTGTTGTAATCTACATGAGAGAGGAATACCAGATTTGTGCATGATCTCAAAATGCAGTAGATCCACACACTTGCACAGTGAATTTTTTAGTGTTTTTTTTTCCTCGCCTTTTAATTTCCATCATTCATTTTGCCTGTAGCTGAGTATTAAACCAACAGCAGCATGAGGTTACTGAGTTATATTTACCGAGTACAGTGACACTGAAATAAGGTATGTTTATGAGTTTTATATAGGGGAAACATTTTTTAAAGATGAATCAAAGCTACAATCACAGAAATAAAAGAAGCAGTTTTTATAGGTATATGTAGTAAAGGCATATAACTTTTACAGTTTAGACACATTTTATTCAAGGCCAGACAGTTGACTAAACTTGCATCTTAAAGCTGCCATGTTGTAGTTTAAATACAGTGATTCGACATGTTAATAATTCTGGAAAAAATGGATGTGAACTAAATGAAATTGTAACTTCAAAAGAAGTACTTGTGAGTCTTTGGGGAGAGAGAGGGAGTTGAGTAGCTTTTTAAAAAGCACTTTTTTAACTCTTGTATCTCATAAATGCATGAAAACTGTAATAAACAGTTTCGTACATTAATTTCTAGCAAAGGTTTGCTTGATCATTTTCAATATTTGCTCCAGCTCTTGGCTATTACTGTCACATTTGCAGGGAGGAGGTAACATAATGCAGAATTCATGCAACTGTTTCTTTAGAAGCTCCTAGCATACAGCAATGCACACTGAATTGTTTATAACAAATATACTTTCCAAAATGTAAGCCCATGTGTTATACTGTCATATGCTGTGCAATCCCTCCTTTTTGTAAATTAACATGTATCAGGATTTTAAACCCCCCTTATAAACAAGTAGTATTAATACTTGTCTTAGTCAGAAATATAGTGTCATGTGGATGTTTCTGTAACCTTCACTTCATTGTCTGCCAGTGGTTCTGCCTGTCCTACTACTTGACCTAAATTGTTATTGCAAAGTTTTATAATGCACTCCATAATTTAGTATGGTACTTAGGACAGTAAAGGAAGGTAATAGTTGCCTATGATGACAAAAGTTATTTCTGTATAATTGGACCTTATATCAACCATTTATCTTTCATTTTTATATAAATTTATTTATTAATGTGATCTCTATTTATCCTTATATTTGAGCTGAACTTTACATATGTTAGGATATTTTAGGAATTTTGTTTTAGACTGAAAAATACATACAAATTTACCACTGCCCTGAGGAAAACAGATTTCTTTTCAATAATCATCTCTGTGCATCACACTGTCATGTTAGTAATGAACATAAAACTCAATTTCTACATAGATATTCAATGTATTCATAAATTCTGGCCTCTTTTGCATACTGCGCAGTTCATGAAAGCAGATTGCTTTTAGCATGAGTAGACAAAAGCCATAACATACAAGGTACTATTCATTTGTTCACCACTGCATGTAAACTCAATGTGAGGTGTTTAGACTAGAAACTTAATCAAATTCAATTCAAATTAACAAGAAAGTTGGAAAGCAAAAAGCAGACGTTAACTTATCCAAAGGAGTAGTTGTGCTGAATGTGAGCCTGTTTCCTGTCATGTGGAAGCAGTAATAGATCAATTAAAAATTGATCAAGAATTTGCTGCCTGCTGCCCTAGGATAAATCTGTTGTTAAAGGCATGCAGCAAAGAAGCTGGTACCACTCTTAAGTCAAAAGAGATTACAAGAGAAAGGAGCATTTGGGACAGAGATATGCAGAGGTTTGTAAATGAGATTGAAAAATTTCTAACACTTCATTCTTTTAGGAAGTGCTTATTGATGATAATAACTTTTTTTAAAAAAAAAATCTCTGTGAACCATCTGAAACACAAACCAGTAGAAAGCCACAACAAAAAATTGAATGCTTAATTTTTTCGATACCCTGTAAGTTAATAACCTGGATTATGGCATGACAGCTCTGGGAGGTATAGACAGGTATGATTATTTCTAAAGAGCTCCAGTGGCAAGGCTTTGGTATTAGTGACCCACAAGAATTTTGAGAGGGAGAATATTTTCGAAGGCTTATAGTTGGGTTTGCTCATCATAGTTGATCTAACAGCTGTCCTGTTTAAAAGTAAAGATGAAACATTGTGCAGTAAGACAGAAGAAAATAATAACAGTGTTCTGGTTTTATTGACATTCTAAGACTGTATATTCAGGGCATTTACTCGTCCAGCATCAGAGTGACAGGATTTAGTAAAATTAAGTTTGGGCAACACTTAATGCCATGTTTTGTACTTGTTTGTCAATAGAGAAATGGCCATAGTATGGTGGTCTGCTGTTAGCATGAAAGATAATTTTACCAGACTGGTGATTTCCTGTTTACTAACTGTTTTTCTTCTTTCTTTTTTTTTCTTCTGGCATGTTCCTGACAATCCTCCTTACTTGTGGCAATGAATATTTTGATCCTTGTGAACTGTAGAGCCCATTGTGAAGAATGGCAGGCCTCCAACGTCTCACAGCATGCACTCATTTCTCCACCAATACACGGGATCTTTCAAGAAGCCCCCTTTACGGAGACCACACAGCGTCATAGGGGGCAGCCTCGGCTCTTTCATGGCAATGCCCAGAAATGGGAGCAGATTAGGTAATTTACTACATTGTTTGTTTCAAAGAATTTTTCTGTGAAAAATAATGTTGGTATTGATTCATAGCAAGAGGTACAGATACTGCTTTAGTAAATGCCTGAGTGTGCAGTAATTTTTTCTGGAGTTCAAGAAATTTGTTCTTAAAGCACTGAATGTCTATTAAGATCTTCAGGAAGAAAGCAATTCGAAGAGAACACAGAAAACACCCATGAATTTTTTACAACTTTAAAAGTTACAAAAGTAACAAAATATTCTTTCTGAATACTTTGCAAGGAACCCATGTATCCACCTCAGTTAAGCACTGGCAAGAAGTACAATAACTGTACTATGAATAAAACAGAGGGTAATCATCGTATATGTGGAATTTTAAAAGAACTGCTGTATTATATTTCATTATTTTAGAAAAATTTTTTTTTTCAGTGACAAATTAAGGCAACTCAGCTGTAATTGTCTTTTTGTTGTGGTCCTGAGCTATATTTGTGCTTATTTGCTTCCATGAAGCAAATAAGTTATGAAATATTTTTTCTTCTTCAAGTAATTTGTCATGTTGCTGCCTCCAGTCACCATTAATGTTTTATCCTGCTTTTATGTTTTTTTAAATTATGCTTAATTAATTAATACTGGAAAATGAGAGCAAGTCGCAGCTTAATTAGAGTTTTTATTATTTTTTCAATCTCCTGCCCTCCTTTAGAAGTGTGATAAACTGATCTTTGAGATTAGGCTATGAATCTTCAAGGTAGTAGTCAAACGGCTTATATGCTCCTTTGGTGTAATACCACTCATCATGTTCAAAAAATCCATTTTTACTGCTTGAGTTACCATTCCACCTGAAACAAGATGTATATCCTTTTGACTTTACTCTAGCAGCTGTTGCTATCACACAAGAAAACAGGTTTTAAGTGTGCATGGTTTGACTACTGTATCAGTTTCTGATTTCACTCAAATACTGTAAACAGTATTTGCTTTTTCATTTTTGCCAAACCAAGCTCTAGTTAAGTTGCCAAGAATCTAGCAGAAAGAGAGAGTTTAAAAAAAATTTGTGTAGTTAGAGAAATGTGTTTATCTGAATATGTAGTCTTTATAGTTTATTTATTAAACTAGATATATGTAAACTAAGTACAGGAGCAGCAAAGATGTGTTTGAGTACAGAGTTGCCTGTACTGTCTCATTTGTGTTGCCCTTAACAACAGTTTGTAATTTTTTAAGTAGTATGGAATAGATGTACATGTAGAGTGTATAATGGAATCACAGGATGGTTTGGGTTGGAAGGGGCCTCAAAGATCACCTAGTTCCAACCTCTCTGCCATGGGCAGGGACACTTTCCACTGGGCCTGGTTGCTCTGTATGTCTATGTTAAACACATCTCTTCGCTTTGGGAAAGATAATGCCTTTTTTTAAAGTCCTTATTTGATGGAAATACAAGCTACTTGTGCATGTTATCTAGTGGTAAAAAACAAGTACAAGTATATGCAATCATAATTCCTTTTTCTGCTCCTTTTTCACATCTTTCTTTCTTTTGTTCCTGCCGTATGGGAATGGTTATTGCTCATCAGGAAGCTGAGGTTTTCCCTGTTGGGATAATGACATCAGAAACAAAATAGTCAAATATGCTACACTGCATGAGACTTCCCTTTGCTTTCTTCATCCACCCTCTTTTCTTTACAGTTTTTCCTCTATCATGTAGGTAGAAAAGTGGTATCAGAAATATATCCTTGAAATACAAAGTCATGGGAGGTAAAGGATGGTCATTTTGTTAAAGAAAGCCAGGTTAAATTGAGACCTGCCTGTTTGAGTGAGACTATCACTATAAAAATTGATTGAGAGGCCCAGGAGGAATTTGGAGTTTCATTTGCTTTTTGAGCATTGAACTTGAGTTTCTGCAGTTGTGATAATGTGTAAAATGCCAAAATACTTTAAAAATAATTTGTACTTGAAAATTCTCTGTTAGCTTTATGTTTTGTAAAATGCTGTGTAAGGGAAAAAATTTTGAGCTATGCTGTTAAAAAAATTTTTAGCAATTTTTAAATTCAGTATTCAGTTACCAGGATGATTTTAAATAATAGAGGTGATTTTCAGACTCTAGGTGATTCTACAGTCTGGTACCTCTGGAAACATCTAGCTGCTGCAGTCCATGATGAAGCCAGAGGAAATAAACTTTTTTTGGACCTGACCTGGCTGAATGCAGAATGAATCCAACTGTCCTTGTTCCATATTTATATTAACGTCACCTCTGGAGAGGCTTCTGAACATGCAGAGCTAGCTGTAGCTGGCCCTGCTGGTGAACTGCAGTAACAGCCAGGAGAGAGTTAATCCTTGCTTTTGCCAGTTGTGTTGATAAAGTTATGGAGAATTCATAGTGCAGTAATGGTAATGGCAAAGGCAATTTCTCACTCTGGTCTTCCTCAATTTGAATTATATTATCACTGAAATGAATCATACGGTGTAGCCACTGCATAGAAAAGTATGCCTTGGAAAAGTGCACCGTGGAAGAAATCCGTTATGCAAGTCACATGATTATTTCTGTAATAATTTGAAGTAAGGTGGAAAGATCATGCAGTCTGACTCAGTACTAATTAGTGACTTTGATTATGGCTCACTTGGAAGAGTTCTCATTTGCTGCACCACAGGTCCCCTGTATTAATTTCTTCTGTGGTGCGTTCCTCACAGCAAAAATGAGGACAGCCTTTTCCTTTAAATGTACTTCTGTAGTTTCCCTGTTATATTGTAGTCATCTACACCTAGCTTTTCATTACATGGCCATTCTGGATATTTAATAAGATATGTGGGGTACATTAAAATAAATACCTATATAAGTGAATGGCTTGGTATTGCAGTGAAAGCAATTCAATACATTATTGAATGATTAAAACCTCTGAAGGCTATGCAAGCAAGCTTTCATGCAGGTAAACTTGTCTATAGAAAGGCTTAGAGAAATTAGGGAAATATTTGCATGGTTTTCATCATTTCTTATTTAAGCATCATTGTGCACCTGTGTAAAAATGATTAAAATGTCTGGGTTAATGCCTTAGTCTGGGGTTTATGCCATTAAAATAATGAACATAAGGCTCTACTAATGCCTTTTTAATTGAATCAAATAAAAGGATGCATTTATATCAGATGACAGTACAGTCAAGTTATTTTTAAAAAGCTTAAAATTGTATCTGTTTAGAAAATAATTAAAACATCTGCAAACCCTTATAGATAGGAGCAGTTAGGTATTTAGCCCATTGGAAATGCCTGTGCTTAATGATAGATTTTTGCTTGCTGCAGCCAGTACCCTGCATAAACCTTCTTGGTTCTGGATATATAGCTTATCCAGACTTACCAGAATTAATCATATCACAGGAGTATTCAAATCATCATCTTATGTAAGTCTAAAATAATGCATTTTTAGACTTCAACGGTACAGACCCTCTTTGTCTTCACATTCCTGATTTATAAAGAAAAGAATCTCCTTGCAGCTACATTATCTGTCCCAGGTATATGGGTTTGTAGTACTGGTTCTTGAAATAGTGCTTAGTTGTGGGTTATTACATAGGCAATCTTCTAGTAGAAGAAGAATGATCTTTGTCAGCTAGGGTGCTCTATGTAGTTCTGAGCGTTGCATTTCCAATTGTCTTTTTTTACTAGTAATTTCATAATACAAATGCTTTTATAAATTAAATGTCAAAAATATGACGGTATCAGTCTCATAATTTCTTTATTGAAAGTGTCAGTCTCTCTAAAAAAGAAATATGTAATTGCACCATGGCTTAAAATGCAATACTGCTTTAATTCTGTTGGATTTTATTTTCTGAGATTGCTGAGATAACTGTGCCTTGCCTAGCTTCCATAAAGAAAGTAGACTTTGGGTCCCAACCAGTGGGCTGGTTTTAACATGAGGATAGATAGATTTGGGAACAATTTTCAGTAGCTGTTACACTTCATTTTACTAACAGAATCTAAAGAGCTGTAATTGCTAAATTGGATTACATGACCTCTCAGAAAAGTATTTTAAAAGAGGGTTTTTTTTGTAAAGAAACACTATGCTGAGTGTGCTATTATACCAGATATAACAGTGCTGGCATAACAGCTTGGCTGCAAGTAGTGTTTTCAGTAATGCTTTTATATTAATAAAATAAATTTTCCACAGTTTGTTAGAGATTTTTAAAAAGATAGCTGTCAAGTCACTACAGAGAATAAGACATTTCTTAGAGACTTAGAAAAAGTGAGTCACATTTTTTCTGCTTAGCTTCAAAGCTAAGGCTGATCTTTAGGAACCACTTTCTGAAAATTTTTTCCTGTGGGTCGGATTGCCCTGCTTTTAGAAGCACTCGTGAGTATTTAGCTTGTTTGAAATCATAAGTTTGCTTATTATATAAGGAGTGCCAGTTAATTTTTTTTTTTTTAATTTAGTCCAAATCTGAGTATGACTTGCAGGGAAAATTCTCATTCAGTGTGGATTTTTAATAGAAAGCCGATATAAATCTGCATCATTGCTGGAAAATTTGCTTTGTGCGTGAGATGCATGCTTTGTTTGTGTTTAATTACAGTATTCTGAGTTAAAATATGTGTTGCTAATAAACTACAAATTAATCTTTCTTTTTATATCCATTCTGTTTTCCATAAAAGGAAATTGTTTGTACTGAGGAAGAATTTGTTCCTTTGAAGTGTGCATGATTCTATGTGTGCCAAGCTAGACAAATATTTTAGAAGATGTGCAGATAACAAAACATAGCCCTAATGGTGCTTTTTTTTCCCAGAAAATCCAAAATTCTTGCTTGTTGATGGTGGTGGAACTTGCCATTTCTCTTTTTTGGGGGCTTTTTAAATTTGCTGTGCTGCTTTGCAAATGTTAAATACTTTCAGGTGTGTTGGTGGTAAGGCTGAATTGATCTCTGTGTGTTTAGTTAATATTATAATTTTTTAGGGATAGAGTTCTGGGATTTTTTAGTTGTTCCTCAGGTTCTTTTACGCCTTGTAGAAGATAATGATTTCCAACAAGGATCAGGAAACAGCAGGGAAACTGGTGTCTTTTGAAGAACCTACTTTATATGTATTTCATTTCTGGAGTAATTTTGGAGTTCGGGTAGTTTGACGTTGATGATGGAGCATTACTCATAGTGAATTGCTTGTATGACCACTTTTCCATGTGTGCTTTTGCAAATCATTTGGCTCTTTATGCTATAATGACACTGCCTTGATTTTCTTTTGTTCACTACAGTGTTTGTCTCCAAAGTCTAAAAAATCCTTTGGTTCTTCAAAGCAATGTATATATGTATGTGTACATAAAATATACATAAGATTTATGTGCATGAATCTTAATGATTGTGTAAAAATTAACAATTTCAGTTGACATGAAGGTCCTGCATCACATAACTCAAGCAGTTAGGTAAATTCCTTCATAAGGTCACCCATTTCACTTAATGGCTCTTAAAAGTCAAGTCTTTTACTGAATGCACTTGTATGTTGTGGACCTTGATTTAGATGGTTATAATATATCTGCCTTCACACATGGATGCCAGGGGATTTTCTGTTTGAAGCTTCTGTATTTGCCATTTCTGAAAATACTACTCTACCTCTTGGTAGGACTTTAAAGCTTTCTGAAGATTATACATTTGTACCAGCATTAGGTAGTCTGATTTGAAAATGTTAATTATTCTCAGCAATGTTGCATATCGAAGAACAGCTAGAAGAGAAGTGGTACTGAGGGATTTTAGGAACTGAAGCCGGGAGGGGGAGTTGGCTTTTTAGAATTACAGCTGGGGTTGGTATGTCTGCCTGTGGTTTTGGAAAATGGAGTTTTGCTGCAGTTCAAGTAAGTTTGTATGGAATTCCTACAAAGTGATCCTGTTCATTTTGTGGTTATTACCGAGTCATAAAAAGTATGTATCAAGACTGCCATTGCTGTGATGAGTCTTTGACTTCGCTGTGTAACTCAATGCACAGTAATGATTCAATTCTTTTCCATCTGTAAAAAAAGAGCTGTTTGAGGCATTGCTGTTTAACAATTTCCAATTATTTGGATTATTTTTAAGATATTGTTCATGAAAATTTGAAAATGGGGTCAGATGGGGAAAGTGACCAAGCTTCTGGAACGTCATCTGATGAAGTTCAGTCTCCCACAGGAGTTTGTCTCAGAAACCGGATACACAGACGAATCTCAATGGAGGTAATTCACTTTTCATACAAGGACCATTTATTTGACAATAGAGTTGGGGGTTGCTTTAATTGTTTGTTGTCACTGATTGTCTTCTCAATTAACTTTAACCAACCATTCTGCCATATATTTCATGCAGAGAGCATTATTTTCATACTATTTAAATTTGTCTGCATTTGTCACACAGAAGGATGGTTATCTTGCACTGTTTATGTAATTTTGTTAATTTTGAAAATACAAATATATTTTGAAACTTGAATTTTTGGGAGGAATTTCTTAAGTGTAGCATTTGAGCAGCTTTCTGTTGCATTGTGTGCGAGCCACTGAATGCATTCAAGATGATACATGGTTTAGACATTTTTTACTTAACACTGTTTTTCTAGTCTTTGCAAAACTAATGCTACAGCAGAAGCAATGGTCTTGACTGCTTCAGCCTTTTCCTCTCTTCCTGTTTTTTTTTCATGAACGGAACTTTACAGGATGGTAAACAAAAGGAGGAAAAGTACCTTATGAATAACTGTGCACATAATTTCCTTTATTTATGGGTGTCATTATGAATACTAGCCACCCTTGTGCTTGCTTTGTTGTCATTTCCCTTGGTGAACTAAAACAGAACACTTCCCTTTTTCTAGAGTGTATAAAAGTTACAGTTATAATGACGTCTTTGTTACAGAAGTGCGTAGAATTTTTTAGTTGCTGCTTTATAGTGTACATAGCAATAAGCATAGCTTAAGCTGTAAGATTCTCCATTCAAGGTTCATAGCAAATACTGGATTGGGAAACTGATTTGGATAAGTTACAGTAGGGAGTCCATGCCAAAAATGTTTTATTTGTGAGGCGTTCCGTTATGCTTGGAATTCCAAGCATATAGTGCAGATGTTATTTCAAAAATGTGTGAATTCGTTGTATTAATTATTTAGATAGTTTCTTGCACCTGGGAGGTTTTGTATTCAAATTCTTAAATTTCTATGTTATTTGTTCTCCTGGCTTTGCTTGCTGAAGTTTACTTGCTGAAGTGAGAGCAAAGGTGGTTTTACTGGTTTATGCAGGATACTTAAATTAGGGAAAAAACTAATTTGTGAAAACCTGCTTATCAGAATGTATGCTGGAGAAACTAAAAACCAAGGAAATTACTTAAAAGGATTATTTACTTTTTGTTCATTGTCTGTTTCTTCTCCATTTTGATATGCATATTTAGAACAGGAAAAATAAAAGAAATTAATGATTCATAATGAAACTAACAAACTGAAATGGAAATCCGTCAAGTCTTCCAGAGAGGGCTAAGAACCTTTAAAGGATTCTTTTTGTATTGGAATTCAAGAACTCCAAAAGAAATTAGTAAAGATCTCAGGAATAGTAAAGGTCAAGGAATTCCTGTGTAATTTTTCAGAATTTTTTTTTCAACTAAAAGCATCTTTTCATTTGCCTCTTCAATTTTAAAACAATTCTAATATTACTGTTTAAGAGGCTTTGGGAAGCTTTTAAGTTTTGTTTATGCAATGCTGATTTTCTCACTTTCCTCCAAATTCCAAATGCTTGCTTCTGACTGTTGAAATTAGCATTATTTCTTCATTGACTTGCTCAGCCAATGAGAGAGCAAATGGTTTTTTGGCGTCTATTCATCTATATTCTGTAAGAATTGTAATGTTTCCCTCACTGTTAGTATTGATACAGTGACTTTAGATTCCATGCTGTTGTGTGCAAACAAACTCAGTTCTGAATTTTAAGAATAAGATACGGTTTTGGTGGACTTAAGTTTGCTTTTTAGAAGTACTTTGTAGCAGATTAGGTTGGACTTGTACCTGTTTGTGCATTCCAGAGGGAGGAAAATGCAACAATCTCATAGCTTTGGTTAAAATACCTTTCTAATGATAATCTTTTCAGTCAACTTTCTCATTTCCTAAGTGAAAAGGCTTTACGTATTTACATTGTCTGCCTGTATTTTCCTCCTTCTGTTTATCCCATGGGTCATTTTCTGTCAGTTTTGACAGATGGCTAGAAATCTCAGATTCTGATTCTCTATTAATTTCTATGAAAAAATCTTTGCACTGGGAGACATTGCTAATGTATCAACTGCTAGTTAAAAACCACAATATCCATCGTGTTTTGAAAGATGTAAATCTACAGAAGACCCAGTTTTACTCATTTTGCTCTTTCTGGAATGGGATCACTTGCTTCCTTGACCTTTGAGGGAACCAAAGCAAGGTTTCTTTCCTCTTGTAAAGAGTTTTGCTTCTATGCCTTGTGGGATTTGTGCCGTGGAGCTGGCTGATTCGGTAGTAACAATGTGAATATATAAAGAGAAAGAAGCAATCTGTGTTGTGAAGTGAGTTTCTATTATTTCAGTTTTATTTTGATGGCGATCAGTTGTCTCTAGACATTGGGTAGCCTGAGGACGTACTCCCTTTATAGCCATTTATAATGACTTATAGCTGTATGCTTATACATTACAGGTTGGAGTAAATTAGTACATGTGTGACAGAATGTTTTTGCTGTAGTCTGCTGAAGTCATTAGCCCCAGCTGAAATCCAGTGTAGAATGTATTTGATTAAACATCCACAGTTGGATAACGGCGATAAAGCAATATTCGTTGTTCCTCCTCACTAAGATGAATGTGCCTGTCACACTATGGCTGGTCCTTTCTTGGGTTTAGTTTGACCAATATTTGCTGTATTTATTGTGGTTTCGTACATTATTTCTTGGTTATATAAGTTTGGTTATTTCTGCTGAGATGACAGAAGTCCTAATTCGTTTTGAAGATAACTAATCAGGTAAAGTTGAAACTTTGACACATCCTTTTTAGTTACAAGAATTTTGTGTATATAACCAAATTTTTTATGCTCAGCTTGAACTTCCTCTAGAACTCCGAAAATTAGCAACCCAATCAGATTTTATTAAATGCTTGCTAAAAAATTGCATACTGTACTCAAAGTGCTAATTAGCAAAAAAAAAAAAAAATTCCTGACACATTTTGTCCATTAGAATACACATTCTGATTTTAGTGCCCATCCACACTGCAGTTAAATAATGCATAGCTACAAATAAAATGTTGTCAAAGACCTGACGTATTCTCTGCTTCAGAATATATAAAAGATTCTGTTGGGAAATAAAACTTGATCTTTCCAAAATTTTCATATAGAGAAATACAAAATAGAGAGTGGAGAGAGAATTGAAAAATGTGTTTGTTAAAGCAGAATCTCCATAGCAATAGAAAGCAGAAATTTCATAACATTAAATTGTCCTGCTTTAGATAGGAAATCATCATACTGCAATGTAACCTAAGTATGAAACATGTTAAATATGAAGTGGTGATAGTGCAATGAGAAAGAACCCTGCTCTGCAGTGAAAAGTCTTCTGGGGTGAAAACTTTCCATGCACAGTCACAGCCATGGAAATACCAGCTTTCAGTCTGTTATATCCACCCCCCCATTCCCCCATCAGTTACAATTTAGGCCAGCGTGACAGAGAGATGATAATGTGGTTGCTTCTGAATTCAACAATGCTGCAGTTGTGGTTCGAGATTGGGGTTTTTTTTAATTATTGTTCCTTGTTATCATGTGCTTAGAAGACAGAGAAAATACCAGAGTCTCATTGTGTTGCCTAGATAAAGTTTATTTTGCTTGTAATCCACAGGCTACAAATTGTTGGTTAAAGCAGTTGCTTTTTCATTTTCTTTCTCCTTCCTGCCACTCGTTCAGGCGGGAACCATGCTGACAGTAGGTGTGAAGAGCTTGGCTTCTAACAGCTGTTAGGTTTTAATTTAAATGTCTTCTACTCTCCTGCTAATATTAATGATTGTGTACTAAGATTTGTTTTGTCAAAAAAAAAAAAAAGGATAGAATAATTTTTTTTGTGTCAATGATACAGTTTAAGAATATCTACATGTATATCTCTATTTTAAGTTTAGGTGCTTTCGTCATGCAATGAGAAACATTTTTCCAGATCATGGAACTATAGCTCAAAGCATTTTTTGTTTGATTTTGCTGGAAAAGAAGTAATGAATTATTATAAATAAAGAAGTAATGCATTAATGTAAAATCACGTTACAAGCTGTAAGTGTTCACTGGGGGCCCTGTGCCCATGCAGTGGATAGTGAGTGCATCATTAAGAGCTGTGGTGGATAAAAAATAAGGAGAAACAGTCTGTGCAAATTGAAACATCTGTTTCCCTTTCCCAGAAGTCCAAGGTCTGTTAGCTGTCTTAGCATGTGAACTGGCAGAGGGCCATAACCTACTGTTCACCAGCCTGTTTCCCAGATATTTTATCCTGAGAAACAGTTCTTATCCATCTGACTGTCACATTAGTGACAGAAGTGTGTTCCAGATCAGACTGCTCCTACCACACTGCTATAGGGGATAATTCTCACCTGAGAGGATTAGTTGCAGGGTTAGTACTTGTAGCTGAACAGAAGGAAATACAAAGGCTACAAATTGATGCTGTAGGCAGGTGTGTGTTGTGATGGTCACCTTCCAAAAGTGAGAATGTAGATGAAAAATAAGGTTTTTTTGAGCTTCACTCTTTACCAGGGTATAACTGCTTAGGGGGTCTTGACACACAGCCTGAGTAACTCAATGTGCTGTTGGTCCACCTGGGCAAGCGTACCTTCTTCTAAGAAAAATACACAAAATTAATTGATGTTTCAGCTGATAAAAGTGTTAAGAATTTGTTCATAGGCTTCAGATTAGAATGTGGTTTGTAGGTCCCCATTCTCACGTGCAGATAGGGCACTCTCAGCTCCATTCAATTGTTTAAATGCTTGAACTGCAGACTGGATGCAGTACTGATCCAGCCTTTTGGTCATGGGCAGTACAGTATTTTCTTCTGCCATTAGTTTTGGAAGGAGGAAGCCACTTTATCCAAGATAGCCTGAGCATTCAGCCCTAGGTACCTGGCCATCCAGGAGCCTTCCTTGTATATCAAGCAGGCATTACTACTTGTAGCCTTCTCTGAGCAAAGTTTCTTCCTTCCCCCTTCCTTCTGTGCTTGGCAGCAGCAGAGCTCTCTGTGCCATATTTACTGGGCTTTGTCTAACTTGCTTCTCTCTGACTCCTGAGAAGCAGTAGCTTTTCTTCTGATTGTCACGTCTATGAATCTAAGCACGTGATCACCTACCAGAAGATTTCGGTACTAGACAGAAAAAAAACAGAAGCTGAAGACAATCAGGAATTCTTTTGCTTTTCAGTGGTCACCGCACTATCTCCATTCAGTCCTGCTTGTATCATTTTTCTCAACCTTTTTCAAGGTTACTCTAGAAAATGTGTTACCCTTTTTGTAAACTCCTGCTTTCACATCTCCATGACCTTTGATGGTTTCAGAAGGCCCCTTCTAGAAACCCAGGTGCATATTCTAAATTACTAGTATGGTTTTGATTAAGCTGATGGACCTCCTTTTGATCTGTTCAATTGGCAGACTCATTTCTTTTACAGAACACTGACGCTACAACAAGTAAAAGAATTTCAGCTTAGGCAACAGATGAGTTTAACATGCTTTTTACTAGACTTTTTCAAAGGGTAACTACCTTTGTTATCAGCAGTTAATGCTTTTTTTTGGCCCTTTTGTTGGGAACCTGTGTCATTCTGGTGCTAAAGTTCTTGCATTCCACTTGCAAATACTCCTTTAGAAAAGTTACTGCACTAAGCAGTGTTCTTTCTGTAAGGATGGATTATATGCTTTTTTGGTTTTGTGTCTTGGTGTCTTGGGTTCCATTTAGGAATATCACATTGGATGTGTTCAGTCATCTATAAAACACATCTCTCATAATCAGAGAAGTGCATCAGATGAAAACTCAGTAATGGGGTGCAGTTTCATACCATGTACTCCACCACACTTTAATCCAGGAAGGTCAGATTTCTCATTTTCATATTCATATTTTTAATTAGCCACTTTTTTCATGGGACTTACTTTTTGGTACTTAAAGCGTTGTTGATGATGTAAATGCTAGTGTTAGTAATTAATACTACACAGAACTGTTTTAAAGGTCCAGGTTTGTGTTTTTGCAGTGGTGTGTTCTGTTTCTCTTTTTCCTGCCTCTTGGCCTCGTTTTTCTTACAACCTGGTAACCTACAGTACCTTTTTTCCTTTCAGCGCAGTTTCTCTTGTTACTGTGTTACAGAAACTGATGAAAACATACAGAAATCTATGTTTAAAAATCAGGAAGGTGTAGTAGTAAGTGAGGCAGAGCTTGCTTTCTTAGCTTCTGTTCCTGCGCAGCACCTGCAGCAGAGTCACACAGCCACCGACCCTGAACTCCAGCAGGGTTGATACTGAGGCTAATGCTACGGAGTGGTACCTTGATAGGTGGTCATTTAGCAGGCAGACAAAATCAGACATGATATCTTCATGGTTGTTACTGTTTTTTACATTCTTCCTTATATTCTCTAAGTTCACTTTGTGACAAGCTTTCTGATGGAATAAAATAATAACCAAAACAAACAAACAAAAGAAAAACCACACCAAAACCAAAGAGAAAAACCAACCAAAAAAAAAAAAAAAAACAGAAGAAGAATTTTCAAGTGTTTCTCTTATAATCTGTCACAAATTTCCTGTGTATTTATATACTTGCTGAAAGGAAAGTTAATGTCTCACATTTGATTTTCATTTCTCCTTTCTCATATTTTTCAAAACTGGTTTTCTGACACATGTATTTGTTTTGTTTGGTTTCATTGGATGTGAATAGAAGCTCCTGGAAGGCAGTTTGTGAACACTGTATTTGTCCTGAACAGTTTAAACCTTTCTCTGTAAAACTAATGGTAAAGTAAATAAAATAACAACCTGTGGGTTTTTTTTTAAAAATGTGCGAAAGAGCAGGTTTTTTTCAGCTAGTTGGTAGCCTAAACAGCATATCCATGAAATGGAAGTTCTCACTGAAAGTATTTTGACAAAGAAAGTGTTCAGAATTCGTATTTTTGCCTGCTTTAAAAAACCTATTGGCCTGTAATTCTAATTAGGTGCCTTCAAAAATAGTAATTGTTGCAAATACTACTGAAAAGACGCTTAGCACATTTCCTAAGTTTTTCATGGTGCTAAAATAAATAAAAACAAAGATATCTGTTTGCAATACTGGTTTCTATTATTTTAATTTTTATATTTATTATATTTCTGTAATTTTATTTTTCTCATTTTTATATTATTTATTTTACATTCTTATTTGAGGGCCATAGCTACTGTAGATATTGGCAATAACCTTCTTCAGCTACTGGCAGTCAAGTCCTTGCTTTGTTGATTGGTGATAGTAGATATTCTGGGAAAATGTGACACCTAGTCCCAAACCAGAGATTTAACCCTAGAATTTGTAATAATAATAATAATAATATTTCACTTATTGCACTTGGCTCCTTGTCTTTGCCTGGCATGTCAAAATCCAATCTGACAAGCTGTGTTATGTTGGGCAGGAGGCAGACAACATGCATTGTCTGTGGTCACTGGTATTTCTTCTGAGTCTGAAATGGCCTGTGGGCTCAGTCTCATGATAAAATCCCTGAAAGTGCTTTCTGTACTCGATTGGCATATTTGGAAAAAAACCTTTTGATTTAATTGATTAATGAATTCCACTGTATTTAGGGTCAATTCTGTCCCAAATGTAAAAAAGCCCCTTGGTTCAGTACTCAAAATTGATGCTTTCTTAAATTGTGCTGCATTTCAACAGACTTGCTGAAAACCCGCATGGATTTGTGGTGTGAGATCTAGCAGTGATCCTTTGTAGATGGATCTTAAGATTGTATTTTCATTATTGCTGCTAACAGAAGAAGTTTTTTGATTACCCTTTCCTCAAATTCAGCAGAAAAGTAATTGAATAATTGTGGTTTAATGTTTCCAGTAAAATTGTAACAATAACAACTTTCAAGTATAAAGGAAAAATCTAATATTCATATAGAAATCACGCTGCTAACGCAGAAAAAAATGCACTTTATGCATCATAATGAAATTATAGCTAAACCTGTCAGTTGTGTGGGGGAATGATGATGGCTTTATATACATATAAGGAATACCAGTATAGATAACTCATCCCAGCTGTTAAAATAGTCTTTTTGGCTACAGCAATTGAAGCCTATTTATAAAGGTATTAAAATAGAGTGCTGCAAGGATGCTATAGGTTTCTTTTGGTGCATGTGTATGCTGGTGTTTTTCTTAGAGACCTTGAAGGTCTACAGAGCTGTAACCAAATAATAGTTTTTTACAA
Organism: Pyrgilauda ruficollis; assembly: GCF_017590135.1. Lineage (NCBI taxonomy): Eukaryota > Metazoa > Chordata > Aves > Passeriformes > Passeridae > Pyrgilauda > Pyrgilauda ruficollis. Next base: position 2,275,777 of record NW_024524600.1, read on the forward strand.
AAATGTTCTCTGGTTTGGGGTTGGTTTTTTGGGGTTTTTTATATATTTATTTTTGCCTCTAGCAGTCTTTTATGTCATAATTCTGTAGAGGATCCAGTTGGCTTCAACTGCGCTGTCATTTGAAAAAAATGCACTGAAGTTTGATAAGGCGACCTTCAGAAAAAAACTCCACATGGTATCTGATACTAAAATGATTCAGTAAATACATGTTTAAGAGTTGTATATTAGAATGTTTAAATTCTTACTGGCACAAGCTAATGTCTTAAAATGAATTTGTTTGCTTTGTGTACCGTGAGGTAGCACATAATACGCATTCTTAGTTAAAATATGCAAGGAAAGAATAGTGTAAAAATTCAGTTGGTTTTGGAGGTTCTTTTACAGTAGGCATGTAGTGAAGTTGAATTGTGTTGCACAGAGGGTTATATGATGCAGTATCTTAGATGTCATTAAGCATTCTCCAGTGAACAAAAGCACAATGAGTTACTAGTGAGCAGCCTGTGGTTGCAGCTGAGATGTCTCACTGGTGCTCACTAAAGCTGGTGAGAAGACTAATTCAGACCCATGCTTATAAAAAGAGCATTTTCATTTGATCTACAGTGAATTGTTTGGCCTTCAGACTGATGTCTGTAGACTTAGAAGAACAATTGTTTTTCCTTTGTGGGGCTGTAACAAAATTTCATGGATGGAATTTAGCAGAATCAGCTCTTAAAAGATAAACTAAAATTTAAGGGAGGAGTGACCAGCAAGTTGTCTGTTGCCATGTAGTAAGTACATACCTAAGTAATGGTTGGTCTGGAAATGTAGCTCACCAATAAACGGAATAGCCAAAGCAATAAGGATTGGTGTATCATGATTGCAGCTTGGCAGTATAGTTTGTGTCATCCAGTGACAGAGACAGCTTCCTACTCCCCTTGGCTCCTTACCTTGTATCAGTGAATTATTAGTTCCTTTGTTTGGAAGGGGTAGTTATGAGACTTTCTTGCACCCAGCCCTTTCTCCTCCGAAAGCAATGGGAACATCTGGCCACAGGCAATGAAATAATGGCTTTGGAGATACTCAGCTGCTAGGTTTGCAAAATTAAACGTTCAGTAAGAGAGAACTGAGGCTGATGTTTATCAAGGCTTTCCCTTCAAGTTTTTCTGACAGGACACACAAACCTTCCTTCTCTTGCTGCAGTTGCAGTTGTGAGTGTGGTAACAGTCTGAAATGGCCTATCAGTTCAAAGATCAGCAGCACTAGTAGTCCAGTAGGTACAAGAGAGACTTACTGTTGGAGCAAGAAAGGAGCGCTCTGCAAACTGGCACATTTGTTACAGGTTAAAAATAAAAGTAGTCTGGTTTTCATTTTTTGCTTTTTGTAGTGTAGTTAAAATTGGACTGGGAAGACCTCAACAAAGCCTTCCTTGGGGCAATTTTCTGGTTATGTATTTTTTGTGTTTAACGATATTTTTTTCTGTTTCATCATAAATATTAGTGTTTCTTTTCTAAATGTGCTATGTAAGTCAAAGACATAATGACTTGCCAGAAGACAGACAAACTTCACATAAAAAATGTGAATGTTTCAAGTTACTTCTTTTTAGAGCAGTTTTAATATGTAAAGTTCAGAAATTGTCTATCCTGAGTTAGAATCATCTTTATCAACTTCAGTGAAATTAACTGAAATGTATAGTGCATCTTGGCCAAAAAAAAAGGTGAATTAACAAAACCCACAAGTTTTTTTGCTATGATACCTGATTTAAAGTGGAAGGTGTTAACAGTGTTCTTTCCACAAATAAAAATAAGTTTATTTTTTTGACAGGGTTGAAGAGGAGTGAAAATTATCTGTTGGTCAGGAATTAGACTTCCTGGAAAGTGTCACAGTGTGGCACTACGTAGTATTAAATGTTCAAGTCAGGCAATTATAAAAGGCAGTAGAGCTGGTAAGTGTGTATTATGGAAATAGGAAAAGAGGACAGGTAGCTAAGGAAAAAGTTGACAGTCAGAGGTGAAAAACAGAATGAGGTAACAAAATTCTAGTATTAAAGTCTTGTGAATGATTTACTATGGGTGGCAAGTGAAGAAGCTGATGTTTGCAGTAGTATTTTAGGCCATCCAGAAGATGACCAGAGGTAGTGAAATAAAAAAAATTAGGATTTTTGGAATTTACTTATATGTGTGGAAAACAGGCCAAGTTTGGGGGCAGGGTTGTATTTTGTTTGTTTGTTGTTCATTTAGAAGACAGGTTTGTTTACGTAAAATGTCAAATTCCTCAGCTCACAGAACCTGCACAATTTAAGTTGGAATTCCTGCCTCCTTTTCTTGTGCCTAAGCATAAGTAGTCAGTGGTAGACAGAACTTCCACATCAAGTTACAGCAACACAGTTGGATGTTAGCCAGATGAAAGAAAAGGCTGGACAAAGTGTGGCTCTTCTTAGAGCATTTGCTGTGGCTGGCATTAGAGATAGATGACAAAGATAAACACAAGTTAGGGTAGTTTATCTCCACGGAAAACAAAGTGGTGTTATTGTCACAAGTGCTTACATGTTTATCTGCCATGAGGCACAGTAGGACAGATGTGAAACTCACTTCAGACAAATTATAAAAATAGATGCATTTCTCTGCCAGTAATACCAGTAGTAAAGCAAAACTGAGAATAAGCATTGCATATGAGGGTAGAAAATGTGGTTTTAAGTTTAGAAGGAGGAGGAAAATGCCACAAGCATTCCAGTTCCCCTAACAAATCAAATGGTGGCTGAATATGTTCTCCAGAGTATAATCTGGAACTGGATCAAAAAATAGCTCATTAAATAACAAACAGTTAACCATAGGTATGTGATCATTTAGAGTAGCACATTTATTGAATACTGATGTATTTTTTTGCAAGTTGCCCCTAAAGCTAAGCATAAAAGAATTAACTAGAAAATGCTATGAATTGACAAAAGCTTTTTCATAAATTAGACCTCATTTGGAAAAATAAATCTTAAGTGAAATACAAGAAAATAATATAGTTTTAATTCTCTAAAAGATTATTTGTTTTACCTGAAGTATTTTGTTGCCCCTAAAAGCTAAGGTTTTGCATTCCAGTAAACCCTTGCTTCTTAAGAGTTATAAGTAGTGTACCCAGATTCTCTCTCTTAAGAGTTGATGGTCTGTGTACACCGCTTACAGATCTGTTGTTCTTAAAAAAGGATATATAAAATAACATAGGGAGTTGCTCTAATTTACTACCTTCAAAAATTTAGAAGATTTATGAAGGGATGCAAAATTAGTGTTAAAAAAGGACTTTTAACTTTGTAGTGTTGACAGTCTCAAAGAGCATAGGGAAAATTCAGTGCTGCCATTAATTTTACATCTTTCCTTGTGACTTCTTTAAACAGCATTGTAGCAAGGTATTTTATACCTTGGTTTAAGTTTTTTAGTTTTTTCTTTTCTATGGGAAGTGCTAGCAGGTCATTATATTCAGTTGATCATTGAAATAAGTGTGAACAAAGTCCTCTGTCCAGAAAGTCTCTCATTGCTTCACAGAATTCCACAGAGATTTAAGACAATTGGAAATTCTTAAAAATCTCTTTCCTGCTGTTGCTGGCCCTCCAGCCTGGTGTGACACCAAAACAGCAGCAAGCCATGTGGTTTAGAGGAGCAGGTTTTGCTGCTGGTGAAGCAGCCATGGCAGGGTTGCCTGGGGTGGCTGCAGGAGCAGCAGAGGGAGCGGAGATGGCAACTTCATGGAACGGGCAGGCCCAGGCTTCCTACACCAAGGCCAGACTCGCCCTAAAGGCTGCTCAGCACCAGCAGGGAAACAGGTTCATTCCCCTGGGCTTGACAGCTGACCCAGCTGGCCAAAGGGCTATTCTGTGCCATCTGGCATGGCACTCGGCAAAAAATAAAAGCTGGAGCAGGAGGGAGGAAGGAGGACATTTGTGGCTGTGGCATTTGTCTTCCACTTCTTGAGCCATGTGCATGCTGAAGCCCGGCTTTCTGGGAAGCCGTTGGACACCTGCGTGCTGAGAGGAGCCTGTGAATCAGTTCCTTTTCCCATTCTGCTAGGGCATGCAGCTTTTGCTTTCCGTGTTAAACTGCTGTTACCTACACTCACAAGTCTCCTCGCCATCCTTCAGTCTTCTCTGCGTTTCGTGGGAGCAGAAAGTGAGCGCTCCACTGGGTGAAGACTGGTCACCAGGGTCGGCCCACAGTGGGAGAGCAGGTGTCCTGCTGCCGTTGTTGGATGACCAGGCTGCCCGAGTGTCAGCAGGCTGCCTGGTCTTGAGCAGTTAAGGCTCAAAATTGGTGGGTGTGTGGTAGGTTCTTGCTTTTCTTTTAACATTATCTCAGTTAATTTAACTGGGTTTTTCAACTGTGTCAGACTGATGTAATTTTAGTTTCCAGTTTTTCTATTTAGCCACTAGGAAACGTTCTGCTTATTCCTCTCATGCACATCTAATGAATCCCCTTTCGTGTTACTGTATAGCATTTAATTATAATTGCTTGCTTTTCCCAAGAGGTGGTTGCTTCAATTATTGCAAAAACTGGGAGAAATTAAGCGGGTACAGACAAATACAATATAATAATTTCCTTCTTTCAGGTATTTGGGTTTGTAGTCTAAATTACTTTCTTCTATTTTGTCTATTTTAGGGAGTTAGGTAAAGGAAAATTGTAATACAAAGAAGACTTATTATATGTAATTCCATAATCTTTCAAATATTGGTGTCATAAAAGGTTTCTGGCTGGTAGATAGCAATTTTAATGTATGGTTTTAAAAAGGCAATCTTGGCTTGGTTGACATTGTGACATAGCCAAATAAGCATGAGTTTTGGAAGTATTGTAGTGTAAATCATTAGGAGGAAAAATCTATAAACTACCTACTGCAGTTTCCATGAAATCATTATGGTTTTCTCACAGAAAAGAGCCTTTCTTTGGCTCAAGAAAGTTAAGGAGAATAGGTACTGTTTTGATTTTATTTATAGCATGGCAAAAATTTAGGCTTTCAGCACTTAGTACTCTTTTTTTTTTTTTTTCTGAGGGGAGAAAAAAAGAGCAGTTGCTGTCATATATTGTCTACTACATTACAAATGTGGGGAAATAAATATTACAAACATCAGGCATTCTAATTCTAAAAAAATGTCTCCTTTTTAAGTTGGAGTGTGTTGATCAGGGTTTTTTTAAAGAAAGACATTGCAGAGGATGGAGATGAGGGTTGTTGTTTTATGTAAAAGTGGATTACTGGTTTTGGGGGTTTACCCAAATTGGAACAGATTTTGGCCTTTGCAGCAGTAAGTACTTGGACTCAGACTGTACTACCTGCTGTGGAGCACCAAATGGAAGTGTGCAGCTGAAGGTCTTGGTTTATAACTGAGGATGTCACATGAATCTCTGAAGTAAAGTCATAGGGCCTGTTGCAAAAATGGCATAGGCAGAGGTTTTGAGAATGAAGGAATAGAAATTCTTTGAGAATGAAGGAATAGGAATTCACTAATAGAATTACATCTACCTCGCAACATCATATTTTCCATGTCTAAAATATTTGTATCTTGTTTCTTTGATAGCTGGGCTTCAAAGTAAGGGATTCTTTGCAACTGTGTGGAATCTTAGACTTGCTTTGTTTCCCTCGCATTCCATGTGAAAAGGTGCATGTTCACTGATGGCAGGCACAGTGCACACTAAATGGCATTATTTTCAAATAGCCATTGCAGCCCTAAAGGCTTCCTTTGCTTCCTTCTTCTTATATACCCATCAACTTTGTATGCTTGAGAATGCTTCTTTGGAGGCTATGAAGGTGAGTTTGAAGCACCAATTCAGCTGTGCCAGCCATGAGTGCTGTGAGTGGAGAGAGCATGCATATGGAGAGCTCTGGGACACTATCAGGTCAGTATTTCTTGAGGCTTTGAGTTGAGGTCCGTAACTTCAACATCCCTGTAAACATTTTCTGTTAAAATCCCTATAAACACTCCTGTTAACAAGGACAGTGGGACTATGTCACAGTGAGAGCACTAGAACAGGTTTCTGTGCCACAAGAGTTAGTAGGTAAGAGTAGGTAAAAGCTATTTTGTCACAGAGATTATAGTATAGTGGTGGTATCTGTTTAGTTCAGGAAGTTACATTGAAAAACTCAGCTCACTTTTATTTTCTTTTGTTCTTTTGGTGTTTTTCAAATTGTTCTTGAGCCATCAGAATAAAAGCAAAAAGCCACTATATTGGCCCAGTGCTGATGTGGGATTACATTAGGAAGGTGAGATAGAGACTGATGCTGATCCTTTTCCTGTCATCCCTGTCTTGTTCCAGCAGTTTCATGGTTTTACTCTCCAAGAGATGTCAAAGCTGCTTTCTTTAAGTCAACATGGCATGCCTTCCTTTGTGCTTAACTGTTGTGAACAGCTACCAGAATTTTCTGAAGAATGCTGTAGATTATAGGATATATTGGGCTTTTTTCCGTGACCTGAAACCCTCTTCAGTGGGAGAGAGGCATTAGCAGAGCCTGGCAAAAAGAAGGAAAATACTGTAGTGGAAAATACTAAAAGGAAAAGGAACTGTTTTACTCTAGGGAATGCCTACAGGTCCTATTTGTTGCTTCTACCACTCTCCCAAAAACCACACAGGCAGTTTTACAATTGCCAGTGTTTTAAAAAATTTAAAATATGCAAGTTGAAAATGAGTTAATAAACCAGAAAGTATGCCAGAATGGAGCCATACTCTGTTTTCTTTTAATTTAGTTTCAAAATGTTGGTCAAAGCTGCCGTTCTGTGAACAGCACTTTTTTTGTTTAAAGACAGTTTAAAAATTCTGTACTAGGTAAAAAATTGACACCGATTTTTCCAGTTGTGCAAAGAAGCTCATGTTGGGCAGCAAAGCAGAAGCTAACAGGCTTTGTGCTCTGTACCTAAGGACGTGTGAGAAGCAAAAGGAGAGCAGGAGGATCAGCTGCCAGAAATTCGTGCTTTGCTGGCCTCTATTCAAAAATTTCTGCCTGTATGGGGTAGCCATCGTGAATAGCATATGTAAATCATCCAGGGAGATATATATTAGCACTTCAGTCCTGCCTGAGATTCAAGTGATTCCCAAATTACCTAGGTATTTCAAAGTCTGTCTCTTTAACGGCTGTTTTCTGCTCAGCCTTTGCTCCAGGTATGTGTACAGGTCATGTATATACACGGTTCAAATACATTCTCATCACTGAAAGCTTAGCAAGTTGTTCACCAAGATCTCAAGTCTTGAAAAGTCTGAAGATCCAGTTCTTTGTCAACCTAAGCCAATTTAGCTGCCGGCTTCCCGGGCTTGTCCTGCTGTGCCTCCCTTGCCCTGCATTCAGGCTGTGAGCTTGTCTGACCTTACACTGAACCTGGTTGGAGCACAAAGCTGGCAGGAAGCTATGCACTTTGCCTGAGAGTTTCTTGATTATTTAGCATGCTGAAATAGTTCAAAGCTGCTGCAGACATGAGTAGAAGCACATGGTCAAGCCTGAGGGGAACCAAACAGGGATGTAGCTGCCAACATTTGTGTTAGCTCAGGATGCCCAGCTGGAGGTGATAGGTAAGACACAAGAGTACCTTCAAGAAGGGTTTACTGCCCCCAGGTCTTTATTGATTAAATCTCAGGTCTACCAGCAGAAATACAGAGTTACTCTTGTGCTGGAGAAAAGTGTGAAAACAGTGGTGCCTCCAGAGATGTCCTCAGCTTCAGGGTATGATCTCTGGGGGTGGATTGTGCACTTTGATGTTGAGCATGACTTTCTTTACTTGGATAAACTACCTACACTGAAAAACAATTCCTGCTGTTTCAGAAATGACTTACTTACATTTCTTGTGAGTCTCGTGAGATGGTGACTGGCCATTTTGAGACAATATTTAATATTTGTGTTTCTTGCCATGTTTGAGATTTAAGCCAAACTGAAAATAAAAACAATGTGCAGAAACAAATCTTCTTTCACCCCCTCCCATTTGGTAAAAAAATGAAGTGATTTTGTTTCCCTCTTGTCTTAGAAATAATGTATGTTTTTGCTGGAAAACTTTACTAGGGAAAAACAGAAAGTGATGCAGAGAAAATAGCTTTCATGTAATAGCATTTTCATTTTAGAAAGATCCTGTAGTAAAGAGTCACAAATATACGAATATAATAATGTAATATTTTAACATCATTTTTACATAATTTACAAATTACATAAATTTAAAAATGCAATAATATTTGTAATAATTGGCTCTAATAATGAAGTGATTCTGTTTTGTTAGACTGGAAAAAATAGACTAAGTTTGTAGCTTTTTTGGAGTTGAGAGAAAGAGAGGGTGATACATTTTGAATTATGGAAACCTCTTCTTATACTAAAGTAACTGCTGTATGAAAAGAAATGCATCCACAAGTCTCTGAATTCTTAGTTTCTGATATTCCAGGTCTCTATAACTATTTGAGTAAACTCAATACATTTACCCACAATGTAGTTATTTGCATTTTAATATTTCATTCCTCTGTCAGAGTAATAAGTTTGCACAGGTTTTTTAACCTGTTATGTAAGCAAGTTGAGGTATTTTAAGAAGAGAATATGCTTTTAAAACCATTTTTGTGAGATTATTTTTCATTGTATAAATATTTCAGTTTTCTATAGTAACATTGCAGATGTTACATGTTTTGGGAAATTCTGAATTCGACTTGTCCCTTCTCTTTCTAACATTATTTGCTGCAGGATTTGAACAAGCGCTTGTCGCTGCCTGCTGACATCCGGATACCCGATGGCTACCTGGAGAAGCTGCAGATTAACAGCCCGCCCTTCGACCAGCCCATGAGCCGGCGTTCTCGTCGGGCATCCCTAGTAAGTGTGATGCGCCTGCCTTTCTAGCCAGCCTCTCAGGGCTTCAGAATCCACTGAACACACAGCCCAGTATTCCATAGGTGTATTTCAGCTTCATTTCCGCTTGGACTTTTTATTCCTGATCATCAGCATGTATTTGTCAAAATCCAGTTAAGAACTTCACATTTTGAATAATTTTTCTTCTGCTAACTCTTTGCTCTCGTATTTCTCAGTGAAGGTCTTGGCCTATTAAAATCAGTGGCTAAACTCAACTCCCAAAGTACATGCTTAAATCCTTCTGCTTTTTAGAGCAGGGATGATCTGTTTGAGCAAATAGGCCACACAGTCTTAGGTCAAGGCTGGGTCCCCTCGTGATTTGGTAGGAAGGCCCTAAGCAGCATAATATAAAGGCAGGTCCTCCTCACTGCTCTTTTTGCATTTGTTAGCAATTTTTTTCTCAGAATTGCTGTGAAGACAATTGTGGGTGTTTTGTGAAGTGGTTTTTTTTTTTTTTTTGGGTTTTTTTTTTTTTTTTTTTTTTTTGGGGTTTTTGTTTTTTTGTTTTTTTGTTTTCTTTTTTAAAGCACATGTTATTTCTTAAAAGAATGAAGGAATAAATTCACACATACCTTTCTGGATTAATGGTTACTTGAAAAAATAAGTCTTTTCCTTGGAGGTGACAGAATGAGTATTCCTATACTATAATTAGAGTATAAGTGCTAGAAAACTTGGATATTTGTACATATAAATCATGCACATCCCTGGAATAATAAAAAAACATTGTCTCATTTTTTTAAAAATTGATGTGTTTCAGTCATAGTTTCAGCTATCAGTGTTCTTTAGTGTTGAGATCTTAAAGAACTGCTAGACTGGTACTGACATACTGAGTAAATTCATTGGTGACAAATTCGTCACAGAAATTCTGAATAGGTTTATGAAGTGCACATTGTTGTTTCCTTGATTTAATTACTTATTTACTGAAAAAGAAATAGGAAAGTGCATATAGTGAAATAGGTTTATTGACTGTAAAATATCTTTATTCATTGTGAATAAGGTATATAACAAAGCAGTGTTTGAGTATTTTACCCTGAAAGAAAAAAAAATAGTGTGCTGGACTAATAAAGCTCTGATCTGCATGCCACCTTTTGCAAAAACAGTATTTTAAAAATAGAAAATATTTGAGTGAATCTCTGGAAGTAATGATAATGTGTCAGGCTTAAATACTTGTGCCAGAATTTTGTTGCTCATTCACCACTTAGTTGCTGCTGTAGCATGGAACTGAGGAATAGACTTCCCTAAACCTCTCTTCAGATGCTGGGCACAATACCTTTTCAGTAGAACCTTGCCAGTATAGTTAAGTATTTGGGAGAAGTTTTCCTGTAAATCTGAATTCCCTTGCTCATTTAACGGTGACCCCTGAGAGCAGTTGAAGTTCTCTCTTCTTTACCTCTGAGAAGACTGACAGAAAAACAGTGCCCTCTAATGAATGTGGTGTGTGCTTGGAATCAGCTTCCCATCACAAGGTTGTTTTGTTTCGCCTTTTAAAATTATTTCATTTTTAAAGGCTTTAAAGTCCAAAATGAAACCTGCCAGCACTGCTGTGGAATGCAGGTATGCATTTGCTATGATTTCAAGCTAAGCTTTCAAAAATGAAAGCCAAGGACTCACTGTTCTTAAACTGTTGTTGCCTGCTAGCAGTGTTCTACTTACAATAGATGAGTATTGTGCTCTGCTTCAAAGGCATGTCTCTTTTCAAGACTTAATAGGGATCAAAGGGAAAAGGCTATCAAAAGTACCAGGTGAGGACTTGTTATACTTTAGGTTTGGTGTTTTTCTTTGAAATACAAGCGAAAAATTAGTTTTTACAGTGATTCCTTTTTCTGTATACATGTACAGTATTGCATGCACAGTCACTAGAAGTAAAAGACCATAAATACTGTGCATCAGTCTTTCTGTGTAAGGCAAGATAGATGCATATTGCAGAAAAAGATGAAACAGTTCCAAAAGTATTTTGAACTAAAAATGAAATTGATCTTAGTTTGAGGAATTTAAACCTTTTTTTTCTTAATAGTGACAAGGAACCAAGATGTGATCAAAAATTTAAACACATTGTAAAGCAGATCTTGAAGAATATCTGTCTTCTGTATGTAGGAAATACTGTATGATTTTTCCTATTAAACAGATAATAAGTTTGTGAGTCTTAATGAAAAACACTGAGGTTTCTTAGAAATCTGGCTTTTAAATTCCAGACTGTCTGGTGGTAGCAAGACCAATGGCTATGAATTCTTCTTTAGTTTCTCCAATAAACTAAGCCGCCTGTCTTTTTAATTCTAATACCATCTAATACTCACTTCAAGATATATTTGTTTAACTAGGTCAAAATGCACTTTGGAAACATAATATTTATTTTGCTAACATTGTACCTATATCAGTGGTATGTTTAAAATCTCACGGCAGCTACAAGGGTAGCAAATATCAACTTTGATTGTATTTTGAGATAAAGGGTTTGTCTTTGACAAGCTCCTAAATGTGTGTGATGCTAAAGTCTCCTTATACAGTTCTAAAACATTTCGGTTCTAACACTAGTTTAATGAAGCAGAATTGCTCTTAATGTTATATGAATGTAATTATGCACCCATTTTTTCCCCCTAGATATATGAAGACAAGATCTTACTCTTAGTTCAGATGTATTTTCATACATTTGTTCTGAAAACAAAGTATTAATTAAACATTTCTTCTCATCATATTATATTGTTCTCAAATCTTAATATAGTCAACCGTATTTATGTTACCTTGTGTTACCATGAAATAGTAGAAAATTTTAAAATCCATCAGATTTTTAGGAGCAAATCAGCGTGTGACCTCTGGATCTAGGTGCTGAAGACAGCTTAGGGTCAAAGGATTGTTCCTTGGAAAGAAATAGCCAGTGAAGAGCTATGAAATGAAGGGAGAGGGTGCTGCTGGGGAGAAAACCTGGCTCTTGTTGCAGTGTGTGTTCAGTTGTCAGTAAAGCATGACCCCGTGAAGCCTGTAAGTTTGGGGGTTTGGCAGGGTACAGGCTATATGTGTTCTGTAAATTGTTTCAAGAATTCACATTTGCATGTTTACTTTTAGCATTCAGGAGTTTCAGCACTGCAGGAACAATAGAAAGCTTTGGTGTAATTCACAGTGGTCTTAGGAGAAAATAATTGTAAGAGATAACTGTGTTATATGAGAGTAGCAGTGGATTTGAACAGGAAAAGAGTAATGATCTTACAGTGTTCAGAAGTAAATGTGTTACATAAGCAGGCACACCCTTCTGGCTTGCATTGAAGAGCTAAGTTGGTGACAGAAAAAGAGAGGATGAATAAATAAATCCAAGTAAAGTACACAAAGATTTGGAGTTAACAGGTTAACAGGTACGAATTGCAAACTGCTGAGACAAAGCTGAAGCTTGCTGAGGAATGATGCTTAGGGATTTTCTTGCTGAAGTTTCAGTCCAAAAGGCATTGGCAAGTCAGAATGGAAGAGGAAACTTGAAGCTAAGATCTTGAATGTAGCAAACAAATAAGATTGCTTTGAAAAAATCAGCAGCATGGTTATGCTGAGCTAGAGAAAGGATGGCCTAGTTTGAGATTACTTCCATGCTTTAAGCTGTAACAACCTCAGTAGTAGTAATCACATCAGAAGAGCGGAGAAAACCCAAGTAGGAGGTGGGTTAAAGTGGGATTTTGGTCTAAGCGTAACTCAGTTCACAATCCCTCCAGGATACGCAGTAGACTGGCCAACAGGCTGAGCACTGGGCTTGGATGCTGGGATGCATTTATATCAAAATGTGCTAATTTGTTTTCAAAATACTGGAGTTGTGTAGTGTTAGTCAAGTATTGTCAGGTAATTTTCTGAAATTAAATTTAGCTTGTTCATTAAATGATGTACAAATGAAGTGTTTGGTTTCAGTGATCAATTTACCATTTCTTTTCATTGCAGTCAGAAATTGGATTTGGAAAAATGGAAACCTATATCAAGTTAGAAAAGCTTGGAGAGGTACGTATAGCTTTCTTTTGGAATGATGACAATGTCCTATGTAAAATTTTGTGCAAGTTTAACTGAAATTTTCCAGATCCTGAAAATACCTGTTAAATTTACTTTTTCAGTAAACCAAACATATTCAACATGTGTAACAATGTCACAATTATACAAATGTTTATGCATAAAAAGCAAGCAAAAGAAAAAATAAAGCAGGAAAGCTGTCAGAGCTGGGGAAGAGCAAGACTCCATTAGCAAGTGTGCTGTGACCACCTTCTGTAGGCTGGCTTTTTTTCCAGATAGACAAAATCATTCTCTTGATGGTAACAGTGTGTTTTTGATGATAACACTAAGTCTGGTGTCCTCTTGCCATGACTTAGCTGTTGGAACATTCATGATGGATTAGAGACCAGTGCTTGGAAGGTGCAGGCAGTAGCAGTGTGCATGTTCTGGTAAAGACGCCTTCACACCTGAGCTGGGCAGCCAGCCAGGTGCTGCCAAGGGAAGTACATAACACTTGGAGGGGGCAGCAGCTTTCCCCCTCCAGTCATCCTCTGACTTCCAGAGAAACAGTTCCGTTCAGGAGGGACCAAGCGTCATTCCTGTCCGGTTTGATTGAGGTTGACCAACAGAATTGAGAATGGACAAGGGGCACTGAAATGGGATGCAGTGAACATTGCAGAAAGAAGCAGGGCTGGTCAGCATCTCTGCTGTGAATATTGCAGTCAGTCCTCCATTTAAAACATTTTAATTTCCTGTTATCAAATCTGAGCCTGCCTGAAGCAACGTGAAGCCTATTCCTGTTGTCCTATCACTTGTTACCTGGGAGGAGAGGCTGATGCCCACTTTTCTGTAACCTCCTTTCAGGCATTTGTAGAGAGCAGTAAGATCCCCTGGAGCTTCCTTTTCTTCAGGCTGAATGCCCCCAGCTCCCTTAGCTTCACCTTATAGGACTTGTGCTCCAGACCCTTCACCAGCTCCATTACCCTTCCCTGGACACTCCAGCACATCAGTGTCCTTCTTGCAGTGAGGGGCCCAGGACTGGGCACAGCATTCATTCGAGGAGTCACCTCACAAGTACTGAGCACTGTCACTTCCCTGGCCCTGCTGACCACACTGTTGCTGACACAGGCCAGGGTGCCATTGTCCCTTTTAGCCACCAGGGCACACGCTGGCTCATGTTCAGCTGCTGTCAGCCAGCACCCCCAGATCTTTTTCTTCCGATCATCTTCCCAGTCACTTCCCCAAGCCCACAGCACTGCCTGGGATTGTTGTGACCCAAGTGCAGGACCTGGTGCTCAGTCTTCTTATACCTCATAAAGTTGTCGTCAGCCCATGGATCCAACCTGTGCAGATCCTCTGCAGAGTCTTACAGTACCATAGTGATCCAGGGCAGATTCTGCACCTTCGTTGCTTTTTCGTGGCATTTGCAGGGATTAATTTTGCCTACTGTACTGTCAGCATTTTTTGTCTTAATTTAATATGCTTCTAGAGTTTTGTATCCCTTGCTGTCTGAAAATGTATAATGAAGACAAGAAGCTGTCCAAAGGAGTTACATATTTTCTTTGAGTTTGTGGAAAACTATGTCTGCAGCCTTTGGAAACATAACTGCAGCATAGTGTAGAGATACCCGAGCTAGGTATCTGTAGTGAGATAGAGACTTTGAGGAGTGTAAATGATCCCAGCAGTGAACTTAGTGAACTTAGTGCTACCTGATCTGACTTCTTTGGTAGCTCTGTGGTATTTAGGTTTCCATGTAATTTTCAGAGCAGTTAGGCATATACATCCCTTGTGGTTTCTGTGAGTTCTGTGCTTAAAAGAACACTTCTGTACTTTTACATATGTCAAAAGAATATAATGTAAAAACTGTTCATATCCAGAATGAAATCTATTAGATCCTCAATCAGAATTTAATATTTTCTTATTTAACTAATGTTTTGATAAAGGAACAACTTGTAAAAATTCCCTTCTTTTTCCATTTTATAGGGTACTTATGCCACAGTTTATAAGGGGAGGAGTAAATTGACAGAGAATCTGGTAGCTCTGAAAGAAATCCGCCTGGAACATGAAGAGGGAGCACCATGCACAGCCATAAGAGAAGGTTGTAACTTTTTTTTTAGTTCTTAGAATTTCAGATGCTTCTGGATTTCTTTTTGACCAAATCACCATCAGTACTTGGAAATACATAGGCTACATGGGACATTAGTGAAATTGCTATTAATACTGATGAGGAAAGTTACAGTTCAGGCATATTCAGAGTTTTGTTTCAAATTTATTTACTTTTTTGGGGGTGGTTGTGATCTCAAATGCAGTATTACATGTGGATGATTAAATACTTAATTAGACTGCTGTTAGTGAGTAACTTTCAGGAACTCAGAATACATTTTACAGAATTACTTCTGTCTGAATTGTATAGTTTAAGAAATACAAGCTTGTTACTCAAGTGTGTGTTTGTTGTTTTGATTAAATACCTTTTTTATTAACTTGATCTGTATGAGTTTTATGTTCTTAAAAATAGCTCTTTAATTTAAGAACCTCAGATAGCTTATATGGATAGTCTTAACTAGAAGTTGCATTTATTCCTCATGTGTTTTGCACTTACTTATTTTGTTCTTCCTGTTCTCTCTTGCAGTGTCATTATTAAAAGATCTGAAACATGCAAATATTGTTACGTTACATGATATTGTGCACACAGACAAGTCTTTGACTCTTGTTTTTGAATACCTGGTAAGTGCTTAAACAATTAATGAGCTTTACATTTGATTTATTGTTTCTAAGAAGCAGAAACACAGCAAAATTCTGTACTCTTTTTTAAACTTCTAGGACTATTTGAGTTTTCTCCTGCATTTACAGTCGTTCAACTAAAAATGAGAACAGTGTATTCAGTTCTTAAATGGCTGTAAATTAGTAAATACTGTTGTGATATTTTCAGAGTTTCCTTAATAGCAGATACTGGTGGTCTGCCTGATCAGACTGTCTGCTTGTCCAAAATCATGACCTGTATAAAATGGTAATCACACTATTTTCCAATGATATTTTTCTGTTCCTATGATATTATTCTGTTGTGACATAGCTGACTTCCATTATAATTGGAGAATATACCAATTCTGTAAAATACTGTGTCTCACATAGATGGAGGAGAAGGCAATGGCAAGTAGTGTTGCCTGAGACAGTACAGCTTGCTGGGAAAAGGGTATTTCTGTCCTCTGGAAAACCATGGGTATTTGTCTCCAGGCTTTAGGGTTTTTATCATTTAGTGTCTTCTGCAGAAATCTCTTTTTTTGGTGAATCGTTTCAGTTCCAACAATAAGTAATATTTGTGTGATTTGTTGTGCACAATTTTACTGAACCATGATGATGGTGTTTTGATAGGACAAGGACCTGAAGCAGTACATGGATGACTGTGGTAACATCATGAGTATGCACAATGTAAAGGTGAGTGTTTTGAGTGACAGTGGCCACCTTCCAGCTTTGTCCTAAGAATTTCAGAGAACTTTATAATCAGGATCTAGAAGGTTTAGTCTCTTTAAAAATAAAATAAAGAAACTTAACTTCCTTTTTAGCCTGGCAGCTACATTGACATCAGATGATGTCTTTGTTTTAAATGTTTAAAACATTGAAAAGAAGAGATTATATAATTTCATGTGTTTTAATTCAATTTGAAGTTCCATATCTAAAATTTTAAAATTCCTAAAAAAAAATACATTCATAACTCTTTTGACTTATTGTCCTTCCATTATTTTATGCTCTTTTACTAAGTCTTTAATTTGATATAGCCTCAGATTTTTATATGGACACTGAGGAAAATGTGGCCTCAATCATGAATGTGTTTTTGGGTGCCACTGCCCACCACATGAGTAAGAAATCAAAAATATGTGTTTAAGAATGAGTAATTTTCATCTTTCCATTAGTAAGAAAATGGAAATAAATTTTTCCTTAGGGCCTGATTTGCTTTTTCTTCTAGTTATGGTTGTGGCCAGGTCAAGTGACTCAAGTCTCCAATCTGGCCTGCTGAAACTAAGTCAGGGTCAGGTGCTATTTCTCTTGTAAAAACCAGACTTTTATTTGGAAAACTGGCAGAACTCTTAGTGTTCTTTAATACTTAGGGCTTTAGAAACAAGCTTCCAAACAGAGTACAGTACTGTTGTGAAATGAGTGATTTGGCACACAGGCTAGATATTGATTACTGTTTGGAGACCTTTCCCTTTCATTCTGTTGTCACATTACTGTAAGTACCTCCAGGGAAAGACATCTGCCCATAACCTGCTCTGTTGCTTCCTCTGAGAGTCTGTAAAGGGAAATTCTTTCATTTGTTTCTACTTCAGAGAGACAACCAAAAATCATAATTACGCTTGTGTTTTTAATCATCTGCAAGTTCATAACCAGTGCTTTAAGCTTAAAAAAATAAGGGAAAGCTGTAAGTGGGAACCTGACTTTTATAAGTGCAGTTAGCGAACAAGCCAGAATCTGAGCTAAGCAGAGGAATTGTTTTTCCTTGTTTGCCTGTGGTGTAAGATATGCTCAGAGATCAAATTTATATGGTCAGTACCTTTGGCACTGGGAAACCAGAACAGCTGCTTAGCTGCGGTAGCTTACCTTACAATAACTGTGGGGGTTTGAGTCATCATTAACGTTTGAGAGACCTCCCTGACATCACTTCCTCACACCCCTCGGCTAATTTTAGGTTTCTGTGTTTTGACAAAATGAAGGTGTGTGTGATCTCTGTAGGTATTAGTGTTTTAACCAAAATTTTGAGCTAATAGGTGGCATCCTGTGCGTTTCCAAAAGGATCCCCGCCAACTGTGGTGAAGCTTCACAATTTCTGTAATCTGCTTTGCATTCTCAATTAATCCTTGCAATCCCAGTGTACATTAGGGAGGGCCATTTACTTCTGTTCAAGTCGTGCTAATAAAACTTGGAACTGACTACCCCTGCAACAGTATAGGCCTGAGTAGATGGAACAAGACTTGTTGCTTCTCATTCTGCTCTTCAGAAAGGAAAGCAAAGAGAAAGAAATTAATCCCAGTTCCTATTTTTCTAGCACAGATGAATCCCATGTCAGCACACTGAGAACAGATGGATGTAACTACACCTGCTGTGTATTTGTCCAGTTTATGAAAAAGAATTTGGTAGTATCACTTGGTGCAAAAATAAATGGATTTATCAGAATATGATCATATAAAAACATTTCAGTGTTTTTCCTCAGAAGTCCTGTTACATGATGAATTTGTCACATTGCTTTCTGCAATGCTTCGTATTTTTTCATTGCACATTCGATTACTAATGCTGACTGAGTACTGCTGTGTGGTAAATGCCAGCAATAGCTACCCAAAAGTCCCATGTTTGAGATTAGACCTTTATACATACAGAAACTGCAAAGTATTAGTCCTTAATGCAGTGATGCATTAAACTTGCTTGGCTGCCCACTGCTAAACCTTTCTTTGCCCGATACTAATTTTATATCTGTATATGTGCACCATTGACATGCATGACTGAAGTTGTTTGCTTGGCTTGCTATTCCAGAGGATTAAAATAAACCTATGTGTGTCAAGGTGAGGGGATGAATATAAATACCAGAGGCAGTTGGGCTGCTTTAATAATCCTCATTTACCCATTTCTCTATCTTCTCTAAGCTTGTGAATCTATGTGTATTTTTCCAGTAGCGTGCCAAGACATTCTTTACGTAGTTCAGCACAGTTGGATGGAAACGCTGCTGAGCTGCATTTCCAGAAGGGGCTCTGTGGCCAAAGGCAACTTGAGTATGTAGTCAGAGACAGTTATCTTTAAAGACATTAGTGTGGGGAAGAGCAGTGGTAAATAAACATAAAATTAAAAATAAACAGCCCTGTGTTTGTCTTCAGTTAAACAGAACAAATTACTCTCAATGTCTTTGTTGTAAAGTATGATGTTAAGGCAGTGCATTAGCATAAAATGATTTTAAATCTCAGAACAATAATGATGATGTCCAGAATTTGCTCATAAGGAAAGTAACTCACTTTTTAGAGAAGTCATTTTGTCCTGCTTGCAATACATAACTCTCCATTGCCCAACTAGTCATGCAATGTGTAGATTACAATTTTTTGTCTAATTTATATAAATGTTGTCTTTTGTAGCTATTTTTATATCAGATTCTTCGTGGTTTGGCGTACTGTCATAGGAGAAAGGTGTTACATCGAGATTTGAAGCCACAAAATCTACTAATTAATGAGAAAGGAGAACTGAAGCTTGCAGACTTTGGTATGGCCTGAAATTACTCTGTAATAACTATTCTTTTCTCTCAGCAAAGGAAAATAAGTTTTCCTTAAAAGTAGAAATGAGTGGATTGGGTCTGTAGTGAATTTGGATGTTCTCAAGTGGACAATGAAGGTCAGCCTTTTACAGAGCATAAGTAATCAGTGTAATCCCTCTGTAGGTAACACTGGCTCTCCACTTGCAATTTGGAAGTAGTCTTACAGCTTCCTGTGAAACTGATAGTTAGTCAGATCCTTAAGGTGGAGCTCATGTTGCTTCTCCTAACACTCCACAGTCACTCTATAGCAGGGTAACCATACCAGGAGAGAGGAAGGGTTTGTTCATGTGCTAAATTGTCAGGTGTTGCACTATCACTGATACACCAAATGCCTTGGGATTTACAGTAGAAGGGGGCATCCACATTTCCCTGTTACCTTCTGTGTCTGGAAGATCCTTTGAAAGTTGTGCTCTGTGCCTCTGATTTTACCCCTTCTGTGTGAATGAAAGTTGCTCAGAAGATTGCATCTAACATGATAGACCTGAATTTTATTGAAGATATTGCTGACAAATTGACAATGCTAGGATGGAAAACCCCTGCTGATGCAACACTGGTTTGGTCTGTTTCCACCATTTGGTTAATAGTTTGTTAGGCCTTCTGCCTTTTGCGATGTAATTTTCCAGAAACAGTGCAGAAGGTTTTCACAACAGGGAGGTGTCATATCAATCTAATGCTATTTAATGAAATATACAGGATTAGTCCAGGTTTTGATCTGTTTACCTTTCTCCTCTGCTTAAAAATGCTGACCGTGAGATTGCCATAAATACTAAAAGGCAATAGAAATCTCTTCATTAGGGCATTAAATAACATTAAGAGATGGCAAGTATAATAATGATGGTATTTAGCAAGTATAATGAGGTCCTAAAAATAGTTTGTCAATTTCATACAAAAAGAATTTCAGCAAGCTGTGCATGACTCTTCATTTCCCTTTTTATCAAGGATTGGCAAGAGCGAAGTCTGTTCCTACAAAGACTTATTCCAATGAAGTTGTCACATTATGGTACAGACCACCTGATGTTCTCCTTGGATCTTCAGAGTATTCAACTCAAATTGACATGTGGTTTGTATAGCTTTATCTAACTCAAATTTTTGTTCTGAGTCAAGCTGAAAAAATGTCAGCTTTGCTGTTAAACAGTAACATTCAAATACACAGCCTTTGAATTTTTGCATTTAGGGAAAAAAGCAAGTCTTCTTCTCCTAATGACAGGGTAACATGGTATTTTACCGTGAACTTTAACAAAATTCATTAACTCAACATCTGAAGGAAGAGGATATAATATAGCTATGACACAGGTTTTATTTAGTCTTTGACAGCTGTTCTGTTAATATAAATCTTTCTAAATATTTTAATAGTAGTGTGTGGCTAACAACCAATAATTTGTTTTAATTGAAGAATAATCTCGGAAGCCTTTACATGCTGAAATTAAAAGATTATTTCTGCTTTATCTTTTTCTCTGTCTTTATAAAGGGGCGTCGGATGCATATTTTTTGAAATGGCATCAGGAAGACCTCTTTTTCCTGGTTCAACTGTTGAAGATGAACTGCACTTAATTTTCAGACTTCTTGGTAAATGGATACTTTTAGTAATGTTAATGTTAACGCACAAGATTTGTATGAGAACTTTGGATCTTTATCTCAGAACAGTAGTATATATTGCATTGTAATCAAGGTGATAAGAAATTATTCAGCTGACTGTACAGCTGAGTTTGCACAACATAGGCATATTGAATGGGTTTTTTCCCTTTTCTCCTTTAAATTACAGGATTAAATGCTTTTTTATGTCAAAGTTGTTTGTTTACATTTTTGGAGTTGAATTTGTTACTGTTTCTGAATGCAGGAACTCCATGTCAGGAAACATGGCCAGGCATTTCTTCCAGTGATGAATTTAGAAACTACAACTTTCCTAAGTATAAACCACAACCTCTCATCAACCATGCACCAAGGTACTTTGTGTTTTATTAATAGAACATATGCATCCCTGTGGCTTTGCATATTCCTAAGTGGGAATGCATTTCCGAGTACAATCTGCCACTGAATGGTCTAAAACTATTCATCAGTTGTGTTAGTGTGGGCAGATGATAATGGAAAGCAGAACCTGGTACTATGTGATTACTTCCTCTAATACCATTCTAGGTACCACAGCTCCTTAATGACCTGTGGAACGATAAACTCCGATTAATGGTGTCTCCACAGCTGGAGAATTCACACAGCATTTCCTGAAGAACACAAATTCTCTTCTGGTTATATACTAGATCCAGGCCATTTGTTAAAATGGTTTCCTTGAGCAGTTTTTTGTAATGATTTTAAAACCATAATGAGGAAGGTGAAGGGTCTGTGCAGTTATTATAAATAAACTTAATAACAAAGACGTTTGTTGTCTACTTTGAGGAAGATCTAACATTGTATCCCTCTAGTAAATGAGTAGTATTAATCTTAAACAATTTAAAATATTCAAATAAATTATCCAGGTCAATCTAGTAAATGACAATCCGAACTAAGGATTTGTGTGTCTCCAGTCTTTTCCAAATAGTCTTGTTCTGAGATGTTAGGACTCATATGTATTCACATTACCATGAATTAATGTTGTTTAGGTGAAAGCATTTCTATGTTTAGATACAATTTTCACGTTTGATATAATTTAATTCAGTTCCTCTGCAGTTTTACTTTCGTAAATGCAATTCAATAACTGTTTTAACTTTTAAAAATGTCTTTATTTTTAGGCTAGACACGGAAGGAATTGAATTGATAGCGAAGTTCCTTCAAGTAAGATGTGTTTTGTGGCGTTGCTTCATAAAAGCGCAAGTTTCAAGTTGTAATATATGACATACAAAACGTATTAGAAACCAAAGTGTTTAGTTCTGTCTCAGAGTGGAATGTGCAGCTAAGTCTGTAGTGGATGACAGATGTGATAAGTCTGTAGTGTGAGAATTAAAAAACTAATGCTTGCTGGTTTTTTTCCCCCAGAACTGATTTCTTATCTTACTGCCTTTTGTAAAAATAGAATTATTCTATGTTAGCCCTGAAAAAACTAAATCTCTTGTGAAATATGGTATTAAACCAGAACTTTTAAATACAAATGCTAAATTTCTTTAATGATTAACTGAGCTTGGTGCTAGAGAATGAGTTAGTAAGGTGTAATATTACGCCTTGATCAGTCAAAGCTGAAGTGGTATGTAGCTTTTATCTTTAAATCTGTATTAAAAATGAGCTGGAAGCAAGATGCCAACTCCTGCATCTCTGAGTAGATGCAGCACTAACTTATTTGTGTGCAGCTTTTTAAACATCTGCACCCTTGCCTAGAATTGCACAGATGCCAAGCAGGAGGTACCTAATCATTGTACCATTCATAAATAAAGATTAGGTGTAGTTTTGACCTGTATCCAATTGCAGAAGTTATTTTTACTATTTTAGCAATCTTGTTATGTGTTGACAGTACTGATTTTGATAAACCATTAGATAGTCATGTGTGAAATGAAAGTAATGAAAAAAATTGTCCTAGTGAATTATGGGAAATGTTGAGCAGATAGAACTCTTTCTCCCTTTGATGAAATCACTTGATGCAAAGAGATTTTTAATGGAAACCAACACACTTGTATGCTTTTCTATTAATAGTATGAATCAAAGAAGAGAATTTCAGCAGAAGAGGCCATGAAACATGCATACTTCAGAAGTCTCGGAACAAGAATACACACTCTGCCTGAAAGTAAGAGGAGCAGTAAAGTAGCAGAGTACTGTTAAGATAGTGCATTAAAAATAAGTACATTGTGAAAGGAAAAGCCTTCTAATGTATTAAAGAAGTCTGATATCTAGTGGCTTAAATATTTGTGAATTGGAATTTATTTTTTTTTATCTAAACTATATAATTAAGAATATAATTTTGGTCAATAAAACATAGTTTTACATTTGTATATGAATTAATTTCTTTGTTACATTCCAGGTGTTTCAATATTCAGTCTAAAAGAGATTCAATTGCAAAAAGACCCTGGCTTTCGAAATTCCACTTACCCAGAGACCGGTATGGAAAGCTTGATATTTTCTCATGCTTGCTAAACGAATGCTGTGCCAGAGGCATTTGGAATTGAAAAATGCTTTGTTAAATTGATTTATGTGAATATACTGAAAAATAAAATCCAGAATTATTTACTGAGATTCCTGTAGAGACACACAAGCTAAGTGCACAGAAAAATGTGAGTTTTACTAGGGACGGGCAGAGACTGTGAAGGTGAGAACATTTTGGAGTTTCATGCCAGTACTGTATGGGGGTTAGAAGTGGCCAAGTGAAAAACCAATGCAGTGAGTGCAGTTGAAAGAAAGATGCTGATGCTGATTGAAGCACAAGGGGTGTTGCCTTGAAGAAGGATGAAGATGTGGATAATAACTTAATGCTCCATTGTGCAAATGCTTCGGTTTCTTACCATGGTCCATGTTGTGTTGCAGGACATGGGAAGAACAGAAGGCAGAGCATGCTTTTCTAAAGGGGGCAGTGCAGAGTCAAGCCCAAGCCTATCCTGTCGATCAAGGACTCGGATCCAAAGGCAGTGCTTTCTGTTGGTGGACTTGGAATCGCAGTTTGTCTACACTGTCCTCTTAACAGTGGAGTCTTTTTATTTCCAACCTGCAAATTATGTTTTTATATTTGTTGTCACAGTGTGACAATTTTTTGTACAGTTGGTTTTAAGGTCTCCTCTGCCACTAGAGCCAGTAGGTTACAGCTGTTGATGTAACTGTAGCTGCAATTTTTGTGCAGGACTGAGAAACACAGTGCATTATTTATTGCGGAATCATTGCTGCTAAATAACTACTGTCTGTATAGTTAACACAACAGTTCCATGCCTGAAGAAGTTGCAATGGCTTTATAATATGTGAATGCATCTGTTTCTCTTGATAAAATGTTCTACTGCTGCGGGGTTTTTTTGTATTTCTTAAACTGCAGTGTTTCCTGGAATGTAAACATAGCTTTGCTTGGCTATAGGTGAGCCATCTTTAATGCTCTAAGTTCTTGGCACTTAATTCCTTATTTAACATTGGAAGTATGTGTTGAAATAGTTGAAAAATTATAATGCATATTATGTTTTTGAAAAGCACATAGTGTGAAGGTTGATTCAAACAAGTGAAAAGTAACTTTGATTTGCTCTCAGATCCTATGTTACTTATTGATAAATTAGAGCATGGAGGCTGGACGTTTTGTCAGGCTTACTCCAGCATAACATATTTGCACATTGTTGTGCATATGGGGCCTGCAGAAACAATAACTTTTTTACCTTCTTTTTAACTTAGAAATACAAATAGTAAAAGGACAATTCATATATGTTGGACCCTGGCTTACTTTTCATTACAGAGGAACAGGACAACTAATTACACAAATATGGGAATAATGTCACACTTTTCCTACTTTGTTCCTCTCCCATTTATGCATTATTCACTTGAAATCAACTGGAAAGATGCAAGTTTGTACTTGAGAAGAACTCACTATGCTACAGAGCTTTTACAATGGGAACTTAGAGAGTTTTTCAGATCTTAGATGTTACCTGTTTTCCAGAGATAGTAAACATATTACTACTATGCTTATGCATCTCAGTGAGTATCATAAGTACACCTTTGGTGATGGTTACAGTATTTTTAAGCATTTTGTGTTCACCTTTATGAACCTATTTGTTTAGTGCATCTTAAAGAGACTGTAAATCTTTATTGGTATATTTTGAAATGGTCATGTAAATCTTTGGCTGGTATATCATGAAAATAGTCATAGGTAACTTAATTTTTCCTGACATTCACTGTAAAACGTTCAGGGGTCCTACCATTTCTGTTCAGGAAATCTTGTAGTTTATTGTTATTTAACAGTATTAAGTGAATTTTTGTATATTTCATTTTAACTTTATTTGTGAATAGTGATTGTGGCATGTTTGGGGGTGTTTTATTAATATTTCATTGATACTAGTAAATTTGAATTGGGATTTTTTTTTTTTAATTTTATTTTCTGGAAGAGAGAAATTCATGTGTAACGGTGACTATTGGACCACTACTGCTTTTCAGCATTTGTAAACCGGTTTTACGTTAAATCTTGTAGACCTAACAAACTGCTGTTATTTCTAACTGACCGACCTGTATTAATATTGTACTTTTGAAAGTATAAATATTATGTGGAATTCTTTGGTTTTGTTTTGAAATTTATAATAACAAAAGCCCTGTGTTGTTAAAAATACAGACTAAGTGAACTTGCGGTTCTTGGGGCATTGTTGGCAGCATTTAGCGAGGTCCGTGTGCTGTGCGAGCCCCCAGGGTCACCTCTGGCCGCTCCTTTGGTGCAGAGGCAGTGGCAGTGACGTGGCTCATCCGTGGCTGAGGCTGCTCAGGACCATCTCAGTGGCGTGGTCCAGTCTCACTGCTGGTGAGCCAGCCCTGCGTGTCACACGGCCTGGGAGCGCAACGTCAGGCTCGGACGCGCGCGGAGCTCCCCTGATCCCAGTGCGAGCGCTACGGGTGTGGCAGAGGCACCGCTGGCACTGATGAAAAACCTTGTCCTGAAATAGTTGTTATATATATTTTTATAGTTGCTATGGATCTGATCTAGATTTTATACCGATGAACTTTGTAGGAAATACGTTGTAGACGTGACAGTGTTGAAGAAAGAAGTGTCAGAAAAACATCTTTTTTTACAGAAGTAGTGAAGATAGACTAAGTGTTCACTGTGGATAAATGTGGGATTTAGCATTTCTAGAACAGTAGTACTCCATAGGTCATAAAAGAACGAGTAATAATGTGACACTAATGAGTAAAGGACTTAAAGGTTTACCTGGTAAAATGAAGTGCATTAATAAACTTAGAAAGGGATCAGACGCAGCTAACAAAAGGATGTTCCATTTTAAGTAGGAGTTCAGCTTTTTTGTTACAGATTAAAAGATCTTCCGTAAAATTAAAGCAGTCTGTTTATAAAGAAATTTTTTCTAAGGACCTACAAGTGAATCTGTGTTGTTCATTAGGAGGTAGCTTTAAAGAACATATTTAAGAAACTTGGCATCTGTTGTCAAGCCAGTTTGAGGCTTTTTAAAATTGTCTGTTACTGAAATTCGTGCATCAGCAGAGACAGTTCTGTGGCAGTTGCCTGTTTGGGGCAGTAATCAGCAAGTCTGAGGTTGCTGGGCATCTCTGACATTCTTTCTATGGAATTCTGTGCTCTGCCTCCCATCTGGCAGAGTCAGGTACTACGGACTTGGTTTCACTGTCCCCAAAAACTGTAGGAGTGTTGGCCTTTTTGGGAGAAGACCTCAAGAGTGTCAAAAACCAAGCAGAGAGTCGCTAAAAATTGATGACTTTCAGCATTTGGTGTGACCACCTTTGCTTGACGATGAGTGATGAGTTAATGAGAAATGGCCTGCATGTCGTGGCTGATTTTAGGTAGTTACTTTTAGGAGATAACTGGTGTGTCCTGCCTAGCCCAGGGTAGGGCTGGCAAGGTGTGGGTGTAGGTGTGTGTCAGAGTCAGGTGGGCTGGAAGCCAGGGCAGAGGCAGGTGCTGGTGAGGTGCTTGCATTCACGTGCAGGTGAAGGTTGAAGGGGAGAGAGGGTGGGTGGAGGATGGGGATGGACAGGAAGGGTGGGAGATGGAAGGGGCAAACCAACAGCTCAGCAATGCTCTAGTGGAACGTGCTTCTCAACATGGCTGTGTTATTTTTGTGCTGCTTTACCACAGCATTAAGTAGCCAGAGTGTATCCCTGAATTGGGCAATAAAAGTTAAAATAAACAATTATTAAAGAATCAACATACTTTGTATTTGCAAATCATTTGAAAAACTGCAAGGTAGCATTCTTTGAGCTGCTTGCTTGTTGTTTGTGTGTGAGTTTTGCAGTGTAATAAAGGTACATTGTTTCTGTTCTACAATGTTAAAATGGAATTAAGGTTAAGAATACATTCTGTTGTTGAGGACAAAATATATTGAAGGTATGTTGTAAATATCCGCAGGCTAAGTATCATAAACCCGGGAAATACTCGGAATTAAGGTCAGACTTTAAAAAATCCGAACAAATCAGGGTATGGAAATAGAGAGCTACAACACATGATGACACTGAAGAGAAATCAGAACTTACCTTGCCTGTGACATGATTGTTTTGTCTGATGAACAGAGTTGAAGTAATTCTTGCACCTTGTTAGCAAATTTCAGTACGTTATTTACCTTCAGAAATTTTGGCTTTAAAACAAATGTAACATCTCTGTGAAGTGCCTTAATTTTGAGAAGGAACTTGAATGCTTACTTTATGCCGTTTGGGGGTTTTTATATTTTCAGAGATGGGGCTGTTAAAGATTTAATGCTCTCATTTGGCCTTTGTGCACATCCATGTATGTCACCAGTATCCATGTCATACCAGTTGAGGAGACTGGCAAGGTAACAAGTACCGTTAGGAAACATAAAGGAAGTATGTAGCAGCTGGAAAATTGTAGGTAAACTCTGTACGGGTGGGATGATCATGGAAAGTATAAAAGCCAAGCAGGTACATGGGCTTTGAAATTTCTGCCATGCACCTTCTTTCATCTGTGGAGCTCAGCTGCACAAAAATCATAGTCCTGTTCTCAGCCATAGTGGGAACCTGTTGTCAGAACTGGGATTAGAGTTCATATATTCTAGATTGGTTTTTTTAATCTATTGTACGTGACTTCTACTGAGCGGTCCCTGTCTAACTAACTGAGTAAAATTGATGTCAGCCGAAAGCATGCACAATTTCCGATTATTTTTGCATGTTTTCTGAAATCCCTTAAACTCTGTTCTGTAACTTTAGAGCAAACTAAAACTGAATGCACACATACACACGTACTACTGTGGTAAAGAACTGCTGAATTTCTTGTGCTGGCTGCATCCTCCAAGCTCAAAGAAGCAGGCCTGCCTGAGCGCATCACTTTCACGGTCCTCCTAATGAAATATGAGTCTTACTTGGCTCAGATGCCCTGCCTTGGAATACATTTTTCCCCAGAGAGCTGTGAAGTTCCTTCATTTGTTGCAGTGGGATCTTTCTGCTGATGGAATTACCACGGCTGTGGATTGCAAACCAGGGAAAATGCTCTTCCCTGTCTCTTCTCCAATGTGCTCCTCTAGAGCGCCTCCCTCCAAGCCTTGCATGGTAACGTCGGCGCTGTCACCTGCCCCTCCTCTTTCACACCCTGAGCTTGTTTTTTTCAAAGACTGTTTTTTCCTTTCTTTGCTGTCTTGTTATTTGATATGCAGGAGGGATAGCTGGCCTGGAGCTGTGTTAGGAATAATTAAGTTTACATTTATGCATTTGCGCTTCTTGCAGAATGAATGTGAACTGATGGGAATCTTTCACAAAAGAACTCCAGCACATCCTAGAATCCTCTCTCCTAGGAATCTTTCTTCAAATACCAGCCCCTGCCTACATCAAGGCAGGCCATGATGCTGATTGCTTCAGAGTCCTTGCTTGAGGTTCATTCTGCTTTTTTCATTTAAATAAATTCACACTGCTTCTCATTCGTGCTGTCAGTCTCTTTGCCCTCAAGAAATAGGTTTGTACTCCATCTGTGCCGAGCACTCGCGCATTAATTGGTAAGAGCAGTTACAGTTTGGGGCTAAAACAGATTTTAAAAGTTGTAGTTTTCTGATGACTTTGGAGGGTTATGCTTAAATCTGAGGCCTGTGTTTGTTTATCCTACAGGATATACAGACAGTCTGAAGATCAGAAGGGAATAGAAATGCCCTTACATAAAAGACTACCTGTACTTACTGTGCCTTTTCTAAATTCATTTGGGTGTCATGATGGCTTCTGAAGATGTTTCCCATAGGCACGAGATCACACAGCCTTTTTATGCAGAGGGTTGTTCTGTTAAAATTAACCCTGTAGTCTTGTTGGAAAGGACCACCTTCCCTTTAAACAGAAACCTTATTGACAGTTCTTCACTTCTGTGGTAGGTATTTCCAGATGGGTAATGAGCCTGTCTGCTGAGACCAGACAAAACAAATCATTCTTTCTTGACATCATGGATGTGTGTCAGGTCTTTTGCTATAGTTTATCACCTATCACTGTTTTCTCCACCTTGGAAGTTTTCTTTAGAACTGAAGCTACTTACCTGTGCCAAGTCCAAAGGTGTGTACAAGCTCTTGGCACAGCTGCCCTGTTGCAGAGGCCCTTCTGGAGGATACCTGCTTTCCTGAAGAAACAAGGTGCAGGTAAGCCAAACATACCCTAATTGTGCACCCAGCCTGTGTAGTAACTGGGAACTTCTTGTGTATTGCTGAAGCACGAATGAAGTGCAAATCTTGTAATAAATCCCCCAAGTATGATCAAATTGTAATTACTACCAAGAATATTGAAAAGACAATAACTCCCATTTTGTTGCCCGAGATTGTTGGCTTTGAGCTCTCCCTGCCACAGAAATATTGACACTGCCACAGTATTTATTTAAAAACATTTATTTGATTTTTCTCTACACTTAAAAAGATACCTGTTAATAAAATTCAGTAATTACCAATAGAGTATTTTCTTCAAAGCATAAGGCATAACAGTCAAGTGTTTCTTGTAAGTGTTAGACTTGAGAGGCTGGACTGTATTTGTATAAATACCTCCCAATAGCAAAAATTGTTCCACATTATTGACCAATCTAGAAGGCAGATTTTGACAGCCTATTTATTTCAGCTGAAAAGACAACTAGCAGAAGATGTGTTCTCTTGCTATTTTTATTCTCTCAGAGATGAGAAGACAGCACTTCTTCCCACTTTCTGTCTTCCATTGTTTTACTGGATTCTCTCAGATCCTTTCCAGTAATTTTTTCAAATAGGATTTTGTCCCAGAATTATTGTTTTCTGCTGTCTTTAAAAAAGGTCCAAAATCATTTAAGGGCTGGATGGTGGGAGGGAAGCTGTGGGTGTGTTGAGCCTTTTGAGAAGAAAAAAAATCTGTCTTAGGAAAACCTTGGAAGAAATAAAATCATAGGAATCTGGGTACTTCTAAGAATCTCTTCTCTGTCACATACTCCCTCCTCTCATGGTCACTGTTTTGTTTTTTTTTGCAGTGTAATGTTCCATATTAGTATGTTTTCATCTTTTTAAACTCGTACTCAGTGTCGGGTTCTCCCATTAGCCACAGTGGCACAGTGGTACAAGTGGTCCAAGACAAGTCTCTGTGCTGCTGTTCATGCCTTACAGGTGTACGTAGATATTCATGGGTTTTTAAAAATGAGGCAGGAGTCAGCTCTCTATGTGAAATAATTGCCTCTCTGTAACTTACTGAAAAATATTCCATGTACCTGGGAGGAATGCACTGGAAGAGAAATGTTCAGTCTGCAAGCCCTTGTGATTTATTTCCACTAACCTCGTCAATCCCATCAGTTACACGCTGCCCTTTGTTCCGACCTATTCTGATTTTACTGTGTATAAAATTTGCATTCACTCATAAATTTAGCGTAGGTTCATCCTCTCTTTTTGACTCCGTGGGGTGGCACATCTTGAGCTCTTGAAACGCTGAGTCGAGCAAATGATGTCCCAAGTGCTTCATTGTTCTCCTCATGTCTGGCATTCAATTGCTGTCTTTATCAGCTGGTACCTACAGGCTACAGCAGGTTTTTATCACTGCAAGGGGAACTGTTGAGTAGTTTTTGGTTGTGCAACCCAGGAGCCTGAGGAAAATTCCTGCTGTCTTTTGTCAACCACCTCTGCCCCAAAAATGGTTTTTCAACATCAGAACTGCATTAATAAAATGTTTATTTAGCACCTTTAAGGTTGAAGGATCCAAAAGCACTTTACAAATAACTACACACATCATCACTGAAATGCATCCAAGCAGAAAATCAGCAGACAACTCACTGCATACATTTCAAAGAGAACAGACCGTGGCCAGCTGCTTGGCCAGAAAGCAAAGTTGAGGTTTGAATGACCTGTCACAAACAGGGATCGGATTTGGGGTTGGCTTTTAAGATCTCATCTGAAAAACCGACACGGTAAAGCTGCATTCAAGCCAATTTAGCCACATCAGGAAACTGAAAATTTGCATCAGCCCTGCCAGGATTAGAGTCTGTGGTGCCAGGGAGTCTGGCCTAGTCCCAACCTGACATTTAGATGACTAAACCATCCCCTCAAGGTAGAGGACATACCGAGTAAATTCAAGTTGCAAGTATACAGTAACACAGCGCTGTTTTTTCATCCAGAATTCAGCTGTTTATACATAAACATCCCACATGTAGAGTCTCTGCCTCTTTGCAAGCACCAGGCATCAATTTACAGACCTGTAACTTTTCCAGCTTTGGGGGAAGGGGAAATGTGACCTTCAGAGTTTGAATAGCTACAATAGTCTTTCCAGGGAAGTAGTAGAAGGCACTTGGCACAGCTGAACAAAGCACCTGGAAATTATCGGGAATGATCCTCATTCCTTGGGAGGACAAAGATTACCTGCACTCTTTCCAGACATAATGCTGACAGTTCATAAGAAGTATAGGCCAAATAAATTCTGAGCAAGGTCTCCTTTTCTACAGAAGTACTCTCAAATCCTGGAAACATCTGATGAACGTACACAGCCCAGTTCATCCTTGTTGCAACTTGACAGAAGAACTTGGGCATGAAAGTGTAAATGTGGCTTTGTTACTCTGAACTACATCTCCTGGCTGTAACAAGGATTATGTTTTCCACTTCAGCAAAGGAAAATTATAAGGCTATTTTTATACAATTTGAAAGCACTTAATATAAAGTTACATTAATACACTGCATCATATGGCCTATCTGTGGAGAAAATACTGAAATACTACCATAGGGCTGTTCAATACTATTTTTTTTTCTTTCAACTTTTTATCTTAATACTAGAAAATATATAAATCATTTACATGACTTTATGCAAAAGAAGGCACAGCCGGTTATAGTTTACACAAGCGCAATGCATAATATGCAGAAAAAGGGATTAAAAAGAAGCTTCACATCCCTAATAGATACATTGTTGCAATCCATTAAGAAAAGTACTTCATCAACAACAGAAGTGTTCAACACTTGAGAGCTATGATATAAAAAAATTATAATTCATTTAATGCATAACAGATTTATATATACTTTTATATATAAACACTGTTGAAAAATGCTAACATAATAAAAGTAGATTATCCATGTAATGAAAAGTGCAAACCAAAGTAATAAAGGGTTTCACAATGTCCTTCTCATGACACAGGAAAAACTAGCCCATAGGAATGAAGTGTTAAATCCACCAATACATCCTTGGTGTGATGAGGCATCATCAGGATTTCTGAGCATTTGGAGAAAGCAGTATTGGTGAAGAGGCTCTGTCCAGACTGGGGAGTGGCACTGGTATGTGACCATTTAGCAGAGTTGGAAACTGTAAGAGGCCAAAAGGTAGAAATGAGTGTTCATCTCAAAACATTCAGCCCAAGAAGCCACCTGGCTTTAGCATTAGCAACTGGCTCCAGATGGCTTCAAGAGTTGTGATGTCTATACAGTAAGACATCTACCAAATGCCTGCATCAGCTGTTAGGAATGCAAGATAGAGGACAAAACCTGAATAATCTGTAAATGCACGAGGATATAAAAATCTGTTATTGGCTATTTTTTATATAAAAGTTCACGTAATACATTTATCATCACCCTGGAAAAGTAAACACTACAAAACAATCTTTGCCGTCCATTCTGTTTCCAAAAATATTTTTTCAGTCTACACATTATTAATTACAATACATTGGTTTTGTCTTTCTTTTATGCAGGAAAGAGTTTGGCAAAAGTGAAACTTCAGATGTAGTTTTAGGGCAGAAAAAGTACAACTGGGGATACAAAGTTTGGGGAAAATTACTCTCAAGTAATTACAGTTTCTGTATTTACTCAGAAACTACAAACTAGCTACACCATTCAGCATGCAAAGCAGAACGTGTAGTCATTTATTGTCACCTGCTGCTTCAGAAGTGCTGTGCAAAAAACTTATCCACTACAGAAGCTGTATAGTCGTAGTTCATGATGGCATGGTGACTGCACCTTGCCTGCAGGGTGGGTATTGACTAGTTCTTAACATCTGACCTGAGAAAAAGTAAAGCAAGTAGGTGGTATAAACTTGCTGCAGCATGAGGCAGGAATTATCCCAGTGGTAGATACTGATCTGGCCTCGAGGCCCAGCTCCATGAGCTCTGCTGGGTTTCTGCTGGCTTGAAGACAGAGCTGAACAACTTCAAGCATCTGGTGTATTTTTGCCCCTTATCAGATCAGTCCTTGGACAGCCAGCTGTGGTGTGACCACGCCCTCCACATGCATATAATGACGTGCTCCTAACAAGTTTCCTCTTCCACCCAGATGGTACTTGGTGATACCTGTCTTCCACCACTCCGCGTAAAGCCGGGCCGGGCAGCGCGGTGCTGCAGGGCACCATGCTCCTGGTGGGGCCCAAACTGGCTGATGCCTCTGCTTTAACCACACCAAACCCCAGGAAATACTTCCATCACTTCTGCCAAGATTCATTAAAATGCAGAACCTGATTACAAGCTCTTCCCTGGGTATGCATGGAGTGTGGGCTGGCCTGTGCAGGCAGCCTGAGGAGAGCTTTACCCTGACGCCTACACTGGCTGACCCATCAGTTCTAGGTGGGCTTGGCCAGAATTCAGCTGTGGTTTTCGTTTCCTGTTTCTGTTAAAACAAGGCTTTGTGCTCTACAACATGTCATCATGGCCTTTGCTTGAATCAAACATCATTTATAAGGCCCTTTGGGTCTCTCAGCAGGGAAAGCCAAGGCCACTCCTCTCTTTCAGTTCCCCCAGGGAACGGCCAACGTGTCAAGCTCATTCCAGGTCTCGGCACAGGCACTTCTCAGGTGAAATGTCTGGCTGTTTCTAACCGTGTGTGCAAATCTAAGGTCCAATAGGGATTAATGAGCTTCTTGAAAACACAAATAAGGAGTCCTGAGCTCCATGTGCAGCTGGAGTTAGAAAGACTGACTATCCCAGTACCTGAGCCACTACTTGAGCTGAAGCCCAGCTCTGAATTTGAGCAGTCAGCCTTCCTGTAGGTTCAGAGACTAATACAGGGTCCCTGTCTAGCAGTAGCCTTCTCCTCTGTTAGTGCTGGCCCTCCACAGCTGTCAGGGTGTTCATTCCAAGGGTGTCCATTCCAGGGGTGTCCTTGCGCCTTCAGCTGTGCAGATGGCCACTGGGTTCCTTGCCAATCAGCAGATCAACATAATTCCTTCTGTGACTTAATGAATCAGCTGTTCTGCAGCAGCTACAGCTGGAGCTGCAAATACCCACTGTCTTCTTCCTGAGCTTCAAGCAAATGCTGCAGCTGACTGCTGTGGCCATTGTGGGTTATTTAGTAACTTTTGTATTTACCACATCTCTATAAAACTTTGAGAATTTTATTCTGCCAACACTCAGGAGAGAGTGGGCACAATGCTGCCTTTCTGCTGTTACATATGGCAAGGTCATGCTCAGAGGTGTGTCCTTGGTTGAGGACACATGGGTAATTGGCAGGAGAACTGGAAATAGAGCCTCCAGGTTCAGAGAGCCTTGTCTCTCTGAGTGAGAAGTAGCTCATTAGGACAAAGGATAAACCTACACCCACCTCACTGGGTGAAAACCAAACTGTCTTGGTTTTCCCAGAGTCCGTGTTCCAGCCCTCTCCTGGCAGGTCACTGAGTGGTCTGCACTCTTCCTGCAGCTCTGAGCTCTGTTACCTGCTTTCTCCAGGTCCAGCATTTACTTCTCTTTCCTTCACATGTGTGAAGGAAATATATGTGTGCTTTCTGCAGCAGACACTGCCCTGCAGGTTCTGACTGTGCTGCCAAGAATTGGAAGAGGGTACAAGAAAGCAGACCTCTGTAAAAGTGCCTGTTAATGCCTGTATTTTCTTGATCTGTTTGAAAAGCTCCAGATTGATGTGAAGAGATGTTCCCACCATGTCTCTTCCATATGTGTGCGTTTAGCAATGAATGAACCTGTGCATTGGGAAGACCTACCTGGAACAGAGTGTTTGGTCCCTGCAGCCTGGCAGGACTCAGGGGAGCAACAGGACTCAGGCTGCTCCAGAAGTGAATGCTGGACAGCAGCGGGCTGGGGGTCAGCAATAATCCATTGGGGGTCTGCAAGACAAAAAACACTCCATGATGCACAACTCAGAGTTACAGCACCATGCAGCACTCACCACCCCTAAAGCCTTACACAGCAGCTACTGGCTGTATTTTCCAGTGAATGCATACAGCGTGATACACAGCGTGTATATACATACAGATACACAGCGTGGTCAGCAGCAGCAGCCCATCCAGCCCTGCATCCTGTCTCTGGATACCTGCACATTTTGTATTCCTTCATATGCAAATTGATTTAATTTCTGTTTGCTTAATGAGATGCACAGTTATTGAACCACACTCATGCAACTATGTAACATAGAGAATAATACCTTGTGTGCCCCAGTGCCTGCCAACACCACCTAGTCTCCTTCAAAATCAGTTTTTACCTTTCGAAGGGCAGCAGTTCCTTGACCTGACTGCAGCTTTTGAAGCATTACTACAATTGTGTGTGGAGCTGGAAGAATCACTGCTGGCCTTTGACATTCACTCCCCTGATGGCACCTCTTTGTAATGGAAGAGGGTTCAACAGGGAGAGAGTCAGGTGTATGGGCTGGGTGCCCAGGGGGACAGCAGAGAGCACAGCTAATTGTTTGAGAAGAACCAAAATGGCAAGAACCTAGAATCCAAGGCTTTTCCCAGCTCAGAGGTGCCTCCTTTCAGTGCCACGAGGCACAAGAATTGCTGGGATTGCCCACAGCATTCTTAAAGCACAATTAGAGGGGAGGTAGCGTTAGAGCACATGCAAATCTTCATTCAGATGAAGAATTATGTTAATTATTCTGTATCCAGAATATCTTTTATCATGCCAAAAAAAGAACATGTGACACTTTTGAAAAAAGTATTTGGCATAATGAGTTAATCTTGCCAGTAATCTTGATGCCAATTATCAAAATCAGTCCTATTTAGCAAAGCACTTAATGGAATTTGAGTACACACTTAGCAAGCAAGCATGTGCTTTGCAGTCTCAGTGCTCTGCTGAACTGGGGCATCCTTTTGTCCTGATTTTAAAATATGTAAAGAGAAGACCAAAGACAGAGAGTACCTGCATCTCCCTGTAGCAACCAGCAGGTCATGTATTCTGGTGCTCCCCACCAGGCCAGAAATACAAACTCCCACGCAGGGCAATTGCAGCCGGGGGTCTCCCTTAGCAGCTGCTGACAGCAGGGCCCATCACCCCCGCTCTCTGGCAGACCCTGCAGGCAGCAGGCTCACCCAGGCACTGCCATGGCTCCCGTGCATTTGGGGTGTCAGATTCCTCTGCCGAGCGGTGCCCGAGGCATCGGCTGCGGTGTTTGGGGCTCAGTGCAGGCGCGCGGGAACACAGACCTGCTGTGACGGGACTGCACTGCAGCTCACAACAGGGTCAAACTGCTCGTTTGGCACCAGCACAAGAGACGGGAAAGACAAGGAGCAGCAAATATTAGTTATCCTCGTGATTCTGAAAGGCTCGTTAATACAAAGACCTTGGCTGCTCTTGAATGGTTTTGCTAAGGAATCTCAGATGAAGTGGGTTTCGTGGAGAAATGTGCAGGGAAAGGACCCTGCCACCTTCACTGTGCTGTTTTTGGATCAAAAACACCAAACCCCATGGCAGAATAAATAAGTATTACCCCAAGGAGTAATAAACCTGTGCTATCACCTGGAAAGCAAAAGGTGGTGATGCAGTAAATCAGCTGGTCACAGGAGTACTCCAGTCAGGGTTGGGATATATCTGCATGCCAACAAAAGGGGCAAAGAGTGGATGGAGGCCTGGCAAGGAGAATATGTCAGTCTTGATCTCATCAAGTGACAGCGCTTGTCAAAAAACCACTTGACAAGTGAGCACTTGTCAAGAGTCCTTTACAAACACGCTCTTCCCAGGGGCATGGTGCTTTCATGGGGAAGGAAATCAGCAGCACCAGCAAGAGCCTCTTTCCTGTGCCACATTTCAAGCTGATGCTGCATTGGCAGGCGGATACTGGTGGAGATTTATGAGACTGACAACACACTGATTTAGGTCAGGATAAATACTCAGATCTACTTACAGAAGAGCCTACTAACCTTAAAACCAAAGATATAAGTAGCTAGACCCAACAACATTCAACTAAGGACACAGTACTGTGGCAACTGTACCAAGAACTCCCGTGGTTAGCCTCCATTCTTTATTTTTTCCTCTAAGAAGTTGCAGTTATCCAGAACTCCAAGTGCAGTTCTTGAGGGGGTCTTCTGAAAATAATGAGTAAGACTTGGAAATGTTTATTCCTTCGTAGATGCAGCCAAAGCAAGTCCTCAGAGACACCTGAAAAACTGAGTTGCCCTCCATTCATCCCTGGAAGCACGCTAACATGCCTAAAACAGTGCTAAGCAAAAGCTCATATCCTTTGATGAGCAGGGCACTAATGTCTGCAAGTTCTGCCAGAACCAAGAGCCAGCCAAATGAAGCCTCCAAATCTGTTTAATATTTAATGCAAAAAGAGCACAGGGCATCCCAGGCTTGTTCTCAGTATTGCCATCAGCCAAGTATCAAAACCACCCAGAGGAAACCTAAGTGTAAACACCACCACAGGACAGGCTATCCCTAAATTACACGCAGAAATTGATGTGTCACTTCATTTTCTGCCCACATGCAGCCATGCATCTGGTATTAGATGTGGAACCCATTGGGAAGTGCCTACTGTGAAACATCATCGTAATCTAAGCACAGTTTAAATAGAAATAATTCATTGCACAGAGAGGAATATGTTAAGCACTGATGCTCATGGTTCCTGACTTCTGTGACAATGTGTGTAAGTACAATCTTGTCACTTCTAGCTGTTAGAAAGCACACAAGTGCTGTCACACATGCATTTCTGTTCTAATATTGATTGTGTGTATCAAGTGCCCTTTCACAGCATTCCACCTGAGGATAATCCTCATGACCAGCAGGCACAGTGGAAAGCCATTTGAAATATCCTCTCAGGCAGCAGGACCTTCTCAGAACATACATCATTCCTGGAGCAGACATCCTGTTCTGCACCTGCCCCTGGCAGCAGGTATTTCACACTGGGATCTGGTAAAGCAGAGAATGTTTGAGATATGATGCATGTTCTTCCTTGGATAATGGGATGAGCAGCAGATTTCCTGTCTAAATTATGGCTTTAGCTATTCTGCATTGTGATATTACAGGTATATGAATAGAGCTGCTATGTAGTTTTTATTTTATATTCACTAGGATGAGTGTTTAGGATGCAGGGTGCTTCTTATCCATACTAGAAAAAGAAGGCTAAAGGAGAGGATAAAAGCTATGTTGCTATATAGTCAAAAGTTTAAATAATTAGACCCAGAAACTACCCTACACAGATGCCATATGCCTCTTCTGTGATAGGACAATCTGTGAAAAAGATTTGTGATGGCTTTAAGTTGGGTAACATCACAGCCTTAGCTATCCCTCCTGCTAAAGCAGTGCCACAATCCTCAATATAATTCCTTTCTACATCTTTCAGGGCAGGAAGTACACCAGTTCATAGGTGCATGGGAAAGTTAAATATACAAAGAAATAATTACAAAACCAGGAAACAAATCTCTGTTCATCCTGTGGTTTGGGGGCAGCAGCAGATTAAAGTGGGTTTGAAATAACTCACACTTTGTGTCTGTTTGGCATCTGATATTGTCAGATATGCTCCCTACGAAAAAAATACTGTGGTTATACCACAGTTAGAGGTTGTAAGTTTGTCAATGCATCTCAGTTTTGGTTTGCCACACTTCTTCCTGCCAAACATAACTTCACTTAAAGGCTTTATGATGTCAAAAATGGCAGCCCACAAACTGCTCTTCTTGGTGGCACAGCTTTGTATCTTGGTGGCTTACAGGTGTGCCTGAGCTGCACAGACTCGCTCTGCAGCCAGCTGACAAGCTCAGGAGAGCAAGTGCTGTGCTGGCTGAGAGCACTTGCCAACACTCCCTTCTGCCAGGCCCTTGTGCCGTGCAGGCACACAGTGCTGCCCACATCAAACACCTCCAACGCCTTCCAACAGGGAAGAGGTGATGGGATTCTGGATACCATGGGTCTTCTAGGCAGTCTGAAGTGAGAGAGGGCTTGTAACACACCTTTGTCCTCATTTATTTATTGCCCAGTTTGCTACATTCAATGCCAGTATTTGCATCAACTGATACTTCAGGGCTGGGGATCTTGGGAGATATTCTACATTGAGATAATTTTATTCTTGGATTTTTTTTGGTCTAATTTTGAGGTGGTATTGTAAGACAAAACTCACCAATGAACATACTGAGTCGTATGTATATGATTTTACTCTTCTGCTCTGAACTTCTAGGCTTTTTTTCACAGACTAGCTTGGAAATGAGAACTCGCTGCTGACATTACCACAAATATGTTATTAAAAAGAACAAAATAACCTTCTGGTTATTCAGTAGTTCTCTGCTGAAGGGAAGCTCTGGCAAGTATTCTGTGAATTTGTACAACTTCAGAAATTAAAACTGACTTCAGAGCCTGTCTTAGAAACCACTTAATTTGCTCTGTATTTGGAAATTAACAAAAAGGGCACACTGAATGGATGCAACACCTAGTAGAGAAATCTAACCAAGCATCTTACATTATCAAGTTGTGACTTAAAAAACCCCTGTGGTTTTCTTTTTGGCTTTTTCCTGTTTGTTTTGTAGATCTGGAGGCTGGTTTGAACTGATAAACAATTCACTAATGGTTGCCCATCTCCTTATTCTTTCAGGCAGTCTGTGAACTGTGATGGCTCTTCCCACTCAATTAGGAACAAACCCCAGGAGAAACCTACTTTCCACCCCTTGTTCAGAGCACTGCTGTGTATCCCTCTTTCCTGTATGTTGGGGTTTTTTCCCACCAGATGGTGACAGACCCACAGAACTAACACTTGGCCACAATGAGGGAATGCCTGGAGACAGGCAGGTCTTACCTGTGCAGTGAAGAAAGCTGGAGTCAGGGATCCCGAAGGAAGCGCGGGGCTGTTGAGGGCGATGGAACCGATGTCAGTGCTGGAGAGAATCATAGGTGGGGCAGAGATTTCCAAGCCTTTGGGTTTTTTAGCCTTTGGGGGAAGAGATGGGGATTTGGCCTTGGAGCCTGAGGAGAGGTTCAGAGGCTCAAGGGAATCTGAGTCGTGGCAACTGGAGTCAAGGAAGAAGCTCTTGTGCTCTGTAGGGAGGGGTGAGGTGGGCGACAGAGACGGTGATCTGGAGGAGGACGATGATGGAGATGAAATGCTGGCACTGTTGGGTAGCATTAAGGAAGATATTTTAGCTGATACTGAAGAGTTGAGGAAAGCAGAGGCAGTTGCTGTTTCAGAAGTAGAAGGCAACGACACCACGGGCCTCGTAACTTGTTTGTCTGTTTTGTTTGTCACAAATCTGATAACAGTTCGGACTTCTTCAACTGGTGTGTTTCCTTCTGACTTCTCCAGTTTTTCTGTTTTGATGGTCTTGTAAGGGTCTGGCTGGTTCTGCAGAGAGTTGATAGTGAAAGAGGAGTACAGGCCAGAGTGGATATATTCATTACGGCTTGTGCTTTTCAGTGCTGACAAGCTGTGCTTGTGCTGATCCCTGCCCTCCAAAGGCATCTTACAGTCGCTGTCCTGCAGCAAAAGGCTCTCTCTGCTGATTTCCACAGCATGTGGATCCATTTTTAAAATCTCAGGAAAAGAGACAAACTTGTATACAAATTTTTGTCCGATCACTTTCTTGATGATGTTCTGCAAATACAAAGAAGGTGCTAGAAAGATCAGCGTTTCAGAGGCACCCAGTACTGCACACACAAGGGCACTGCTCCCTCATAAAGCTATGCAGGTCGTTTTGTGGGCCTCCAAATGCTGATCACCCTTGGCTTATTCCAATACCTCTCTCTGCTCAGCCAGGGAGTTCACTCCTCGCTCCTCATGGTTTCCAACAAAACCATCATCATTTGGTGACAAAGACCTACTGGTGGCCTCTTTGACTTCTGCTTCCCCTGAAGCAGCTTGGGAATAATTTCTTTCCAGTAAAAGCAATTCTGCTGCCTTGTGGATTCAAGCCATGCCACCACTTGCATTCTGCAATAAATGCTAACTCCTTCATTCATGCCTCCTAAAACTGACACCAACACCTGAGGATGAAGTACTCTCAGAATGCCTGCAAGGGACAAATCCACCTCAGCCTCCTGGCACCAGCTATTTACCCCATGTTCCTTACCACATGAGGAAAGGACTGAGCTAAACTTACAGTGACTGTCTTTCTGTCAATGATCATGAGCTTACGTCTGTGAAAAATGCAACCCCTTGCAGGGGCTGGAAATGTACTTGTGTCCTGCAATATCCCATGCACCATCTCCAGGCTGGCATTAGGCCCAGGATGCTCAGTGGTGCTGGCAGAAGGCTTTCATCAGTCTAAACTGACTGTGGAAATTAATTACTGAAAGAGTCACAAACCTCTCAAAGGTTTGTAGAACTGTTTTGTTTTGTTTTAAGTGTCCCTTTATGTAAAGAACTGATTCCTTTTGAGACTTTTTAAGAGCATCCTGTTTCTAGTCCTAGTGCTCCTCCTGCAAACCCAGGCTGGCTGCCTGCTCTAACACAATTCCTAAGGATATGTGAGCTCCTCCACAAAGGCATTTCATGGCACAGCCTGGCTTAGGGACTGGAACATTTACCACCCTAAGCCAAGTGCTGCAGAACAAAACAATATATATATCCTGAGGTTTTCGTGCTAATTTCTCTCTTCTTGAAACCCCTGGTGGAGAGTTTGTTAAGTCGCCTCTGAAAAACCCTTTCCAAGAGGCTTCCCTTTAGTCCAGCACATCTGCTGTACCTCCAGCTGGTATTCTGCAGACATCTGCTTTGCTGTACATATGGGAATGTAAATATTTACAAATTTCCTAAAAATCTAATTGGTTTTTCATTCTACCACAGTTTCTGACACCAATAGTGGAAACATTTGTTAAACTGACTGAAAATGAAAGAGAAAATTAAGGAAAAGGAAAAGAGACATCATATTTCTCTATATATAGAAAACAAGTAGTGCTGGGTGCTTGTACTGCCTGCACTACACCTTGCTCAGTCACAAAAGCAAGGATCATTTTGTGAAAGAAGAATCTGCAGATTCTTCTATCAGAATATCAGAACCTCTTCTCTCTTTCAGCTGAGCTACTTCACTCTGTAATTCATCTGTCTGAATGTCTTGGCATTTAATTCAGGCACCTTCTTGAATACAAAACTAACCCCACAAAGAACCCTGGGATGCAGCTTTGCATACAGGTCAGGAGCTGTGGCACAAATAGAGAATGTTGTTTCCCAAGATGATAACAGGGATCTGTAGCAAAGAGAAGAATTAAATTCAGCAAGTTCAGACTAAAGGCATAAACTGCCCTCTTTCATGCTAAATTGTACACACATCTACCCACCTGGCAGATGCTGCAGTGTCCTTTTTTGGCCTCCAGAGGTTCAGGACAAACAGTTAGCCCACAGAACCTCAATCTGCATGAGCTTTAATTCCTATGGCTTTGGGCTTGGCCTAGATTTTTTTTTTTTTTCATTGCTAATTAGGTGCAACATTGGATGATTGCACTTTTTCTGCACTCTTGATATTGCATTCTCTTTCCAAAGAGCAAAATCTCCAACTACTCACATATGAAAAAAAAAAAAAAAAACACCATCCCAACTGGATTTTTTTTTCTTTCTTTTCTATATATATATATATTTATATTTTAATTTAAAATAATGCCTCCCCTCTGCTCCTGGCTACTTTGAATTATTATTAAATCAAGCACTAGCAACTGAGATTCTCCTTGGAAAATGTGACTCCCAGAAGAACAAGATTCAATTTATTTAAGGATTGCACTTTTACATTGATGCAGGCTTGAAACGGGGGAACATTACTATAAAAAGCAACTGAACGGACTGGTGAGTTTATACTTCCTTTGTTATTATTAAATACAGTTATATTTTAAGAACATTGCAGTGCTGCTCCTCCAACTCTGTCAGCCTGCAGCAAAGGCCCACTTAACGATGGCTGGAGATGAAAAGATTCAAGTGCAGATCCCTCAAGCACTCTGCAGGCTTCTCTTAAATGTGTAGCCTGAGGAAATCTCCACCGGCATGCAAGAGAAAATAAGGACAGAAATTAATGAAGTGCCTCAGAAAGGCACTGACTTTTCCATATTCTTTTGACAAATAATTG
Source organism: Pyrgilauda ruficollis (assembly GCF_017590135.1). NCBI lineage: Eukaryota > Metazoa > Chordata > Aves > Passeriformes > Passeridae > Pyrgilauda > Pyrgilauda ruficollis. The sequence continues at coordinate 2,319,011 of NW_024524600.1, forward strand.
AAGGTAAAAAGCAGCATATTTTTACCATCACCACAGTGATCTGTCAGAATCATTCTGAGCTATGACAGTTCAAACCACAGAAGACAGTGACAGGCAGCACAACAAGCAGTTTGAAAGGGCAAAGAATTGTGCCTTCCTGCATCTGCAGGAAGACTAGACCACTTGCTTGGTAGCAGGAAAGTAATTGTATGTGAACATTTAGCCCTCTTTTATTGTTGTTGCTTGAATTTTCTGTGTAAATTCCCTCATGAACAGGCTTGCAATGAGTGCTAGTGGCTACTGGCCAGGGCTGCAGGGAGCCAGGGTAGGACTAGGTCCATGCAGCTGCTGCAGAGAAGAAATGAGCAACAGGGACAAGAGCAGGGGCTGAAGTCCAAGAGCTTAAAAAAAAACTTACCAATAGACAGCACTCTCTGACACTCAGAGAGAGGGCAGGCAGCAGGGAATGCCCCTCTTCTATTGTCTTCCTGAACACTTTCCACTTCCTCTCCTCTGCCCCAGAGTACAAAACGGTGACTGCAGCAAACGTGCCCACCCCAGCCTGCCCTGTTGAGAAGTGCTTGGAAAGCTGCAGCACCTGCTGCCTGCTCCAGCACAGCGGCCGTGCTAGGGAGCTCTGGCTCATTCACACCCCAGCACTTCAGGAACTCGCTTTATGAGCCCTTCCAGAAGCAGCCTCACCCAAGAGCTCTGAATCACCAGCTGCAGGGACGGTTCTCCTCTGTTGTCCCTGCAGCTTCAACTAGACTATACTGGGGAGGGGTTGTGGCAACTATGCATATGCACCACTAAAATCAACCATGTGTTCATGTCTTGTTTTTATCGGCTCTGACTCCTGCTCAGTGTTTGAGCCATTTACAGCAAACTAGGATGACCGAAGCATTTTAGTGGCTTGGCCCAAACCTCTTTGCTAGCAAGTTTGCTGGCTGCAGGAGCCACTTGGGAGACTGATCTGGGAGACAGGATTCACTTCCTAGTCAAATTTCAGACTAAAGAGGGATCTCAGGAGCAGGAAAACCATTTTTCCCTCTTTCCAGGAAGTGACCTATAATCAGGATGCCCGAGATGTCAAAATTTATGACAGAGCAGAATGAACTTGTCTGTAGGCACTAAACATCCCTGGTCAGAAAAGAAGAAAGACCAGAGCTGTACCTGCTGCTCCTATGTCCCACCTGGATGTGTTGCAAGTTCTCTGGCTCTAAGAGTACTGAGGGGTGTAACACATGTAAGAACACAGGTTATGAATTCCTCCCAGAACTCTATCCAGGCTGCTTCCAGCTACTGGGACACCTACCCAGACAGAGGGCTGCTCACACTCCAGTGTCTGAAGTACATATGCTGGCAGGAGGTACCTGTGGCATGATGGTCTGCTCTGAAAAATGGGAGTGTGTCCTCATCAGCATGTGCAGGCAGGCAGATTCTGCCAGCATCACAGGTTATGCAGTAATGCTTTGTACACTGTGTGTGCAGAAGCCAGATTCTGTAACATTTTTGATGCAGGCACAGGTGCTACTGCACTGTGCACTTGTACTGACCTTCGGAAGATCAAGGCTCCCATTTAGCAGGATTTCAGTCTTTCTTCACTTACCTCCAGCTGGAAGATAAAGGCTATTTCTCTGGCTAGCACCTAAGACCAGGTTCTCCACTCTCTTTACTGCGGGTTACTGAACATCCCTTTCCTCTCACATCAAACATGAACAATTTTATGTTTCTTTTTGAGGCAGGTGTTCTTGGGCTTTCTCCTCTACCCATCACCTCTTACTGAGTATCAAATCCTTTACTCCCATCTTTCAGTATGGATAGCACTATATAACCATTTATGCCATTTCAGCCAAGCACCTTCTTGACTTCCACAAATCACTCTTGGATGAAGCTCCTTCCAGTTTTCTATAAAGGTTCTTTCTAATGTCCCTTAAAGTATTTCCTTGTAACACCTCTGACCTGCACCACTACATAATGTATAGTTGGTACTCCAGCACAATCACACTGCTGTTGTTTCATTGTAGGATTCTTTTTCCCCTGAGATGTCTTACAGAAGACCTTTCCAAAAGTAAAATAATATTTTTCATTATCCTGAAGTATATCCTCATTTATATCCTGAAGTTCAGAAAGCACCCAAGCAAGGGACCTGCGCCCAAAACAATTCTTCCATGCTTCCACCCTACTTCCATGCTTCCACCTACACTTGGACATTAAAAATACAAACTAGTAACCAGGTTACAGGGTTTGACCTGTTATGGGAGGGAGTGAATGCACTGGCACCTCTGAATCCTGAGAGCACCTGAGAAGCCCTGTCCCTGCACTGCAATGAGCACAAAGCAGCCCATATTATTTTAATACTATAAATCATACTGCTAAACCATCTAAACAAGTGGGCAGCCATTAACTGAAACTAAAACTGAAAGAGACTGAATAGCACTCACTGAGTAAAGCCTCGGGCCACGTACTGTTCAGAGAAGATGCAAAAATATTCTCTGCTGCTCATCACAACATTATGTGACTGTGTAATTAAAAATGCAGCATAACTCATGCAAACATTGGCATTATCCAGGGAACTGTGACTCTTTTATTTCCTAACTTCTGAGGACTTGAATTCAACAACTTCTACATCCTATTAATGTCAGTATCAGCATGTAATTTCTTGGATTCACCCTCCTTCCCTCAGAAAAAAAACCTCACGGGAAAAAATCACTAGCTTCTCTCTTGTGGTGTCATCGTGAAATATTCATAGGGACTTTCAGTAGTCTTGAAACCCCTGGTGACTTCCAAAAGATATGTGCCATTACAGCTACCATAAAAACAAAATAACTGGATAACCTGAGGAAAAAAAGAAACTTACTAACCCTACTTTCATAGGTATTTTACTTCAAGCTGAACTGCTCTGTATGGGAATAGTGCTCAAGCATTTCCTAGCCTGAAAGCATTACAAGAGATTTCTGACAGGCAAAAGTGTGTGACATGATGAACACAAACCATAGGTAGAGGGCAGGATGCCTTTCCTCAGTGTTATCTGTCATCTGTGCTGCTGCTCTGTTGAGGCAATAGGGGAAATGCATTAAATAAAATAAGGGGGAGGGGGGAAGAATTTGGGGAACAAATGAAACAGGAAATGGAGTCTTCAGATTATCTACAAACATTTAGAAACTATAATCATGGCAGCAAATTATAATCAAGACATGCCATACTTTACATTTCCTGGGGTGCCTTTTATGTGAATTTAACATAAATCTAGCCATCAGCCTCAAACAGCATGTCATGCTTGCTTTCAAAGCCAGGCTAAGAAACTTGTCCTAATTGTGTTATTTTTCTCCAGTACTGGAATTAATTTACTTTTAAGTTCAGATGAATCAGATGATGAATTTTAACAAGCCAGTGTTCCCCCCAGCAAAAGGCAGAGCTCATAAACCCCCATTTATCCAGCAATCAGACTTTATTTCTCCATGGTGAATAATTTCAAAGATAGACCATGAAACATTAGTTCAGTGTCAACTGTATGCAGTAAGAGCAGAGGGCAGTCCAAGAACGGAAGGTCCAGCCCATGTGCCACCATAATTTCTATAAAATCACTGACCCTTGTCTCAAACTCACATGCTGCCAGATCACTTAGGTTATAGGAAGATAAATTCCTGTCAATAATTCCATAGTGCAAGTGAAGTCTTGTCCAGAGTTCTGCCTCATCCTTCCTGCTGCCACTCCCCCATTTGCAGCTCAGTGTTTGTCACATTTGTTCAGTGTGCATCCCATTTGCCCCAGCACCCCCAGCTGCCAACACATCCATCATTGCACACAAGCAGAGAGGGGACAAGGATCTCAGAAGGCTCCTTAAAGCTACCTCAGAGTCTAGACTGCTTTTAGGTTTATCTCACAAATTGGTGAATGGTCTAAAGGAAAAGAGCACTAAAGGCTGAGAGAGGCTTTTTCACCTCCCTAGTCCTTCCCCTTTTGTTCTGCAGGGGGGAAGGAAGAATGTCAAGGAGCCCTTCCTCCCTTTCTTGACTTCTTCCCCCCTGTGCTATGCAGTATAGACTGAACTGAAGGCAGAGGAAGCGTTCAGGACTGAACCCACTGCTGAGCACACCCTGCCACTCCACAAGGATTCACTGTCTGTTATCTTACACCATTCTCTCTCACACTTCGAAACCTGCAGCCAGTTGCTCTGTCCCTCTGCACTCTCCCAATAATCCAGCTTTCTCCAGTGCCTGGAACCTACATGTCATGAAACACTATATCCACAGAGTGAGAAGCTCCCACTTTTTTGTTCTAAAGGAGTTACTCTTTTAATTTAAATAGAAATAGCCATAGGTTTGGGTTGGGGTTCAAACCCTGATTGCAGTACATGGGGAAGAAAGAACTTATCCTTCTTTCATCTAGGAGCTATGACCTCCACTGCAGAACACCTGAAAAAATGGACATAATCCCTGTGCCACACTTAGATAAAACTGTCAGACAGAAGACCATCTCTACAAACAGCAAGCAGCTGCCTCAGCCAGAACCGTGATGAAGAAACTCTACAGCCACTCTGGCAGATGCTGCTTGAGCAGAGACAAAACAGATGACAAAGGTGTGTGTGTGTGTGCTAGGGGCAGGGAACTGAAAACAGAACAGGGGTTAAAAAAAAAAGGTTAAGGGATAAAAGAAGCAAGAGAGTCTCAGGTAAGGAGCCATTATATTCTATTACTTCAAAGAGATCAGAGAGATCTCAAAGCATAAGTGCTACAAATATCTTGTTCCTTGTTTTGAAGCAATGTCTGTTCAGTCACTAACAGCATATTTGGGCTCTGCCCGGCTATGCTCTTCATGCACCAGTAGGCACTCTGTCTCCATTGATCCCAGTCAAGATTATAACCAGAGGGGCTGGAGTCAAATAATGAAGCAAGCTTCCCCATGCTGAGCAGAAGCCTTTTTAGCACTTAGCTAAGGGGATGCATCACACCAACTGCTCGGAACAGGCACTGCACTGTCCTCACCGAATCCTTTCAGGCCTTCTCCGTCAGGCCACCTTTGAAACATATCAAGTGGGAAAATCTGACTTCTAGTGGACAAAACACTAACATCTCTAAATCTGAAACTGAAATGTTTTTCAGGAGAAGAAGCCCCTGTGGGTCATGGAAAGTCTGATCATCCAATTGTTCATTGTTAATTTGCAGTCACCATGGTTTTTGATCGCTGTGTTAGATTGACTGCATAGCACTGTGCCCTGCAAGAATTAGTGCACTACAAATAATAGGTGACAACAGCACTCTAAGGTCAGTCCAGAAACAGTATCTACTTTCCTCTGCCTTGTGCAGGCAGCAAACATGGCCTAATTGTGCTGAACACTGGCATAACTCACTGTATAATCTCATCTCACCCCTCTTCCTGAAAATCAAGAGGAAAACAGGCCACTAAGCACAGCTATGACGTTCTTCTTTTTAATATACAAAACCTATAACAGTCTTTTTTAAATTAATATTTAATCTTCAATAATTTAGGAAAGAGTAAAACCTAATAAATTGGAATTTATATATCTTATTGAAAAATATCCATTTAAGGAGAACTAATCCTGAGAAGATTTAATATCGATTAGTAAAAACAATATAATACTTATCAAAAATGTGCGAGGAAACAGTTTGGAAACTCCTTGAATTTACTGGAGTCTAAAATCAAGAAATGTGAATACACAAGAATTGTGTTCCATAATATTTGTATATTTGTGTTCTACAATCTTTTCCTTCTAGTATCTTGACTAGTTAGAGGAACTTCTAAGTAGCTTCCACAGAGAGGAGAAATATTATCTGGTAGCATTTCTATTGTCTTAGTCTGCATGAGAATAACAAAATTTACCTTGTCATAATAGTATCTGAGCGCCCGGCTCAGCTTGTCATAATTCATATTAGTTTTGTTTTTTCTGAGTCCCCACAGCTTAGCCACTTCTTCTGCCTTGAGTAGCTTGAATTCGCCATCATTAGACGTCCAGCAAATGAGGTGCTCGTGTTTCTGGTCTAGCAGCAACTGCAAAAGGAACTGCCACAGAGTGATTGCACTCTCCATACCTAGAAGGGACAAAGGAGAGAAATGTTTTTCAAACAAGTGTGAAAAACATTTGGGAGCAGGTGTTCCACCCAACGCTCATTTCAGTAATAAGTTCTTTACAGGAGTCATCCTACATAATTGAGAAAAGGAAGCTACCACATCATTCATAAGCAAACATCCACAAGACCTACAGGTCTTCCACTGCTTTTCCAGTATTCTTCCCACTGCTGTTCTCTGAAGGGTCACATAAAATAGAGGAAGCATTTAGAAAAGCACTGCCCACAAAGTTCACATTATACAAGGTCACTGCCAGTTCTGGCATCTTGCATTCATTGTAAGCAATCACTCCTCAAAGGAACACATAAGGCAGGGACAAAAGGACTTAATATGACTATCCACTGAAATGATACTTATAACCTGCTGTTTACTGTCAGGAGGAGTTTACTGGACTTCTTCAGATACGTCACTGTGAAAAAGGGGAGGACAAGAGAAGACCAGAGCAATTGCCTTTGATTACAGGACAAGAAGCTACATTCCTCCCACCACCAGACAGCCTGTGCCTATTTTGTTTTTTTCCAGGGCCTCAAATTAATCTTACTGCTTCTGTTTGCCAATTCAAATAGCTCAAAAGACATTCTTCATTTTTTAGAAAAGCTGGAAGTTCAGTACACTTAAGCACAGTAAAGTAAGTGATGTTTACCCAGAACCTCTCTTTAACAGGGATCTTTTCTTTCATTATTGTACATACTACTGAGAATTAGGAATATTTTTAACAGTGCCTGAGTCTCACATCTGAGGTTGGTTGAATTTTTTTTCTCTGCTAAAGGTTTTTTAAGTATCGTTTTCCTCTGCTAACTGCCTGTGCTACTGAGCCCTCCCTAGAAGAGGCCTTTTGTTCAGGCACTGCAATAAAAGGATAAACTGAAGGCTGGCTGTATTCCAACTCAGCACAGGTATATACACATAAAAATTGGGAGCATTACAGCTGCTAACAACTTGTCATTTTAATGCACTCAGCACAGGTATATACACAACTTAAAAATTGGGAGCATTACAGCTGCTAACAACTTGTCATTTTAATGAAGATGCAGCTCAAGTTGACCTTTTAAACTACAGAATCATTAAATGAGATTTTCACCCACTTTCAAAAACATTCCCAGCCTTAGCATGTTAACACTGGATCAAATAATCTTTTTGGCCTCTTCTGATTCTTAACTTGGATGTGTTGTGTCACAGAGATTTATTGCTGGTATTGATTAATTTACTATGGTGCTAATGGGACTAATTACTACCTGACTTACCTCTGTGCATGAAACAATAGGTATTTTTGTCTTTATCTAGACAAGCTCACGATTTTTAGCATCCTCGTTCATTTTGTTTCCCAATACACTGTTGTTTGTGCCCTAGCAGGTGACACGGACAGGATGGCAGGCTTGCTGCCTGCCGCTTCCCGGGATGTGCGTACCACAAGAGGGCACAAGACTTCCAGCTATCCCCGGCAGGGAACGGGACACAGGGACGCTGCGGGAACAGCTGCCTCTTCAGGTCTGCCCCAGCAGGAAGGAAATCACCGTGCATAAGGCTCACGAGTATAAAGAAAAACAAATTGCATGAACTACACTAGTGTAAAGCAAGTTAATGGTACTAGAGAACGCCGTCAATAGTTGTGTGGAAAAACAGGGTTTGGAGCTATGTTTTGGTCCAAGTAATTTTTTAAGTAAGCTGGCCAACAAGGGTTGGCAGAATCAATGACGATTTTACTATCTCTTCAAAATCCTCATTTCTCTAATTAACTGAGAGTCCCGTCTGAAGGACAAAGACAAAACCACTGATGCCCAGCTGAGTGACACCATGACTACGCAGCACTTTCAGAGGTCATTTGAGGCTCCTAGGACTGTTAGGGATGCTGGAAACAGAACTGCCTATATGGAAGGTCTGGCACTTTCAAACTGGCACTTTTTGCATTTGCTTCATCGCAATTTTATACAAATGCTTTTCCACATAAAATAAGGCAAGAAAAAAATTTCAGAGCTAGGATTAAATATACCTGACAGTTATTCGCTTTACAGCCTGTAAAAGTTCCTTTAAACTACACCCTCTTTGCAGACATTAGCATCTTTAACAGATTATTTATCTATAACTTCATAGATAATAAAGTGTCCCTATTAATCTGGTATCATAAATATACAGATACACATCATATATGTATATACTTTCTAATACTTGTAAGTTTTGCAATTTACTTTGCAAAAAATGTGTATTTATATACAATCATATTCCTCTTAAATAATTCTATTTTCTCTACATCACATATTTTGCAGCCATACCCTGCATTATTTCAACTTGCATCATACAACTCTTCCTAACAAGAAATCACAAACAGAACTTTTGTTGCTCTGGAAAATTTTAAGTACCATATAAATATCTTTCTTCAAAATTGTACTAAAATGTATCCCATGCTACAAAGACCTGTCAGCAGAACTTCAGCTGAGGAAAGTAAAGAGGGTTCAGAATTATAGAAGAACCAATACAAACTTCACCACCATATCATCACCCAAAACAGTGTAATACCCCCGAGAAACAATTCTCTCACCCAGATCTTAAACTACAGGTTCAGCACTCATGGCTCTGAAGAGAGGTTAGGTGGAACTCAACACCAAGCAAAGAACATTTTGCTGCAGCCTGCTCCATCCCCATTCACCTCTGCCCATGAAAACTCACAGAGTAATCTACAGCTAACTTTGTACGACACTTTCCATTATGAATCTGTTTTCTGCTGTGTATCATCTGTAAAATGTAAATAGTTTTGGATTCCATTTTATCTACTCAAGGTGCACTCAAGGTGACTCAGCCATAGGCATAATGTAAAATGTATGAACAGCACAAGCCTGGGCAAGAGAATCCTACAGGAACACTCACTCCACAAACCAGAGGTCCCGGTGAGCAAGGAGGGGTGACTCCCATCGGGTTATTACAGAAAAGGTTACTGCCACCTTTTTGGAAGTGGCTCAGTTATTCCAGCTGAGATCCATGGATAATCTCTGGGGGTCACTTCAGGTGCTGGACCCAGGGCAGATGGCTGTGGTGGGATTAGATTTAGGCAGCTCCTCACAACCTATCTTGCCTGACCACAAACTCTCCCAAGCCTGAGGCTCTGAACAGGCTTTATAAAGGACCTGTGTACCTCAGACTTCAGCATCAATGTGCTCAGTTGGTACATGGATAAATCTTCTACTGGTATGACCCAAGTCTGCCCCTACAGAAATGAGATTAAAACAGCTCAATGCTGCATTGTGCCTCATCCCTCCATCTGCCACTGAGTTCCTGTATCAAGCTTCCCATACTGCTTGTACAGCAACTCTGTGTATGATTCCTACATGAGGCAAATCATGCTAATTACATTTTCAGCTGATCATTAATTATATGGTCCTACACTTCTAACCACCCAACTTGAGGTGTGCAGGTCCGAGCTGCACTGAATATTCACAGCTGTAACTACCTATAACAGAAGCCTTGGTGTAAGTATATATGGTGAAGTAAAATCTCAGATTTCTTGAATTTGGTAAACTGGTATCAATCTCATTTCCGTTCTGTAAAATGTGATTTGCAGGGAAACAGTTGTAGGAGGATCCTCTGCCTGGACTCCTCTCTGAGAAGGAGTTTGGAAAGCAAAGGGGTCCCTTCTGCACCCCATGACTCAGAGGGAAGGCTTCTCTAACAAACTTTGTCTGAAGCTCCCATTCTGCCCATGGCAAATTCCCATTCTGCCCACAACAATAGAAAAATCTAAGACTCTGCAGTGACAGGATTTTTTTAAGTGATACAAAATATGTAATTTCCAAACAGGCCAACAGAAGTATTAACCTGCCTTTCTCAATGGGAACTGTTTTGAATTCCACAAGGTACTAACTGTCCCCTTGGGAGGACAGAATGGCCACACAGGGCTTAACTTGTGCCTCATTTGAGTGGTCAAGCAAGAGAATAACTACAGATGTATTGGATTTATTAGAAGACATGTAATTCAACCAAAAACCTGGTACCTGTATTAAAAGTCATAATAAATTATGACTGTGAGGAGTTGGAGATCTTCAGAAAACATTGTATTTCATGTATGTATTCTCTAAATCTTTTGAATTTTTACTGACTCAAAGGGAATTCAGTGTCTTGCCTTACTTTGACAGAAAGGGTTGTTAGGATGTGGTCACTTCCTACAGTGACCACATTTCATTCAACTCTTTATTAATATTAAATAGTAATAATAAATATTCCTCTTACTTCTGTGCTCAGTACAAGATTTGAATGCAGAGCAATAAATAATACATGGAACCACATACTGAATTACATGGATTAGCAGAAAAAATAGTTTTATAAAACCCCTTATTTAGATAGGCACATGTATCAATGGTACAGCATGAGAAACAGAACCTATGTTAGAAACATATATCCTGTGTCATGGAAAGCCTAATCAAAATTCATACAGACAAAAGAGTCAATTTTTTAATCCATTAACTCTGACATATCTGATTTTGCCATCTTATTTAAATGGCAATTTTTAAAATTTTTTAAATATCTGTACAATGCATTTGACAGTCAAAGATGCTTTCTAAGCTATGAAACAAAATTTGCTAGTTTGACCTGACTTAGATAGCCTAGTAATTTTACTTTCTGATCACTTCCATTACTGCTGATGCAAATAATCACAAGCATAGTTAGAAGAAATTATACTTGGAAATGCTGTGTTAAACAGCAAAATGGTATTTCAGGACTGAAAATTTTTCTGAAAATCCATTTCTCTGGCAGCTGTGACAGGGAACCACACTGACACCATCTGCATTAGCAATTTACATTCGTTGCAATGTGCTTCAACCCATACAAACCCTAGCAAATGCAAGGTCAGTGTGATACAACATGCCCTCCATACACCAAATTTTAAGTTTAGGTCTGATGCCAGAAGGCAGCAAATCAGAGTATCTGTGCTGATAATTCTGCTCCTATTTCAACCAAACTGAGGGACTAACAGACGTGACTAAACCTGGAGCAGCAGCAGAGTCAACACCATAAGCTCTCCCTGAAGAGGACAATGGAAATGGACAGAGACATCCATAGAGCAAAGTGTCTCATCTGAGAGATATTCCTGTCAAGGGTCTACCCAAATTCCTCACTTAGGCAAAGGGCCTACATGCCAAATACTCTCTCTTCCTTTAGCATATGAGGACTGGCTTCAACCAGCATGAAAATAACACTATAAAAACATTACACAAGTTACACTAGAAATAGTAAAGACGTGATCATATATGTGCTGATGAGCTGTATAAGCTTTTTCATTTTTTAACAACACAATACAAATGAAATTCCATGTGATAAAATGTCAGTCAGTAAGGTAGCATTAAGATCCAAAAATCCAGTTATTAACCTGCTGGACAAAATAAAACAAATAAGCAAGGCATCTTAAGTCGAAGCAGTAGAACACCAGGAGGCTCAGAGACAAATCTAGCTAACCAAAATCTCAGTATCGGAAAGATTTATGACACGAACTGTGAGATAAGCAGGACAGTCCTGGAAGCATCAAGTTTTGTAGGACTCTTGCATAGGAAAAGCCACATAAAAAGCTGGAAAGCAGCTCTGTAGCAATTCAGGACTTCTGCAGAGGTCCTTAGCTTTCACACAACTATGTTACAGCTGTAACACAGCTCTGCTCTCCCAAGTAGTCCAGGTTTCCTACTTGGATTTTTTTCTCCATGTTAGCTCCCCTACAGCCTTTCTAAAATAGAGAGAAACTGCTGATCCTGTACAATCAACATTGATTGAACAAGTTTTGAAGGCTAAAAGTAGGAATGCCTCCAGGCACTAGGATCAAAACCAGTCCCTTTTGCTTTAGAGGGTCTGCAAAGGAACAACATCTGGGAGCCTGAGCTATAAACCAGGTCGGGGGACTTGGGGCAGAGGAGGCACAGCTGAGTGGGACAGACTGGCTGGGGTGCCCAGAGGCTGAAAAAAACCAGCTGGTGACCAATTAAATCAGGAAGACATAAAAGGTGTTAGCCAGCATTACGCCATGTAGGTAGTCACACAAAGATGGTGATCAGACATGTACATGAAAAGGATTAAGAGGCTGAGTCAGGGCAGGGAAATTAATTTCCCTTAGCATATGAAGAAACTTCTGATTCCTTCTGTAGCCAAAGCAGCTGCAGAACATCCAGCTCCTTTTTGTATGCCCCATCACAGCAGGCACACACCTCCACTTACATTTCCCTTACAGGCACGTGTGTGCTTTTGCAAGCACACAGCATTTCTCAGTAACAGATGCCTTTTTTTACCATTTCAGCTACTCTAGAAAACGTGTGTACAATTTTTGTACGTCCATTTTCTGCTTTTGTATCCTAATTCTGTCCAGCACGTTTCTCCGAGCAGCGTGACGTGGGGCATTGTTAGTTTCTCATTCACGTTAGCATTTGGCTTCCTTTATTTCTGCAGGTTGCAGCCAGGAAACTGGAAAATGGGCCACAGGAAACCTGGCCTCCTACATCTGTCCCAGTTTGTAATAGCAGCTCTGGTTTTATTTTTCTAAGTGTCTCAGGTTCATTTTAACCCTTGAGATGACTGCTGTAATGCCATGTGCAAGAATGTGACTGTTTTGCCATTATTTTTTAACCACCATTTCTCAATAATAGAAATGGAGATTTTTTTACTTAACTAAATTAATTTTAAAGTCCATTAATACTTAGAAAATAAACAGTTACAAACTGATTTTTAAAAAAACTCTTGCTGGAAATTGGCCAAACAATTCCATATATAAATTCCATGCTATATAAGATGTCAAAGAGTATATGCGGACAAAAACACAGAACAAGTTAGTGTCTATATCCTAAACACAGTTCTAAAGTGAATGTCAATATGAAAAGTTTAAGAGCTTATAAATCCTCTAGGACAATTTTTCTGGTTTTCATTTTAGTTTCTATTAAAAAATTGTAGCACATGTGTTTTTTTGTCTAATTACAGAAGCAAGAGTGTCAGTAAACAAAAGGAACTTTCCTAAAATAATTTAAAAATTAGTCAGCCATAACATTTTTCACTGAAAATTCATCTGTATAACTATGACTATATCATGAGAGGTTAAAGACAATTGCCAAATCTGCCCAAATGTTTGCTCAGAACTATTTGAAAGAAAAAGCTGAGTCAGTCCTAACACTTTATTTCTCAACAGAGATGCTTCAAGGGTGATAAATAGGATGTGGTTGGTGAGGAGTTAGTGATTCTGCCAGAAAAGAGGAAAAACAAATATCAATTTGTTTACTCAGAAAGCTTTCATATATTCATTAAAGGAGATCTTACTGCTAATTTAATTTGGCTTGAAAAAATAAGCTCTGAACTAACTGTGTAAATATACCTGGTTTTATTTGATGCAGAACTTTCTCTATTAAAGGTAATAAATCAAACTAGATGTGCAATCCATACCCAGGACACTTTAGGGAACCGACTGTGTGTATGATACAGAATGCTGGTAATTTTTCCACATCCAGCAACCAGGACATTTCCTGTCAGAGCATCCTCCAAGTCCTTCCATTGTGTTGAAACTGCAAAAACTTTCTAAATCAGGACTTCCTCCTATTATATTTTAGAGGCGTCTTTCTGGGAAATACAGATTCAAGCAAAAAAAAAAAAAAAAAAAAGGAATTCCTGCAGCACCACCCAGTGGAAACATTAGAGAAAGCCACAGGGGTGCCCCAGCGCACAAGTTCCAATTTACTGCAAAACTACAGTAATATTGCCACACAAACACAGACTGGTTTAAGGATGTGCCAAAAAAACACAGAGATCTAATTTAAAAGATTATTTACAGTAAAAATTTACAAGGTCTCCTTCTCAAGCAAGAATACCCACTGTTATGGCCGAGCATGTTTAAAAAAAATAAACAGTCTCCTGTGGTTAAGAGCAACACAAAAGAGACAGCAGCAAATTCTCGCAAAATATTAAGGGATAACATCGAGTTCCACCACAGAGAAGAAAGCACTCACACATATGTCCAGTAATGCTTCAAGTAGGTATGTTTGGTAATACAGTGTTTGCAGTTTTTAATTTTTTTACCTAAGTCAAAGAAAAGCGGAGGCAGATGTCCAAAGGAAGAAAGTTCTGCAATCTCCAAACTAATAAAACAAAGGACTGGTTGCCTGCCAAGCAGAGGTGTGATGACACCGCCTCTACAACACGAGTGTTTTCACATTTTCTGTAAGGATGCAGTTCAAGAAAGAGTTTTAATCCCACTGGAGTAAAAGCCCTTAGCAGGAGGAAACATGGCTAGCTGCTTCCCTGTGAAGGCTTAAAAAATAACCTGCTCAATTATTTCTAAAGCTAGCCATAAACAAAACTACATAAATCTGTAATGGCTCCAACCCTTCACCTTGGGACAGACATAAAATGAGTGCAGACTCCTCACACTGCTTTCTGTCTGCTCATGTGGTGCACATCTGTGGCACGCTGGCAACATGCTACACTGCAATCTGAGGGACTCCTGCTTTCAAAACCAGTCCTATATGTTTATTTTTCCCATATGACTTCCTCTTATAGTTTTGTCAGCATCAGACACAGTAGGACACAGATCATGATTACCTGACTGTCCTATATAAAATTTCTGATGCTTCCAGAGCTGAAGAAGGCAGAGGTTCCAACCTCCAGGAACAGCAGCTATTCTGAAAGTTTACTTAATATATCAAGAGATGATTACTCCCAAATGTAAACGCTTTATCTGTATTTCCTTCTTTAAACGAAGTATTAAAATTTTCCATTTTGCAACAACAGACCTAATTCTTTGTAACTTATTCAGTGGCTCTAAAATGTTAAATTGTGTACTATTACTATCTGCTGTCTCAAATGCTGCTTTAATACATTTCATATTCAGATGTTTAAACTAATCTCCCCCTTGCCACTGATTTTTCCTAGACTAAAACTCAGATAAAAAAGCAGGTCTTTTTCACGCTGTGAGCAGAGAGGAAACTGGCCAAAAGGACAGGAAACAGTCCTTGGAGTTCTGTTAGGGAAAACCAAGGTGGCTGGCAATTTTCATGAAACCTGAAGCACAGCAAGATCATTGTAGCATAGACTGGCAGTCAGACTTGCCTTACCATGCAAACTGGATTTTCAGAATTTGCTGGATTAGCAAAATGAGCCATTGAACTATTAAATAACATTCAGGCTTACCTGCATATTGTCATCTTGCAAGGGGAGTCAGTTACAGCATTATACCAAAAATGGTGTAAAACAATTCAGCAGATAGTAACCTACAAATATGGAATCATTTTACTTGGACAGTTTCTTCCCAAAACATTAGCCCTATTGCAGTAGGTTTTGGAGCACAAGCCAGAGTGTAAGTTCCTTAGCCACAAAAAATGAGCAACGAGTCACAGCACTAGTCAAGGTCTATATTTTTATTATCTCATAGTAAAAACATAAATTAAGAACTATTCTTACACATAAAAATCTCAAAGATCTGCTATTCTTCTCAGTGCTAATGAAACTTCTGTGTGTTTATCATGCACTAAGCTAAACCAAAACCCAAGTAAAATATTTTAATCTTCTGACATTATTCACTTGCCTACTACACCAACAAGGCCCTGCACATCACACCTACATGTGTCACCTAACTTCATTCGTTAAACACTGGAATACCCCACAGAATGTATCGTAGAGTACCTGAGATCTCAGCCAGGAGAAGATCTGTTTGTCACTCCCCTGTATTGTGTCCTGTGTGCTTAAACTAATTTGCACATCTGCTGCAAACTATGAATGAGAGGGAAATGAGACACTATTTCAATGATTACAGCAAACTTTGCTGTATGCAGAGTGCTCAGATTGCACATGTTTAGAAGTGACATCAATGCACTAACTGGTTTGTCAATGTCTCTGCTGCTCAGAGTCACTGTTTCGACTTGTGTCCTATTGAATTCTGTATAAGATTACACATTTAAATAAAATGCAAAGACTCTATTCCCTCTTCTCAGCTTGGATGAGACTGCACAGTCAGCATTATTGTGCCCTGCTCCCAGGGAATCAAACTGCTCTGTTCTGTAAGGGTTTTTATCACTGAAGTGGCAGTACTGAAGGAGTCTGCAGTCATACTTTCTATGCCAGCCCCATTCCACACTCACAGTTTGCTAAACTGACCACACACGCCACTTACTCTGAGTCTGCTCTGAGTCACCAGACTTCACAGAGGTCTATATCCAGAATCTAAACCCACATTCCCATCTCAGCTATGTTAGTGTAGCATGAAAGAAATTCTCTGAAGGTAGTCAACTTTCTCCACATTTAACTAAATGAGCTGCAAAAGGAATTTGTTCTTATTTTCTAAATGCTTTTTAAAGATTGTTTCTTCACATGAATTACTGTTAATCGCTGGGAAGAGAGAATGGTGGTACTTCAGTCTACAATTTTTTTTGTTTGTGCTGTATTGTGACTTGATACAGCAAAGGCCATTCAACACTACCACAACATAAACATTTAAAAACAATAACACACATTAGCATCCTTCTCAAAAAGCCTAAACTGAAACACATATCTGATCAATTTTCATTAAAAAAACAACAACAAAAAAGAAGAAATATACAGAGACGTAGTAAAGAGGTGCTGTCACCACATTAGAGGCAAATGGATGCGGAATAGAAATCTGTTTTCCAGATGAACTATCAGTCGTGTTGCAAAATAAGGATGGGAAACTTACAGGAGGACATTTGATTAAAAACATTTAGATCCTTTAGATGAAGGATATAATCCAAGTCTACGCTTTTGTGTACAACTGCAAAGGCATGTTTTACACAAACATTTTTGCTCATTCACTAATGTTTTCAGAAAAAGACCCATCATGTAAAATAGTATTAATGGGACTTTGGACTTAATACTTAAGTTAGAGCCTAGAAATCTTTTACCAATTTTGCATGGTTGGCAATATTAATAAAAATTATGTATTATTCATTACATAATTTAATAACAATGACAAATAAAAGACAATGTGTGAGACATGAGTTTTCCCCTCATAGTACTTCAAATGATCTTCAAGTTAGGAGCCACTAACAAAGATAAGAAAATTGTATACTTTAAAGCTCAAAAAACTAAGACAGTATTGCTTGCACAAGAGCCAAAACACATTAATGTAGTAAACTGGTATCTGCAAAGATCATCCAAGTTACATTCTGAATCTTCAAATACTGGGTAGTAAATTGGAAAGCAGAGACACAGACGTGACTGAAATGACTCTCTGAAACAGGTCTGGGGTAGCCATGGAATGGGCAGTATCATTCACAGTACATCCTGACACTGCAAAATTCAGAGCTGTGGAAGATTAGGAGGACCCTTCACAGAGCAAGCAAGAGCCACTGCAGTGCCTTAGTGACATTTAACATGCAGCTAGGCTTAGTGCATTAACAGAAGTGCTGACACACTCAAAAGTAAATACATGCCTAAGTGCTTTAAAAAAATCAAAACAAAGTAAGTTTGTGGCTTCCTACAGAGACTCTTGTCCTGAAGATCCTGAGCTGTATCTAACTGCTCAGATGTGGACAGATCACATGCTATAGTCTTCAAAAACGTTTCTTTACACAGTTGATTGATGTTTATGTTGAAAGTCCATAGGTGCCATGTCAATAACTGCCACATACAGTTGAACAGTTCCCAACACTTGGCCCATGAATGTGGGGTCAGTGGCCCTTCCTCCTGCCAGTGAGGCAGAAGCACTGCAGCACCACCACTGTGTGCACAACCGCTCAGAAATAACCATGGATCCACAGATACAAGAAGGACAAACCCACTGCTGAAGACAATCACAGCAATGCTACCTGAGCAAGCAGCTGAAAATCAGACATGGTGGTGAGAACTCCATAAGAGTAAAAAAATCCCCTATGATTTTCAGCTGAGTTGTACCTGCCTAAGGCATGGCAAAATTAGCCGCCTACATTCTTAGCTGCCATATAACTTTAAAATGTTACTTAAATATTTATTTGTCTGGTATAATATGAGATACTACCCAGGAATTGCACCTATCAAGAAGATCAACAGCTCCAGGGTACATTTTGGTAGTGCAAAAAAACTACCACAGTATTAATAAAAAAATTAAAACGCAGAGCTGACTGTACAATTGTTAACTGGCATTGAATCAGCTGCCAAGTAGTGTTTTCGTTATATTTTTGTATCCATGCTTGTGGGCAGGTGTTTTCTTTAGTTCTTGCTTTTGGAAAAGCAGAACGTCTCCTTCAAAGAGCTTTTGAATTAAAATCCACTCTTAACAACAAACCCATAAGAACCTGAAATCTGATATAATTGCTGGCACATAAAATCACAATATGTTAAAGAAAGTTTTAAGGACAAGGATGAATTTCTTTTTCTGAAGTGCATAGCTGAGAGGCACTTCATGCTTCATCTGCTTTGTTTCCATCCACGTAGCCTTGTATTTTGGGTGCTGTGAGGTGGACTTCCTGTGCCTACACCTTGACATTCTCCTCAAAATCATGACTAAATCTTTAATCATTCATTATTCAACAAAATACTTCAACATGAGAACGGACACATTCGGTCTTTCAAGAGCTCTCAACAGCCTCCAGAATACTCATTGATTCATTTAACAAGCCACAGATGAAGTAAACATCTGTCTAATGATTCAAGATGATGAGATTCCCTATTGTGGGAAACACCGAGGAGAAAGCCACGGTGAATCAATCCAAGGATACACGGCACAACACGACTTCCGCAGGCCCGTCAGTGACAGCCTGTGGCATGAGCCATTGGGTGTGGTTACCAAGCACAGACAGCAGCTCAAAACCAACAGTGCTCTTTGAAACTGGCCCAGGATAACTGTCCTATAATCAGTGCCACGGCTCCAAAATGGATTCCAGCAGCAGCATCCAGGCATGCCATGCACTGGAGCCACCTCCACCAGAAGAAAGCCATGGACTGATAAATCACCTCACTGCACAAAGGAGTCCAGTCTGCCATATCTTTATGGGAAGTAGTAGCTAATTTATCAGTTCTTTATTATCTTAGATTATTTGGCATTATGGCAGAGAACCACTCAGAGAGATAATGGTAACTACATGAATTTACAAATTTTAAATGATGTCACCGACACACTAGTTAAAATCCTTTTTAATAAATACATGCATCACAAGTAACTATGTATTGGCGCTCCCGCCCTTATCCCACACTCCCTTATCTTTAGTTGCCGAATGTCTGTTTGGTACCTATTTCTTTTTTCTGAAGCAAAATGTTGTCATGTGATTGCATTCCCAAGGCTAAGGTTTGTATTTTCTGTACAGCTCATGGACCCCCATGTCTGTGTTGCACATAGCTACCTTCCTACATGCAAACATATGAGCCTCAGAGCAAGCAACAAGCTCTGTGCACCTTGGTGAACCTGAAAATTTACTTTCATTCTGTGCCAAGTCTTTCAGAACCAATTTTTGACCAATATTTGTGTTCACTCGACCAGTAATAGCTGCCCCTAAGAATAACTCTGTCATGAATACCTCCATCCCAAGAAGGGCACCACAAGAAGAAGGCAAAGTTTACATAATTGGATTTTATGCACAGCAAACGGGAAACACTTCAGTCTTTGGAATGATATACTTGATTTCTTCCCGTGGCTTAAGTTTAATGAAATAACATTAAGTAGCAGGAGCAAAGAACCACTGTGAATCAGTAAGCCCTGAAAACCAATAATGAATAAAACAAAATACACTTTTGTTTCTACATATGAAAGTGTCCATGTGTGTGGAGTTATAAACAGTTACAAGGAAGGCTGTAGCTGAGTTTCTCCCCTGAGTCTGAGTTGCTTATTTCAGCTGTTGCATCTAGGTGGAGTCGGTGATATCAGAAAGGATATAAGCCTGTGGGTTTTTTTCTTTTTAGGAACAACTCACAGAGTTGATTAGGAAAAATCAGGATGTAAGCAATGATTGTAATACTGAGCAGACAATATATACTCCTAATACATTTTTAGACCGGTGAAGAATAAAATTCTATGTACAATAAAAGCATCTTTACTACTTTTTTTATTATTTGAGTGGAAACTATAATGCATTACATAATATTTGGATTTCTTTTCTAGTCCAGACTTGTTGTGTTTTTAACACATCTATGGATAACTTCTCATTCAGCCTTTCAAATTCACAGAACACACAACACAAAGTACACTATTACTACATCTGTTTTCCTGAGGGCATCAAGATGTTTCACACTTATCTCGAACAAACACAACGTACAAAATTTATATATTGTGGATGAACTACATATATGTATGTGTATGTAAGTATGTATGAATGTGTGTGCTTCATCTACTCCGATTCAGTAGACAGGACACAAAATTCCAGGCATATTTAACACAATAAGTGAACAATTTATTGTCCATATTTCAGAGAGAGATAGTGAGAGCCAGGAAACACTCCTCAGTAAGTTTTGGTGCTGTACACCACACTAACTGCTCCATAACGTATTCAACAGGTTTTTGAATGCTATGTCCAGTATTGCACTTCTTTCTCTAAAACTGAGGATTTTACAAAAGAAATAGACCTCCAAAACTGAAAAATAATCCCTCGCTTCCTGATGGCTGCATTTGATTGAGACAGAGATTAGGCATTGTCTGGTTTGTACACTATTCTAAAAATTCTTCACTGCCCCGCTAGAAAATCAAGAGACATCTGTGTCTGGAGATTGTGTCACTAATCCACTAATAGAAGTCCTCTGTGAAGTGATGTTAATGAAGAACTTTTCTGTGCCACTTGGACATAGGAAGTGCAGGAAACACTGCAGATCCTCAGAGGTAAACACGTGATATACTGCAAGCACTGTTTTTCTGCATAATATTTGCAAATTAGTTTAATGCTATCACATGATAATTCAAGTAAGTAGCTAAGTGTTACTTCCTAATGCATACAATTTTATTCTCATTTATTGACAATTCCTTTAGCTAAAATCCACTTGCAAGCAAGAATCCATTTTCTTTGTTTGCTCCACCGCAAAAAGTTGTTGCTTCTAATTTAAAGATTGGTGGGGCATGGCAAAAATCTTTGTCATTCTGAACACAGACTTCTTTCATGACCATTACGAAAGCAAATCATCATAAAGTAATTACACAAACCACTAAATCAAAACTGGTATGTATAAAATCACTTGAAAACTACATACGTAAAGCACCACCACAGGAAGGCTATGTGGGTGAATATATTTTTCAAATATGGCCATCACCTCAGTATCTTGCCTCAAAATTTTTTAACTTTGCAATTACATGCAATTGTCAGACATGCATAGAACATGTTTGTCATATCAGAGACATCTTGCTACCCCATTTATATGCTTCACCCTATGGAAATATTTATGCATAAATTAATCTGAAATAATTGAAAAGTCTGTATGAGCAAAATACGAGACGAATCACGACTTTCGGCTTGAAATGAAATGCAGCGATTGACTTTTGGAGTCCTCATGACCTAAAAGATGCTACATTATATAAAATTGTCATAGCACTACACTCCTAAGTAAATAAAGATGTAACTTGTCTCCCTTTCAACTGCAACGTTAGAAAGGCTGACAGGGCTTCACAAAACCCTCCTGTGTTAGGGAACGGAAACTCCTAATGAGATTAGTTGGTGTGTGTGCAGACATTACTTAGCCATGACTAAATGGGCTCTCTTCCTGCAGCCAGTGGAAAATTCAGGGAACTTTTTCCCCCTGCAGCATCAGAGTCCCTCTAACCTTCAGCAAAGCCAGATCCAACAACAACTCTCCACTTTCTCTCCCTTTCTCCCTCTCTCTCTCTCTTTTTTTTTTTTTTTTTCCTTTCCCTTACAAACATTTTTTGTGTTTTTCTTTTTTTCATTTGGTGGTGGAAACTATCCACGTCGGCCAAGGGGGTCTGGGGGCAGGGGGTGGCTAAGAAAAGAGGGTGGGGGGAGGTCCGGGGAGAAGGCAGAAGACTACAAAGGAAACAGTAAAAAGGAGCAAATACATAAACCTGAGAGGAAAAAACCACAGAGTTTCTTTGTGAGCTGCAGTGACTCATTTTCAAGATGTTGTCTGCTGCCAGTTTCAAACCGGAAGCGCATGGCAATTAGTCTTGCTGTTTCCAGACAAGCCAGAAACTCTCCCGACACTTTTTTTTTTTTTCTTTTTTTAAAGCCCCTTCTGCAGTTTCTGCAGGAGCCTTCCCTTCCCTCCCCCCGCGCCCTCCACGGCCCCGCTCGGCCTCGCAGCGCCGCCGGGGACCCCGCGGCGCCCCCGCCGCCCTCACAGGCAGCGGGCGGCCCCCGCCGCCCCGAGCGCCGTACCCGGGATGCCGCTGGGAGGGGGCGGCCCCCCGGCACCGCCAGCCGGCACCGCCGGGGAGCAGGACGCGAAACGCCCCGGCACCGCCGAGGGGCTGCGGGCGGAGCGGGGTCCCGGGGTTCCCCTTGACCCCCGGCGCCTCCTTCCCGGCCCTGCCGCTCCTCACCCTCCGGCTCCTTCTCCCGCATCTGCCCCCCCCCCGCCACCGTCCGTCCCCTCACCTGCACCCGCAGTTCCCGGGAGGCGGCAGGGCCCCCGGGGAAACCCTCCACCGGGCCGGGGGGCCCCTGCGGCGGCGGGAGCCTCCTCGGGCATCCCGCCCCCCCGGCGGCCGCCCTCTGCCTCGTTACCGCCGCGCTGCCCGGGCCCGACCCCGGGGCAGGACCCCTGGGCTCCCCGGCCCCGTGCGGGGCTCCGAGCCCCCTCCCCGCGGTGCCCGGCACCTCACCTCCCTCCCGCGGGCTGTCCCCGCTGCCACCGCACCGGCGAGCGGAGCGCGGCCCCGCAGCAGCCGCCGGCCTCCCCTTCTCCTGCCCGCAGCCCCCCGAAACTTTGCGGGAGCCGGGGCGGGCGCAGCAGCACTTGTACCTACCCAGCGGCTGAGAGACTTTTCCGCTCTCTCCTGGTAGTCTAGAGGGAGCTGAGTAAAATTCCCTGATTCTCCATGCTGACAGTCTTCTGCAGGCTCTCTGTTGCTCTAGTAATGAGATCCTGATTTTGTTTTCCCTTTTTCCTTTTTTTTTTTCTTTTCCCCTCGGGCCGGTGTGTGTGTGTGTGTGTGTGTGTGAGCGCCTGCCCGTGAGAGGGAGCGAGCAGGAAGCCGGGGCAGTCAGACAGCGGCCCGGCTCACTTCCTCTCCCGCACTATTCCCCGGGCGGTTTGCAGTCTGTGTAAACAGCCTTTTCCTCCCCGCGCCCCTCGCTCTGGCCGCCGATGTGCAGCATGGCTGTAACACAAGACACACGCATAGTACAGCGGGCAGCGGTGACTCCGCCGGCTCGCAGGGAGCTCCGCGACTCCCCCGACCGCCACCCCTTCCTGTGCTACACCCCCAGGGAGGAGCTTCCCGCCGGCCGCCCCGGCTGCTCGGGCCAAAATGCACCCGCGTTTCCCCGGGGGACACCGGGGAGATGCTTATGAACCCCGTACGAGCGGTGCTTCGCCGTCCCGGAGGATGGTGACGGCTTTGGCCCTGGAGAGACGGCCGCCCTCGTCCCACCGTGCTGGGGCTGAGGTCACCGTGGAGGGGAGCGTTGGGCACCTCTGGTGGGGTCACTGCGGGCTGAGGGGCTGGTGGGATGCCGTAGCTCACTGGATGCTCGCTGGCCACCCTGCCAAGCTGAACCTCGAAGGGACGGCAAAGTACAGAAGCGGAGCAACACGGTACGACAACTTAAATCGAGGGAAATAACGTTAAAAATCAAGGAGCACTCAAATCATAACATCACGGAATAACGGGTTTGTTTGGTTTGGAAGGGACCTTTGATGGTCGTCCTGTCCAATTCCCTAGCAATGAGCATCATCAACTTGATCAGGTTGTTCAGAGCTACTGCTCCAACCTAACTTTGAATGTTTCCAGGAATGGAGCACCTCCACGTCTCTGAACAACCTGTGCCAGTGTCTTACCACTGGTATTGTAGAAAACATCTTCCTTATATCCAGTCTGAACCTATCCTCTTTTAGTTTAAAATTATTTCCCCTTTTCCTATTGCAAATCATCAAATACAAGCTGCATCTTGGAACTCCGCATCATATCTCAAGAGTCAGACCAGTGGTAGTTAGGTGACTGAGGTTTAGGTTTTGACCTTCAAGCTCAGATATAAACTGTTTGGTTTAATTTATTAAAAGGGACACATTTCCAGTATTAGGAGTTTATGTAAATTTTGTGTATTCTTGTGTCTCGTATATCAGCATTTCTAACTTTATTTGGAAATTTTCAGAGTGAGTGACATTATCTTCTGTCTGCTAGAACATCAGTGATGTTCAAGGCATAATACTTCAAAACCAAAACCGCTATTTCTTTTAATAGTAATGAGATTTATCATTCCAGCACTGTAACTGCTATTCAGACTGTTTTTGATGAGCACTGACATAGAAGCTGTGATTATTTTTTATCACTCTACTGGTTTGTTGCTTGCAATGTCATTGGGAACACAAGTATGTTTTGATGGAGTCAAAGAGATTGTCACAGTTGGCCACTAAGCAACAGTCAATAGCATCTGAACAGAGGTATAGGATCAAATTCAGTCTCTTGAGGAAGTCCATCAGGTTTCTTCCTTCTTCTCTTCTAACATGCCATAGAGAAGCAAGAATAACTTGGTACCAGCCCACCAAATAATGGAACTTTATTATTTTTCTTAAATCATTCCTTTCTAGAAGTAATTTTGAATTTCAGAATAGAGATATGAGGTCTGATAAATCATCATTTTGTGTTTTCTAAATAAAGAAGCATTAAGATCTTTAATTTCAGATAGTATATTTCCTAGATTAAGTGTACAGTGGATAAAGTCCTTGCTGTTAGCACTAGTTTAAATTATGAGGATTTTTAGGGAACTACAGCTGAAGACCCAGTTTTGCAAACAGGGCAGTCAGAGAAGTTTTTATGGTATCAAAATGAAGTGCTGGACTGACAGCTAGGAGTACCAGTATTCACCTTCTACATTTATCTTTTATTGTCTTTCTGACCAAGAGGGGAAGCAGATATACCACAGTTGCCTTGATCAGGTATTGGTGTGGAGATCTGAAAGAACAAACTCTCAAAAACAGTACAAGTCCTTTTCTTCTACAAATAACACTATGTCTCTAGAAACGTCTAAAACTTTTTTTTCCTCCAATTTCCTATGCTGTAACTGTTTACAGCACCATTTTTTTGTGGTTTTTTGCAACACAAATCTTTTTTTTTTTTTTTGTCTAATGAGGTAGAAACCTAAATAGGGCTGCCATGCTGGAGGTCAGATGACTACTGGATGAGGGCTCTTCATAATCACCCTACAAAAGCTGGAGTAAGAAGTGCGGAACTCATTTAACAGAATGAAGACACCAGGATGTGTTGGAAAAGAAGCAATTCAGAAAGCTCTGCAGGAAGTGGAAGAAAATGGGAGCTTTTGGCCAGGGCTACTGATCGTAGCACTATGGATGTCATAGGAAAAGTATTTTTGGAAGCTACATCTATGTCTTGATAAAAACACAGTGCTTTACAAATTATTGCTGAAACTCTCCTCTGCAATATCTGCCTGACTTGATTAATCTACACTTTGAGTTAACCTTAAGAATTATCTGATGCAAAAATACAAGATGATGAATGAGAAAAACAGTGTGTTTGTGTTGTGTAGGAGCTTTCTTCTGTTTTTCAAAAAACCTGTCAGTTGACATAGTTATTAAAATGCTGGTTATATTTTTAGCAGAGTCACTAGTCAGCTTCTGTGTCTCATTTCACATCCATTCATCAGCACATGATATCATTACAACTGTTAACTGTGAAGCCTTAGTTCTGTCCTCAAGCTATGAAGATCTGAGGGTTTAGCTTTGGAAATTGTTGTTCCTTGCTCAGATTTGGTCCAGACAGCAGCTGTTGTACTCATAAAGGACTAAGTTTAACTGAGACGGCTCCCCTTCGACCAGTAAGGCAGGTTACTGCTGCTGAGAGTCCTAATCTGATGGGTTCAGACAATCCTTGAACAAACATATGCACCCAGGATGTCTCTGTTTACCTAGAGACAGAGTGATTTGTAAAGGAGCCTGTATTTATAAACCACTCCTGCTGAAAAAATTGCCCCAAAGCATTCCTAAGAATAGTGACTATAATTCTGCCTCATTTTATTAGATTACATCAATTAAGAAACCAGGCTTTGTCTGTCTTTTCAGATTGTTTCTCCTGCATTTTTAAACTGCTCATAAATCTCATGTGCTGCTGTAATTAAACAATCTAAGAGAAGGAAACAAAAAAGTACAGGTAGATTTGCTGTCCTCTAGATCTCTGTTTAAAGCTCTTCAGGCTGAGACTCATAAATGGGTTGGTCTAGGTTTTAGTGTAATTTCAATCTGAGCCTTGAGTCCCTCCATAATTAAATTATTAAATTAAATTATATAATTGTAATGTCACTTTTTGGTATACTATTTCCCTTAAGTGTACGTAGATGCTTATAATCGCATGTAATTATCAAGAACAAAGTTGAAAGCAGTTGGAAATAATTGTTGTTTCATTTAATATTTTAAGTGCTAATATATTTAATGAATGCATACATTGTTTCATCTTCTCTAATAATTTTTTTATTTCTTTCTAGATTACAGGCTCTGCAGTGAAGAGGCAGATTTGTGTCTGCCTTTAGGACAATGAACACAATATTTCTGTGGGAGAAACACTCCTAACCATTCTCCTCTCCTATTTTCTAGCAATTCTACCTTGAATAACCACCTGACAGGTTACAGGAGAATGTCCAGGGAATTTTGGAAACTGGGTAAATGAAAACTAATTGCCTGAGCTAAAATGACAATCTAATTCATGTAAGATTCTTGGTTGCCATTCACAACATATTATTTAAATATCTTGCAAATGTTGCATCCATACTGATGAATGTGATGAAAGTTGCTCCAGGAGCTTTGGCTTTTCTCTTTCACACTCTCCTGTAGCTGAACCAGCACAAGTTTTAGAGCCAACAGCTTCATTATTGCAAAAAGCCCTGGGGGATCCACACTGCTCACAAAATGGTCAGGTCCTGAGTTTTATCTCATCTCACTGGCAACTTCCCTGGCAAGAAAAGTGCCGTGTGCAATGCCGTAGCTCCAGCATATAACACTGACTCTAAATCCATGGAAACTCAAGGGACCAGGTTGCACAGTGCTTCCCACAAGCATTTCTTCCCGGGCTTTTTGCTGGGCTATCCACAGTAAAATTGTGAACTTTAGAAGAGGGATGGCAGATGCCAATAGAACTGTGTTTGCTCTTGAGAAACTTCTTGTTCAAAGTTGGTTCAGATTAGTGGGAAAAAATTGCATGTTGCCATCAAAAGCTTCTAAACTTAATGTCACATTTTCTGAAACAAAGAAATTCTGCAAGTTTTAACCTAAAATATTTCCTGTCAGAGGCAGGAGAAGGGGAAAGTGCTTCTTCACACCATGAAACAAGTATACTGTACAGATGGTAGGACTTTGGCAGGGAAGCAGGAGCCTCTTCTGCCTTCCCAGGGACTTCTTTTTCCCTTAGGGAGCATGTTCTAGTCTCTCGTGACTGTCTGTGAATAAGATTTGTTGTTGAGTTGCAGTTAGAAATCTGCCTTCAGTCTTAAGAGAATGATGTTTTAGAGACCCCAAGGTTTTCCTCATCTCCCCTATCCAGCCCCGGAAGGCTGTGGTGCTTGATCAGGAAGGAGTGTTTGAGGGAAATGACTGCTTTTACACTCCTCTTCCTCTGGCACATTTTGCTTTCCTGAATGTTTTGCTTTCCCTGTGTGCTGTGGAAGACAGCACATGACCCAACATGTTTCAAGTAAAAGCATCATTGCGTGTACAATTTCATTAGGTTTGCCTTCTTAGTGAAAGGTTTATAAGGAATTACATCTTGTGTGCAGTATAATTGCCGATGATGGTTTTTTTGTCGTTTAAGGAATGTGGTGTCACTCTGTATTGAAGGAGCCTAGAGCATCTAATGAGCAACCCATGAAAACAGCGAAAGAGGATTCCATGAATCTCTGACTAACCATGAAGTCTAATCTAACTGCAAAGATTAACTATTTCAGGTTTCTCTCAAATGTTCCAATCTGTTCTACAGCAATTCCTTTTCCAAGCTAATTAATTAAAGGTCTGAGCTGGAACTATAGCTGGATTTTATTGGTCTCTTCCCCCTGCCATTTCCCATCTGTCTATTTTATCCTAACCTAATCTCTAAATATAAGTGATCCAAGGTAATTGTACTGACAAATATCACCATAGCATCTGAACATAATTAAACTGCTTTTACTGTTCTCAAATGCCTTTGGTCAAGTGGAGCACGACTCACTGCCACTTCTGCTTAGCCCACACTAATTCTAAAATTTTTAAATGGTGAATGAAATCAAACATATTTTACCTTCAACATGTGACCTTAGTTTTTATGTTTCCCAGTATGACACACATTTTGGGACACAGGCCTACTTAAAAATTTTCAGATAGGTGAAAATGACAATATTTTTTCTCTTCTAATTACTGTGTATTTTATTATAATGTTCCAATTAATGTATTTATTTTATTTTATAGTTACAAAGTTAATTATGCATGTTCTTGGTGATGTGCATTTTTTAATAAAATAACTGATGTTTTCTTAAAGCCCTTCCTGTTCTCATACTCTATAGCCATAATTATAAACCTCATATAAAAGACACTTTGGAAAAGCAAAGTCTTCAAAATGTTCAGTTTTTAGAAGTCAAAACTAACCCTTTAGCCAGTCATTGGTGCAGACCATAAAGTACACAGATTATCTGTTTCTTATGGGAAATGACGGCTATTAGCATAATTGTAGCTCCATTCTGCTTGCTAGAAAATCCTTTTTTCTAAGTCATGTTACACAAAAAAGTATTTCAAAATTAATGTGTCTTAGTACCTTTACTTTGCATGTTCATGTGCACTCCTTTTTCTTGAATGGTAATGGAGAAAGATTTTGGAAAATAATTCAAGGCATGTAATTTAGGACCCTGGTATGAATGATCCAGAGGAGCCTACTTCTCCCTGCTGACCATGCAGGAATCCTGGGAAGCTTCTCTAGATAACTCAGCCACCCTAACTGTGTGCTTAGGGTTAGAAGACATAGGTATGTCTTTGTTTCATATTCTGCCTTCTGTACAGCTAAAATGTGGAATCACTTTTCAGCTGCTAATGAGGAGATTTTATTTCCTATACATTTTAACTACAAGTACGAAAGGTTTTCAGTGTAGACAAACTCACACCTAAGTAATTTTAAAGTGACAGCATTTTGATCCCTCTAAAAACTCACGTGAAGTAGGCTTGCAATGCAAACTTGATCTTGTTCCTCAAAAAAATTTCCAGTTTATACATCTTTTATATACTCCCTTGCTGTGTAATAGAACATGACTACTGTCCTACCTGTACCTGAAACAGGCAAACTGAAAAGCTGATACCCATTATCCCAGCTGATACCCTATCATCACATGCTTGTGGTAGTTGATGTTCTAAGAGAAATGAGGATGTGCAACCAAATCTACTGTTGTGTGAATATTGCCTTGGCTCTTTTGTGCTCCTGACTGGGCGCTGTCCAAAGATGCCACATTTATATGGAAAGTTATTTTGATGCAAACCACAGGCTCCTTCATAGCCAGACTTAGCAAAAGGCCATAAACACAAGCTGAAGTCCATTATTACTAAACAAATTCTTAGGAGCTTACCATGTGCTCTGTGTTTTGCTTAACAAGAAATGTCTTCAAGCAACAACATGTTGAGGAATGCATTTAAGGCAGGTGGCTCAGGGTGCAGCTGCAGTAGGGCTGCGGGTTGAGCTCTGGGTGGCTGGAGCCCCAGGCAGGGGGCTGTGAAGTGCATAACAAAGGGCCCAGGCACCTGTGGCGCAGGACCAGATGCTCAGAGATGCGGCAGAAACCGAAGACCCTCAGACTTGCTGGCGCTTAGGCCGTGAGCAGATAAAAGCAAAGGGGCTCCTTTTCTGGGGTCCCTCCTCAGAGACGCCAGATCAGGTAGGTGTTTTGTTAATTAGTTATTGCACCAAGATGAAATTATTTTAAGGATCGTCTGAGACTCTGCTCAAGGAAACGTGGGGTTGAGCTGGTGCGCGTGTGGAGAGCGCGGCTGGGAAGGGGCTTCAGTCCCAGCGCAGGAGCTATGAGTGTGACTGCCAGAGTGGCGCCTGGATGCTCACACAGGGACATTCCTTTTTGTACAAGCCCATGGGAACAGCTAACATGGATGTATCCCACCACTGGCACATCCCACCTTGGCTGCTGTGATAGGACAGGTCTTTGGCTAAACCTTCCCAAACATATTTCAGCCACCTGCAACACTAGATTGAAGCATGCTCTTAAGCTTTGCTGAAGAAAGATCTTCCATCCTTCTGTAAAAGGTGTAGAAGTTATTTTAGGTTTCTTTTGGCTGTGGTGGATTCCAGAGGTCTGTTGAGGAAGTGTTCTTCAGGGGTACTTTGGTTAAATACCAAGTTTCTTCAAAGTTCTACATAGATTGTATTATAAACTTGTTAGTCTGACACTTGCTCATTCTGTTAAAAGGAGGATGCTATCCCAAATAGATTATTGCATATGTTACTCTTATAAAGTTTTCACAATTCATCTTAAAAATTGCTTTGAGATATTATTGCAATTAATATAATAAGAGAAATTGTAAAAATACTTAGACATAGAAATGTGTAGTAAACTATGCTGTAATGTAACTGTCCTTAAACATTTAAAAATAAAAAGGAAATGTTATAAAGTGTTAGTAAATTTTTTGGATACTGTTTATGTTTGAACTTTTCTCTGTTTTCCTGTAGAAACTTCCGTATCCTCTTCCTGTGTCCCTACAAAGTTTTGTACAATGCAGAACAAGAAATGCTACAGGGATTGTGCTCCACCTTTCTCCTTCCTGCTGGGATATCCTTTCTGTAGAGAAATGTAAAGTATGTAATATTCAAGTAAAAAATGTTATATAATTCTTTATCTCAGTAATTTTCTGTAATCTACAACATATCAAGCTGAGTGGCAGAAGTGCACCGCTATTTTTATGTTTTATGACATATGAATTTGTCAGTCAAAGGTAGCTAAAATCTATTACAAAGTTTCTTGTTTTCCAGAGTCTTATCAAGGGTTCATGTCTAAGCCAAACAAGACAAGGGTGGGTTGGGTTTTTCTCTTCATTGTTTCGACTGAATTAACAGGAAGGGGGGAGTGCTTTACCTGTCTGACACTGGAGCAATATTCATTAGCTCCCACTTTTCACTTGTCTGTCTGTCCAGACTGTCTGCATCCTTGGGGGAATTGTAGGGGAATTTCCTAACTCCCAGTAATAAATAAAGAAATTAGTAAAGGCCTTTATCCAAGTTCCAGCTCTAATTCATTCTAAAAGTTAATACTTAAAATAAAATAAAGGAACTGGACTTTAAAAGTGTAGGCAATGCTAATGGATGATGTTCCTGAGCAGTCAGCATAGGCTTTAACCATTTTACTCTTCCTCTGCATGTTGGAAGCCTGTTTTATAACCCTATGCACATATAAATGCAGATGTATATATTTGTGTTTCTCATTTGTATTATTCAGCAGTTGTTTCCTACCCATAGCAATAAGGCATGTTGCTGGGTATGATGATTGAAGAGAATTATTCCATCATCTGACAGGCAGGGAAGATCAGAAAACAAGCATTTTAACTGAAGTACATGTATGCTAAATAATAAAAAAATCCATGGGGCTGCCAAGCTAAAAACAATGTAAAAAGGCATAAACTTTAAAAGATATGTTGAGGTTTCAGACAATTTGTCGAAACACATAGCAAACAGTAAGTAGATGGTTTACAATTTACTTTTAAAATAATCCAGAACAAAACTCCTGCCTCTGCATGGATAAGATCTGCTGAGTTAAGTTCCCTATAGTTTTTTATTTTCCCTCTACCTTTTCTGATAATGTTTATATTTTATTGGGGTGGTTATCTTTCTTTTTGTGCTAAATACAAAAACCAAACAGAAAAAAGGGAAATGTTTTGACTTGCAGGAAATAATTAGCATGAAGAGCAAAATAACAATGCAACCAGCAAAATTCATTATTTCATGTTTGTGTCCTCACTGATTACCACATGATTAAGAAGTATACATCAATTTAACCTTTATTTTATTTATCATACCTATTTATATGATAATGTTCTTGTCTGGTCTTTACTTCTATAAAAATTATGCCTTTAATAATAGGCAATTTAGCACAAGGATAATACATGGCAAGGAATGGTCCCTAAAAAACCCTTGTGTTTAAAACTGATAAAATGAAACTGTAAATTAGGGAGTGGGTTTTTTTCTAATCAAATCACAAGATCACAGTTAGCAGTGGGAAGTGTAGTTTTGCATGTAGCAAATATTTATGATTGTGTTAGAGCATTCTGCTTCTGTGGTTAATGGATTTGATTCCAACTCCTGTTCTGCTCAGGCTCCCTCTTGTCTAAATTAACAGAACACTACTGAAATCATTGGTGTTACTCTGAATTTTCATTGGGCTAATTATGAAAAATTTCAGAGCCCTGTTGATGTTTCAGAAATAAATACTGGCTTCCCAATCCCAAAGAGACTGAAATAACTTTAACCCATTTTTTTAAAAAATTAGTCTTCTCTGAACACAGACCATGCAAGTGCGAGTTAGAGAACCAATGTGTGTGACTGATTTGCATACAGTTTGCATGGCGTCTGTCAGCTCTCCCTGCTAGCAGGCTCTCCCAGGTTTCCCACTTCGGCCAAACTGACCAACTTTAGATTCATAGAATCATAGAATGGTTTGAGTTGGAGGGGACCTAAAGATCATGTGGTTCCAATTTCCTGCCAAAGGCAGGGACACCTCCCACTAGACCACGTTGCTCAAAGCCCCATCCAGCCTGGCCTTGAACACTTCCAGGGATGGGGCATCCACAGCTTCTCTGGGCAACCTGTGCTAGTGTCTTACTGCCCTCACAGTAAATTCTTAGTAAAGAATCTTTTTCTAACATCTAATCTAAAGCTACTTTCTGTTTGAAGCCATTCCCCCTTGTCCTGTCACTGCAGCTGTGAACAAAGATTACCTCTCTAGCTTCCCCAAAGGCCCCCTTTAGAGAGTGAAAAGTTGTTATGAGGTCTCCTCCACTCAATCTTTTCTTCTCCAGACTGCACAGCCCCAATTTTCTCAGCCTATCTTCATAGGGAAGGTGTTCTGGTCCCCTTATCATCTTCTTTCCTTCCTCTGGACTTTCTCCAACAATTCATGTTCTTCTTATGTGAGAGGCCCAGAGCTGTGTGCAGCACTTCAGATGAGGTCTCACCACAGTGGAGCAGAGGGGCAGAATCACCTTCCCTCACCTGCTGGCCATGCTCCTTTTGATGCAGTCCAGGATTCCATTGGCTTTCTGGGCTGCAAGTTCACAATACTCAGTCATGCTGAGTTTTTTGGCAGCCATCATCCTCCTCTGCAGGGCTGCTCTCAATCATTTCTCCATGCAACCTGCAGTTTCTCTGGGATTGCCCCAACACACCTAGAGATTGGGTAGAGATGAACATTACTTTAAACTCCACAAAAAATCTGTGAAAATTAGCTTTTAGGAAGAAGACCCTGTTAATGCTACAATCAGGAGGAAGTGTAACTGAACTCAACAAGTCACAGACACCAATGAGTCCACATGATGATAAGGTATAAATGCCTTCATCATGAGTAGAGTCAATTGGAGTTTGCACTTATTAGGCAACAAAGAACTCCAGTCAGAAAAGGTAAAGCCATATGAAGCCAGACTTCACTTTCTCTTCCTTTCTGGAACAACTTGGTTTTTTGCACAGCTCCACAGAGATATAAATTCCTCTCTTCTTGTCTAACCCACACAAGAGGCTACTAGGCAAGACCAGACTGTCCTCAGGACCAGTGTTAGGCCAGTTAAACATAGACAGTCTTTAACCACCCTCTTCTTTGGTCTCTCTGGCTGTCCTGATAATCTTGGTTTGCCTATCAGAGCCTCAGGAAACCATATATCAGAGAGTTTACATAATTTTGTTCTGCTCTCTGGATTAACCCCAAAACCAGTGCAAACTGATCAATATCTTCCCCTAGAGGTTGCAGGCATCTTTTTTCCTTGAGAGCACCAGTGTAAAATCCCATCGTGATTCTAATGAGAAAAAAGTTTTATTTAAAATAGGTGAAAACTTGAAGAAATGTGTATTTTACCCTAATTTATTAGTTACATTTCTGATCAGTTTTATTAGATGAGACAGATAAGACCTGGGCTCCATGGAAATAGAAAGGGGCTGCTCTAGTGGAAAACTCATTAAAGGTAAAGAACAGTGTCTTGAATGTTTAATAGCTATTTCAGAGGCTGCATTTTCAGGTGTGTTTGTTTGTTTGAACCTCATTATAAGCATTCCTGAACAATTATTTCTTCACTCCAGAAAAACTGTTTCATTTCATTCAATTAAAAAAAAAAATGTGTGTGTTTCTGTGAGGAGCTTATTGAGGTAAAGACACAAAGAAAAGATGAGTGCCCTGTGTAGTTCTGAAAACTGTGAAGTCAGAATCATGACCTGTGTCTCCTGTGCAAGGTGTCCAAGTTGGGCATTTACCATGATGCTGAGAGAGTTCCTTTCCCCTTCCCTGTGCTTTCCCAATTAGTATGGTCAGCACGACCTCCATGCACTCAAGTGCCACTTCATTAAATCATGGCTCTAAGTCATATTTAGAGCAGGGCTACATCTGCCCCTTCAAGTTCCACAGTCTTCACTTCTCTCCCACAGCACAAACCTTCCTTTGAGGTCTGATACTTTCCCTGCTAGAGCAGAACAGCTGCCAAGTGAGTTTATGTTTGTGAAAAAACAAAAATGAGTCACAGGCAGAAGATTAATTTAATAATCTAGAAACAGATGCCCTCAAGGATGTGTGGTATAGAAGAGGAAACAGCAACTTCTATGATGCCTGTCTTTCTTCCAGCAAGAATCACCTCTGTCTTTCCTCACTGCAGCTTTGCTAGCTACTTTTAAGGTAGGACTTGTAGCTTAGAGATGTCTACACACAAAACAAATCTGGAATTGTAGCATTTTGGCCCTTCTTAATGAGTTTTTCCTCTCACAAGACTGCTTCATTTCCGTGGAACTGTACGGAAACAGAGGTGGTGTCTTTTTTCCAAGATGCTTGTTTGATGGCCTCTCTTCAAAGTTCTGCCTAATGTTTGAGTGGGTTCAAACAGGAAACTGAGATGTTCTGGGTCTCTTGGCAAGGGTTCCAGGAAGTGATGAGCAGTTATTGATAATGGTCCTTTGCTTCAGAAAAGGAGAACTTAGCTGTTTTAAGGTCTTTGCCGAATTGTGAGAGTATTTTTTATCTTTCAGGGGATATTACCTTGCATTGATTTGCATTGTCAACCTTCTCAGGTCTGGAGAAAAAGGTACATCATCTGTCTGGAAAATATCTGTTTGAGAAGGTAGAGCCCCAGATGTTGAAGCTAAGGCTTCTGGTGTTATCTGGGGGTTTTTTTCGGTGAAATTGCTTAGAAAAGGATAGGCAAACTCTGCAGGTAAAATATCAATCACACTGTCACTCTGCAACAGGTATTTGCCATTTGAGTGACTTCAAGCAAGACTTACACTGAGTCATCTGTCTGCAGATGACAAGGAGTCGTCTGTCTGTGAGATGAGGATGGGATTCTTCCAGAGCGTAGAAGAGAAAAAATAACAGGTGGAAAGGAGACTAAAGACATCTCATCTAGTATCACCAGCATCCTCAAATGCAGAATGAAAAATGTCTACTCCAGAGAGCTGTAAAGCAAACAGGGGAGGGGAGGGGAGGGGAGGGGAGAGGAGATTTAAACTGTGTTCAGTTATATTTAACAGTTTACACTACGTATACAAATATACTCATTTGAGACTTGTACCATCAAATATTTGTGAGTTATACACCCAGTGGATATTCTATGGGTTCACTAACATTAATGCTCATGCACAGGGTTGCTCTGTACTGATTGTGCTATTGTATGAGATTACAGTGCATTACTGCATCCAACATTAGAGGTTGCAGAAAATTATTGGTCTGTCAGATATGAACTGAAGAAATTTTAGAAATGTCTTTTTTGGGCTGTCATCATTGCTTAGGAAGTTTCATAAAGACCTTGTACTGGTGTCCTAATTTTAAAAGTTTGGGTTTTTGTTTTTTTTTTTTGTTTTTTTTTTTTTGTCAATGGTACTAATAAGATTTCTGCAAGTAAAATGATAACTGTTGTCACTTTTTTTTCCATTTTTTGACATCTTGCATATTATAAACGAAATTAATTTGAAGAATTAGAATCTGTACCTGTGTGCACAACATCTCACATATCTTAAAATTATGAAGAAGAAAATCAACCAAATCTCTGTTTTCTGTCAGACACATACTTGAGATTTTTGAGTGAGCCTGTATTTTGAACATCAAAATTCACTGAGAATGAGGATTCATTTCCTAGAGGGAATAAGAATTGTAGCTGTTTGTGCTAAGTGTTCAACAGATACGAATGAAGCCTCTAACCCCACAATTTTTCAGGTGTGGCTTTTACTGTTCTTCCTCAAAATAGTGAGAAAAAGAACAGTTTGTGTTATTATATTAAATTGATTAACTTACAGAACTGCCTGGGATGAATTTTCTCTTTAGGAGTTCAGTAGTACATCTTTCTAAACCTTTCAGCCTGGAAACAACTCACACACTGCAAGGGAGTCTATGTGGTGTTACTGTCTGGAAACTTCAAAGTACCCTCGGCCTCTGATTTATAGAAAATAAACAAACATCCTTTTAAGTAGCATGCTGATCAGCTGCAGAAATTATTTACTACAGCCTGTTTAGGGTAAGAATTTAGGAAATTCCTGATGAAGATAGCGGATCATCTTTTGAAGTGTCATCTTTCCAATTTTTTTTCAGCTATCATGCAGAGAATACCCTTCCCTAGGTAGGATTATTTTATTTGCTCTCCCCCAGTCCCATCAGCATTTATTTGGCTCGTCCAAATCCTCAGTCACTTTGCTCTTTTCATTTATTTTGGGTTTTTAGGCCTATGACGCTGTATTTTCACCTTACTTTTCACTTTTCCAAGTGAGTTGTTTCCATATTTTGAGGATACGTTAAAAAAAAAAAAAAGTATTACAGGTCTGGCTTTTATTTTATTTTATATTCATATTTAGGTTTTTTCACATGTGCAAGTATTCTGAGGGAATACTTGGGGGTTTCTTTTTTCATTAAAAAATATCTCCAATTCTGTTCCTGTGGATTTTAAATATTTTCATGTTCAGTTATCTGCAAAATAAAATTAATCTTCAACTCAATATTTTTTCAAAATAAAAAAGACTGGCTTTAGGAGGCAGACAGGAAGTTATGCCTTTTTGACCCAAAGAACTAAGAGGAAGGTTGGGAGGAAGATGATAAAGAAAAAGCAAAGGAGAATACAATTTGTATGCACTGGTCATGGATGTCAAAAGTTTTGAATTATCCCAGTAGGAGGTACTTGGGGAGCAATCCCAGGCAGAATGTGGAAACATGTTGTAGTGCACCACACTTTATTGACTTTTTCTCCTTGTTCCCTGGAAATGTAACTTGGATATAGCTATTTCCAGACACCTCACAGAAGACTGGGTCTTTGTGATCCTTTCAACTGGTTATTTGTGAAATCAATGTTTATGGGGACAGATTACTCCTGCACAGTATTGTCAATCTAGGAAGTGTACATTACTGTGGAAGTGAAAGCCTCAGCTATGCAAATACTTGGGATCATGATTTCTTTTCTGTGCCTTTGTTTTTTTCTCTTTCTTATTTCATACTTTTTTTCTTTTTTCTTTTCTTTTTTTTTTTTTTCCCTCCCTGTATTCTCTGGTTTGTGGGTTTTTATCTTTTGTTTTTGATCTGTTTATCCTAAACTATTTATATTTATGCTTTTTTACATCCCCCAGCCCTCCTCATAATTTTTCAGTGCCTATGGGAAAGGAAAATGGGGCAAAGCTTGTCTTTTTCCATTCTGCAGATGAAAATCCAGAGGTTGCACACAGAGAGATTCAGAGAGATAGGGGAAGGAGTGCTGTTGCTATGGGAGTCTTCTTTGCTTCCTCTCTTCTGCAAGAGCTTATCCTTAGTGAGTCCAGGGGACTCGAGACAGGAAAAGGCTCTGAAATTCTTGCCAGAAGTAGAAAACAGGTAACTTGATCCTCCTTTTATCCCACAGAAACCTGAGGACAAATGCGTGTGCCCAGTAAGTGTGACAGCAAGGCAAGAAATTAGAAACAGTCCCGTGGATAAGCAGGCTAAAAGAGAAGAATGGGCAGAGATGCCAGGACTGCAAATTTGACATCTCCTTGGCATGTCAAAGGACAGGGAAAGGCAAAGAATTGTGCTGACCCCCTGTTGCAACATGTACAGGGGGATGGTGACATAAAGCCAAAATGTACAGGTGGATGGTGAGAAAAATTTTTCCCAGAGCCAGGGAGCTGAGTCTCACTGTCAGTGTGCCCCAGTGCTCCTCCTGGCCTGGGGCAGCTGAATGCAGAGTCCTCCTGGGACCTTGGATCAGGCAGAAGGGTGTAACTAGTAAAGCAAAGTGGTAAATGTAGATGGACATTTCTGGTAAACTTGGCAATATTTTCAAAGTCTATGTCGTGACAGTTTATGCTTTGCCATAGATACGTGTCAAACTCATCTTTGATTTGCACTGTGCAGCAGCTAATGATTTGCTTGTACTAGCAAATCCTTAGCTTCTGCATAGTGCAAAGCTCATCTTTAATTAAAAGATAATCCACACATACTGAACATTTGAATTTGTGACCCTTACAGTTATTAAAACAAACATTCTTACATCTGTTGTGTTCGAGTGTTATTGGAGCTTTTGTTTTCAGGCACTTACACCAGGCAAATCTGAGCTTAATAAATGTCTGAAGACTGATGAAATTGTGATAGAGAGGAATTTGGTTCAGTCTCTTCAAAATCAGGATATAGATGGGTGTAATAGCCCTACTTCATATTTGCATGGAGAGATGTACACGAGTTTCTCTTATATTTAATTACTTCATTGTTTTTATAATATTTGACAACTTTTACATACACTTGTCCTCTTAATATCTTCCCAGTACATCTAAAAATCAGTAAGATGTAAAGCTGCTGATAATCTGAATTGCGTGTTTCCACTTAAAATCTGCATTCCTTTTTGAGATCTTTTGATTTTTTTTCTTTAGAAATGTCCCACCACATTTCCAGTATACCTGTACTTAATGCTCTTTCATTTCCTTTGTCTAGCACAAGATGCTGTTATTCCACAAAGTCCCATGGAGAGTAGGGGGAAACAAAGAGAGAGAAAAAAATGTTAATTTAGGAAGTAAATCACTCAGTGCTTTATCCCAGCATCCTGTCCTCCTACTGCTTTTCATATGACCTTTTTCACTGCTCAGAATTCATTACTATTGTAAAAACCATGGTTATGTTTCTTTAAAATTTTCAAGAAATCCATGCCCTGTTTTAAAATAGATGGCATTCACAAATGACAAATCATGCTCTCTTTGAAATCCTTTTCCTTCAGGAGCAAGTCCAGAAGTTTGCTAATTAGACCCACAAAACCAAAACACCACAGCAATAATGCTGTGCAGAAGGAAAGGAGAAGACATCATTATCACTCTTTTATTTACCATTTCACTTCAGGACAGCACAGGAACCCTAATCAGCTCACAACTACGTTGTGTCAGGTGTTGTACACTATAAACAGCAGTTCCAGCTTCAGGAAATGTGAAATTTGTGAATATATTTATATCCAGGTTTGTGACCTCCTGGTAACTCCTTTCATGGTTACCTGTACAAACATTAGTGTAGGAATCCAGAAATGTTTGCTGCAGGATACAAACACCTGTGGTTTTCTTCGGGCTGGAGCCCAGTATAGTTTCACTTCCATAGAGTAATAGCACCTTAGTGTAAACAGAGTGGAAAAAAACCCAAGACACTTTGTGCTCTTTAAATTAAAGATGCTTTATACATAGATATGCTTACTGAAAGGCGTTCCAATGAGGCATAATTACGTGGGTATCTTTGTAATATACCTGGGTCAATGCTAGTGTTAGAAAGTTCTTATTCTGTGGGTCAGCACTGCTGCTGTTTGCAGCCTGACCTGCCAGTCTGTAATGAATCAACCTGCAGAAGAGCCAGACTAACCTGTATCTGTCTCAGCTTTCTTAATTGCAGACCGCAAGCACTGATAGAACCTAACATGTTTGCTCAGTCTAGACTGAGCAGGGAAATGAAGGAGCACATTGAATGTGCCCTTTGGGAGCACCTTCAGATCCTTTTAAGGAGGTAAAGTCTACATATGGCATCAGAAATTCAGACTGCATACAAAAGCAACACGTGCTAATAAATGACTCCTTAAAAGAATTTAAATTAATACCAAATAATCAGATTTGTGTGTGTTAAAGTTTGGGAACACATTTAGCATCTCTGGAAAGTGCTGGCTAGACTGTCCACCACAAATACGAGCAGCAGGTGAGACACTTCCACCTCCCTTGTCCTGTCCTGGAGGGGACAGGTGGTTTGCTTGCTGAAATGAAACCAGAGCTGCAAAGGGTGGAATCAGTGACACACCAAGTCATCCTGTCCCCAGTGTCCCTTCCTGCACCTCCAGCTGCTGCAAGCAGAGGCATGCAGGAAGAGCCATCCCAGCTGACTGGCCAACAGAGGTGAACCCACGACCTGAACCTGTGATCACATCACCACCACGAGGAATGTTCAGGCAGACAGGCAGGAATGTGAGCCCACTCCTCCAGAGAATAGGGTGAGAAGAGCCCTCTGGGCTGCGGTGGGACAGGGCTGTGGCTTCTCTCTGCTGGGAAGCTGGGCACTCCATTTTACTACAGCTACATTAAAAATGGCAGCCAAGGCCAAGTGCTGGGATATATTCACAATCCAGGCAGTGGAAAGTGTGCTGCCTTGTGGAATGAGGCGTGCCTGGAGCTGAGGTTGCTCATGGTTTTGCCTGGCATCCAACTTGGGCACATATTTTGGGCATGGAGACACACCTGTCCTTTTTCCTGTGATTTCCACAGGGGGACCTTGAAGGTCTTTCAAAGAGTCCTCAGAGCAGTTGTTTCAGGGCAGCACCAGCAGCTGTGGGAAAGCACCTTGATGGGAGCATTCCACTCAAAGCAGGAAGCCTGGAAGAAGGATCTTTGCAGCCCTGGTGCGCCCATCTGTGCCAGCCACCAGCACTAGCCACTATGGGGCCCCTCATGCTGCAGTGAAGCTGGAAGCCAAAGGAAGGAATTCCTGACTTGTCCTGAATCCAAAAATCTGAGATTTTAAATAAAAATAAAAAAAAACTTTAAAAAGCAGTTAGCTACTCTCAATTGAGTTAATAATTGATGCATTTTCCAGGCTTGTCTCGTCTGCCAGAGAAGAGGAAGCAATGTCCCTGAAAAACTTCAATTTTCACGTGTTACCTTGGCCCATGGGGTTACAGAAACAGCCTTCCACCTGGGATAACCCAGGGCTGCTCATCCTGTGAAAACACGAGCAGCCAACTCCCCTGTGTCCCTCTCCAGCGCCTGGGCTCCATAGGCATCACTCTGGAGGAGGCTTTAAAGGGTTACCAGGCTCTGAGAGGGAAGGGTGGGGAGCGGAAGGAGCAGGAAGGCGCAGGGGAACCGCAGTTCTCTTACAATCATCAGATCAAGTCACAGGGTGGAGGAGGATTTTCCAGATCCTCTGACCTTAAGGTTGGGGAGTGAAAGGAAGAGGAAGCACATTTGCACAGATCCTCTGTCAGAGCTTCCTCAGGGAGGGGCTCGGCCCTTCTGGCCCTTTGCTACATGCAGGGCCATGCACACACATACGCACAGCTAAATAAACATGGGAGTGAAGTTCAAAGTAGGCCCATGAGAGAAAACATAATCTGTGGGAACCTGTAATTAACCCTTGTGCTCACCAGCCCATCATATCTTAAACATTCAGTGTGTAACCAGACATAAAAGAAGATTTTTGCTGGGTAGCGGGAGCACCTTGCAGGCTTATGAGCCATTAAGCCTGACTATGCCTTTGGGCAGGAACTTGAGCAGAAAAGTAGGGAAACTGAGGCATAAAGCATAAATTAATTGCTAGGATCACCTGGAAGTCCTGTGGTGGAGTTAGACAGGTGGCAGAAACCCCATAGTTCCCCACCACCAACTTTGTGCCTGATTCAATGCCTGTTGAAAACACAAGGAGATTTTTATTGACTTTGATATGTTTGGCTTAATCTCTTCAGCCACAAAGACATGATCATTTGTATTTCATTAGTACTTTGTGCCTGATTCAATGTCTGTTGAAAACACGAGATTTTTATTGACTTTAATATGTTTGGCTTAATCTCTTCAGCCACAAAGACATGATCATTTGTATTTCATTAGGCACCTGTCCTGCAGATATCTGAATCCTCATCATGGGTTTCTAAGACAGTAAGACATACTAGAAATAGGCCTGAGAAAATATTTTTTTCTCAAAAAGTGATTGTCAAAAACAGCAATTCAAAGGCTTGTTAATAATACAACCAAATCTCTCCTATGTTTTTCTCCTTTTTCTCCTCTTGGTCATGTTTTATTTTTTTTCCCCGCTTCATTTTGTTTTCAAGCTACAGGAAGTTTTAGTATGGACCATTTTAGATTAGATGCAGGATTCAGTGGGTGAGACCTTCCCTTCAGCAGATTTCAAAAATGTTATCACTGTGAAGAGGCTGTCAGAGCTGCAAAATTGACCAGTAGTTTTTGTTTCCTAATTCTAAATAATTCCCCTCCTGAAGAACATTAAAAAGAATAACCAAGCATGCAAGCAATTAATCTTCTTACAGTGGCAGATGAGCTGCCCAAAGTGTGAAATTCAGTAAGAGCTCTTTTCGACAAGTATATTTTTTCTGTTGCACACACCACAATTGTGTGTGAGTGTCTGCAGCAGTGTGGTCTGCTGGAAAATGAGCCAGCTGAAGGCAGCTGAAATGTTTTCTGGACTCACTAAGGTAGCTTGTCAAGGGTAGCAGCCATGCTGCCATCTCCACTGATTCTGTGGCTGGATTTTCATCTTAAGTGGGAAGGCAGTTCAATGTCCTTCGCTGTTAGTCTGATCACTTCTCAGCACTTGTTCATTGGTTGTCAGTCTTTTTTTGACACCTCTAAGCCATTTTTTCCCTATCCACCTGTACTCCTGCATCGCTTTCTTTTATTGCTCCTATGATGGTGGTACATAAAAATAATGAAACTCTTCTAATGACCACACATTTTAATCTTTTGGCACTGGGTGATGTTTACACAGCATTCTGTTCACCATAACAGGGAAGAAACAGACCCTTTAAACAGCGATTTACAAACCCTTCAATCTGTCATTTTTATATCCAAGAATCACTGGGTCTGACAAATGAGCCAACACATCTGAACATTGGTACATTCTGTATTTTTGATGTTTCTTTTCTTCCAATCATCAGCTTTGATTTAGACTATGTATTTTTTCCTCATTCGTTTGAGTACTTCACTCCTGTGAAACAGATAGTGATATCTGTCGACTATTACCTTCTGGAAGTGTAAACTTTATTCCTGCAAGCTAAAAAAAATGGCAAAACCCAGTTCTGATTACATATCACCTCTTCCCATTAGAAAAAATGCACAACTTGCACAGATAAGGGGACCTAGACAGAAGGAGGGCATTTAATGCTGTCTCCTTCAGAGACAACTAAAATCTCTTGCCTTTCTGGTTGAGAGCTGAAAGGGCTTTGCCATTAGGAGGTCTGCTGGTACTGAAACCCAGGTGCCAGCACACCCTGCTCACAAGTGGATTTCTGTGAGACATGGTATAAATACAGCACTTGAAATCCTGGTGAGTGGCCTCTTCCAGGTCATCCCCATCCAGCCCTATCTTGCAGGAAGTCTCCAGGGTGTTCAGTACAGGTCTCCTTCAGGAGGCTCCAGAGTGAGGAAAAAATGGCAGGAATTGGCTGTCTTAGACTGAACTCAATGCATGAATGGTGACATTCACACAATCTTTCTGGAATATGCAGCACAAAAATTCAGCATCATCTCCCAATGTATCATTAATCAAGATGGCATCA
Organism: Pyrgilauda ruficollis; assembly: GCF_017590135.1. Lineage (NCBI taxonomy): Eukaryota > Metazoa > Chordata > Aves > Passeriformes > Passeridae > Pyrgilauda > Pyrgilauda ruficollis. Next base: position 2,363,072 of record NW_024524600.1, read on the forward strand.
AGGCATCGTCCCAGTGCCTTGATGCCATCTTGATAAATGTTACACATATGACCTAAGTATCTATTATTGAATGTTGACCTATTTAGACTCCTGGATTCTTCTGAATAACCCCAATATTCAAGACAGCTAAAACTTCATGTTCACTTTGTAGCTGCTGAGAAAATTGTAACCCTGTTAAATCCTGCCAGCTGGACTTCTGGACACAGTGTCAGAATATCTTTAGCACCAGCAATTCATCCAGTAGCTGCAATTTGTTGTAGGTGTACCTGTACTTCCACACTGGTAAAAAAGCTCCCTTTAGTCCTTCCTGACCAGGTCATGCCTTTCTGTCTGTAACATCACCTGGCTTTAAAATTTGCATCCTCTTGGAGCACCAATGTTATTTCCAAGAGGAGGAAAGAGCCAGGACTAGATTAAACCATAGCCCTTACTACACCAGAGACAGGAACAACTGCAGGGCTTGCAGGAGGAAACCAAAGGCAAATCTAATTTCTTTAACTCAGCATTCCTTTAGTGGCATTTTGGGCATATAACAGGAAATTTCAAGCAGTAATACCCCATTGCCTACTCCAAAGCTTAGTCCTACGGGTGAGGGGAGGAGGAGGACAGATAGTCTCTTTTTTCTGGAGGCTGGTATCCCTCCTGCCTTCTCCTGGGGAGGCTTTCCTGAACCTGGTGTCACAGGCTGTCCCATCAGCAGCCTCTGCAATCATGCTGGATTTCCTCTCCCATCTCCATTCCCACCTGGAAGGGGGCACAGCAGGATGGGATTCCCACAGGAGGACTATGTGATGTGAATGATCTACTGTGAAAAGCAAGAACTTAAATTTTTAAATGCAAAGCTAAAATGAGCTCGGTGCTTTCTCCACAAGGTGAGGAAGAAAAGATTCCAACTTGTCAGTTGCATGTTTTTGCTCTGCCTTGTGTGAATAGAGTAGTCATATTGGTCTTGCTCAAAGGCTCCCAAGAGAGGCCAAAACTAAGTTACAACCAATTTTTACATTTCAGGAAGGACAGGTGGTCTTTCAAGCAAAAGAATAAACAGTGCTGCTGTTCCCATCTTGAGCTGCCACTGGAGCAACATGGCAATGTCTTTTCATAAACCATCCTCTCTTTACTTACTAAATGGACCAGTGCTCTCACAGGAAATCAGACAGCTTGTGCATTGGGCTCTGTGAAGCTTGCACACCTACCCTATCTTGTCACCTGGCAAAAGCACTCCACTGAATATGATCACAGTTCCTCTGCATGGGGTCCTTTACTTTCTGCCAGTTCATGAAGTTTTTAATGCTATGCAGGCAGATATTTGAGGCAAAATCCCATATCACATTTTAGAAATTATTTGTTTGCCACTCCAGGGTCAGATGTCTGCTGCTACCTGAGCATTTTGAGTTACAAAAAGTGGTGGACATGGCTTAGAGGCCTTGTGTTCTTAAATAATTAGCAAAAATACTATTATGGTATTGAAATTTTTTTTTTTTTTTGCAATGCTTTCTGCTTTCCACTTGATTTCATATGACCTATCTCAGAAGGGTACAGAGCAATCTTCTAATTGTGAGGTAAAATTCTAATAGTATGGTCAAATCTTCTAGTAGTCCAAGCTCTGTCATAGTGGTGTCATAGTACAATCAGTTATAGCTATCAATCTGGATATCTGAGATAAGCCTTAACATCTATTTGGGCATAATTTCTGAGAGGAAGAGGGAAGTGTCTGGGGAAATCCATCTCTGTGAATCCTCATTGCTCCTAGATTTTCTATTCTTCTTATAAAAAAGTATTGTGACCCAGACTTGACTACAAAATTTCCATTCCTAGTGGAACACCTGGCTAGCAGCTTACTTCTCAGGAGCGGCTGAAGCATTTAAAGCTGCTCCTGATGAAGGAGCAGTGCCTGGCACCCATGTCAGTGGGTAGAACTGGCTGGGGGTGCCAGCAGGGCTGCAGAGGAGGGACACAGGCCAGCCCCCCGCTCAGGCTCACTGGTGAGTGCACTCACACCGAGGCAGGAGAAGGCAGCAGCAGCCCCAAACTGGGAGTGTGCTGGCAGACTGTCTTCCTGCCCAGCTGCTGGAAAGGTGGATGTGATGAAGCAAACTGTCCTGCCCATTAAACCCACTGGTACAGCAATTGCAGAGTGAAGGTCAGCCTGAGCCACAAAGGTGGGACACTAGGATGCCATGGGTTTATTTATCTCGTCACAGGAGTGGAGGATAATGTTAAAATTTGAACTGTACTGGTCTCTGCAAACACTATGGTTCTTAGCTTGTGATTTCCATAAAAAATATCTTTCATCTTCCTATTGTTGGTTTGTTGATTTGGGTTTTTTTTAACAGATGGGAACACTTGTATATTGGCATCAGAAAGGATGGGGAATTACTCTGTAGCAAGAGCCAATAATTAATGAATTGATCAATTTTTGTTTTACAGGGTAGGGAAACAGGGGAGGAAGTGCTATATGTTCAATTAATCAAATGAACTAGCAGGTTCAACTTTGGGGAGTGTTTTATAGTATACATTACCATTTAATTAAATGGCACTAAGGTGTGTTTCAGATTACATCAAATTCAATTTAATTTCCTGCAAGCAGTCATGATGAAAATGAAGGCAAAATCTGATTCTATTGATATCTCTTGCTCTAACCTACTGGACAGCTCCTCAGTGGATAAATGACAGTTTTCCTTAGGATAGCTGTATGTGAACATCATCTAAACTTACACACTGTGAGGTAATGTCTTGCTCATGTAAATGGCTTGACTGCATGCCTTTGGGACATGTTTAGGACGTCATCTGAGTGCATGCACAGTGTGTATAGCTTACTATGTGATGCTGAATTTTTGTTGCTCTTCGGTTTTGTTCTTCTTTTCTTTCAGTATTGCCAAAATCCATGATGATGACTGATATTTTTCCAAAAGCAGAAGTGAGTCACTTTTTAAAGTGGTTGAAAACTAAAGATGGGGTGGGGGTGTATGTGGGTGTGGGGGCAGGAGAAATTAGTTCTGCAGGCTTAAGCAGGTTCATTTTGCCACTTTGTATCAGTGTTCAGTCACTAACACGCCCTTCATCTAAGGACTGAATCTTACAATCACATTCCCCTAAAGCATAAACAATTAATATGGCTGTGTGAATGAGGGGGCTTGAACTAACGTAGGAATGCATTGCAAAGTAGGGATGTACCTAAGTATATTCTAAAGTGCTCACAGCTTTAATGAAATTCTTGATTGTTGGCCAGCCACTACAGCACTGAATTATTATTATTTCATATTCCTCTCATTATAAGAAACTCGAGTGGGTTCACTTGCCTTAAATTACACAAAGTGAGTAGTTCTTCAGTTCTTGTAGTATCTGCAGTTTCTGTAGTGCACCACCCCCGTCAGTCTGGAAAGGAGCATAATCTGTAGAAGGGAAGGAGCACAGCAGGTCAGGGCCAAGCTGAAAAGAGCTAGGACAAAAACTACTCAAGATACGCTGAGACCATGTTAGCTCCTACTTGCTGATGTTAATTTGTAATTTTCATGAGCGCTATGATCAAATAAACTCGCAAAAACATAATCCAGATTGCTGGGGCAGAGGAACACTGAACACAGGGCTTTTCAAACATCCTGTGTATTATTGGCCCAGAGCCATTGCCAGCTGCAACATTTTTCTGTTACAGAGATGAAATTGCTGCTCCTGAATGCACACAAATATTTAAACAACCAACAAAATGTAAGGATGTAAAAGTAAATCAGCCTTTTGGCAATATATCTTGACAGGAGAGCAACAACCTAGTAAATCCCATCTAACTTTTGGCAGAGCCTTAGTCCTAATGCTGGCCTTTAAAAATACATTTATGTATAGATTTGATAGCAATCCCAACATCTTGGGTCTTGGTTTTCCTTTCACCAAGTTATTACTAACACAGCACATTTGACATTACTGTTCCGCTTCATCCAAGATGTGCAAAATAAATATTCTCTTTCATTTACATTGAGTAATACCTAGAAATAATTTGCATTTACAGCACCTTCTCTTGAAAACTGAAAGCACTTCATAAGTAGGAGGATCGGAGCCCTTTAATACTTCTGAGAGGCAGTGTATTATTTTCCCTATTCAAAACTACAGAAGCTATTGCAGAGAAAGTGTCACATTTGGTGTTATGGCTGAAAGAGAAAGGCAGAGCCTTGAGGAAATGTTGAGCCCCTTGAGTGCTTTTGCCGCAAAACCACCCAGCAGTAGATGAGAAAACTGCGTGCACCATAAAAAGCATAGTCACTCTGAGTGAAGTCAGGAGCAGTACCTCTGAGATACTAAGCCATTTTAGAGTCAAAGGATTTTTATGGAACCTGTTCATTTGAAGTACTTCTCATTACGCATTTTGAGTCAGATTCAGCCTGCTAAATAGAGGGGGAAAGTGCTAACTCACATTAAGGGAAAGGTCAAAACAGCACAGAGTAGCAAATGTGGGAAATAACCAGGCTGTCTACAGCTCAGCCCAAGGAATGCTGATAACTGGAGACCGCAGTCCTCCCACCCCGTGTGCCTCAGCAGACTCCTGCTGACTTGATGCTCCTCACGGCGGCAAAGATCTTCTCTCACAAAGGCACTTTATGGCCCCAAAGTGTTCACAAGGCTCCCTCTTCTGCACCGCGAGGGTGGAGGGAGCTGGGCTGGTACGAAGCCGGGTTTGTGCCATCTCTGTGTCTTGTGACAGGAACCACAGCAATACGTTGCCTAGTAATGATCTTTCCAGGGACTCAAAAGGCTTTATAAATTTTTAATGCTCCAAATTCATTTTCTGATAGCCTTAATACAGGTTTATGATTTCAGTCTGTGAAACAATAGCTGGTGCATGTTCCCAGTTATTAAGGCCCTACATTTTTTTTTTTTGTTTAATTTTCAGTAGTATCTTTATTTTATGTGAAGTTGCTTTATGAGCAAGAGACCTGGCAAGTTTTCTCAATCTCAGCTCACTGTTCTGTGCTGTCCACAACACAGGGTGATTCAGCACATTTGACATTACTGTTCCGCTTCATCCAAGATGTGCAAAATAAATATTCTCTTTCATTTACATTGAGTAATACCTAGAAATAATTTGCATTTACAGCACCTTCTCTTGAAAACTGAAAGCACTTCATAAGTAGGAGGATCGGAGCCCTTTAATACTTCTGAGAGGCAGTGTATTCTTTTCCCTATTCAAAACTACAGAAGCTATTGCAGAGAAAGTGTCACATTTGGTGTTATGGCTGAAAGAGAAAGGCAGAGCCTTGAGGAAATGTTGAGCCCCTTGAGTGCTTTTGCCGCAAAACCACCCAGCAGTAGATGAGAAAACTGCGTGCACCATAAAAAGCATAGTCACTCTGAGTGAAGTCAGGAGCAGTACCTCTGAGATACTAAGCCATTTTAGAGTCAAAGGATTTTTATGGAACCTGTTCATTTGAAGTACTTCTCATTAAGCCAGAGTCAGATTCAGCCTGCTAAATAGAGGGGGAAAGTGCTAACTCACATTAAGGGAAAGGTCAAAACAGCACAGAGTAGCAAATGTGGGAAATAACCAGGCTGTCTACAGCTCAGCCCAAGGAATGCTGATAACTGGAGACCACAGTCCTCCCACCCCGTGTGCCTCAGCAGACTCCTGCTGACTTGATGCTCCTCACGGCGGCAAAGATCTTCTCTCACAAAGGCACTTTATGGCCCCAAAGTGTTCACAAGGCTCCCTCTTCTGCACCGCGAGGGTGGAGGGAGCTGGGCTGGTACGAAGCCGGGTTTGTGCCATCTCTGTGTCTTGTGACAGGAACCACAGCAATACGTTGCCTAGTAATGATCTTTCCAGGGACTCAAAAGGCTTTATAAATTTTTAATGCTCCAAATTCATTTTCTGATAGCCTTAATACAGGTTTATGATTTCAGTCTGTGAAACAATAGCTGGTGCATGTTCCCAGTTATTAAGGCCCTACATTTTTTTTTTTTGTTTAATTTTCAGTAGTATCTTTATTTTATGTGAAGTTGCTTTATGAGCAAGAGACTTGGCAAGTTTTGTCAATCTCAGCTCACTGTTCTGTGCTGTCCACAACACAGGGTGATTCAGGTCTTGTGCAAATGAATTTTAGAGTGGGTTTAACTTCTGAGCTCACTGTGAAGTGGCTCCTCCTTTACACCACGGTAAGTGCAGGACAAGGATCAGGCTATTGATATTTACAGTTTATATTCCCTAGGAACAGTGTACCAGAGTCTAGCTCTGTGATATGGGTAGTGAATATATCCATTCTGCTCTGCTCACAGGCATTAATTTCCTGTAATATAATTTTTAAAGTAGTTCAGTGAAAAGAGATTTTTTTATTTTCTTTTTGATCTTTCTTAAAGCCCTATTACTACTTTTAGTTACTGCTGTTTTACTTTTAAGGACAGAAGGCAGACTGCTTGAGCTGCTTAAGTCTCTTTTTTATCACTCCAAGTTAGCACAGCTTGTGTCAGCTGAGATCCTAATGCAGAAGAGGGCACCAGAGGCAGGCACCAGGCACCCACCCCCGTCTCTTTGTGGCATGGTTGTTCCTGCTCTTCCCAGGTTTTTTGTAATTTTAGCCCTGCTCCAATTCCATCATGGACTCACTGGCACCATAAGGTCTGCAAAATCAAGAGTCTTTGCCTCTGCCTGTGGCACGTCAAGACTCCAGGCCCCACCATGACCAACATGGGTCAAGTGAGCAAAGTTAGATACAGTGCCAGAGAACAGAGTACACAGGAGCAACAGAGTACACAGGTGGGGAAAAAGAGCTTGTCTTCATCTGCCTGGCTGCAGCAAGCTGTGAAGAGGGTAAGAACACAGGGAGAACATTGGTGCTGCATGTCTGCAGCACAGCAGGTTTGCTCCTGCCTCCTACACAAATCACATGTGGTGGCAGTTTTCCCTCTGTCACCGACAACCTCTGGTCATCATGGATGAAAACTCCTTCTATTCCCCAAGGAGGAGCAGTTTGGATACTCTGCCATGGGCACTAAAATGTTCATGGAGATGGTTGGTCTTCTCCTATCTGAAGGTCCTACATTGGGGTGCCCTCTGCAGCTTTCCCTTTCCTTTACCCTTCTTTCTTTACATCTCTTCCTTTCTCTTCATAAGAAAACTTTACAGAGGAAAATGCATGTGTTAGGCAACTGCTCATTTCCATCAGTGCTTCTGGAAGAGCTCATGATTCCTTGTTATTTATCTAGTTTGTGTCAATTAGAATGTGGCACTTGTGTTTGAATGGAGAGAACAAAATAAGTAATGGTATGATGTGTTAGGCAGTTTGTCCTCTTGAAGACATAAGGAGGCTGGTTACTGCTGGGTCATTGTTTCTTCCTGCAAGCTCTTTTGTAAAACCTCTTGCTGCCACCATCAGGACATCAAAATATAAAATGTTTCTTTTTTTTTTTTAGTACATTTACAGCATCAAATAAGTCAGTAGAACCAATAAAAATGTCACTGAAATATGAATCTTTGAATGTACACAACATGTACTGGATTGTTGTCTCTCTGGGGAGACATCCATAAGGAAAAGTGTATGGGTCTCAGGGGCATGTCTATAATTTGTGCAATATTCATCTGGTAAATAAAATTATAATAAAAATAACTTGCATCGCACATATTTATGGACTTTAATTAAAGGGATATTTAATTATAACATTGTAAAAATATTAAGAATATTTTGCCTGTACTTCAGTACACCATTTATGACTCACTGAATACTGTCTTCTTTGCATGTTGATGCCAACAGCATTCATAAATAATCAGAGAGCTTTTGCCTATAACCCAGAAACCTAAATTCCTAAAACCTTCTTTCTGCCACTTTGCAAATCCAGTCACCATTTTCTATGAAGTATTCAACTATCTGACCCCAAATATAGCCAGAAAGTACCATGTCTACATGGGATCACATGTCTATCATCAGGAAGTGTTGCTGGAGGCTGGACTGGGCAGGGAGTCAGGAGATGGAAATGGTCTCCTTCTAACATGATGCATTTAGCAGAGAATGTGGTATTCTCTGGATAGGCTTCTATAGTAGCTTTGTATAGTCCAAACAAAGAACCACTAATACAACAATAAATAGTAAAGGCATTTCTGAGAACATTGCAATGCAACACACCAGACAGCTTTTGCAGCCAAGCATGTGGAACAGCATGTGCTCTGCTGCTCCATCTGCATTAAATTTTTGTTTACTCCTATTCACTAATAAATTATATCCCAATCCATGTGAATATGGTTTGGATGTGTTCAATTACTATTATTATCAGCAGAAAATCAAACTGTCTTTCCTGAAGAAGTTAAGCTATTGTCCTTCAATGCCAATAGCTCTCTACCTACCATGCAGTTGCTCCAGTCCACTGCTGTGCTCTTGCTACTGTGGCTAAGGACTCCAGGACCCCCATGGGTGTACAAGCAAAGCAAATACATAAAGAATTTATAGGTACACTAAAGGTAAGTAGATATTTACTGTCAGCAATTATGTGCATATCTGCATCCTCCTTGTCTGATGACATCACAGATGTTCTAAGGAAAGCCCTTGTGACTTGACTGCTTTAATGCTTTAATCCAACACTGAAAAATTTGTAGGAAGAACCTTTGCTTTCCTGAATGAAGAGGACCTAGTCTTAGATAGCAAGTTATTTTGGGACAAGTTCGTTTTTTGATGGCTGCCTCAAAAAGAACTTTCTGTAATTCTCAGTAATTCCTTTAAAAGGAGAGGTGCATTAAAGCAGAAAGCAGTGAGAGTGGAAGAGCCAGGAGAGTGAAGAGCCACTGACAGAGGTCTTCCAGTTTTAGGAATGGAGCAGGAAGGTTCCTGGGTGGGGGACTCTTATAGCAGAATCCTAACTTTGGAAGAACATTATACCAAAGGAGCACAAAGCACAACGGCAACTTCCCAGCCTGCTTAGGACAGCTGATTCAAACATGGAATCAAGGCATGGTATCAGGTAGGTATGTGTTATGCACACCAGCAGGGACCATCAGGCTGCTGGGAGGGTGGTGTTGCACAGCTGCAGTCATGCTGAAATTTACTTGTGTTCTGGATGAACATTTACAGACTTTCAGGAAAAATACTTCCAATTATCTGAGTTTCCATGGAGGTCTGTGGAGGAAGACGTGGTCCTTCAAGACCAGTCTCTAAACCATTTACCATCCATCCAGTTTTATACAGTGCTAACAGCTTAGATTACATCCAGATGGGGAAATAGTGTGGCTATGCCATTCCTTCAGCCAGTTCTCCCCGCTGTGGAAACATGCTCTGCTCATGCTCTCTGCTGGAGTAGGTGAGTGGCTTTGCTGTATTGTCACTTACACTTGCACCAGACATGGTCCGTTCAGTAATTAAATGCAGGAGGAGTAGTTTTGTGTGAGATGGAACTATGAAGGTCTGGTACTGTCTCATGTTTGAATTATCTGGAACCTAAGGAGACATGAACTCTAGCAAATTATTTTCCTCTACTTGAGAAGAAACAGTTCATAATGTTTCTCCTCCATTATGCCTAAAGAGGGCAAAATGTCACAGCCTTGCCCTCAAGAGAGGCACTAGCAGGATTTTTCTTCCCTCCCCAGTTACTTATTTTCATTTAATTATACTAAGCATCGTTTTTTCAACTCACAGCAGCTGGTTTAAGCATAGTTGGTTGTTACTCCCTTGCTTGTGACCAGTCTCAGACACACTGAGAGTGGTTTTATCTTGTAGGTGCTCACCTCCAAAACAAACAATTAAATCTGTCTAGCTGCACCAGCAGAGCATCTGCTAGCCTTCCAGCAAAGACAGAGAAGTCAAAATTAGAAGTATGCTGCATTCCTGATATAGCTGAGTAACAAGAGCTGGAAGCAGGTGTTTGTGACCCTCCAAGGATGCTCTTTGCAGGAAAAGGTACCCAAGTAATCAGAGTACTGGGGGTCCTACTCTCAGCTCTAGAGAACATGTTGGGAGCATACTGAGAGTAAGGCTGTGGAAAGCTGCTATTCTCTGCACCAAGAGGAATACAGGACAGTCTGAAACAAAATTTTACTGGGAACAACCACTCTTTTGCTTTTGAAAACCAGAGGAAATAATGCCTCCTTCTTTTATTAATGCACTGGGTATGTGGATAGTTCCCTTTGCTCTCTTTCCACATTTCAGGTATGTTTGCAGTTTATATTACAAATACATGAAAATGGATTTGATAGGGACAGATTCCAGACCTGAATATTTAAATAGTCAGGCTGGATTGTTGTGTATCTTTGTGCAGAGATTCTCTTTTTTTTTTCATGGAAAGGCACAGATGGGCAGGGGGGGAAAGTAAAGGGGAATGTGGGAAAGGCATGAAAAATGAGGAAAAAGGCACCTGGAAAGGGCAAAGGGAAATGGAAAGTGCTCCACACACAAGCCTTCTTTGGCTCATGAATTTAACATGTGTGTAATGCTTCTTATGAGGAGTCATGTGAGCAATTTAAACCAGCCCCTAGGCAAGTCTAATCTGAACAAGCTGCTCTGAGACAAGCTACAAATTGCAGGATTTAATAAAAAGGGTTAGTAGAACAGAGGATAACACAGGAGGGGAAAGGCTAGTATAATATCAGGACTAGAAATGAAGTCTCTATGAGCAGATCTTAAAAATACATTACATGGAGGTAGCCAAGGCTGGAAAGGAGATATTACATCAAAATCCTACACAATTGGAGGCATAAATTGCATTAAGTATCCTGCCATTGAGTTCCTGTCCACGAAGAGTGACACAGTTCTTTTATCTCATTTTCATCCCTGCTGTGTTCTTGTCTTAGATTGTGTCACTACCATTAGGTGTCACCACTCCACAGCACCAGATTTCTGAGGAGGTAAACCAGAAACTCTCATCTAACCTGACAGATGCAGTCTTTCTTTCTTAAGGGTTCCTCTACTCCTACAAAAGGATTTTCCTGGCTAACGAGCAGAGACTGAGCAGATCCTGGAAGTCCCTGGCATTGTTGGAACAGTTTGGTTTCAGGCTCCTAATATTGAGGTTCAACTTCTGTGTAGGTTCAGCCTCAACACTGCAAAGCAAGGCTCCCACCTGGCATTCACAATGCCTCGCTTGCATTGCTGGGGACTGGTTTGGCTGGAATGAGCTGGGTCTGAGCCTTTGCCACTGCACGTGGTGCACCCGGGCTTCACATCACCCATGCTTGTCCAGCAGGCCAAGAGTCTGTCTGGGGGTTCACAGCAGCCACGGTGGCAGTGGGGCTAAGGTGGCTAATTGTGTTTCATGAGGAAAACAGAGCTGGAAATGTGTTCTTTCCTCTCTGCCTCACGTATCATAATGCCCTACACCTTCCCCATGAGAAGAGATTGTACAAAAGGGGATTGGACAATGGTACAACACTGCTCCTGGGACATACATGTGTCATCTGCTTGGCACAACAGATTTTGGAAATACCAAAATTATTTGTTAACTGGTCACAATTACAGGGATAGCCAGTAAACCTCACTGAAGTTTTCACGGAGTTAACTCTTTAAGCAGAAGTTTTCATAATAAGCTGTTAACAGTGGCTGAAATGTCTGTTTCAACCAGCTTAGGTATGTGCAAGCTTGGCTTCCAAGCAAATCCTCAAGCAAAGACAGTAAGTTTTTGGCTCCTAGAGCTGCTCCTTGACACCACTCCTTGAATAGTGGGAAGACTCCAGACCCCCAAGCACAGCGACCACAGCAGGGCATGAATTGCCAGACTGCAACCAGCAACATCTTGCCAATTAATTCAATACCTTCAAAAAACCAAGAATTGTTTTGGAAATTGAAAGTTCATTTTTTCTCCTGTAACTGATACTTACTTAGCAACATAAACAAGGGACTAAATGACAGAACATGAGTCACAATGTGAAATTAATACCATTTGTAATTTTTGCTGATAGGTGAGTGCTCTGTTACGCTGACTGCCGCTGCCAAGTTCATTTTGGCTGGAGACTCTGCAGCCCCATTTCTTGGATGTGACAACCTCTTCTGTTCTATTGGGAGGGTAACACCAACTGAGCCAGGTGTGAGGGCCCCATGGTAGTAATCTTCTCTTCCTACCTTTCATCCTTCCCCCAGCAGGGGAGAAAGCTAGAAGGGTTTCTTTCCTTTCCATGTTCTCTTGCTCCTTTATTAAGTTTCATCCAAAGAGGTTACAGAAACTCTATGATGATAGACCCTGCAACCATATACCTTCCCCAAAAAATCTTTGTAGTCAAAATCACAAGCGAGATGAAGAGAAAACTACTACCATTTAGCAAAACTTTTGAAATTAGTCACTCAAAGAGCCTGTGGCAGAGCCCAGATGAGCATGATATGATGTTCTCTGAAATCCCAGTCAGTGTCTGTGGCAAGATCCACACAGAGCAGTCAGATACTACACTCCTGAACGGGATATATGGCTTGCCAGGGGCAAAAACAATATATCTAATTAGGAATACAATTGATTAAGAAAGTCCAGAAGCAGGCTGGACCAAGGACTCACCTCACACATCTTGTTTAAGGAGAACAGCATAAGATGTATGGAGCGATTTTTGCTATAATCTCCCAGGCCGTGGAAACCTGCACTTTATAGATTTCAGGAGTTGGAAGCTGCATCGACTCAGAAGTGTTTTAAAACTCTGTTAGATCTAGATTTCACAAGTGTTCTTTTGAATCTGTTTATAGTCCTAGTGTCCACAACATCCTGTGACAATGAGTTTCATTGTTTAAATGGCTGCATTTAACTGAACTGCATGGAAGAACTGGGGTTTTTTTCTTACCTGCTTGCCAAAAATTTCATTGTATGCCTCCTAGTTCTCCTTTTATGAGGAATAATAAATAACTATTCCCAGTTCATCTTCCCCAGACCACTTGTGATTTTATAGACATCTATTTTAAAAATGTTTAAAAATACATTCCCTGAGCTTTCATCAGTGTCTTCACAGAAATATAAGACCTGGGTTCAAGCTTGCTGTGGCTATTGTCCAGCTACATATTTTAGCAACAAAAGTAAATATGTTCAGCTCAGCCTCTTGCATCATTTTGTGTATTTGTCTGGCAATACTGCTTCCTCCCTTTCGGGGTTGGTGGGAAGTATTTATTTAAAAGCAAGACTGGATGAATATGTCCTTCACTGGACTGTCTCAGACACTCAAGGGTACTCCAGAGATCAACTGGAGGAAAACTTGGGGGACAGGGGGAATCCCACTGGATACTGGCAGTGGAAGAAGGGCAAGCACTGCAGTTCCCATGAGCTGGACTGATGGCTGAAAAATATTACCTCTCAGTGGGCACGAGTCCCCAAAGGGTGACTTAACTTCCAGTATCTCTTTGTGTGCATGGGGATCCATCTCATGGTTTCAAGTTTGCCATCAGCTGGGAATATGAATGTGGTGCAATTATGCATTAAATTCAAGCAGAAGTCAAAACTGGGTGTAGCTGCTTACTTCTAACAAAATTTGAGAGAGAGGCTGGGCCATGTGAAAGGTCATTCATATACAGGATTTCCTTTCCTTTCCTTTCCTTTCCTTTCCTTTCCTTTCCTTTCCTTTCCTTTCCTTTCCTTTCCTTTCCTTTCCTTTCCTTTCCTTTCCTTTCCTTTCCTTTCCTTTCCTCCCTAGTGGAAAGAGAGACTGCCCAGCACGTCTGTCCTTGCTTGTTTGTTCATTTCTTTGAGGTGCTTGGCACACTTTTAGCCTCCTTCTGGCAGCCCATACACTGGTATAAAATTTACCCTGCCAGGAGATACTGGTAAGTTAATGAGGGCAATCAGACAGGAAACAAAAGTTAAAAATAAATAAATAAATATCCCATAACTGAAAAGAGAAATCTATTGATTCCTGGTAGAAATGGTGCTTTCATATTCTGTGAGTGGGATGATGTTGAAAAGGCTTTATGCTGTGCTTTGTGAAAAGCAGGAGAGAAGGGATGTTGGGAAGATTTAAGCTGCTATACCTGCACCAGACCACCTGTGATCTGTCTGCACTGCTTCTGAGAACCGTGTTGGTGAGGATGGCCAAGACTCCATGGACTCCTTGGAAAGTGGCTGGGTTATCCCATCAGCCTTGTACAGTGCTCCTTACAGCCCAGCCCTGGCTAATGGGGGGCAAGAGGGTGAAAGGCATCAGTCTGGGAAGGTGGGGTGCTGTATTCCTCACAAAATCACAAATCCTTCATCCCTGAGTGTTGGCTCTCCTGGCTTAGAGAGGCTGAAGGAAGGTCTTACCACTGATCCTGTCAAATGCCAATTCCCAGAACTACCAAGGGGATGCAGCCCCCTTGGCCACCACGGAGTGCATGAAAACAGATCCCAGACAGCTAAGTGTGCTCCCTGGGACTTCGACCAGAAACCTGCAGAGGTCAGGCTCTTGCAAAATAAATGTATTTGAACATGTCTTCTGCCGAAGCCTTTCAGACATTTTATTTCCCCTTAATAACATTTGAGCCAAAATTACTTCAGCTTCTGCTAAAGAGAGCTACCTATGCTATTTCTTCAGTCCAGGCTGCAGTGTTTACCCAAGCACCATGGTGTGTATTCAGAATGAGAGGATCCCACTCCTCTGAGGAGCTCCAGCAGTTACAGGAAGTATTTCTCAACATGCCTGAGGGACTGCCAGTATCGCAGTGCAATACTTGCTCAGGCAGACTTTTCAGCTCTGGCCTCCTGGGCTTTCTTGAACCTCTGTCTCTGCTGAAGATGGCCTTGGACAACTCAGCATAGACTTTCCTTGAGGTCGTGGGATGAGTAAAGTGAAAAATCCACCCCTGGTTATCTAAACTCAATCAGACTCAGGGAGTAAGGATGCAGCCCCAAAGTTTTCCCTTGCACTGGGGATATCCCCACCTATTTCAGCAGAAAGGGGGAGAAGTGGAATGGTCTGCAGTTCATGGCCCTGAATGAAACCTGCACAGGACCTTTCCTCTTGGTCTTAGGCCTTTCCCAAGAAGGTCCTGCTTCCCAGTCTGGAGCTCTCTGTGCACAGAAAGGGCTGCAGGCATCATGCTGTAGCAATGTCACGTGGCTGAGGTTATGCACAGTGGGCCAAAAAGAGTAGATCAGTGACTTCACTGAGAGCACCACATGAGTGGAAACCTGGATCTGTGGCATGTTTTACAGGTTTTTAGAGGAGAGACTTCCACCTGAATAGCACATTTAATCAATTCATGTATTATATTCCATGTTATGAAATAAATTGTGAGAGAAGTAGGAAGACACTTTTGCCTTGTGAAATGACCATGGCAAAAAATAGCTATGCAAGAAATATGGAAATTACTTCCTCTGTTGTGAACAGCTGGCTGTGCCTGTGGTAAGGGTCTCCAGTTTTTCTCAGACTTGGGACATCCACACACAGACAAAGGGGGAAGTCTACTAGTGAATCTATTTAGGGACACTTCACTTTATGGCCAGAACACTGGGGGCTTTGTGGGTATTTCTGCAAAGGAGCTGAGATATCCGGAGCAAAGAAAAAGCAGAGACAACTAATGACAGCATTGCAGGGAGCAGCTCATGCAGAGTAAACAGTGGTACTTCTTGACCAGCAACTGAAATGAGGATAAGGAAAGGCTTGCCTGGGTTTGAGGAATGGAAGACAACAAACTGTGAACAAGCAGCTGCTTTCACACCCTTACAGCGCTTCACTGAGGAGTCATAAAGATTCCCATTATCATTCAGTGATTTTGGAGAAAGCATTTGTCTTTAATTCTTTTACTTCATTTCTCTTTTTTTTTTTTTTCTTTCTTCTCCTCTATAATATTGTTTGATCAAACTTCTTTCATTGCTTATTGTGGAAAAGCAGAGTTTGATAAGCACTGGCATAGAATAACTCCATTTTTTCAGCTTTAACTCTACAAACTGAGGCCAGTGCTGCTGCCAGGCAAAACCCAGCAGAAAAATCACAGAGGGAAATTCACGCTTAAAAATATTAAATTCTTATGTATCTGACACAGAGGATTTGAAATTTGGAGAGACTGACAACATCACATAAGGCTGCATGGTAACATAGACTTGTTCTAATGTCTAGTAGGCTGCTGCTCACACTCCAAGTCTATGCATAAGAAGGGGCAGAAATATAATACCAAATGGTTTGCAAAAATTTCCATTGGTGGTGCTACAGCAACAGCAGAATTCTGCAGATGGTGTGACTGTAGTAAACTAGGCAGAAGAAATAAGCAATGCCTCTGCAGCCTCAAAGGTTACAGAGATACTATTGCCCTAACTGAAAAGAGGAAAGACTGAACTTTTCCTACAGAATTGTAATAGAAGCTTTTGCTGTTTAGCACATTTCTTCTCTGCTCCCACTCTTTAATAAGGACCTCTCTAATTGAGATGTATAAGACTTCTGCTTTTTGGTTAAGTCTTTGAGTAATGAAGTATTTTTTCTGCACAATTCTTTTGTTTCTACTTGTGTTTTTGCTGGTTTGCATTCCTGCTCTGAATATGGATATGGGGGACAAATATCCAAATAATTACTTGCACTGCTTCCCTGAAGAATCAAAGAAAGGTTCCAAGAAGTCAATCTAAAGGAAAAAAAAAAAAAAAACAAAAAAAAACAAAGGTAGTTAAGAGAAGTCCATGATACTGATTTACAGAAGGAGGCCTGACAATGAGCCCAAGAGCAGCCCAATTGCTGCATGTTACAGTGACCAGATGGCATGGCCTGGTGTAGAAGGAGGAGATGGTGGATGCCCTGCTGGTGAAAGTCAGCACCAGATCTAGGTGCAATTCCATAGCACTCCTGTTAAACGAGAAATCACTGCCTGAGCACTCTCACACCTTTCCAGGAGCTGCACACACCACCTGAGATTGTAACTCCTGGGGCTGGAGTGCCATGACAGTGAGCAGTTCTGTGAGCAATGGGTGGGTGTCCCTTTCAACTCATCGCTCACACATCCCCCACCCTCAGACGCACTTCCTCCTCCTTTGGGCTGGACCCTAAGTTTCTCATGGAAGAGTCTCAGCCATCAGAATTTATAAAAATAAACAATTTCATAGAATGGTACAGCAGCAGATCAGCTTGAGCTGGATACCTTCAGAGACACCCCCTGCCCCCTCATGCTCGTCACACGCCTTTCTTGGTCCAATTGTAATTTTTGGTCTGGGGTCTTCTAACACTTTACTGGATTCTTTCTCTGTGTCAATGCAGGCAGGCCATTCACTACTCTTATATTGTCAAGTTGTGGCTTCTGCTGAGAGGTGTAGCCTCCTTATCTTGTGGTTTACACTTCTGGGGCGTCTGCTCACTGTCAGAGCATGAGAAACAAAAAAGTCCTACACATAGAATACACATTACTTAGCAACAACCAAAATATCAGTGTGTTATCAATACTTTTCTCATACTAAAGACAAAACACAGCACAGTACCAGCTACTAGCAAAATAACTAATAAAATTATCAACAATTGGTATCTTTCAATGCTCCCAACTCTAAAACAATATCCCAAATTTATCCAGAGGCCAGTTTCTATTCATCTCCAGAGTAAAGGTCTCTCAAAGCTGAAATCTCAGTAAAGAAGCATTAAATCTCCTCTTGGAAAGCTTTAGATATTAAACAACAGAAAAAAACATCCTTTTTGTGATTATTGAGTTTATTCTGAATGAAGATGAGTGGCTGCAAACTACTCAAAGGAGCATGCTTTGTGTGAAACCTATATACCATCTCTTTTGTTTCAGTGTTAGATCTTGGATGCTTAAAATTTTGTATGAGCTTGTTTGTTTGGTACCTCAGGGAACAAAAAGGACCCAATCATCCAGAAGCAGAAGTTTTTTTAACTGACGACTGAGAAGATTATGAAGATAGTAATAGCTAGAGAAAAACTGATATGATTTCTTCATATACCACAATTCTGTCTGTATAAAAACTTTTGTATGCACTAGGGTTTTCAGATAAGGATATTGGGTTTTCAGAGAAGGATATTGTAACTAACTGCTGCTAAATGCAAGTAACATGACCAGAAAGAGGAAGTGTTGTCATCCATGGTGTTTCAAAATATTTAACGAAGGAAAAATATGAGACAAAGCAAAATCCTGAGTAGGCAAAATAGAGTAACAGACATTTAGCATCAAATTAGCAGAAGAGTTAACCATGCATCATCTAGATTTTTGGGTTTGGGGCAGGAATTATCCTTACTTGAGCCAGTCATGATGGCATCCTGAGGCTGCCAGATCTCCATGCACAGTTAAATAATGTCCTCTGGAGAAGAAAACACACTGTATATCCTGAAGTGGTAAAAAGGAATTGTGCCATAACTGTGTAAAAATATAAATATAGTCAGTTCATGTAGCAATTTTTTAGTTACTTAATAGTGTATTCCAAAGCTGTAGGTTAATGTTATCAAATGAGTATCCTGATTTTTGGATGCTTTCCTTTTGAAATAATATGAGTGAATCTGAACATCAGATGTCTCTAGTAGCTTAAACACATCCTAAAAAACATAGCCTAATTGCAGAGGCTAATTTTTCTGGTGGTGTAATCTGTGTGCATATCTAGCAACACGGAAATTATGTTTAACAGACCATCTGACAGGTAGAGATAGAACTGTAAGCAGTGTTCATTCACTTCTACAAAGAAGACAGCACTGAGGAACAGTCTTGCTCAGGAAAAATAAAAGAAATAGAATGGACATTCTCAGGCAGTGTAAAAAATAAATAAATGGAGAAGAAACTACTACTAAGATATTGCTTTAAAATATTTTCCATCTATCTGTCCCAGGAAACTGGATTCATTAATGGTCATTCACGTACAAAATGGAACAGCTCCTTGTACATCATTATGCTCAAGTGTTGAGTGCTCAAGGTGTTAAGAGCTGCTGGAGAAAAAGTGGACATCTAATTTACCCTTCTTGTAAGTGAATGTGGAAAAATGCCAGGGT
Source organism: Pyrgilauda ruficollis (assembly GCF_017590135.1). NCBI lineage: Eukaryota > Metazoa > Chordata > Aves > Passeriformes > Passeridae > Pyrgilauda > Pyrgilauda ruficollis. The sequence continues at coordinate 2,381,874 of NW_024524600.1, forward strand.
AGTCTGGAGGAGCCGTAAGACCACAATGCATTGGGGTTGAATGCCTGATGGTGGCCTGGGTATATTTTAATTGACAGGTAGGTCAGCATCCCATCTAGTTTATGTTATCATTGTTCCAGTGACCCAAGGGGAGCTGCAGGAACACGCAGCACCTGAATGCCCAGATCTGCGTGAAGATGCTGGAAGTTCTCAATGAGAGGACTCAACTGCCAGCTCCTTGGAGGCATTCTGTGTTCACAGCCCCACACGCTGCCCTGTGACTGTTGGTGTGCCAGGGAGCTGCAGGAGTGGGCACTGGGGGCACTGGGGCTGGGCTGCCACCAGCAAGGGCACAGACCACAGCACCTGCACAGGGTGAATGGGGCAGGGATGGCAGCAGAGACTGGGGACAGCCATGGCCCAGCTGTCACCCTCACACAGCTCTTTTGCCAGGAGCTGATCCAAGGCTGGCACCATCACAGAGCTGGCCAGGGCCGCTGGCAGCCAGACTCCTCAGTGGAGAGAGAAGACTGCAGAGCAAATTGGGGTTCTTGCGGCCAACTAGATACTTGTGGATACTAATGGTGACAAGCCAAAACTTCTCCAATGAAGATTAAATTCTTTTACATTGCTTATCTTATTTATATGAGCCCCTGGTTCACCCTACGCAGAGATCAGAAGCAAACAGCAACTACTAACGGGCCAAGATTCCCCTCTTCTCTTAGCAGCCAAAAGGTTTAGCACTGGCAGTCTCTGTAGAAGAACCAAGGTGGAGTAAAGGACTTATATCCTCCTAAATGGCCAGTTCATTATGTTTACATTGGATGGCCTGACCTGCAAGAAAGCTTGCAAACAATTTGTCATTGTCTGTTCCTGCTATTACCCCTAGATGAGCATTTATAGTGACATTTTCTAATCTGTTCTTCCTTATCTTCCTACTTGCTGATTAGTTTACTTTCAAGTGATATGCAATTAACATGAGTTACTAAGTTTGAGAAAGGGTCCTATCTTCTTTTCCTTGTCCTTAGAGTAATCACAAATACAAAACTTCCAAGATACTCTGTTCTCCTAAGTTTGTGTTTCATCATTACTAATGACATAAGGTGGTCTTTTAACATTTGCAAGAAATATTTTGCCTTTCAAAAATCACCTTGAAAAAGGTTAATTGAAATATTTGGCAGAGTTAAGGGTACATAAAATGGACTTAGTTAAATACACCTATGAATACAACCCTCAGAGGACAAAATGCTAGAGATTACACAGTCCCCAGGGCTTGAACACACTTCAAACAGATTCTTTAACATGCTTATGCTGACACTCCAGCCCACACCTCCCCACAGCGTTGCTTTGCTACCAGCCTATGAATTCAGCAAGACTGGACCTGGTAATTTGCTCTCCAACTTGCTCTTGTCTTGCTGGTTTGGCCACTGACCAGCTGTAATACTGGTTCTCCATGAGCTTTTGATAAATTGAGGGCAACAAATCACACACACAAGATGGCAAGCTGAGTGGCAGGACTAGAAGCATCAAAAGAGATGAAGGTTAAAGCTGGGTGTGGATAATTAAAGAGGCATTTGAGAAAGAATTCTACTATCAATATGGAATTGTTTGCTCCTCCAGATTTCATTAGTGCTCATTCAAATTGTGCTTCTGCAAATAACTGCAGAAGTCTTCCAGCCAAGAGATCCCTCACCTTGTGCCTGCTGTGGACATTGCCTGTGAGGAAGCCATCCTGGACTGCACTAGCATTCTCAGGAAGGTCTGAAACATGTGGGGAGCTGTGTCTGGGCCTGCTGGCATTCCAGCTGTCCTGGCTCCACACTGCCAGCTGGGGAACAACAGCACCGTGGGGGTGCGTGGGAAGGATTTGGTAGCACAGAGAAGGGAAAGAGGTTGAGCTGACCTGGGTGACTCAGGTGAGAACAAAGTACCCTGCAGGAGGAGAGAGGCTGACCTTGTAAAACCCTGCTCAGTGCTCTGAGCTCCTTGTTCCTTTTCCTTTCACCTTTGCCCACGCACCAATGAGAATGCCTTTCTGGGACTTCAGAAGCTGTGGGTTTATAGCAAAACTTTGCCTCTTGAGTAGTAGCTTGAGCACTGTGAAAGCTAAATCTGAAAACAAGAACCACGACTAAGCAGGTATGAAATTGCTTACAAGGCTCTTTTTTTATGACTAAAAACGCTGTCAGCAGAGTTCTGTTTTGAATTAATTGCTTTTCTTATCCCTTATTGTTTTATGACAGCTGAAATTGCCTGACTGGATGTCAACACACATGAACAACTAAATGGTTCTTGCATCTTATTTTATGGTCTGATCTCTGTTTTGAAATAAACTGCCTACTAAACAAATTAAGTTCCCTTGATTTTCTGATGACATATATATGTGGATTTTGAGAAAGGGAAGTGAGCATGGCTGGCAGGAAATTCAGAAATCACGAAAGGGAAAATGTTATGGTTATTTTTTCTCCCTTCTATAGTACAGACCTACTGAAACTCCTTCCTAGTTCTGCCCTAGTTTGTCTGGGCATGTGGCTGTAGCCTAGGAGTTTATACAGAGCTCCAGAATATCACTGTGGATGGTGCTCACATCCCCTCTTCTTCATGTACTTCTCACGTTGCCATCTCAGATTCACCTCCAGATGGGACAGCTGGGGTGGTGGGATGCTCTCGAGAGGCCCATGGGCTTTGCCATCAGCTGGTGAGCACAGAAACCATCTCTTGGTCTTGCACAGTACATCAACCCTAGTGCTCCTCCTGTGCCCTCAGCTCCCCACAGCTCTTGGTGTGCTGCTCCCATGGCTGTCCACACTTGGGTGGAAACCAATTTCTGAGGGTGACAGGGGTTAGATTCTGCATCTGACATTACATGCCCATGGTTTCCAGCAATGCTGTGTTAACAGTAATTGCCCTTTGTTGACAAACTTTTCTGTCAAGTTGCCTCTTAGCTCTTATTACACAGAGAAAATTTCTCTTGTGAATATTGTCACTTGAGTGCTTGCTGCTGGTTGGGTGGTTGATGCAAGGTTGCTCATGGTACAGAACTATCTGCTTTCAGTGTGCAGTTCAGGGCATCAAATTAGTTTTAGTGAAACTGTCAGAGTGCACAAAGCCAGGGCCAGAGCGGGGCTGCCAGCCTCCTGCTCTGAACACCAGACACATGCATCCTCACAGCTGGCTGTCTTGGCCTTTTGCCTTGGGTCCTAATTCCTTACTCCTTTTATGTGCAATTGGCCATGGAGCTATTTCCTGTCTTGGAAAAAGAGAAATTTGGGCGATCGTATTTACTGCTCAGCGTCTGCTGACCTCCCACAGACAGGAGGAGATCTCTCCTAGTATCTTTGTGCTGAATTGTGTAATAAATAGATAGATAAATAAATTTCTGGCAAAAGGATTAAAAAAAGAGGGAGTGCCTAACAAAGCATTTTCAGTGATACTAAGTCAAGGTAAGCAGGGATGCTGGAGTCTCGCAGCTGTTCTGCAAACTACTCTTAGCTAGTGCACATAGCTAAGGGTGCTCCGGGCAGGATGCAGTGAAGCCTCAGGGCTTTCCAATCGCTGAAGTTCTCACTTTGAGGACAAAAATGCCAGGCTGCATTACTGCAAGCCAGGACATGGCCTCTGGCCTTCCACCTTCCCTCCTCTGTGCCTGTTTGACTGGTCCCCCTTCCCATTGTTTCTGACTCAGGTGAGAAGGCTGAGTTAGGTTTTTTCCATCTCGGTTTAAGAAAAAGGGTGAATGTTTTTGAAAGGTTTAACCCTCTTGTTCAGCTGTTTGAGCCATTAAAATATGAAAACACTTTCCCTGTGCCTGTTCTCAGCTCTGCAGCTGATCTTTTGAGCTGCTGCCACTACCTCAGCCCCGGAGCATGTGGGCAGCCTGACGCGGACAGGTTTGTCTCAGTTCTCCCTGTTTCAGAGTGGGAACACTTTTACTGCAGCTGTCTGGGGACAGCTTGGATTTCCAAAATCTTTATTATGCCTTTACAGTACAGCTAGGGAGAAAGGAAAAATTTTTTGTACCTCCCCGTCGGGGAATCGAACCCCGGTCTCCCGCGTGACAGGCGGGGATACTTACCACTATACTAACGAGGAACTGTACAACTACGATCCGTTCAGTACTGCTCACATTCTGTTTGGCCATTCACACGCCAGTGAGGGCCAACCATGCGTCTTACTTCACCCACTCCCCTTCTCTCGCAATGCACCATGGGTTTTGGAGTTCTCACGCCGTTCCCCCGCCCTCTCCGCGCGGAGGGCGGCACTACACCTCCCAGGGGCCTCCCCTGCCCCCCCCGCGGCGGGCTCTGTGCTGCACGGGGTGGCACGGCCGGGCAGGGCGAGCAGACGGCGCGCGAGCGATGGCGGACCCGAGCTCGTTCGCGTCTCCCGCGTGCTGCCTCACGCGGCACCTCCACCTGCGCTGCCGCGCGGACTTCGGCGCGCGGGTGCTGCGGGGCACGGCCGCCCTCACGGCGCGCGCGGAGCGCGAGGCGCTGCGCTGCCTGGTAACGGCGGGGGGGGGGGGGGGGGGGGGGGGAGGGGTTTTTTTTTTTTTTTTTTTTAAGCCCTGTGACAGCTTCTGTTAACCTGACTTAAGACAGACCTGGTGTTTGTAGTCATCTGTTTGACTGATAAGTCAAAGACCACATCTGTTGTTGAAGGATTTCCAAGACTTGCTGCAGGTTGAAGACAGGGGCGGTGAGGGCGGGGGGCGCGAGGGGACCGCGCGGACCGTGAGGGGCGAGCCCGGAGCCCGCGCCGCTGCCGCCTTCCTAATCCTCCCCGTCCTTCCCTCGGCCCGTCCTTCCCCGTCCCGCTCCGTCCTTCCTTCCTTCCTTCCCCGCCGCTTGGCCCTCCTCGGACCCGCCGCCCCTGCCTGCTGCTCGGCTGGAGCCTGACAGCGCCTCGCAGCCCCCGGTTCCCGCTTAGCCCCCCAGAGCCGGCGCGGTGCGCAAGGGAACGGCAAGATTGTCTCTTCCCTTTAAAGCGGCGAAGAGCAGGCTGCCGAAAAGATGGGCATAAATCACTGGAAATCTAGATTTAGATCTCTTTTTCGCCTGTGTGTTTCGTTATGCCGACTGCTTTCTCTGTTATCTCTGGAAATAGGCAAGGGAGCCTCCTAAACTTCGCATTATATTCGAAATTCGGGGGTTCTGGCCTTTTGTCATGCTGACTCCATAAGATCCTTTTGTGCTTGGCTCTTATTTATTTAGGGTAAAAGCCCAGTCCTAATAGTAATAAAGACTATCGCCTCATTCGTGCTAAAAATGAGTACTGCACTATTCAATTCACCTTCCATTGCATGAAGGTCTGGATTTGCAGTGGCGCGTTCCAGGACTGAAGCCTTAGCAGGGGCTTTTATACCGTTCTCCTCACTCCCTAGCAGTACTGTGGAGTTGTTACCTTTGTAGTTTTTCTTAATAAACTCGCTTCTATGGTTAGAAGTTGGTTTTCTTCCTCTTTTCCCTCCGGCTTTCCCAGTTCAGTGCTGCTCTCTTAAAATGCTGGTTCCAGGTAGTCAACACAGTCAGCTTTTCTGGTTTTACTTAGAAAATACTTTTTCCTTCAGAGGGACTTGTGTTTAAGATTTCATAGTGCTGCATTTATTATTTTACACTATTTAACTGGTATGCAATATGTTCTTTATCACAGGTCCTGGATACAAAAGACGTACAGGTATTCAAAGTGACTGTAAATGGACAGGATGCACAATTTGCTTTTGGAGAAAAGCACAGTTTCAAGGGGACCCCTCTAGAAATCACATTTCCAAATGAACTAAGAAGGTACACACTTTTGCCTGCTCCTTTAGGTGGTTTTGAAAATGCACTGTATAAGCTGCTTGTCTGCCTGTAGGGTTGTTGAGTAAAGCTTGCAAAGGGACTTACAAATTAGAATCAGGGTATTGCATTCATTTGGTAGGATCTTATAGATTAGTGTCACATTTGGCTTTCAGTAGTCAAAACTTTGGAAGTGTTTGTACCTGTCCCCAGACCTTGTATCACGTACAAAATTAGGACCTAAACTGAGTAGCAAAATTATATGAAATGTATCACAATTTTTCCAGTGCTTCTCATCAGTAATATTGTTTCTGCTTTAACTACCTGGTTTAGAATTGCTACAGTGTGGAGCACGTGGAGCAATAGCCCCAGTTGGACCTTCTTTTATACAAGGGCTGGTTCTGCATTTCTGTAGAACTTCAGGTTACCACTATGATTAGATAGGAGCATGTTTTCAAATAATCAAAGTTTTATTTTGTTGGAACTTGAGTTTCAGCAGCATGATAGAGAGTGAACTAACCATGGTCTACCTCTTAAGGTGCATGAATTAAAAAGGTGTTGCCAAATTACAGTATGTTTTTTGGCAGTTTGCTTTGTATGTTGTAATTCAGTGGTATCTCAGTCCTCCATGGTGCCAAAGCTGAAAGCTGTGATTGTATAAGGAAGTTCCCTTGTTTGAATACACTTGAATATCAAGTTGCTTCTTACTTCTTATTGTTTGGTTTTTAGAACTCGTTGCTACCTCTAAAAACTCTTGAAAACTCTTTCAGTTTAGTCTGGTTTCCAAGCTTTTTTTCTTTTTAATGTTGTACACTGAATTAGTGCAGTTAAGAAACACAAATAATGAGGAAGAGAAAGGAATGTCATAAAATAGTTAACACTTCTGGTCTCTTATGAAATTGAACAAATTAAGTACTTGAGCAAACAGACCACATCAGAAATATAGGCCCGTTTCTTTTATTTGACTTTCAGCTGCCTTTTTTTTTAAGTGCTAAATTTCCTGCTAAGAAAAAAAAGAGGGAGGTGTGAGTTGTGACCCTAAGAGTTCATAATCTAGTGTGAGACATAGTCCCCCATGTAACTATCAATAAAACAATGATAGGAAAGGGTGGGAGTTACAACTGGAAGTCTGATTGTTCAGAAAGCAAGGTGCCTTATGGTAATAGCAGTTATTTTCTCTTTTCTTGTCTAATATGTACTTTGGAATAAGTTATAAACCAGGAATCTGGTTATAAACCATATGTGTACACCTGGTCAGCTTATCTAGTGTCCAACTCCTCTGATTAGCTGAAGTTTGTTCTGATTTATGGCTGGATTATTTTTTCCAAGACTGTATGTATAATCTGGAACTTTCTGAGAACAGAAGCAAGTACTTCCATGTGCTTTGGGTGTCAGTGATGGTTAAGACATGTTTTTAATAAATAAGAGTATGAGTGTGTCAGGTTGGTGTGTGCTCTCTCGTTAGCAAACTGACACCTGTCTTACACATAACTGTTAGTTTTTACTTGACACCAGCTCTGAAACCCTGAATAAAATCTGAGCATTATTTCTTTTTCTTGTTAACTCCAACTGTTAATAGAATTAATTCTGTAATTACTAATAATTTTCAGGGTGTTTTTTTCTTCTTAAGGATAATACTTACAGAACATTAATGTCAGACACAAAATCTAAAATTTTTTATGTACAGAATGCTTATTCTGTGTTATTCAGTCATGTATCTTCTTATGCATGGCTTTGTACTTTTTTCTTTGTGTATTGCAGAGGGTTTTTTACACTTACATGTACAAGGTTACTTAGCTGTGAAAAAACTATGTACATGTAGCTGGCCCAAATAGTTTAAAGAAAAGGTCTGTTCTCTCCTTGAAGAGAGAAGAGGAAAAGTTTCTGGTTAGTAAAACAATAATAAAAGTATTGGAATGTAAAAAATGAAATCAGCTAGCAATTTTTAATACCCTAATTGAAAGGGAATTACTGCTTTTAGTATGATACTTGTTCTCATTTTTAATGCTTTTGAGACAGTGCTGCAGACCTGTTTTTCAGACATCTTTGCAGAGGAATTTCAGTGTGATCAGGATTTATGTCAAAACAGTCTGACTGTGTTCTTTATTACACAGGGGACAAGAAGCAATTGTTGAAATCTCTTTTGAAAGCTCTCCACAGTCTTCAGCTCTCCAGTGGTTTACTCCAGAGCAAACTTCTGGAAAGAAACACCCATTCCTCTTCAGCCAGTGCCAGGTTGAGTTCATTTTTTCCAAACTTCTTGACATACCACTGTAATTTCCCTTGGTTTCTAAAGAACTGGAGAGAAAGGCTAGAAAGGGGAAGAGCAGCAGCCTGTAACTTCTAGCTGTGTGTGTCAAAGGTGCTAAATGAAAACACTTATTGTCAGGATGTTGTTGAGATTTTATTATATGTTTACAGTTTGGTAATTCTGGAACTGCTTAACCACTCCAGTACCCTTGTTGAAGAGCATATGGCCCTTTACAACCAATACTTGTGTCTATTATCTGCCTTACCCAGTATTATTCCTTTTACAAAGGCCTGTAAGCTCTAAGTGATAGAAGTACTGGATTATAGATAATGAATTCTCTGGAGGAGCTGTACAGACTTGCACTATAGTGTATTAATTGATTTATTTCTAGTCCTCTGCATTAGAAAGACAGTTTTGTTTTATCTTCTTTTCCTTTCTCCCTCTCTAGGCTATCCACTGCAGAGCCATTTTTCCATGCCAAGACACACCTGCTGTGAAACTAACCTACTATGCAGAGGTAGATGAACCTAAGTCATGTGTCTTAACTGAAGACAATTGCTACAGTGGGTGAATTTATATTGGTCAGGGGTTTTTGGTAGCTGCTAGCATGTGGCCTAATACAAAACCAGAATATTAATTTTCAGCTTAATGTGAGAGGAAGGAACTGATCGTCGCTGTGGCAGTTCTCTAACTTTACCATTTCCTTTTTGTATATGTCAACTCTTTTTTCATTGTTATGTATCTATTTGCAAAAGGAAGTAAAAATGCAGTAGTAAGAAAGAAAGATGCTCTAAAATCAGGAAAAGCTGACAGTAAGACAGCAAAGCATGCTGTGAAATAAAAAACACTTGAAAAGGCTCTTATGTATGCCATAAGTAATATATTCTGGTATATAGCTAGGGGATATTTGCAGTCCTGGTGTAAATAGTTTTAAGGAAGCAAAAAGCAAGATAGATGTGCACTGTGACATTACAATTCAGTTGTCTGAATTCTGTTGGAGGTACTCCTCTGATTAATTCAATATTGCCTGTCTTCATGACAACATTTTCCATATGCCTTATGTTCTACTTGACAGAGATGACCTAACAACAGAACAAATCTGGGCTGCTTTTTGTTATCAGCTGCTTGTAGTAGGGAGTGCCAGCTGCGTTGCTTATGGTTGGGTGCCCTTTCAGATTTCCGTCCCAAAGGAGCTGGTGGCTCTGATGAGCGCCAACCGCGATGGAGAGGCGCCCGACCCAGAGGACAGCGCTCACAAGGTTTACCGCTTCAGCCAGAACGTGAGTGCTCGGGCTGGGAAATGGCTGCACAGGGTCTGCTTCCTGACCTGTGCAGCTCACAAGCGCCTCAGGTGTGGTTTTGATGTCTTGGATAAATCATGTGACTCACTAGGTCTTTGCCACTCCAGAAATGTGAGGCATTATGGAACTCCACCTCTGAGAAGACAACCAGTAATTGCTGGTGCTGGTGGTGTTTACTGGTCTTTTTTGGCATTCCCAGAAAAGCCAAATTCGAGTTTTGAAAATGTTTCAATACTCAAAACTAGTCCTGTCACAATCCTTTCTGTCTGCACTGATTTTTAGAAAATAGTGCAGATGCAAATAATATGGGAGGAAGTTTTGGAAAAGAGACCCTGCAAATTTTAAGCTCACCAAGATCTAAGCAGTGAAACTCAGCATCAGAACCAATTTTTAGCTTGAAGTTAAGCAATTCTGACAAGAAATTTTTAAAATTTTTTTTGGAATGCGAAAACTTTGGTTTCTATGGAAAGAAAGTATTTCCAGCCAATCAAAGATTACTATTCTCTGGAAGTTTTAGTAAGTGTTGCAGCTTGTCTAATAATTCCACTGCTCATAAAGCAGCAGTCCTGATTTACTATTCTAGCATTTTTGTCTCACAGTTTTTGGTGTTTATGACCTCTTCTGGTGAGCCCAGTTCATTTTGCTGAACAAGCAGATAAAATTAGCATAAGATCTGGGCTGTTGACACTGAATAACTGCAAGGAGGAATGGTATGATGTGACTGGAGGAGAGGAGGGGGTCAGAGTACTCGGAACTGCAGCAGCTGTCGGGTTTGATTTGGCTGCTGCGTGAAACCTGAGAGAGGGGAAAAAACAGTTCCCTTATCTGTGAGCTCATCAGTAGGCAGTGCTCTGCCCTCTCTGTGGAGCCAAAACATTTGCCACTCTCAGTCTAGTACAGAAGACTTCTATGTTGTCTGTGTAATCCAGAGATGAATGTTATCTAGGAATACACTGTTGATAAGCATGATGGACCTATACAAGAAATAACATTTGGTGTCATTGAAATTATGCTACACTTTCTGATACAGAAAACCATTACTTTAAAAAAAAAATACATGCTTTTCTTTAAAGAAAACACATTAAACACAAAATACATAAATGAAAAAAGACATGAAAAAGGACACACACATCACCTGATGTTGACACTGATTTGTTAGAAGAGGTGTCTGTTTCCTCAGATGAAAAAGGCAAATGCATCAAGCTCTTGGATATATATGTGTGCTGAGGCTTACCTAAAACTACTTTTTCTGCTCCTGCATAGCCAGGCTGGAAAGAAGGGTAGTGGAGAGCAACCTCTGTAAAAAAGAGTTTACAGTCGTTGACATTTGAATTTCAAAAGTCAAATTAACAAATTGGACATCAAAATGTGAAGGTGTATTGACAGTTTTTTCTTAACTCATCTATAACATAAGTCAAGGGACTTTGTTCTTTTCAATAATATGTTCTGTGGGTTAATAGGTAAAATTAAAACACAGATGATGATATGGGTATTTTAATATACAATATTTAAATGGTTTGTGGATAATAGAATAAAATTTTTTGAAATTGTGTCTCCAACTAATTATGATTTAAAGTCTTACTTATTTTACATTGTTTAAATTCAGATGAAGTGGAACTTTTACAGGGATGGCTGTATTATCCCCTTTTCTTTCCAGAGCACTTGAAGAAAGCAGTTCTCTATAAAGATACTTCAGTTAGGAGTTTTTTTCATTGAAATAAAAAAACATTTAGAGTTTTTTTAATTCCAAACATGGAAATCAAATATATACATTTAGATTTTTCCTGAATCTTTTGTCTTTAATATATTTATATCCATAAATATTCTTGTTTACTTCATTAAAGCTCTTCCTGCATCCTTCTGTGTGATAAAACTGCCCTTTATCTGAGCAGTATCTCTTAACTTCTCCTTCCGTAAAATTTAGTGGAACTGAAATGAATATGGAGAACTGACTTTCTTTTGAAGAGAAACCAAACCAGCAGGAATTTTGTATGCAGATTTTTTCAAACAGAGATGATACTTACAGTTTTGTGGGTTTTGCCTGAAACATCTGTGAAGCAAGTACATCCTGTAGATAAAGGAGTATCATTTGGGGAGAAAGAACAATGTTTTTGAAAAAACAGTGCCTGCCTTTAAGGCAGGAAACTCTGGAGGAAAACTTCTTTATTTATATACTTTTGTACTTCTCTCAGTCAGTAGTCTGATAACTGACATTACAAATAAGATTTCTTTCTTTTTCCTGTGTTCTCCACTAGGTTCCCGTACCTTGCTACTTGTTTGCTTTAGTGGTTGGAGCTTTAGAAAGTAGGTGAGTGAATCTGTACAATGTATAAATATTAATAACCACAAGAAATATTTAGAGCTTTTTAAAAAATTGTTTCTTGGTCTTATGTCTAAATTTAAAGGGTCTTAGATATTCAGTTAACCAGTTTATTTGTATCAAACTGCATGTATGTTGATTTGCTCTTGAATAATTTTTTTACTTGTGCTGTAAATTAGAGAAACAGCATAAGGAGTTCGGACCTGAAAAAGCCCTTAGTGTTTAAAATTTAGCACAGGGAATAGATCTTCTTTACTAGTTAACAGATAAGCCTTTTCTGTCAAAGGCAGAAAAGTATTGCTTCAGCTTCATTTCTCATTGGCACAAGGTTGTGTTAATCTAGGCCACAGTAATGCTTTTATATTAGGGCTTGATAGTGTTTAAAAATCTGCAAGTGGTTTTCCTGTTCCTTTGTGCTGAATAATGCATGCGTGTTGTTTGTTTTGTTTTCTAAGGCTTTGCTTCAGCAATGGGGAGGAAAAGCAGACAAAGATTCTCTAATGAGTTGCCTCTGCAACGTGGCTTACTCAAGAGCACAGTTACACATGTGCTGTCTGTATTAGTTTCCCACAGAATTACTTCTGGTTCGTACTGTCTTATTGGCATTTATTTTTACTTTCAACAGAAAGATTGGCCCAAGGACACTGGTGTGGGCTGAAAAGGAACTAGTGGATAAATCAGCCTATGAATTTTCTGAGGTGAGTAATTAACAACAACGAAAAACAGTGTTGTAAGATAACTATTTCACATAGTATTGGAAAAGAAACAGACTACAGTTCACTGTTTTGGTCATCTTTAGTTCTCCTTTCTCTACCTCCCATCCCACAAAATGCTACTATTCTATTGCAGTACAAACTTAGTACTGAAAATACATATTGATACAGTCCCATACTTGTCTTATATGTGGGACTTGCCAAGGTGAAAGGGAATGGAACATGGGATCAATAGCATATTATTTGTTCAGTGTTTGTAGTCAGAAATCATCTTAGAAACTAATGTGAATTCTTTTTTCAGGCTGAAGCTATGCTGAAAACAGCAGAAGATTTGGCAGGACCTTATGTGTGGGGACAGTATGATTTATTAGTCTTACCACCTTCTTTTCCTTATGGTGGTATGGAGAATCCTTGTCTTACTTTTGTAACTCCAACACTGCTGGTAAGTATAGCTGTGATAAAAATCAGCTTTTCCTTAGGGATTGCATATCAATTAGGTGATGGACATTAATACACAAGTTGGATTAGTCTTCTTCCTAGAAAGACCTGTAAATGTTCCTGCCTCCTTTGGAGTTAGGGAACATACAAGAAATTGCATGAAGTGATCTATTTTGAGGCTGACTTGAACCTAACAACTAACTTGTCTTTCCCTTTTCTTTTTAGGCAGGTGATCGATCTCTATCAAACGTAAGTCAAAAATAGCTTCATCTCTTTAAGTACAACACAACTTGAAGATGTATCTGAATTCCTTTATAATAAATACCTAAAAATTTGGTCTTTTTTCCTTGGGAAAATGAAAAGTTAAGGCAGTAAGTCAAGAATTCTTACAAAAGTGAGTGTTAATTTTAAGTAAACTCTGTAAAGTATCTATTTTGTAGATATAGATACAAAACCGACAGACGGAAATAATATGGGTGCCTGTATACACAGGGGGCTGCCTGAGGTTAGCTGCTCCATAACTCTTTTCCTGTCCTGTTAAACCACAACATCTGTGTACAGATATGTTTGAAAATCTCAACTGAACTGGCCTCATCAAAATGGTTAGGAGATAACTTCTTCCTCTATGTGTCTTTTTTTTCTGCGAAGTTGAATACTCTGAATGCAATTTTATTGCCTTTGTCTTTTTACTAGACTGATGTACTGCTAAACTTTAAAAAAAAAGGTTGTCTTAAACAAAGAATACTGAAATATTTGACATGGATACTTTTTAATGTATCATGCATCATTAGCTTTCCCACTGCAGAAGTTGCTTAGGTGAGAAAGCAGTATTAGTCCATCACTTGGTATTCTGTATTCTGAAATGTGATTTCATAAACAAGTTACCTACACCAAGCTGTTGATCAGTTTGGCTCTGTGGCTTGCAGGCTGGACGTTGAAAATTGTTTCTGTCAGCTAGGGTAGCATGAGTCCTCTGCTCAAAATTCATATGGATAGGTCTACAGAACTGTGAATGCTAACTGACTTGTGAACATAACATAGCAAATGAGATCCCACCAACATTTTATTCTTTCTGTTGGAATCTGATGTTTTTTTTCCAGAGGAGTCTAAATGGTGGATCTGTTTTTGTGTTTTAGGTTATTGCGCATGAAATCTCTCATAGCTGGACAGGAAACTTGGTAACCAACAAAACATGGGAGCATTTTTGGTGGGTATGATGTTCAATGCAATGCAAATCATATTTTAAGTTTAATCTGTAAAGAGACTAGCTAAATTCATCTTACCATCCTACCAGTGCTGACTTCATCAATGTCTTCCCAGGCTGAATGAGGGTCATACTGTGTACCTGGAACGCAGGATCGGTGGTCGGTTGTTTGGTGAGCAGTTCAGGCACTTCCAGGCCCTAGGAGGTTGGCGAGAGCTGCAGAATACAGTAAATAGTTTTAAAGTCATCATACGTGTTTCCCACAAATAAAATTTGTCTTGTCAGCTTTCCTAATGCTTTCTTATTAGACGATGAACAACTTTGATTCCAAGGTGTTTGATTGCTACCCAAGGTAATAGCTTCATATACTCAGATTAGATAAAGCTTTTTGAATTGTTTTAAGCTTTTCTGTAAGGACGAACATCTTTACAGCCTCTTCTGGTTGTCCTGGGTATAACTAAATTGCAGTATTACCTGTTAGCATGCTGGTAAGCAGCTGAAAGTTAATTGCAGTATTACCTGTTAGCATGCTGGTAAGCAGCTGAAAGTTAATCAAAATTGTCTGCAGCCGTAACCATCAGAATTTCCAGTGCCTCATGCCAACAACTAATTTCTTGCTGTCTAAGAGGGTTGTTTAGTTTTGTGTTTTGGTAGCATAATCAAACTTTAGTTTTCAGATATCTAGTCTGTGATATCCTACTAGTTCCCTGAGCAGCCTGAAATCTGTTCTGCCCCTGTTCAGAGCTGAAGTTTTCCTGGCACTTCTCCTTCTGTCAACAGAGGTTTTAAATTCAAAGGCTTAATGATGTAGTTCAAATAGTTTGTTAATAAGTGGATAAATATAGCCAGACTAATAGGTGCTCATGGTTAGACAGACATGATAGTAATTAACTGCTTTGAGACAGCTGGAGCACAGTGTGGTTGATTCTAAATTTTAGTAATTTAAGGTTTGTGAAGATTCAGAACTTCAGAAAAAAGAAGGAGAATGCTTTGAAATGAAGCTGTCTCAGTTTTGGATGGTTTATACCTTTATAAAAAGAATTAGTGCAGATCTGCAGGAGTGCCAGTTTTCCTAGACTGATATCTGTTCTTGTGTCTTTGACACAGATAAATACACTTGGAGATAAAAATCCTGTAACTAACCTCGTCATTAATCTGGATGAAGTTGATCCTGATGTTGCCTATTCCTCTGTGCCATACGAGAAAGGCTTTGCTTTGCTTTTTTACCTCGAACAGCTCCTTGGAGGACCAGGTAAGCATTAGTCAGATTTTATATGTTTTTGTTTTCCACCTTAATTTCAAACACTAAAATGTTTTCTGTTTTGTTAGATGTCTTCATAGGCTTCTTGAAGGCTTATGTTCAGAAGTTTGCTTATAAGAGCATAGTGACGGAGGACTGGAAAAAGTTCTTGTACTCCTACTTCAAGGATAAGGTTGGGTAGTATTTAAAACTGATTGCTTGAAACCTTTGAATTATGTGAAATTCTGACTTAGGTCAGAACTTATTTAAAGACAAGTTCTTTGTATTTCTTTTCTTTATTTCAAGAACTTAATATGTTGTAATCTGAAGCCTTGTGAAGATGGGTTTGCATTAAGATGCCTTTTTTTTTTTTTTCTTTTTGTAGAGGGGAATGCTTTGTTTTAAAGTAATCTGTATAGCATTCTTTGGGGTAATTGGAGGAATGTTATCAAAACAAATAAAAAGACTGAAAATATATATGTTTTTCTCAAAAAAAATCCTAAATTAGATTTAAAATTTAATAAGGTTTTGTGTTGCTTTGTAGGTAGATATTCTTGATAAAGTTGACTGGAACTCGTGGTTTCATGCTCCAGGAATGCCACCAGTGAAGCCTACGTAAGCTGCACTCTTCTGTAGTTCATCTTTTCCTTCTCCAGATTGCACGTGATTTTCCTAAAAGTCATGAAGCAGTTTGTAAACAGGGTGAAAGTCTTATAAATGTTTTATTGGGAAATGCCCTAGTACTATGTAGGTGCATATAGCAGTAAAAATAGTCACTCTTAATGTTTTCAGTCTTTTATTCTGTGGTTATTTATTTATGTGGGCCTTTGTTTGTAATATTTGACAGGTATGATATTACACTATCAAATGCTTGCATTGCCTTGAGCCAAAGATGGATCCAAGTGAGTGGTTAAAGAATGCTGAAGTGTCTCTATTTTGAAAAACTAATATTTTGTTACACAAAGTGAGCCATTCTCTTCTAAAATCTCTCATTTGTTGAGAGTGTGTGTATTTATAGTTACAGTATGGCTGCCAGGGATTGATTTTGCATTTCCTAGACTAGACCTTCATTGTAGAGTCAAGGGATTAGCTGTGACTTCTCTCTGTGAAGTGCAGTCCATATTTTAACAAGGCACAGAGCCAACTTCTTGTTATGCATATGTAGTAACCAAAGGGAAAATACTCTTTTTGAAACCCTGATATTATGGCTTGATTTAAAAACAAATGCCAGGGTACCTCTGCATTACTGATTATATTGTATTAGCAGTAGTTCCTCTATGGTATACTGGAGTTAGTATGCATTTCCCATCAAAAACTGGTACCTAAAGTATATTAATTAATACCACATAATTTTCTCCTAGTTTGAAGCATAAAAGTCATACAACTAATAGAGAATTCAGTGTACCCTCCTTTTGTTACTTTTGTAGCTTTTCACTGTACTTGCATCCTATCTTTTAATTTTCTTTATCTGAATCTTGCTTTTTATAGAAAAGTATTTGATTTTTCACTTAACTAACAGAAAGTCAGTGGGGATAAAAAGATCAGTGAAGAGAAAGTAAGTGAAGTGTACAAACATCAGACAGCAGCTTAAGTCCCTCCCTTCCCCTTATTGCACAGATACAAATCAGTATCTTTTTAAAGTGAAATGGCTCAAAAGAGTGGATATCAAAACAGAAAATTACACCTGATTGTATTTTGAAATACCTATTAAAAATTAAGTACCTATTCTCTTTTAGGCAAAAGAAAGTGATTTGGGCTCATTCAGCTCAGCAGACCTGAAGGAAATGTCATCTCATCAGTTAATTGAGTTCCTGGCACTGTTGCTTCTGGAGGTAAATGCACACCTGGGATGACTTGATTCTGGTATCACAAAAGCAGACATAGAAGCTCTAACGTGCTTTGAAATTAAGCTACTCTTTTTCTTTTATGTTTGCTAAATTAATTTGCTCTCAGCATGCATAGTAATTGAAAACTTCAGCCTTGCCTCCCTTATGTCTGCCTCTTCAGCTAATGAACAACAACCAAGTGTTTTGGATTGAAAGCTAAAAACAAAACCATGAGGTGTTTGAATCTGTCTGTATCAGATGTTATAGCAAATAAGCTATAAATAAAATTGAACAAAAATACTTTGTCTTGAATGTTTCAATAGTACAGAATATGGGAATTAGGTAATATTTATTCCTTGCCCCTTTCCATACACTGAAAAGATAAAAGGAACAAATGAAATATTTGTCATGGTAGGATTTCAGTTCCTTTATAGCACCAATCATCTTGAATTACTCTGTTTATTACTGAAATTCCTGGCTTGAAGTCTTCCTCTGGCTTATTTTGACTGTGCAATTTCTTTTTCAGGCACCTCTTCCATTGTCACATGTCCAACGCATGCAGGAAGTATATGACTTCAATGCTATAAACAACTCTGAAATAAGATTCAGGTTTGTTCTAGTATGGGCACTTTTAAAATATGAAATGTTTTCATAAGACAAGTTGTCCTGCTTCACCTGAGACATCCTGTTTTACAGAACTGGGGCAGGGTTTGGGTTTGGGGTTTTTGTTGTTGTTTTGTAAATGTATGTGCAGGTATCGTGCTTACTAGAGTGGTATCTTGTTATTCATGAATTGGACAAACACAGTCTAGTAGAAGAACTCAGTGGACAGCAGATAAGCTGTTCTTTATTTTAATCTGGCATGCTAGCAAAGGAACCTGATAACAAAGTATTTTAAACATATTGTATGGTTTCTACTTGTAACAAGATCAATTTATTTTTAAAACAAAATAATAGCTGGTGACATTTCATTTGGTTGGTTGGTTGTTTTATCCATTGGTCAAATGGGACAAGTGCTGTATAATTCAGTTCTGAGTGATGCAACTGGACACTCTTGTAATATAAAAAATACATAGCTGCAGAAAATAATCCTCCATTTTGGAGGAACTTGGCTGCAATCTTTTCCTGTTGTACAGAAAAGTTGATGTATGTAGTGTGCTAATAAAACACTAAATATTTGATGTTGAGCTAGAATCTCATTCCCATGATGACACAGCAGTGCTCAAAGCATTTATGGGAACAGAATCATTAGATAACCAACCACTATGCTACCACAAATGAAAATGTAAGTGCAAACTTTGTCTTCCACATCCAGATGGCTGCGTCTCTGTATCAGGTCCAAATGGGAAGAAGCTATTCCTCTGGCTTTAAAAATGGCAACAGATCAGGGCAGGATGAAGTTTACTCGACCATTGTTCAGGTAAAAGTAATCTCCAAATTGCAGGAGCTATAATGGAATGAATAATACTTGAAATGCATTTATTGTGCATGTTGAATAATACAGAATTCTCTGTATACTGTGAACAAGATTATCTTCAGAGGAACTTTCCACTTGCTGACATTTTTTTGCATAGAAAAAAGCTTAGGATGCACATTAAGGCAGGGCTTTTGAGGGAAAAGTAAAACCTTGGGAAAATTCCTGTTGTATTATTTTCCTGGTTTTTTGTAATGGTGCCTCCCCCCACTCCTTTATTTACAGGGATCTTTACAGTTTTGACAAGAGTCGTGATCTGGCTGTCAAGACATTTCTGGAGCATAGGGCCTCTATGCACCCCGTCACTTCAATGCTTGTGGGCAAAGACTTGAAGCAGGACCAGTGACAAATGTACCTATTTCTTTGAGATTTTTGTGTTGCTGAAAGAAGAGACTGATTGCCCAAACCGTTGATATGCGTGCTTGATTATACCATAAAATGCTCTGCTGCTTTGGTACTTATGTAACTTAAAATTAATTTTCCAAATCAAGTTCAGTACTGTTGCAGTAGATAGCGCTGCCAGCAGGCTCCAACTACTCCCAGACTCTGACTCCAGCAGGCTCCAACAACAGCCCCTCACAGCAGGGCCAGCAAAAAAAGCTCTTCCTTTTCTGTCTCTCTCCTTCTTTGTGTCTCCTCCTCGACCAGCTAACCTACTCTTTTATAACATTCATCCTCATTGGACACAGCCTTGTCCCATTAAGGGCAAGGCAGTTCCTCCTCTTTGATAATTAGCACAGCTGTAATTCATCAGGGGCAAGGTTGCTTGCAGTCCATTCTCCTACACTTTCTATTTTGCATTTCTGACTAAAGCAGCAAAATTTCTACATCTCTGGAATTGAGAGAATGTCTTGATTACAAGCAATTTTTAGAATAAACAAAAACTGTTCTGAGATGTGGTCATTTGTCAGTGATAGAATTGAAGAACTTGGAAAATTAATTGGTGGATGGTATGGCTCTTTGTGCACAGCATTCTTTTCCGTAGCACAGTGGTTGAAACTTCAAGTACCAAAATAATAAAAAATAAATCTTTTCATTCCCTATTTGTCTGTCTTGTCTGTGTATTGATCTATCAAAAAGTTTTGATTTAATAGTTTTGTTTTATTTATTCTACTTTGTTGTGGGAGAAATTTTTATTATGAGTCCAAGAGGACAATGAAGACCAAAATGGTTTTTCAACCCACTATTTATTTTTCTAAACTTATTATTGTAGCGGGGGCTAAGGCCCAAGACTTTTCTTGCCCAGTTTGAGTCTTTCAATATTTGGATTTTTTAACTAGTTCTGGGCACCACCCCTCATGCTCATATAACAAATGGAGATAAGTTCAAAAACAATGGGAGAGCTGGTTTTGCTGTATTTGTTAGAGCAGTTGCAGCCAATGGTTTAGATGATGCTGTGGCAAATGCTGCCATCTCTAGGCTGTCTTGCAGCGAGTTTGATAAGAACAGTTTGATAAGAAATTAAATCTGTTGGCATAGAGGTATGTCACTCCATATCAAGGAGTGACAAACAAAACCAAAAAGTGCTGGCTTAGGGGAGGAGAGTGGCAGTATAATCTGGCAAAAGGCTTGGTTTAAGTCTAGCACTTAGGACGAGAGGGAGCCTGTCAGCTGGTTTACTTCAGAGTTTTGATCCATATAAGCTTTCAACTTGTGGTTTAAACCCAGGCAGTGACTAATCCCCACACAGCCACTCACTCTCTCCCCCATCGCATGGGATGGGGGAGAGAATTGAAAGAGTAAAAGTGAGTAAACTCATGGGTTGAGATAAAGAAAGACAGTTTAACAGATAAAGCAAAAGCTGCACACACAAGCAAAGCCAAACAAGGAATTAATTCAGTGCTTCCCATGGGCAGGCAGGTGTTCAGGTATCTCCAGGAGAGCAGGATTACTCGGGGAGACAAATGCCATCATCCCAAACATCCCCCTGCTTCCTCCTTCTTCCCCAAGTTCTGTATATGAGCATGAGCTCTGGTCAGAGGAGGGGATATCTGATGTTAACAGGCTCTGGTTTGAGTTACCAGATTGCAATGAAAACTGTCCTTTGTTTATAAATGCTTTATGTCACTAGTTTTGGGGTAACTTGCATTTTGTTGTAAAAGCCCATGTATCATATACAGTGCTTTGGCAGTTAGAGTTCCTGCTGCCAGATAATCCTGGTTTCTTGTTGTCAGAGTCAGAAAAAATAAAACTGTGTCAGGCATGGCTTTCTCTGGTATGGTCCTGGGTAGCTCTGCTGGGACAGTGTCTCCGACTGATGGATCCCAAGATAACATTCCCTGCAATAATTAAACCCTTGGTAGTCTCTTTGTTTAGGAGCACTAGTGTGGGAAGCGTGGACTGTGAGTCTTGTTACCCTTTTGCTTTTAAAACCAGAGGTATTTTCAAATTCTGTGTGTAGATGATTATTGTTAAACTTTTTTTAGCACCATCTCGACAGCTATTGCCGTATCTTTTCTTCTTTGCATCTTCTGCCTGCAAAAGAAGCATGACACAGCAGCACCAGGCTTGATAGTGTGCAGCTGTGGCCTAGTGTTTGTTGATACCTGTTCTTGTAACATCTTCCACAGCATAAGGGAAAAGGTTGTAGAAATTAATCTTTTTCTTACCTACAATAAAAAAATATGTTTTCCAGTTAAGCATGGGACCGATTAAAGCAGGCTTGCTACCTCTACTACCTGCTTTTATCCTGCTCTGGATAGAGCTGTAAAAGAATAATAGAATCTTCTTGCAGTCCTAGCAGCCATGAGCAACCCATATCCCCAAGGTGCTTCCCTTGCAGCCCTGTCCCTCAGTTTTTGTTAGTGTGATTTGCTGCTGGGCAACAGCTGTTAACTCTTGTTAAACCCTTACATTTTTAGAAAAGTTGCACTGCATCTTAGTCTGACTTATCTATTCCTGGTACATGAGCTTCAGTCCTGGTTTTTAATTTCTGTATTCCTGATGTGATCTTTGGAATAACATTCCTGTGGCAATAGCTGGGGGGGGGTGCCATTTCTGTGAAAAGGGTGTGTTCCCTGGGTTTGGTTTGATTGGACAAAGTCAGCCAAACACATTGATCTTGTTTATTTACAAAGGTGAGGATTTTGAGGGTGGGCTTTTGCCTCTATCTGATTGCAACACTGGGCTCTAGATAGGCACAGCTCTTCAGGCCATCATCACATGGTAAACGTGAGGCTGCTGCACGCTGCAGCCCTTCTTGGTCAAGAAACAATTTTTGGAGAGAAAGCATGCCGAGGTACACAGTGCACGTCCGAGGAGAATGGCTGGCAGTGCCGTGCCTAAGCTCCACAAACACCATCGAGTGGCTGGGAAAGGAAGCTGTGAGACGGTACATGAAAAACAAACCTGACAATGGGGGATTTGCCTCGGTGGAGGAAGTAAAGTTTTACATTCGAAGGTGCAAGGGACTTGGCTTGCTGGATCTTGATGATACCGTGGGGGATGCTCTAGAAGACAATGAATTTGTTGAAGTTGGTAAGCAAAGCCTTAAGCATTGCATTGTAGAGTGACTGTGTTGTCATCTGTGTCAGCAAACTGTGGCTTTATCTAGATTCATCTAAAATTGCACCTGAGAGATTTCTACAGTTTTTAATGGAAAAATACTCAATAATTTAAGAATATTTAATTTTTAGGGACAGAACTACATAAAAGCTAGAAGGTACAGGATTCTATATACATCTTCTGTATCTGCTGTCATATATAGCGTAAGCTGTTCTGCCTTAGCCTTTGGAATACCTTAAATAAATACATAGTTCCTTGTTACTTTCCCAGAAGCATGCAAGTATGTTCAGGGCTGATAACTGGAAATTAGAATTCTTATTGCTGTGAATTGTAATAAATAACAAATTAGCTTATGTAAAAATGCAATTTAATCCTGTAAATTCTTATTCTACATATGTCTTCTAGTTATAGAAGGAGATATAATGTCTCCAGATTTCATACCATCTCAGCCAGAAGGAGTTCATTTGTATCCTTTTTGAGTGCTTTGTGAAGTTTTTACAATTACAGATTTATAATTTTCTAGATTGCCTGCATTTTTTAGAGTTCCTTCATTCTTAAAACACATTGCCAGCGGTAACTGAGTGGTCACTGCCTGTGAAATCCTGTCTGCCCTTTTTCCTTTACAAAACTTTCAGATACAGCAAATACCGAGAACCAGATCAGGTAAGAATCACCAATGATTTCACAACTCAGTAAGAAATCCTACTACACACCAGAAAATGCTGAGAGTTCAGCCAGTGCAGCATTCACAAAAGCAGGGGCTATTAGATTTGGCTAGGTCTAGGAAACTAAACTACAATGTGCTTATTATGTTTTTTGTTACCTGGATTCCTGTCTTACGGATAAGCATGAAGAAGCTTCCTGTCATTGCTGAGTTGTGACTGTATTTTTTTATTTATAGTGATTATTAAGCAATTTTGTATGTATCCATGTCCCAAACTAAAAGGTGATTCTTTGGTGTAGTATATTTCTTTAGATGGCAACAGCTTAACAACAGAGGACTTGGTCAATTTAGGAAAAGGACTCTACAAGATAAAGGTAAAAATTCTGAACAAATGCATCTAAAAATTAGATGTTTATTTTTCTACAGCTAAATAATGACATTAAATAAAAAACTAATATTTAAACTACTTATGTTTTAGCTCACACCTGAAGCTGAAACTAAAGTCAAAAAATCTCGAGAAGTGATTGAAAGGATTGTAAAGGAACAGACAGGTAAATATTTTTGCTTTTAACTACTAATTGTTTAGAAGACTTCATCAGGTTCCCTCCTTAACCAGCAGTGTACATTTCTTGCAGTTGTTTATGGAATCACCACGGGTTTTGGAAAGTTTGCCAGGACTGTCATCCCAAACAGTAATCTGAGGTATGTTGTGTGTGCAGCCTTCTCTGTCCTTTCTTTTCAGAAAAGGAAGAAGAAGGAGCAGTTTGACCCTGTAGTTATTACCCTGGGGTAATATGAGAGAGCTGCTTCAGAAATTCCTTGTTTTGTGCAAAATCAAACCTCATGAGACTTTTTGTGAGGTTTAACATATTTTCTTTTTTCTGTAGGGAGCTTCAAGTGATCTTGGTTCGTTCACATTCTGCAGGTAATGAGAGATTGCTCGGTGTTTCCCTTTTCTGCCCTTGTTGGTAGCGGGTGAGTAACCCAGAGGGTTCTGTTACTGTTTCAGGTGTGGGGAAACCTTTGACCCCAGAGAGAACTCGCATGCTGTTGGCACTGAGAATCAATGTCCTAGCCAAAGGATACAGTGGAATATCCCTAGAAACCCTCGAGCAAGTCATTGAAGTGTTTAATGGTAAAAAGATGTTTATAGAAAATCTTCCTTTCCCTTTTTTCCCCTTTTAACTACACCCTTTTTATTAAAGGGTGTAGCTCAATGGGTCAAGATGCAGGTGTTGGTCTTTCAACTTGGTAGTTGTGAGAGATCAGGACTAGAGCTGCAACAATGATTGTAGGCTGTTATTGTGGCCACACTTATGATCTGGCTTCTCTGTTTTCCAAGGAGTTTGTCAAGGGAAGGCTCTAAAATTAGTGATTTTTGTTTTCTTTCTAGCATCCTGCCTTCCTTATATCCCAGAGAAAGGGACAGTTGGAGCCAGCGGAGACTTGGCCCCTCTCTCTCATCTTGCTCTGGGATTAATTGGAGAGGGAAAGATGTGGTCCCCGAAGAGTGGCTGGGCTGATGCTAAATATGTAAGATTTGTGCAGCTGATAGTTTATTTTATTTTAGCTTGCTGACTCATTTTTCAAATTGCATGTAGCTTTGATTTGGTCAGATTAGTAACATGTACAAGTCATTGGATTTTCTCTACCAGTTTGAATTGGGACTAGGTTGCCTTTAGCTACTCATCCTCTAATTTGAGGAAGATGGATCCATGGAGAATGCAAGAACTGACCCACATGTCACTGGAGCAGACAACATGTTATTGAGCCCTAAAGAAATATCATGCCACAGTACTACTATACAAGATACCACAGTGACATCATTTCTGAACTGGAGAAATTGAGAGGATATGATACCAACTATGAAGAACTATTACTGTATCTTCAGCTCCATGAGCATCAATACTTTTCTAAAAAATCCAACATCACCTCTCAAATGCTGAGCATACCTGGAGGTTTACTGGAGGCAAGATCTTTGCAGCAAAATTTCTACTGATTTTATAGTGGCTTTAAGTAAATACACAGGTTTGGATATTTCATTTTTGATAAATTAGCTAGGGTTACAAGGAGCCTTTATATTCCATCACAAGATGGAAATGTTACAATGAAATTAGTTTCTAATCCATTGTTATTCTGCCACTAACACACCAGCAGATTGATCTTGTGTTAAATATCTCCAAGTCCAGCCCCTCCAAAGTCTTTCATGATAGTTTGTTCTGCTACACCTATAACTCCTATCCATGAATATTTGAATACCAGACTCATTCATGGATTGATAGGTGTACATCACTATAGACTGGAGAAAGATTAGGACTACACAGGGAGAGGAGTAAGGAGGAAGCAGACCAGTGTGTCCTGGATCTTCAAGACAAGAATTTATAGCTGTACACTTCTGAGATGCATTACCTCTTCCATTGGACAGGGTGAGAGGATTAAATGAGAAATAGATTATGCTGTTTCTCCATTTCCTGCAAGAGCAATTGCCCTATAGAATAGACATGTACAGAATAAACTGGATAGGACTCCTCCTGTCATTAGAGATTTTCTATAGAAAGGATTAGGGATCATTTAAAAAGGAATAATTTATGCCAAGCCAAAATGCTATGAGGCAGGGTGTAGGCAGAACTGCCTTCCCAAGAGGCTTCCAGCCCTCTTTTCTATTGCCCTCTCCCATCATCTAGAACATGGTAGATGTTGATGGGCTGTGACAGTGACATATATCTTGCTTCAGTGCTCCTGCTACCTTCTTGTATTGGCACTACAAAGTGAGGTGCTAGTTTGGAAGCCCTTTATTTAGCCCAGCAGAAAAAAATATGTGATATGTTTGTGATATAAAGCTCTTTTTCTTCCATCACTTAAGAAATTTGTTAATATTTCTGTTCATGGAAACATTTAAGTTTTAGTGACTTCATTTTGTGACTTCAGTGACTGAAAAGTATTTTTCATTAACTGCCTTGGCATTTAACTACTTCACAGGTCCTGGAAGCCCATGGACTGAAACCAATTACCTTGAAACCAAAAGAGGTAATAAAGTATAATGATGTCAGCTGATGAAAAAGAGCATAGTCAATGCTTTATATGTACAGTAAAAGCATTACATGAATTAATAATAATTTTAAATCAAATTTTAGAAAGATAATGATGAAATGTTGTCAGGAGTGGGATTCACCACTCCTAGTGTCACCCTACTTGACTTGAAATGTCAGACCCAAGCTTGGTGTTCAGCTTGGCTCTGTGGTCAGTGGAGACAGAGAGGTCCCTTTTGAAAGCACTTTATACCATCCTAAAACAGCTGTCTAAGAGGCACCTTCAAGGTACCTATGTGCCCTTTGGCCATAACAGGAGGTCAGATGACTGACTTGAAGCAGGTATATGACTTGCTTGGAACTACTGGTGCTCCAAGGGTGTCTGCAGGGACTTAATAGGGTCATGAGCATTAACACTTTATGTAGCAGATGCTCAGTCAAGCTGTGCATTTTGTGATTTCAAGATGGTCCAAAAAGCTAGGCAAAGACCTTTAACTCCTTCATGTGAGAAGGAGAATTGTCACAGACATGGGGAATTGTCACAGTGTGTGGAATGAATTTGCTTAACATCTGCTCTCCCTTTGAAGGGTCTGGCCCTCATCAATGGGACACAGATGATCACCTCGCTAGGATGTGAGGCGGTGGAAAGAGCCGGAGCTATAGCAAGGCAAGCTGACATCATCGCTGCCCTTACACTGGAAGTTCTGAAGGGTACAACGAGGGCCTTTGACACTGGTGGGTACTGGGCACTCCCTGTTTGTTTGCTAAACAGCTCCTGACAGGAGAGGCACAGCCTGACAGTCTGACTTGTCTTACTAGATATCCATGCAGTGCGCCCGCATCGAGGGCAGGCTGAAGTGGCCTTTCGATTCAGGTCCCTTCTAGATTCTGACCATCATCCATCAGAAATAGCAGGTGAACAATCTAAACCTTCATCCTCTCAGGTTACCAGGACAGGCTGGGTCCTGCAACAGGACACAGTGCTTTTGTGTAAGCAATATTTGGGGTTTGCCCTCCTTGTGTCTTCTAGAGAGCCATAGATTCTGTGACCGAGTTCAGGACGCGTACACAATGCGCTGCTGCCCTCAGGTAAAGACTGACTTTTAGATCCTTCTGTAACAATAGATAAATGATGGTGATATTTTCACCTCAGAAATACAGTCAGTTATGTGCTGTCTAACGCTGTTAGAGGAAGAGGCTTTATTTTTCATCTTCTTCGCTTCACAGTAGTGTTAATGGAGACATGCAATTTGTTGATCACCTGCTTGTACACATCAGGCAGCATCTAACAAAGCTGTGCCCAGATCTGGCAGAGGCCAGAGGTTGGAAGCAGAGGGAAAGTGCTGGTTTCCATGCTTGCAGATTTTGTAGGGATTTTCTTCTGCATTGGTGTTAATAACATGAACTGGGTGTTTCCAGAAGCCAACAGAATGTAGTATCTCAGACATATTGGAAGTGCTCAATCCTATGCATTTTAACAGGAGCAAAGCTATTAAATTAGTGAAATTAATGAAAGTTAATTAATTAATGAGGTTTTGTTTTCTGTGAGTGTAAGGCTACTTCTTCCCTTACAAAACTTCTGCCACTGAATAAATACCTTCCATTTAGGTAAACCAACCCAAATAAGTAAAGAATGTCATATTCAGATTACTCTTCGGGCAAAGCTGCCATAATAATGGTAATTACCATCTTTGAAGTGTCTAGGATTGGCAGTGATGCTCCTGATGTTAAAAGCAAATCCAAGACCCTATTCCATGTGTGAAAGTTGAATGAGATAGTGGGAAGAGGGTCCCTGCAGTTCAGTCAGCATCCTGAAGGTGAACTAAGTACAGATAATAAGCTCAGGCACTAATGACTTTTGTTGTAGGTCCATGGAATTGTAAATGATACAATTGCTTTTGTGAAGGACATAATAACGACGGAAATCAACAGTGCCACGGACAACCCTGTATCTTTTTAATTACTTTATTACTATATAAAATTCTTCTTTTTTATTCTTTTCTTTTGTATAGTTACTCACACTGGAGGCAAAAAGTCATAATTGGTTTTGGTCAATAACTGCCATTGTTTGCAACAGCAATCTCTCTTCCTTTAGACAGCATTGAAGGATTTTTGTCAGCTCTGTAATTCATTGAAGGATTTCTGTCACCACTATAATGATGCTGTACATAGCATATCATTTGCTGATAAGCATTATTGCTTCTAATCTTCTAAACATCTTTTTACCTTTAATTAGAATCTAATCCAATTCTTCTTATTGGAAGTAGTCCAATTCTAATTTGGACTCATTAAGTGCCAAAATTGTAACTGTCATGGAGAGAATCTATCAAGGAACTGAAAACCTATGCTAGGATCTGAACAGCTGGGGGTTTTTTGCACCCTCGATCAAAGACCTCTCTTTATGTAGCTTATTTGAAAATATACATGTCAAAATTGTACCTACAAATTTGAAGAACTGAGATTGGGTCTTCATTTCCTGAAAAGTGGGAGTGTGGATGCAATATAATGTGCTTGTAAATAGAAGCCTATTGGCACAAACACTCCTTCAGTTAAGATATTCTGATTACTGGCAGATATCACTCATGTAAACTGTATTTCACTCATGTGGGCCTTAACTTCTCCTTAAAGATGGTATTTGCTGAAAGAGAAGAGACCATTTCTGGAGGAAATTTTCATGGTGAATATCCTGCAAAGGTAATTCAGCATTTGAAGAAAGGAAAAAAAAAAACTTTTTCTGGTTTGTTTTTTTCATCTGGTTTAATGAGATCTTCTTTTGTAGGCTCTGGACTATTTAGCAATTGGTGTGCATGAACTCGCTGCAATTAGTGAAAGAAGAATTGAGAGGCTCTGCAACCCCTCACTCAGTGAACTGCCTGCATTTTTAGTCACTGAAGGAGGTCTGAACTCAGGCTTCATGATTGCACACTGCACAGCAGCTGCCCTGGGTGAGTGCTTGAGCAATACAATAGAAAGAGCAAGCTAGAAAGACTGATTTTTTTCAAGGCAGATGCAATCTAATAGCAGACACAAAGGTATCTGGCTCCTGTTTTCCATCTCCCCTCCATGTCTTCTGTGCTGTCTTGTAAAGTATGAGCATTGGGTGTGGCTGCAATTATTTCAGTTCAGGCTTCCTTATTCTGCACCAACCCCTGGGAATGTTCGTGCTCTGAGCATGCAAACTCTGAGTGGACTTTGGTGGGAAGGCTTGTCTCAAAGGTGGCCTGATGCCCTCAGTAGTGACTGTCTCCATTTGGCACATCAGTGTCAGACCCCACAGTCCTCAGAAGACCCGAGTTTGCAGTCCTGGCTATTGGGAGAGCACTGAAATTAAACATCACTTCAGTTTTTCCTCTAGTACTCATGGCTAAGGCAACAAGAAGCCTGCTGGCTGCTGGCGTACTACAGTTCATAGGTTCAGGGAAGCATGAGCCAATATAAAGATAAACATGCTATGAGAAGAGAGTAAATTTTAAAAGTTACAAACAAACCCAGCAACAGAGGATATCAGTAAAATGTGTAGATAAACATTCAGCAGAAAAACAAATGAATTAACTAAATCAGTGGGCTAAAGGAACCGTGTCTAGAGGCTAGTTTGGGAATCGGGTCTGGAAGAGGATCTGAAATGCTCATCCCCTGGTTTAAGGGCTGGAAGCTTTACCTTTTGGCTGGGGAGAGTTTAGGACGGCTCCAGGCTTCAGCTGGTTGCATGACTTCAGGTTGCACTGCACACTTCTGCAATCTGGAGTGACATATTCTGGAGTGTTTGTGATTTCTGCTGTGGGAAATGAAAATTACAGCCCAGCATCTGCTGACACTAGAAGTCCATGGGTCAAAATAATCTCATCCTGATCAAAAAAGTGAGGATTTTACCTGAATTTTTATCTGAAGTTTGAGTTCCTTTTATTTTTCTTCTTTTTTAATCACCAATATTTTTCAAATCACTCTGCCAGTTTCTGGGTTGTTTGTGTACCAGCTAATGTTTTTCACTCCCAGGGTTAATAGATAAATCTGAAAAAAAATTGCAGATATTTTGCAAGACCACTGGATGTGTCTGTCTGGCCCTGCTCCAGCAGCTCTGTGCCTGCCAGACCGAGCTGTTTGCAGTGATCACATGCAGCCTCTCTGGGACCTGCCATCACCTGCCTGAATGTGCCAGCTGGGCTCTGGTCCTAGACTGTCACTCCAGCCTATTTGCAATTGGTGTCACCACCTCTCTGTTGCTCCTGTTGCTTTTCTGAAGCCGCTAATTTGGCGAGAGCATTACACAGCATCCCGCTGGGCTTCAGAAAGAAAAGGCCAAGTGCAGCCAGAGTGCTGTGAATGCAGACTTCATTTTTTCTCTTTTAAAGAGCAGTTCTCAACCTCAAATGGTCATTGAATGGTGCCTAAGGCCTCTCCTGCAACCATTTGCCTGTTGCTTTTGGATGCAGCATGAGAATTTACTCCAGACCTTGCAGCTGGCTTTCAAAGCTGGAGTGTGTCACCCTTAGGGATGTGGGCAGCCTCGTAATGAGGTGAGGGAGGGAGACAGTTTGCATTGTATGGCATTCCCCCATCTTTCTAGAGGAAGTTCTGAAAGTGCCTCAGCTGCAATGAGCAGACCAGATGCTGATCTCTAGCTGTACTCTTGAAAGCAGGGGAGGGGTGATCTTCCTGACCAAAACCAGAGGGAGCCAATGCTCTTTACAGAGAGTTGCCCTAGAGCAACAGGCAGAACCAGGCTTGTGTTTCAGTTATGCTGCCTGCTCTTCTGCTTCACTTTCCTCCAGGCCTTCGAGCCCCAGCAACTCAAACTGGAGATAAGGGAGTGAAGAGTGAGCCCTCGTTCTGTATTTGGTTAATATTTGCATCTAAAGACTGCTGTTGGTTAGTGTTTTCAGAGGCAATGGTAGTTTTCAAGGCTATTACAAATTTCTCAGTCCAGGTAAAATACTGATGCATCCTCGAAAGAGGAGCAGTAGTTGGACCCAAGGTGGTGGACAGGTTCTTACCTCCATGTTGCCCATTGCTTCTGCTGTCTTATGCCTATTTGGTCCTTCATTCATTCTGCTGGGTTTTTGCAGTGTCTGAGAACAAAGCCTTGTGCCACCCCTCTTCTGTGGATTCTCTCTCAACCAGTGCTGCTACAGAGGATCACGTGTCCATGGGAGGATGGGCTGCAAGAAAAGCTTTGAGAGTTATTGAACATGTGGAACAAGGTAAAATTAAATTCTGATTTCCAGACAGACCTCGAATCATGAAAATGAGGGGCTAATACCACTAATGATCAGGTGTAAGGTAGGCAGATACAATGCAAACTTCTCCAGATGGAAGACTCCCTTCCAAAGCACTGTCATTTTCCTGGTGTTTTCATGTGAGGTCTGGCATGCTTCAGAGGGAGAACTTTAATTTTTAGCTCAGGCTCCTCTTTTCTAAAGAAGATTTAGCACTTTTCTAAAGTGCTAAATAAGATTTATGATTTATGATGGACATTAATTTGAGTATTCAAGTTACCCTGGAAGAGATTCCTAGGGATTTAAGACTCTGGTGACCAGAAGTTCCTGGTGCACTTGAAAGGTCTGAACAACAGCACCCAAAATCTGCTTGCTGGGGCTGGCACTGCCCCCAGCATCACCCATGAAATGATCCTGCCACTGGGCTGGCTCCCTGAGGGGTGTGGATCCACTGGTTTTTCACATTGCCTGAACCATATCGTATGAGAACAAAGGCCAGGGGGAGCTTTAGACAGGAAACCTCACCTTGAGCTGTACCTGCCAAACATCCCCTTGGCTGCTCTGGTTTCCTAGTTCTGGCCATTGAGCTGCTCGCCGCCTGCCAGGGCATTGAATTCCTCCGCCCTCTGAGAACGACAACCCCATTGGAGAAGGTCTACGACCTTGTGCGCTCCGTGGTGAGGTAAGAGCAGACAAACACATTCCCCGGAGGCTGCCTGCCTGGAGAGCAGCTGCTGGCAGTGGGGGTTAATGTTTGCCCAATGTCTCATTACAGGCCCTGGATAAAGGATCGCTTCATGGCCCCAGACATTGAAGCAGCTCACAGGCTGCTCGTGGAGCAGAAGGTGAGTGCTGTCTTTTGGCTTCTGTGTAGGATTGTCTAGAACCCTTTTTCTTTGTCCACGCCATCTACTGTTTTTGCTGCCCAATCCTCTTCATGGTCAAGTAGTTTTGCAGCAAGTGGCAGTGACCCTCTCCCAACTATTGCACAGAGAGCATTAGCCTGGTAACAAGGCAAGACAAAGTATTGTTGCCTTGAATCCTTGCACCTTGTCCCCTTGGAGCTGTTATCCTTTCCCATCCATTGTCAACTCCCTCCACATGCTCTTCCCTAAACCTTGCTCTATCTGCCTCTCTGGTTCTGCTTGTCCCATACAGCATATCCCACCCAATAACTTTTCTTCAGGGTTTTCTGAACTCATTTAGAAGTATGCATTGATGTCTTAGCTGACCTTTTCTTTGCCTCTGACTCTGCTGTTTCACATTCTTGCTTGGCAGGTGTGGGAAGTGGCTAAACCTTACATTGAAAAGTACAGGAGGGAACACATCCCTGAATCAAGACCCATTTCACCTACAGCTTTCTCCCTGGGATCGCTGAGAATGAGTGCAGATGACAGTCATGACCACAGGCATCAGAATGAACTTTGAGTTGTGATCCTCTGGAAGAGAGCAGATCCTTTCCAGAGCCTTACCTGAGTATGGCCATTCTACTCATGCTCAATGTGGCTTCTCCAGGCGACCTAGAGGACCTGTCTAGCTCAGAAGCACAAATAGATAGTAAAGAAAAGTCTCACTGCTTTCCTCATGTGTAAAAGACAATTTTGTCGTGACAGTGTGGTTTTGACTGAATTTCATGAACTTCTGAATACAAATCATTCAGACTCCTGATGAAACCAGTATTTGTTTTGTCAACATTTTGTTTGTTTTCTCTCCATCTGTGCCAATGATACCAAACAGCCTAAATTTGATATTCTTACCTTTTTTCTCCCCCTTTGGGTAACTGCTGTGATCCCCTTCATTTTGCCACAAGCAAGATTATCTTTACACTTAGTATAACAGGAGCATTTTTACAGCAGGTGCTTCACTAATCAGGAAAGCTGTGTGCACAGGAGTGTGCTATGGAGATCATTGCTCCAGAACAAATATTTTATGTTCTGGTGATGGACTACATTTAATGCAAGAGCTATGGGCTCACACCTGCGATCAATAAACTGAGGCTTCACATACGGTTGTAGCAATCTATTTTCCTCTCATGTGTGAGATGATGAAAATGTAAAGCAAAAGCTTAATTTGGAAGTAAGTAGGACAGGTGACACAGGGGCCAGAAAAGGGGGAAGAGGGGATGTAGGACTAGTGCACGTGAACCAGTGTTGAGGCAACAGCACCAAGACCCACACTCCCATGGCTCTCCAGGTCTCTGCCTGTCTGCCAGGGGCCCTGTCCCCACAGATGGGATCATGAGTGAGTGTGCTCTGTGTCACAGCACTGACCTCTGGCACAGGCTTTATTTTGCAAGGAAAGAGTCAGGACATGGATTTCACCTGATGGTGCAGTGGTGACAGGGCAGTACTGATCTGCCTGAGGGGCATTCAGCACAAGCTGAAATCCTCCCCAGGCTGTTGGCTACGCTGCAAGGGGCAGCGAAAGCACCAGTGTGGGGCTGCCTTTGAGTGTCTGACACCTGCCATGTTAAAGGTGCCCTGAGGAGAAGGCTCATGCCTGCTGGCAACCTAGCAGGTTGCCAAATGCACAAGGCAATGCCTTGGGCATTCAGAGAATAGATTCTGGGCCCTGCTTCCCACTCACTTCTGCTTTTGGCTGCCTGGGACCAAGGGATCCCCGGCACACACTGCAGCACTCTGGACTCAGGTTTTGCACCGTGCCTGTGCAGAGCTGAGAGGCCTGCACCCTGCTTTTAAGAAATGCCTGTGCTCCTTCCCTGACAGCCTTCCCAAATCCCTGTATAAACATTATTTATGAAGGCTGTCTTGGGCAGAATGGACTGTGCAATCACATACTTGGGATGTTCTTTCAAGCTTCATAGAAACAAAGTTCCACACCCACATCTGGTAAAACATCTGCTTGCAGGAAAACACGTCAGGTGGCAGGAATGCTATTACATTGTTTTAAAAACTGATTTGGTTGGCTAGCCTGGATCAAATAAAGCATGAAGAAAGATACTACAGGGTATGGCTTGCAGATTTTGGGAGTTAACAGATGTGCTCAAGGCTCAGGGAGATCAGAAGGTCATAATAATGCTCATACATGTTCGTGATGGCTTTCAAATATCTGTTAATCAGAATGAGAGCATTGTCCTTCCTCAAGGGTCTGGTTCACTACAGCACTCTGCTCTATATCACAGGTTATGTCACTTGCTTATATCAAAAACTATTTTTGATGTGAAGTTCTTCAGGTGCTTGTCAGGTGCAATTTTATGACTTCACCTTCAGAAAGTAAATCCCTTTTGCTTCTGCAGCCACCATCCACTTGAAAATTTGAAGAAAAGACAGTCCATGGGTATTCAGAGACCCTCCTACCCCAGACCCTCTGCTTAAATACTGCAAAAGCTTAAATTCTCCTGAGCTGTATCATCCTTTTTTTCTACATACTGCATTCCTAAATGATGTTACAAGCCGGGGGGGCGGGGGGGGGAAAGCAGTAGTTGAAAGATAAATGAAAGAGCACTTTTTAAAAGTTAGGCTCCTAAGTTTCAACATGGCTTTGAGTAAAAGTTATCATACTTAATTTATCAGGATCACATTCAAACTTCCACAAGCAAATGTATCTCATGTTATTTCAGATTCAACCTAGAATAAACAAAATTAGGTCTTTTCTGGAACATCTGTATGACACTGCATGTGATCTTCTCCCTACACAGCCAAGGGCCATCCCAAATGTGCATGCCTGAGCCCCTGACCCTCTGTCACAGGTCACTTAACATCACACTACCCAGTAAATCTTACCTGGATCCAAACTGTTTAGTCATTGCCAGTTTGTTTGGGTTACTTTCAAATATTATAATATTATAGATTAATTGTACAGCAAAACATATTTGGAAACTGTCTTATTTAAGATGGATACAATTAGAAATTATTTTATTGTGCTGGAGAGAAGGACAATGGACATGGAGATACACCAAATGGGTAATGCTTGGTAAGGTTTATTTGAATAAGAGTAAGGTGAGCAGGCAAACAATTTACCAGTAAATACAAATCTGATTTGTCTGTTGCTTTGAAATACTCCATGCTAATTTGATTTTAGTAGCTCACTAAACTACTTCCTTCTCTCAGTAACTGCCCACTGTCTCACACCTCTCATTTTCATAGATGACTTTTCCTTTAACTATAACGTAGTTGATCAGTGATTCATGTCCACCAAACTGGTAAATCAAGTGCTCCCACCTAAAAAGATAAGATGTTTAAGAAAATTTAAACTTGCATAAGAGCAGGTCACATGCCCAGCACACCTGGCAATTTTATAAGATTTGCTTGAAAAGGGGAAAACACTATTCCACATCTACATGTTGTCTCTTGCTGCATGAATACAGCGAGTCTATCAGTAGAGAATTTATTCCACAAAATAAATACATATTATCTCTAGGTAATTTGTAGTTAGGCATGGATTACTTGTAATAACAGCCCCAAAAGTCTTAGGCTTTATTTTCCACTGGAGTAATTAAGGAAAATGAAAGTGGGTCTGAAATGTTACCAGTGTCCCTTTATTCAGTGAAGTTAACTAAGGCTAAAGCACATTTCAAATGCCAATGGAAGAACAAACCTTGATGAGTTTATGACAAGAAGATCCCCCTGCTTGCCGACCTCCAAGGAGCCATGTGTGTCTGATTTGCCCAGAGCATAAGCTGCATTAATGGTGGCAGCTGCCAGTGCTTCATTCATTGACATCTTCATGTTTACACAGGCCAGATGCATCACCATAGGCTAGTAGGCAAGGAAGGGGACAATGGGAGTTACCAGGAACACAAAGCTGTTTATGCTTCAAATCCCTAAGCACTCTCCTTTTTCCTTGCACAACAGAAGGAGCTGTTTTGTACAACATAAATTTTGCCAAATCCAAAACGAGAACTCTAAAATCAGTAGCTTTGAGAGCATTTTGCACAGGTCTCTCAGTGCATATGAAGGATGGAACCCATTCTGGTTTCAAGAATTTCTGGCAAAAACTACCAGTCCACACAAACAAACACAGACAGCTGTCTGCATGGGGCAGGCAGCTCCCCTTGTGCACTTGAAACCACTTTGAAGTGTGCAAGACCTATACACAAGTTGTACTAGTAAGAACTTCATAATTCTATGCTTTCAGTATGAGGATTATCTTACCATTGAAAAACAGTATGCATTAGGATTAAAGTCACTGCCAAGAGCAACTATAACACCTTCTTCCAACATTTTTCTAGCTTGAGGTTGCTTCAGTCTAGTGGGAAAAATAAATTTATCAGTACAATTTGCTTAGTTATCATACAATGATTTACAAAGGCAAAAGTCATCTCTCAGTTTGGCTGCATTCATGCATTCAGTTACAATGATCCTTATGGTGATGAAAACCCTAATTCTCCTCTTGCATCCCTACCTATCATCCTATAGACAACATAAATGGAAAGTGTGAGACACCACTTTTGCAGCAACTGCATGTAGCACCAGCCAGTGTCAACCATCAGGTTCCAAACCACTGAAATTCTGGTATTTACCCAGACCTCAGTCACTTAAGAATTTACAAGATAAAAATCTTCATTTCTGAAAAATACTAATTTTCTAGTTCTTACAGCTACAAAGACAGGATCAAAAATACGAGCAGTGGCACACGCAATGCAATAGCCCCTTTCCTGATTTTTGAGTCTGTGAGCTTAGTCTGCATACATTAGATATCTTTTCACTTAGCAATTATAATGCAAAAGATGTTTTCAATAACTTCAGTATCTGGAAGAGCCATTTCAAAATTGTTCAGCCCTTGGATTAATCTGTGTAGGTGTTTGCAGGGTGGGCACTTGGAAATACACTCTCTAGGAAGTTTTAGCCATAGTTGCCGTAAAGCCACCCTGAATCTACTGTGAGACTTCTCAGCACTCTCACAGATTTTTGAGGATTTCTGGCAGAAATAAGACACAAGGAGGGAGGCTCATCCAGTTCTCAGTACGTGTGACTGCCTTCACTGACCCAGACTGACCCTTAAGGCATAGATACACACTTATGCTTTTAGATTAAAAGTCCCTCAAAGCACACACATGGATTTGCAGTTTCAGAAGTTTCCCTTCATCTAGTGCCTTACCTTAGCATGTAGGCTGTTGTTGGCAGAAGGACAGCAGCACACTTAGCTCTTGCCATCGCCACAATACCTTCATCACTAACTTCTTCCAGGTGGCTGATGGCCCGGGCTCCCAGCTCAGCTCCAAGCTGAGGAAATTTTCAAGAAAATTACTCACTATTCTCAATTAATTCAGTTAAAAAGTTGTTTCTAAACAACTGGAAGAAACAATTCACTATTAATGCAAAATATACCAGAAGAGAAATAGCAAAGAATGCTTGAAAGAATAATCAGACTACAGAGACAAAGTATTTGTTCATTTACTGCAGGAAAAGCTGATCACTTTATCCACCCATGAAGCAGAAGCACACCTTCAGTGGTGTTTTTAACAGCCTAACACACAAATTATGTGAGAGCCATGGATGAAAACATTATCAACTCCTGCTCATAAAGAATCCATCAGAAAATAGTTCACAAAACTGAATGCTGCCTTCAATGGGGAAGTCAAAAATCAACCAAGTTTTTGGTTTGGTTTGGTTTGTTTGGTTTTTTTTATATACAGCTTGGGCAGACCCCTAGGCTTTTATAATCAACCAAGTTTTTGGTTTGGTTGGTTTTTTTATATACAGCTTGGGCAGACCCCACATGAAGGAAGCAATATTTAAATGATGGTGAAATATGGTGTCAAAGGGACTTTCTTTATCAAGATATTTGGGAACCTAGTCTTGACTAAACCACCTATTTTTCAAGTTGCACAGAAACCATGTTTTTGTCATCCTTGGGTGCATGGATATCCACCTTCCCGATCTGCATCCCATGTGGAAGATAAGCAAAGTCAATGTTTGGTTAGTCAGTGCACGTTAGTCCCAGAGGTCAAGGCTTCCTCCCATGTCCTCACCTCCAAAGCTGCACATGGACTGCTCTTCCTGGCATCTGCTTCTATCAGATGGTCTATTGCATGAAGTCTTAGAAAAGACAACCTCAGTTTTGAAAACTGCAATTCTTTGGGCTCTCACAGGATTGGGCTCTCACAGGAGCAAAAAGTAATGTTAAGAAAGACGTACCTCAGCAGATTTCATCGGATGCAGTTCATCACCATGGAAGTTAATCTGTAACCCTATATCCTTTCCAGCTTGAAGTATTCTCCTTGTAGACTCCAGATCAAAGACTCCCTTCTCACAGAACACATCTATATTGTTAATGTGTATCTCACCACTCAGTTTGAGTTCTTTCAGTTTAGGAAGGTGGTTATTGATAATGTCATCTGTGGCTTCAGCAGCAGTTTTCCCCCTAACGAAAAGAAATGTTACAGAGCCCTATAAGTAACATCCTTGAAGTCTGGCACACTCAAGCCATACATGCAATTACTGAATTACTTAGGAAATGATGTAAACATGAATCCCTCAAAAAAACCTTCAAATTAAAAAAATAAGCCCCATTGTAATTCATGTACTCTCCAACATGAGTTACTTTCCATTCAAAGAATATTAGATTGTATTACTAAATGATTTTAATAAGGTTGGCATCTTGGATGCTAACAAAGATATGGGATACTTTAAAACAAATTTTTCTGCTTTCTTATTCATATATTCTGATCTCTTCATACTGTATCCTAAAATGTAAGTATTTAAAATACATAAGTAAGCATCTGAATATGTTAAATGGTATTCATACAATATTTTTATGCAAGTATCAAAGCTCAAAGGGGATATGCAGTATAAGTCATTATTATTCATTCACCTCTCCTCCTTTTACATCATTCAGAGTGATGGACAGATAACTGTTTCTAATCAGAGGGGCTACCCAAGGTTTGATTTGCCAAAGTCAGAACCATTTATGAATCCTCTATTACATAAAGATAACCTAGGAGAGATCACTAAATGCCTTAGAAAGAGCAAATAATCCCAAAACATGCAGTTGAGTTAGCATTCTCCAATTTTAATGTCTAAGGACGAGGGATGTACAGCAGGTAAATGCCAGAGAATCTGAATGCTCATTTCAGGCACTGTAAGGCATGCAGACACTGGCACTACGGAGTGCCACACGAGGCTGAGTCAGGAACCATGCAATGGAGTCAATTCAAGAAGCCAAATTCTGCCTGAATTTATAAACCAGGTTATAAAACAGAGCGCCTCTACCATTCCCTTTTCACTGAAGCAGGCATCAGGGTTGCTCAGCCTCTGACCCTGCCAAGGCTTCTCCCTTTTCTCTTTCTACTCAGCAGCCTTTGGAGGAATTCAGGCTGAAAGATTAGGGCCAGAGCCAAGACAAAACAGAGGGAAACACTAAGAAATGGTTTCACTTTTTGAGGGATATAATGCCCCAAAATGCAAAACAAAACTGCTGTTGTTTTAATGCAGAAGATTTCTATCCAGGAAAACACTTTGAAAATTTCTTGATAAAGTGGGAAATGGCTCAGTAATCACTTACTAATAAAAAAATAATGATTTTTAAAATTCAGACATTCCCCAAATCATGAGTTTGATTCAAAATGATGACTGGAGAGACCAAGGAAGAACTGCAGATTTCCTCCTGGTCAAAATGACAACCCAAACCAGAGTCTAAGTTTGAGGGGTAGCATAAAGTTCAGGCAAAGTAGTCCAGACACAAACATTTGATTGAAA
The DNA here is from genome assembly GCF_017590135.1 of Pyrgilauda ruficollis. NCBI lineage: Eukaryota > Metazoa > Chordata > Aves > Passeriformes > Passeridae > Pyrgilauda > Pyrgilauda ruficollis. The sequence goes on from NW_024524600.1 coordinate 2,421,467, forward strand.
ATAGACAAGATTATTTAAAAAGACCCAAACTGAAAAATACAGATAACTCAGGATTCCTTCAGGAAATTCTCTCAAATCCCCAACTACCTTTTCTCCTTACTTAAAATACAGTATCCTTACTACTACTACATGTTGTTATGCTTGATGTGCATCAGTGGGGACAGAAGTGTGCAGAGAATGAGAAATCATACCTGTCTTTCTAACATGTGAGAGTTAGCATGTTTGTAAAAACACTGGAAACTATTTCACTGGTTTACAGAAATGCTCAAAACATTTTGGTGGGAAAGACAATTTATCAGGATTTTGGCTGAGATCCTGCCAAGGCTTTTTAGCGGAAAGAGAAAGGAAGGGTTAAGAAATATATAGTTTGGGGTGAAAGGTCAATTTTATTTTACCATTAAGTCATCTAAATTTTAGTAGAACTTCCTGAAAGAAGTAGTTGCTGCCTTCAGCTGATTTTAGTTACTTTATTCTTAACCATCTCCCAGTTACTGAAGATGACACAGGATTCATTTTCCACAGTTAGACTGACAAAAGATAATTTACCATCCTCCTCCAAATACAGAAGAATTAGATTGCAAAAAATACTTTCTGGGTCATGTTTTCTTGAATGTTAGAAAAGGTTGGGGTTGTTTTGGTTGTGGTTTGGTTTTTGGTTTTTTTTTTTTTTTTTTTTTTTTTTTTTTAATGAACATCTCTTGAATACTGCCACATAATAAGCCTGCCTCCATCTCTCATGCCTTGTCTTGCAGCAGCCTAACACTTAGTATGTCAAAATATCCAGCTAAAACTCATCATTAGTTCCTTCACACACTGATATCAGGTAACATTAAGATGTTAATTCCACCACAGTGAAATCAACATCAGAAATGAGAAAGGATTTTTATGATATGTCTACTTAAACCATCAGAATAATTGATTAAAAACATTTTAATCTTCATCTCATAGCTATAAGATGTATGCAAGTCTTCATTGCACGGAAGCGTAATTAAACTTTGTTTATGGAGCTATACAATGATTAAATATGGCAATTTTTTTGTTATTTGACCAAAATAAAATCTCATGGCATAGACCAAGCTTGAAGGATAGCAGCAAATGCAAGCAGAAGACTTTTCTGTGTTATGTCCAGTGTGAGCATCAGCTGGAGGCAGGGGTTCTGAGCATTTAGGAGTCACTAAATATGCTGCCCTGCCTTCCTTCAAATTAAAATTTAGGAGAGCTTCCTGTAAATATTGGCTGCTGTTTTGCAAGCATGCTGTATTTTAGGAGTGAGGCAGAAGAAACCAGTTTTCAATGCAAAGCAGCAGCACTTCAGAAGAGAAAGGAAAGTCAATGCAATTACTTGGGCACGGCGTGAGCCCCGCAGTAGGTTGAGGAGATGCCGATATCCGCGGATTTCCGCGCGCGCTCGATCACCCGGAGCATTTTGAGCTCGGTTTCCAGGCTGAGCCCGTAGCCACTCTTGCACTCCACCAGCGTGGATCCTGCTCTCAGCATGCGGCCCAGGCGCTGCTGCAGCGTGGCCAGCAGCTCGTCCTCCGTGGCCTTCCGAGTGTGCTCCACGGTAAAGTGGATCCCTCCCCCAGCCTGGTGGATCTCCATGTAGGATGCACCTGCCAGCTTGGGTTAAAGCAAAGGAAACAAAAACCACCCCCATACAATTAGCTATGAACAGTGTGTTTTCCATCCAAGAGATACTGGAAAGTGCCTTGAGGTCTCTTTGCAGTGAGAGAGACAAAGAGTGAGAAAAAAATCCCCATTCATTCTTCCTCCCTCCCCCTTTTCTTCTCTCTCCCTTCCACTTAAGTGAAGAAATGTTGTAAGAAGCGGCATAAAGAGAATTACTCTGAAGATTTGCTTTCCCCCAAGTCCAAGGGGAAAACCAATCTCCAGCTCGAAATTCCTTTATGTGGAAAAGAACAAGGAAGGAAAAAATCAAGACTTAGATGGTAATAGAAGGTGGCACTCCTGTATTGCTTCAGTTAATGCAGAAATATATCAATGGTGGCTGCAAAGAATGCAGGTACACCCCTCTCTCAGTATTCAAAAATCATCCCTCCTCCCCCAGGTAGATAATCTGACAGAAATTATGTATTTTTCTATAAAAGAAAGATGAGAGTCACTCAGAAGTGGAAACAGTTATGCATTTAAAATTTTCAAAAAGGTGGAAGAAAAATCCATCTGTGTAATTTCATGCTGTTACCTTCATTGCAAACTCATGAACCCTATCACCAGCCCACACTGGATGTGTATGTGCATCTACCAGGCCTAAAGAAAACAAAGTAAATGTACACTTGAGTTAATTCACTGTGTAAGAGTAAATATTATGAACATGCAAGCAAATTAAATAGAAAGCAGAAGCTCCCCTAAAAAGTCTCTATTGGTTAGAGGAAAAAAAAATCCAACCAGCCAAATATCTATGATTTTCTTCAGAGGCTATTCATTTTCTTTACATTTTTTTTAGGTCTGACACCTTAGGCAAAATGTCTCCAGGTAAATGCATCTCTTGCTGAGTTTAATATTTTGGTAAAGTTTTCAAACTGTGGAAGAAAGGATAAATAACAGACTTTGAAAGAGTTCATTAGACTTTAAGCCTGTACTCTTTCAAAAAAGGCAAACTGCTTAGGCTGGGCTTAGCACACTACACTTCCTCTAGCAAGACTGACAACAGTGGGAGCCTTTTCTACAAGCTCTGAAACTGCCACTGCTGAATGGCAAGGCCACCGTAAGAGAAACAGGTCTGACAGCTCATGTACTAACACCACTTGGATAATTTAACACCAATAGACTTGCTCATCTTTTGGGGATTTTTTATCAGACAAAGTTGCAGAATTTGTGACTTAAATCCCTTTTGCCTCCAAACAGCTGTGGGCAGGATGGACAGACTGTGGCTAAATGGCTGATGGGCTGAGAGAGTACAGAAAAGAGCAGTGAATCTGAAGAGTCACTCTGTGGGTCAGCTACATTCCTGTTGTGATCTACGATACAGAGGAACAGATCTACAGACAAAACAAGAGAAGAAAGAGCTCCACCATGAAGCCCAAAAGAACCCTTGAATATCTCCAGTGAGGGAGACTCCACGGCCTCTCTGGGCAGCCTGTTCCAGTGCTAAGTCACCTGCACAGTAAAGAAGTTTTTCCTCATGTTTAGGTGGAGCTTCCTGTGCATCAGTTTCTGCCCATTGTCTTTTGTCCTATTGCTTGGCAGCACTGAGCAGAGCCTGGAAACATCCTCTTGTCATCCCCCACTTCAGATTTTGATGAGGTCCCCTTTCAGTTGCCTCTTCTTGAGGTTGAACAGACCAAACTCTCTCAGTCTCTCCTCATAAGAGAGATGCTTTGAACCCTTCATAATCTCTATAGCCCTCCACTGGACCCACTCCAGCAGCTCCATGTCTCTCTTGTACTGTGAAGCCCAGAAGTGGACACAGCATTCCAGATGTGTCTCACCAGGGCTGAGCAGAGTACCAGGATCATGTCCCTTGACCTGCATGTCCCTGGCAGTGCTGTTCCTTTGTATCACAAAAATACACCTACCTGGCAACACGCACTTCCCAGAGCAGTCAATTATCCTTTCAAACGTTGCTTCTGAAAACTGATTGCGAATAACATCTGCCTGGCCCACAGCTTTGATACAACCATCCCTGCAAAACACAGACAATGAACAAAGAACGTGTGAGCCTGTTTAAAAGTCAAGTGCTCGACGACAGAGCTCCCGGAACAATAGCGGCAGGACCTTCAGGAGGACTGAAGATGCACATGTGGAGGTGGTTCGCTCATGTTACAGATACACAGCAAACACTGGGGTAATGCCATGTGTTTCAAGCTGTTTGCCGTAACGCTTTTCCTCTGCTTAGATCCCTCTGGATGACACCTTGGTACTGTTCTGCTCTAATTCCCGCTAGGTAACACCGCTTTCCTTCTGCGGATCAGCGAGCACACAGCACCTACCGCAGGGCACTCGTCCCCTCACTCAAATCCAAATGCCATCGCCTGGACCTGGATCACGCCCCGGGAAGCCACAGCCCCTTTGGGACTGTTCTCCCAGTGGAGTGTGAGGATGGTACCGGGAAGCCTGGACTGCGCTTGGGGGATGCCTCCCACCCTGCCCCCGGACCCCAGCCGTGCCAAGGCAGAGCCCCGTGCCGAAGCCGAGCCCGCCGGGCCCCGCCGGCCCCTCACTCACAGCCCCACCACCAGGCTGGCGGCCCGCAGCACGCCCAGGCTGGCAGCGCCGTCCCGCCGCAGGAAGGGCTCTCGCCGGCCGCAGACCAGCACCAGCTGCTCGGCGTTCTCCAGCAGCAGCCGGTGCCGCTGCCGGCCCGCCATGGCCGCGGCCCCCGACTGCCGGGCCCGCTGGGCTCAAAGTCCCGGGGCGGCGCGGCCCTCCCGCCCCCCGGCCTGCCCCGCCCGCCGGCTCCGAGCCGGCCCCGGCCCTGCCCGCCGGCTCTGCCCTGACTGCCGCAGCCCGCTCCAGGCGCGGGATGCTCCGCTGGATTCGGTCCAGGATAACGTGACAACTCCCAAGCACTGGGTTTTCCAGCTGGGGCTTCCCGGAGATCTCAATCCTCACAGCACCACCTGGAGATTTCCCTTTGCCAAGAAAATAAGAGCCAATGGTTTGGGAGCGCCTGTTTGCCCACCGGCGCCCTCCCCGGCGTCCATCCCCTCTCCAGCATCCATCATTTTGCCCGCGCCAACCACCTTGCCCGCATCCCAGCAACAACCCCCGAGGGACCACAGCACCTCCCACCGCGCCAGATGTTCAGGCACACATTCCTTTATCCAGGCCGATATTAATTTATCCGATTCCAACAACGAAATGTTCGTGCGATTCTGCTGCCCCCTGCAGAACGAGGGATGGGAGAATCAGAGAGGAAATACTTGCTCCCAACAGGGATTTTTTTGTTTTCTTCTCTTCGCAGATTCACAGCATCTATAGGACTCCAGTATTCCCCAGCTGGAAAATGGAGTGTCTTTCTAAACAAGTGGTCCATCAAACACTTCTCCCAGGGTGGCAATCTTCTTTAGACACCTTCTTTTCTTTTAGAAAGAGAATCTTCTAAATCTCTTACAAGAGATTGTAAATGCTTGTAACACATCTATGTGCATATACACATATACACATTCAGCAGAAACAGTTGGTTATGTTGGCTCTTTGAATGAGCCTTTCTGATGAGGTCTTGTTTGCAAATGAGGCAAGATTTGCATCTAAAGGCCAGTAATTTGTATTTAATAACAAACCTGAAAAGTGAGTAAAGCTACAATAGAGTTGGGTGTTACCTTGTGATGCTTCTCCACTGGCATAATGCTGCACCATGACACAGCCTTCGTCTTCCTCCTGAACTCTCACTTAGGCCTAAACGCAGAGAAGATTGACAGGAGAGCTGGTAGAGGATGCTTTACCACTCCCAGGAGTTCCTGCTGCTGACCGTGGTGCTCCCCAGCAGTATCACAATATGTTTGAAAGCAGAAATCACAGAAAAACCTGGCAACAGCATCATAACAAGCGCAGAAGGACATCCCGTTGTGGGGAATGCCTAAGCAGCGGTGGTGGGCTGAGAGCTGCTGTGTCAGGAATGAAACACAGCATGTTGCAGTGGAGGAGGGAAAAGGAAAGATCAACACACCTGTGAGCTGTGTTGTTACACTTTAAAAGAAAAAAAAAAACAGTTTTGTGCTCTAGGCTTCTCCAAGATTCAAGGTTACATCCTGATTTAAAACCTGAGAATTGGTGAAGATTTTATGATTAGTAAGCTAGGAGTGTATTTTGTTCTAAGACTAAAATTCTGTTTGCAGAAAAATTACAGATGTGCTTGTGTATTTCTATATGCCCTGGTTCTTTTCTGGTGAAGAATGTAATAGATCAGTATAAGAAAAAAGGTCAATCCACTGCAGTCAGGTTTCTGACATGCTGTGCCCCATCTATTTTTAAGAATACTGCCTAGAAAAGTAAGTGCAGGAATGGTTTCCAGGTTGCATCCTCAGGAAATTCTAGAGTTTGATTCACACAGTACAGATTCTAAATACTCGGCTGTATTTTTAAAATGTTAGCAGAATTCACTGGATGTAAACAGAGGACTCGAGGGTGCTAAAGGAACCCTGCAAAAATTTCTTAAATTTAGAGCTTTTAAACCACCTTAAAGTTCCAGTGAAAGTTCTTTTTGAAAATCATTTTTAAATGTGGCATTTTCAATGGGAGAAAAATATCCCAGGAAAAGTAGAGATAAAAAAGTTGAGTATCAGGTTATTGATTTAAGGGATTTCATCTCTTCTTGCTGGTGCTTTACATGAGAATGAAATGCTTATTCCTCCAGGACACATTTCCAAATACACTGTCAGAGCTACATTAGAATGTCTGTTCTTGTAAACTACTTGTAATTAAAAATTAAAAGCCCAAATCTAGAGATGAGTCTCAAATCAAATATTGGCTACATTTTCCTTATATTTGTAGATTAGTTTTTTTCATCCACTAACCAGATCTTTCCAATAATACACATAGCATGATGAAGTGTCCTGAAAGGGGACACTATGCATGCCTTAACACAAGTTAATTACAAGTGAAATTTACTGATTGCTATTTCCCTGTTTACAAAAGCAGCAGAGGTCAGTAAACCCTCAGGATCTAACACAGAAAATGCATCACTTGGATGAAAGTGACTTGCAAATGTGGACTAGATCCAAACTAAATTGCCAATCTGTTACGTACCTTTGACTTCCCTCATGTCGGATTGAGCTTAACATCACATTTGCAAATACTTCTTGCATAGTTTTACCAAAGTAAAAGTGAATTCTGCATTTTATTTTTTCTGTGTAGAACCTTGCACCTCTCAAACCATGGAAACACTGCATTTGCTCAGATGAGCTTTCTGAATCTTCTGTTCCCAGATCTGTCTTTGGCAAACTCCACAGCGGCCCAGGGAGGGGGAGACCTTTTGGAGGGACACCACCATTTGCCTCAGGGGACAGTTTGGTTCTCCCTGAGCACTCTCCCTGAGTGCAACCTTGCCAACCTATGTGCCTTGGTTGCCTTTTCATAAACTGCAGCTAAGGAAAAGGAGAGCTTGTGTGCACCTGGTACAATTCCAGCATCGGGGCTTATGGCCAAAGCTTGTCCTTCTTCGCAGACTGTGAGCTGCACAATACAGAACTGGAGTTTGCAGCATTTTTTCTCTTAGCAATGATGAGGATTTAGGGTCTTCTCAGGTAGGTTGTGTACTCTTTTTTTGCATACACCTAGGAATGGGAAAGTTTCCAAGTAAAAAATAAACAGCGAACAACCTAATACCCAAACGAGAAACACAAAAATAAGCTCAAAACTACATGTGGTATGTCATGCCTTACTACTTCTAGGCTCTTTTTGACCACCTTTTCACCATATTTAATAAGTGGCTTTGCAGGATGTAGTCTTTTCCCGAGTGTCCTGCTACTTTATCTCTAATTTCTTTTATCCTATAAACAATTGGAACAAATTAAACACGTGAAAGCAATTTTTCTTTTTAGTTACTTTATGTACCTTGTATTTAACACGTAAAATCCCAAGCCCTTTTATTTTTGTCTTTAATACACACCTAAGTGAATGTTCCCAGTTCTTTTGCCTTTTGGACTTTCTCCAGGGATGAAAAAAATCTGTAATCATGGGGTTTACTCCATATGAACTAAGAACCAGCTCCAATTACTCTGATATTCTCAGAGCACCTTATCTTCACCTGCACTGCAATTCTTTCCCCATCATTTAGGACAAGGATCTAAGTTAAGCACATGTTTAAGTTGTCTGATTATCTGCATGGGTTCTTCCACTGAAATGAATGGAACACTTGATGGTAGCAAAGAGAAACACATGGCTCCATTTTTGCAGTGTAACTAAACTAAGATTAGTTATCAAGTTATGCACCAAGGTATTATTCAGTTAAAGTCTTTGATGCCTGGTGGTGCTATGCAAAAGTAAAATGGTCTGAGTTTGAAGTCTAAACTGTCAAAAAAACCAAATATAACAAAACATCTACAAAGAATATGAAGCTGTGTGAAAGGATCACACCTTTATTGAGGATGAAAACTCAAGACACTCTAAAGCAGCTTATTTGTCTGAAAGATGAGATAAATTACATGAGAAAAACATCTTTGTTTTCTCAGTTCTGAGTTCCTGATTTTCCAAAATTAAGTCCACTTGTCTTCCCTATTATTCATCTTACTGGAGATTTCCAGTTTGGTGTTTCGTGTCGTCTTTTTTTTTTTTGTTACTTTTTTCTAGATAGTGGTTTAATCTAGATATTCACCAGCTGTGTCTGTCTCCTTTGATTCATTTCTAACAGCCCCCAGCAAAACAGATGTGGCTCCTTTCCTGATGATGGGTGCAGGCCGTCTGTCCTGGAATACCAACAGCCCATTTTTAGGAAGTTAGGAAGTATCTGCCACATTAAGGTCATCATGCACAAAATGCTCCCTTGCTTCTTTTCTGCTTTGGCTTGGTTGTTTTTTGGTTTGTTGTTTTTTTTTTTTTTTTTCTTAAAAAGGTTTCTGCTAATTTTAAACTGCTACAGGACTTTCCTTGTGTGAGGATTCTTCCTAGCACAAAAATCAACATTTCACCAACCACCGGTGTCCTACACTGATGAATTCTCACCCTGCAGGAAGGGAATCAGAGGGACTGCTATGAATTATAGGAGGCAGCTCTCTCTCCAAGGCCAAAACATTTTCTTTACCCTCAGGAAAGGAAGTAAGCACCCTGGCTGTACAGCACAACTCCACGCATCCTTCTATAGACACGCCTGTTTAGCTGAGGAACAGTCACATCCATCTCTGCACACAGAAGGGGTTCAGCATAAGCTTGGTCTTCCCAGTTACTCTGAAAAGCTGAAGCTTGGGGAGCTGCCAGTGATGGCCCTCTGCTGATCCAGTGCTCAGGTAATACAAGACAAACACCTCCAGTCCCACTCCCTCACGAGCAAGAGCAGCTTTCAGATCAGTGCCAGCCCACTGCAGACAAGGAGCTGACTTAGACACCAAGGTGACAGTCACAGCTGTTCCTCCCCTGACACGGATCACAGCACTGTGGCACAGTGGCAGCACGGGAAGGGCACTGTTCTGCACCGTGCAGTCCTTAACAGGACCTGCTGCATCGCAAACCAGGGGAGGTGCTTCTTTGCCTTTCATTCCTGCCGCCCCTCAGAACACATCTAGCTGTTCTGAGGTTTCCTAGGCTCGTTGCCAATTTTAAAGTACTCATTTATCTGTACTTTAGCTTAAATAGCTCTTTTCTGCTATTTAAGTACTGATTTTAGCTTAAATAGTAAAGTACTGGTTTTAGCTTAAATAGCTCTTTTCTCTTTCCCAGTGGGACTGCAGGGAAGTTCAGCAGAGCTGTGAAGTTGCCAAAAAGGGTCTGGTTTAAGCAATGAAACACCTGCACAGGTACATCCAAAATGATTTTCACTCTTTATGGAAACTTACATACGTAAATATTAAAGGAACACATGGATAGCTCCAGGGATGACTTCCAACATGAAACAGGGAGGCATTTCTCTGCAGGATTGATCCTGACAGCCACAACCTGTGCAGCTTTTAGACAGAACATGTCTTCACAACCTGCTGAGGAGGACCACAGCACCCTTTCCACTCTTCAGCAGAGATTCACAAAGCACACTCCCACCCTGCAGTCTCTTGTCTCAACTCTATTGATCACTCAAGCCTGTGGATCTCTGCAGCTGCTTTTGCCTGTGTGGCTGCTGGCTGCTAAGCTGATACACGTTTGTCCTTCCTTAATGACCATGCAGCCACGCTTCAAGCTTCCTGACTCCAAGCAGGAGAATATTTCTGAGAGAAACTGGGGTATAACAGATCTCCACACCTCACCTGCAGTGAAATCTTCCCAGCTAATTCCAAATGTTTTATAAACAGTTTTAAAGATGGAATGTATTTAAATAGTCATGACATACATACTGCAAAATATAGATACTGCCAAGTCTTCCTGTACTTCAGGTGGGAACATAACTGGTATTTTTAAATACTCGCTTTTCATTTCAATATTTACAACATTAAATTGAAATAATTACCTGCTGTTCCTCCACCATTAGTTTTTCAAACACCAGTAAAATATTAAAGATCTTTTAAAGGGTTAAGTTTCCCCATACTAACACACAATGGAAATAAACATCTTACTACAAAAGTATGAAAAACAGAAAAGAAAAAAAAGTTTATTTCCAGAAATACAAAACACCTATTCTCTCATTTCTCCATCTTCTTCCTCTTCTTCCACACCTCTGATGTACAAAACATTATTGCACCTGTAAACAGAACCAAGAGTTCCTTTAGATATAAACATTATCATTTTCCCCACATAAAACATGCTTTAAACATTTTTCTGCTTGAATGTAGACTGGCAACAGCCAAATTCTACAGAACAAAATGCTGCTGTTGACCTTGTGCACCTTTTCCACACAGTACATTAAACTGTGCAACTTCATAAATGTAATAGCTGCTTGACAATGCTGTATAAAAATTTTTACTTTAGGGTGAACAGCTACGGTCAAATTTAACTTCCAAGCACGCAAAATGTTTCCAGTTGCAATGCGCTAGCTCACAATGCCAAAGGACTCCCAGATACACAATAATGTGAAAAACAAAAGCATTTAGTCACCACAAAGGGGATAATAAGTACTTCTTAAAATATACTCAAAAATTCTTTTTTTCTCCTCTCAGAAGGGACTTTGATACAAAAGACACATTCATAGCCTTCCTGTAAGAGCATCTTAATTGGCAATCTTAATTGGCATTACATTTGGCATCTTAATTACACAAGAAACACAACATCAACCTGTATAAGCTTTAAGGCAAGTGGTGAGGCGATTTAGAGCTTTCCTCCACCATAACCAATGCCCCAATTACCTTATCAAAACTTCACCCAGGTGTCCAGACAATGCACCGTCTATGTACTCCTCTGTGTTTGCAAGCTTGACAGGAAAACGAGAAAAAAAATCTGAATGACAGCAATAAAAGCGGCTCTGCAAAGCACATCACGGTTCCGCCCCCGCCCAGGGCTGCGGCGACCGGGGATGGCCGCGCTCCCGCTCGGCACCGCATCCCACCGGGACACCGCCCGTCTCCGGCTGCGGGCAAGGAAGTGCCTCGGGCATCAGCGTCTGACTGCGAGCCCCGCCACGGGCACACACCGCCCACCGCACCAGGCTGCCCAGAGCCCGCCCGGCCTGGCCCGGCCGCTCCCAGGGATGGGGCGGCCACAGAGGGTCCGTGCACGGCCCGGGCGCGGCACGGCCCGGGCGCAGGATCGTGTCCTCATGTAGCCGTCCACGGAGACCAGGTAGCCCTTGTACTCCATGCCCCACTTCAGCTTCACCATCACCGGCTTCCCCGTCAGCCCGTTCAGGAACGGCTTGGGGTTGAGGGGCAGGCTCTGCCGGGGGAAGCACACGGTCAGCGCCGCCCGCCTCCCGCTCCGCCCCGCCCGGCCCGGCCGCCTGGCGCCGGTAACGGAGCGCCTCCCGCCCCTCCCGGCTCCCGGGCTTCCCGGCTCCCGGCCCGCCGCCTGGGGCCGCTACTGGCCCGGCTCCCGCCCCTCGCGGCTCCCGCGCCTCCCGGCTGCCGCTCACCATGGCGGGAGAAGCGCAGGCCCGCGCGGGAACCCCTCGTGCGCGCCGCGGGACAACGGGAGGCGCCGGGCACCGCTCCGCTTCCCGTTCCGGGGGCGCCGCTCTCCCACCTCCGACCTCTCACCCGCGCCGCGCTCCCATTGGCTGCGGGGCCCCGACGCGCCGAGCCTCAAGCGCGGCTGCCCATTGGCTCGCCGGTGCTGCGGGCCTCTTTCATTGGCCGGTCAGTTTCCCCCCACCCCAGTCCCAACCAATCGCTGTTGCCGCGGGGCGCGCCGTGGTCGCGCGGCCGTGGGCGGTGCGGGGGTGCGAGCCTGTGCCCGATGCGCATGCCCGCGCGCTGTGCCCGCTCCCGCGCCCGCGCCCGTGCCCCTCGCTGCGCCCCCCGGGCCGGTCCCCTCGGGGCGGCGGCGCCTGAGCGGGGCGGCGGCCGTGGCACCGGCGGGACGGCGGCCGTGGCACCGGCGGGACGGCTCTCTCAGCCTCTCCTGGCGGTGCCGGCCAGCCCCGCGGGCGGCCAGAGCCCGGCGGCGTCCGTCCGTCTGCGAAAAGAAACCCGCCGGCCAGCGCCTTTTCGGATTGCGCACTCAAGGATAGAAAATCTCACCCTTTATAGGACACGTTAAGTGCGAATTCCCTGCCCGTGTCTTTTGACTCCCAAGAAAAGATGTTCTTGGGTGTAGACAGAGAGATGAAACATCAGTGCCAATACCTTGAACCAGCGCCTGTACCTGTACCAGTTTGTCACGTCCTCACTAATGCTTTCTACTGCTCGATACATGAATTCATCACATGCCACAACCTGTATTTCTGTTCTGCATTCAGCGTATTCCCTTGATCTCCAGCGTATTGGGTGCTGAATGTGGAAAGCACATTCAGGAAACATAACCTTTCAGTAACAGAGCTGTCATGGGGTTTGTGCGTTCCACCTTCCAAAAGTGACTCCAGTGCCCTGGTATCGAAGGCAAAACCATTCTCACCGCCTCAAATCTGCCCATTTAAAGCTGTTGATGCAGCAAGCCATCTTCTCCAGGTCCGGACTGTCCTTACACACCGTGGATGCATATGAGGGAAACAGATGGAATTGTAATTCCTGTTCACTAGCATGCATCACAAGTGCAGTTACAGAGCCACGGAATTGTTAGGGCTGGAAGGGACCTCTGAAGGTCATCCAGTCACCCCTCCTGCCAGGGCAGGGTCACCTGCAGCAGGTGACACAGGATCGTGTCCAGGTGGGTTTGGAATGTCTCCAGAGAGGGACACTCCACGACCTCCCTGGGCAGCCTGTTCCAGTGCTCTGCCACTTCCAACATGAAGAAATCCTTCCTCATGTTGAGGTGGAACTTCTTGTGAAGATATCTAGACACGCATTCCCATGACCATTAGGAATAAGTGTGGTTTTCTTTTAGGGTATAGTGGATGGACAACAGAAGCAACAGCAAAATAATGCTAATTATCTTTCTGGTAGCAGGACTCACTATAGGCCAGCTGAAAGAGTAACTAACTTATAAGATTTTTTGTAAGGAAGTCTTGTTTAGACAATGAAGGAAAAATATTAACACAATGGGAAATGGTATATATATATATATTTTTTTTTTTTTCATGCCATTTGCAGTATAGAACAGCTGATTTCACATGATACCATGTATAATGTGGCAGAATGCAATGAGCTTAGAGTGAGTGTCTTGAATAAAATCATACTGTAAGAGCAATTTTTGCACTGTTCTGACAAGGATAAACATGTATGTCTGTGAATGGCAATATAACAGTTTTGGTATGTTATCTGTAAATAGCACTAGTTAATTTTACATGTGAAACTAATTTTGACCACAATGTTTCCTACTCATGTTGGGAAAACTTTTTGTGTACCGAAAAATAAGAGCATTTATGTTTCTCTTTTAGTACACTCAGTTCTTCAGGTGAATAAATATTCCAGCCCTGTTGTTACAATAAACAAGCATTTCTCAGGGTTGTGGATCTCAGTTAGAGATCGAGTGCTTGACTTCTCCTTTCACAATTGGTCCATGAATTCACATGTCAGTAATCTCATCAGCTGGAGACTGGGCCTGCAGCAATTTTGTGTGCTGGTAGGGTAGGAAGAAGAAAGCACAGAATGCATGACTACCTCTGATGTAGTTAACTGGGTAAGTCAGATAATCAGGAAATTAAATAGCTGATGTTTTTCTTTCGCCCTTATGAGGAATTTGCTGTTTACCTTGTTGACTGAATCATTCTGACTCAGAGACAGTCTTCTTACGGTGCTCTTCAGACCTTCAGCACAGGGGTGAACTTCACCTTTTGTCTTCTTTGTATTTCCCATGTAATAGGGGAAGTAATAATTTACATTCTTTTCTGCCTTTGGGTCAGGGTATTTAGGCTGTTGCTCAACAGGAAATGAACAGGAAAGAGTTGTTGTAACAGATGAATCCAAACCTTAGCTCCTGGGTGGATGGATAGGATTTTCTCTTACAGCTCGGGGGTGGGAATTTAACACAAATGCCTGTGCTCTGTTCCTAAGGAAACACGTCATGCAGCTGGACATTCAAGGGCAGCAGCATTTCTGGTGGAGGGGCTGGTTGGATGGCATTGTCTGTGTAGGTGCAATTGCTCACTGATGTCACTAATGCACTGTGTTGGTGTAAAACCAGGCTGAGAGGGCCCCTGTACCATCACACTGCTGAGAGAAACCTCAGCAGCGCAGAACTCCTTCCTGATTCAGCCAAGTTTGCTGGGACACAAGCTCCCTGCCATAACCTGTTTCTGCCTGCCATAAACACATTATTAAGGAAACTTTCAGAGCTGCCCCATGTTCCAGCTTCTAGGCTGTACATTTTGTGACCATCCCGTGCCTTTTCCTAGTGATATGCCACTGTCAGTGGGAGTTTCTTCCACAGCATTCTTACTCCACATCAGGCAAACTACTTCTGATACCACTCAGTCATGCCCACCAGAGCAGTGAGAGCAGCAGCTTTGCCATCACCATGTCATGGGCACCAGCTGCAGTCAAAGAACTTAAAGCAGCCATGAAAGCACAGCCCTGAACTGCAAGGGGGCACAGCTAACAAAATGGAAGCTCCATCAGAAGACAGCACCTTCAAAGGAGAGGTTTACATCAAAAAGGATCCAGAGTAGCAGCATGGAATTAGCCCTGCTATGTGGCAGATGAATTTCTGCTCCTGTTGGGTTCGTAACTGACAAAGCCATGTAAGAACCTCCCCATCCAGCCTGTCCCAGGTAAAAACATGCCACCCTCCTTCCCTTCTTGCCAGACTCCCAGACCGAGTCTGGTCCTTGAAACTGTGAGGTGATGTGATACCTCAGTCTAAGGTTGGCAGTGCTTAAGTAGGCTTAAGTGGCTGATTCCTGACAAGCTCTCTGTCCTCACTTCTTGGGGGTGCAGTGGTTATGACTCTTGTGCACCCGGGAGGATTTTGAAGCTCTGTGCACCCTTGGGGAGTTTTCCTGTTGCAGCAATGCTGTTAAAACATGAAGAGGACCTAGGACTCAGGAAGAGTATTGACAGGAAGAATATCTACTTTTCCTTCAGGAATAGGCATAATGGAAGATTTTCCATTAGATAAATGGAAAATACTGGAATGAAAAATCATATCTTGCCCACAACTTGTCTGTAGAGAGTATCTTGTCTAAAAATCTTTTTCAATAAGTAACACAAGATTTTCCCTATGTGCAGAAAATCTGTATCATTTATCAGCTCTTGGTGACTTGGGAACTGCTGTAGCAGTATTGTGTGGACTGTTGGCAGGACTGTACCTCACATGAGGTATAGTCCTGACTTTATGGGGCTTTGCCAGAGTAAAACAGTTTTGCTTCAAGCAGTGTTTTTTTTTCAGAAATGTCTACCAGTGAAACCCCTTTCCTCTCTACTGATTGTCATTTTAATTACAGCATCTTTGATCAAATCTCCACGTGAGGCCATAACCATCCACCACAGACCTTCACTACAGATTGTGACTGGGAGTTGGGAGGTGGTGACATCAGACTTAAGAAGAACAGAGGGCTGTAATTTCTCTCTGAAATGCTCATCAACCAAAGAAAAGGCACACTGTGCTACAAGGGTGGATATACAGGATCCAAGTACTAGGAGGCACAAAACTGCTTCGCCTGTTTCAGCTTCATCCAAGCAACATGCCTTTTTCCACATGCTGGCAGACTTTGATCTCAGTGTAAGGCTGTAGCCCAGAACAGAAGCTCAGTCTTGCTGGACAGCACTTGGAAACAGCCAAAGGGACACAGGGGAACCACAAAAACCAGGGGATTTTCCAATGGCCCTGCATGCCTGGCTGTGGCTAGCAACAGTAATGTGAGGGAGCACAAACAAAATGCAAAAGTCTTTTGGGATGGACTTGCCCAGTAAGCAGAGATCATGCTGTGAACGACTGCCAGGGCAGGAGGCAGAGGTGAGCCTGGGAAGACAGAAATGAGGGGTTTCTTCTTGGGTAGAGGATTTGTGTGCCATTTCAGGTTAGTACAATGTCTTTTTTATGCAATGATATCAGTATAAAATGAGACTGAGGGTGGAGGTGGGGGGCAGGTACATGCTAACAAAAGCCCAGATCTTTTGTCCACACCATCAAAGATCTGCCAGAGTGGCTCTTCTGTGCCAGAGTGGCTCTTCTGTGAACCTGTCACAAGGCCAGGCTGTGCCAACAAGAAGGGGCATGGGATGGGTATTGTACAGAAATTATGGGCACATTAAAGCCTCCTTTTATCCATATTGAAAACCTTTATTTTTCTGTGCAAATAGAGTTCATGCAAATTATGCAGCTACACTAAAGAGAGGCCCTTTAAGAATGTGTCTCTGAAAACACAGTCTCCTTTGCCAAGAAATAATGGGACTTCCTTAATTATCAGCTGTTATCTTCTGGGTTTAGCAAACTTTTGTTGCTTCATATGCGGTTGCTTCTTTTATGCTTCTTTTATGCTTTGACATTAATGAATTGGAACTGAAATTATGTACTGAGGAAAACAAAGTGATCTGTACAAATAATAAAATGGTGTACTTGTGTGTGTCAAAAAGAAGGAGATCAAGTATTGTGCAGAAGGAGTTTGGAAACCGTGCTTTCACACAAACATCTTAATAGATATTAATAACTGGCTCCAAATCACAGAAGTTGTTTAGGGTTGGTGTTTTGAGAAATCTGTCTGATCAGAGCTCAGAAAGTCTGGCTGGTGGAGGCTCTCTGTGTAAGGTGGCAAGCTCTGCCACAACAGAGGACCTCATCTGCTGCCATTTTTAACAGTGAATTTTGTGGGGAGGGAGGAGAGAAAGGAGTTATTAGGCAACAGGCATGTAGGTCAACAGTCCTGCTGGTCGAGAGAGACTAGGTATTGTACAGATTCCCTCACCATTTCAGAGAGAGAAGGAAACTAGCTGGATAGGAGAAAGTCAGAGGCATAAATGATGCTGAGTTAAAAGGAGCAGCTGAATCTAGGATTCCTGAATTTCTTGGAAAACTCTGTCTGAGCCCAAGCAATATTCTGGAGAGATGAGGCAGAGAAATAGGAGCCCAGATCCCAAAGAAACCAACCTGAGTCATCAAGGTCGACTGGCAGCTGCCGGGACAGATATGTCCGGACCCTCTTCCATTACACAGAGAGGCTTTAATGTGCTGTGGTTCCATTAATTTGTTCAGATACATCTGCTCTTCTGATAGCCAGAGGGAAGAGTGATTTGGGGTTGGAGCCTCTGCAAAGTCTACTAGGTTATTTGCCCCCCTCCCAGGAAAGCCAGTGCTGGTCCTCAGGCGGCTGGAGCAGAGAGTCTCATTTCCAGGAAGGATCTGCAGACAGAAGAAATCCCCAGCCTCCTGTGCTCTGGAAATGCCGGAGGTGACGTCTGCGATTCGTGTTTGACTTGAACCTGAGCCCAAGGCCCACATCTCGTCTTGGAGGCAGCACTCACTGCCTTGCATCTGAGACCAGTGGCTTCCAGTGGCTTCTGCCTCTGTGCTGAGCTGCTGTTCCTTTGTTAGGACCTCTCTGGGTGAGGGACTGCCAAGGGCCCACTGTAAAGGCAAATCTGTGTGTACAACCTTCCCCGTGGAGCAGAGTGGAGGAGAAGCTTCCATGCAGCCAGTTTGTGGTCAGCTACCAGAACCCTGGAGTATCTCATTGCCTGTCTGAAACAAGCAGGAGTCCGAGCTTGTGTAGGTGGACAGGCTGTTCTCAAACCCTGCGACCCCAGAGGCTGAGCCTGCCCAGGACAGGAAGGACTAGAGGAACCAGGAATTAACTGTGGGGATGGTCAGTTAATTAGGACCAAATGGCCAAGGCACACAGCACAAAAGACTGCAGTATGCTCATAACTCAAAATCCCATGGTTCAGCACACATCATCTGTTACAACTCCAGGAGAGAGAGCATGGCTTTAGCTGTTTACACTGGTTATATGCCAGCCCTCCCCAAATTACCACTGCCCTGACTTTCATACTTCTTGGGGCAGTGCCCAGCTGTATGTGCTGAGTGCAGTGTGGAATCACAGAAATGCCTTTTTTGAGAGTTGTCTAAGAGCTCAGTAAGTTGGAGTTTTGGCCAGTGAAGTTTCCACTGCATTATGTCAATGACAGCTCACAGAGACCAGCTCTATCCGGCTCATTTTTAGTCAGGAGTCCACTGATGTGCTGGTGTTCCCTTGACACAACTGCTTCCTGTAAAGCTGCAAGTTGCCATTTAGTTTGGCATTTCTGCTTTTGCTTTGCTGAGTACTCTGTGAGATCAATTATAGGTTTTTTCCCAAAGTGCACAGAGGATGAGAGCTGGCTTCTCTTTGCCCAGCAGGTGTTTCTGAGGAGGCAGCTGATGTGCCCTGGGCTTCCCTGCTTGGACCAAAAGCCTGGAGAGATACTATGAGCAGAGCAGTGCCTTCTCTGTGGCAGTTTGCACTGCAGGTAATGAGGAGGCCCAGGTGGTGGAGCAGTGTGTGTTCCAGAGGTGGCCAGAAGGGACCCACTCTTCTGCCCAGGAGCGCAGTGATGAGCACACTTGCACTAATAGGTGCTGACCAGGCCAGTAAATGGAAGATCCTGCCCTGATTGCACTGTTTACTGCAATGCAGGATAGAGACACTTAGCTAGTTTGGGTGATGAAAACAATTGGAAAAAGCCTGCTTCTCTGCCAGCAGACGTTGTGGTGTGCGAGCTGGCTCTCTCCAGCCACTGCGTGCAAGCTGGGATGATTTGGAGGATTAGGGCATGTTCAAGGGTTAGACCATGGCTGCACCTCACAAGCACAGCAATTAACAAAGACTATTTACTGCAACACTCTTCTTTGCTCCAAAACATTTTCTCCAGAAGAAACTTTTTTTTTTTTTTTTTTTTTTTTTTTTTAAGTGCAGGGAAAGGAACCTATGTTTTTCCCAAGCACCATTCTTGGAAATGACCTTCTGAAATTTTCTTGAAACGTATCAGCTTGGAGCAGATATTTCCTGCTTCCAGGAAAGCTTTTCTAGAGATCTGCCTCCTGTAAATGTTTATACAAACAATTAAAGACTGCAAAGACCGAGTAGCTTAGGATGGAAAACATTGAAATCTCAATAATACCACTGTCAACTGCACTTAATAAACAGATGCATTTGATATGGATTTTGTATAACAAACGCTAGCTTTGACATTAAACTTTTGTACCCATTTTTTTTTGCTGCGCAGCAAGCAAAAATGTAGCATAGCCTTACACAGTGTTGAGTATTTTCTGGTAAATGATGCATTTTTAAAACAATTCTTAAGGCTGTTTGATCAGTTGTGGGTTGCAATGGACTGATATTGGTGTTCCTTTCCTATGACACTTCACGTAAGGCAAGTGAGTGCTTGTTTTGACAGGCTGTAAAAGATATGTAATTATAAGGGGGAAAGGGCTAGTTCAGTCCTGTGACACTTTATGGATTTACATACTTCTGTGCATTGGACATAAAACACATCAGCTCATCTGTGGTTTTGTGGGGTTTTATGTTAAATGCTCAGGAAGAAGCTCTTATCATGTTTTATCTCAGGGAAAGGAGATCTAGAGGATTAAATGTCACAATTAAAGATTTATTTAAAAACAGGCACAAAGTCCAATGCTAAACAGTCTTGTTTAAGCTTGATTCACAATAGTGCCATGTTGAGACACCAAGAATTTTAATGGAGCCATGACTTTACTTTGAGTGTTTGATAAGATAATTCTCAGTAGAGTGAAGTGGGTGGCAGCTCCCACTGACACTGCTCCTGTCCCAGCATCCCCACACCAGCTCCCACTGGAAGACCCTGGCAGACACTTTACCAATCCATAAGGTAAAGAGTGGCTGGAAACCTGATGCTTTGTCACCATTTTTTAATGATCTGAATTTAGGCCTGTGGAGGGCCTTTTCCACAGGCTATGTCAGCAAAGGTCTTTATTATAAAGCTCTACTTTTTTTGTGGTGTTTGGACAACATTTACCAGACTTAAGAACCTGTGTTTTTTGAGGCTACTTGTGAATAAACCCCATTCCTCTAATACACAATTCATACAATATGTTTTCTTTATGGGCCACATAAGAATTTCAGGGAGTTTATTCTGAAAATTTGCATGAAATTGGATTTTTTTCCATGAGTAGTCAACATCAGAAAGCTAAGTATAGATGGAAAATACTGCAGATCAGTGTTTCTGGTGCTGAGCAAATATATGAATATATAATTGCTTACAAATGAAAAAGATATATACATATCTTTTATGTATATATATATCTTTTATATGTTATATATAATATGAATAGTCTATTATATTATTATATATAATATTATTATATTATATATTATTTTATGTTATATCATATATGAATATATAATTGTTTCTGGTGCTGAGCAAATATATGAATATATAATTGCTTACAAATGAAAAAGACAACTTTTTTGATGTTGCCAAGTTGACTCCAACCTCAGATAATGGACTAAAAGGTGCAAGCTCAGCACATTGCTTGGAGCTGTAATGTCTTTAGCAAATGAGGGAAGTTTAATACCCTTTGCCTACATAACCTTTGCCTTTACTGGTTTTGCCTTATTCATGTTTGGAAGTACACATCATCCTCTAGTGTGTTTAAATAGCAGCAGGATGGAGGTAATGACTGTGCTTTCAAGGGCAGAGTGCTCCTGAGTTCCATGGGAACTGGATGCTAAATTATACCAAACAGTCGTAGAGCACACACAACTCAGACCTGAGCTGCACATCTGAAATGTTGCTGTAATGAAAAGCATCATTTAATTTTTTTTTTTTATTTATAGCACAAGCAAACTTATTTTATATTTTTTTAAAATATGTTTTGCTTTCCATATTTTGTGGGGTTAATTCTCATATGTGTGTGTATATATATATATATATGTGACACCACAGAATGTGTGCAGACAGTACCATGCATATTAATATGTATTTGTGTGCTGGACATTATATGTACATATACTCTGTATTATTTACTAACAACCATTTTATTTCAGACATCAGAAAAATGTGGGATTTCACTGTGTCTGAGAGCACTCTTTACATTCACAATGGTGAACAGATTAACCATTTAGTTGCAGGTATCAAGGTTGTCACTCAAACTGGCAGCACCTCAGAATAGCTAAAGCTTATCAAAAATTGTCTGGATTGGAAATGACAGCCATACATGCATGAATGCGTCTGTATGGCTGGAAGATTGTTGAAGTGTGAAGTGAAGAAGTTCACTTTGGTTTATTTTTTATCATAATTACTGTATTTCATGGAGAAACACTGACTTGCCACATGATAAATACAAGGGGAAACAGAAAGAAACTTCATTCTCTTATCATCTTATTTCCCAAAGGTCACCACATTTGAACAAAGCATATTTATTTCATTCCTTATGCATTTATGTAGCCATTTACTGTACTCTGTATAAGTGAAGCAGAATAATTTTTTGCGAGACTAATTAAAAGTCGCATGGTAGAAAATGTTTTTGTGATCACACCACCGTAACGAAATTGAGCTGTCTTTACTGACGTGTGCTCCATTTACTGGGTTTTTTAAAACATATTTCCCACACTTCCAGCAGATCATTATTTTTTGAAAGCAAAAACATAGCAAAGCCTTTCCTTGTAAGTAAATTAATATCCTTAATGAACATATTTAGAAAAATAAAGTGGCAATTTATCTCATCTTTTTTTTATATATTGTATGGCTTTATTCTGCTCCCGAGCTCTATAGTGTCTTACAAAACTTCCATGTCAAATCAAGAGCAATGAAATGACCTCTAAGTCAAGAGGATTGATGTGTAAAGTTTATTTGTCTCCAGCCTGGTGGTGTTGCAGTCTCTTTCAGTCCCAGCACGAAGTACCAACCAGGCAATTTTACCATGTTCTACATTTTGGATCCCATGTAGAATAAGCCTTTAATAAGTGGAAAAAGCTAGTAATTTAGTCACATGATTTCATCACATACTGTTAACAGAGTTGAGGATTGCACTGAGCAAGTCTGGAGGTTTTGCCATGACAAGTGGACAAACTGAAGTTTTATTTAAAAAAAAAATACATATATATTTTTTTAAATCCCCCAGGTCGGTTCAAACCACTGTTAACTCTTCCCAAACACTGCCATAGGTGGGGAGGGGACAGGACCTAGATCTGTGGTTGATGCTTTTGAGGAGAAAATGGTCTACTGAAGAAAGGGGAGGATCCAATTTTATCTGGCACATCACCGAAAAGTACCCATTTAGCTTCCTCACAGAACCTGGGAAACTTTCTTCTTCAGGTGTTATGTGCCAGATTAAATTGGAAGCATTAATACTCGGTGTACACTCAAATACAACTGCTGTATCCGAACAAGACAGTGGATAAAGTGTTGAGTAGCAGAAGTTCATGTCATGCTTGTAAAAGTTAAAACACATGACCCCTTCGATGCACTTTATCGTTCTAGGCCTGGGGTCAGGGATCAGTCTTACCCCTACTACCAGTCCAGCAGGTGGCCTTTAGCAAGTTGTGAAAGTCCTGTTTGCAGAGCAGGGCTGTTTTGGGTCATTCTGGCCCTTGAGGTTATGACGGCACCCAGAAGACTCGTGCTCGATGGAGTCTCTGTGCTGTGGGGCAGCCGACGGTCATAAAAGGGTGCCCTGCAGAGATATCGAGCCACGGGTAGGGGGAAGGAAGCATCGTTTAAAAAACTGGAGAATGAAGGTAAGAAAGATAGCCCTTACTTCTCTACCTGCCATTAAGTAAGTGAAAAAGCCATTGCCAGGTTATATCAGTTTTTTTTGCAAATCTGTGACTGCCTGAAGCAGAAAGCCGTACATACATTATTTTCCCTTCCCGGTGGCTGACCACATGAGCGAAGACGAAATGCCTCCCTTTCCAACTGTGCGCAAATGGCTCTGAGATATGGATAGATATGGGATTGTCAACTCCAATTAGTTGGAGAAATGACCTACTGTACTTCTCTTCTATAGGTATTACAAAAGCCGTTCCGCCCATGAATTAGACATCGGTGAGAAGCTGAATTTAAGCCCACTATTGTATGGGAATGTCCACTCCGCTTTGCCACACTAAAGACATTCAGGCAGGCAGAACACCCTCCGCTGACTCATTAGGGCATACATTAGAGGCGAGCTCGCCGCGCTCGCCATGAACCCACAGTGCTCTCTTGAATGGTAGCCCTTGGTGGACGCTTGCGGGGCAGGCCGGTTCCCACAGCACCCCGCTGATCCCCTGTGAACAGATTCGCAGCTCCCCGCTGGCTGCAGAAATGGATTGCTTGCCCCATCCTCACCCGCCACTGACAGCCCTCATAATAATAACCTGCCCGGGAGGCGAGGCACGGGGACGGGTTTCTGACAACTCATTAGCCCGGGATACGCTCGGTTCCTGCCAGGGACCGTCACCACCGCTGCACAGGGAGCAGGACAGGGCAACACCGGCCGGGCCCTTTCGAGGCCTTCCTCTCCCAAAAAACATTACTTTCATCCCCAGAAAGGAGTGCCTGCAGGAGGT
Organism: Pyrgilauda ruficollis; assembly: GCF_017590135.1. NCBI lineage: Eukaryota > Metazoa > Chordata > Aves > Passeriformes > Passeridae > Pyrgilauda > Pyrgilauda ruficollis. Next base: position 2,445,036 of record NW_024524600.1, read on the forward strand.
GACACCTTGGAGATCCCCGAGGAGGGAGAAACCAGGAAAACTGGAATGCCAGAAGTGCTGAGGAGAAAAATGAGGCCAGCAGGGGGTCGTATGATTCCACAGTGAAGCTACAGCTGCTCAGAGGGATGGGAGGCAGCCCTGGGCAGGCACACATCAGCTGATTTCGAGACAGCAGTTCAGCTCTGAGGTCCTGGGTCTGATTTCTCAAGTGCTGTCTCTCTTCCTCCGTTGGCTTCCTCATGACATCTTGATCAAGGCATCAGCCCGGGAAAAGAAATCAAGAAAAGGACTGGGAATACTATTAATTGTTGCTTTTCACTGTTCTCTGCAGTTTGTCTTTTAAAATCCAGTTGCACTGAATTGTCTCGTGACTTTTGTTCCTGTCAGGAACCACACGTGAAATCCTGTCCACTCCCCCATGTCACAGGAGTGCTGGACAGGGAACCTCTGGGTCTGGCAGAAATGCTCTGGGTGTAACTCATCTGTGTGTGAAAATCAGCAGCTGGAAGTTCCTCAGCCTGGTTTGGCAGGAGGGATGTGGAGGGCTGTCCATGATGAGCTGTTCTTTTCTGGCAGTCACGGAATGCTGTTACCTTACCTCCAGCTTGGACAGTGGTGCTTACAAAGAAGAGATCTTCAATCAAAGCCCCCTACAAGAGCAATGTTGAGTAGATTGGTCCCTGCAGGCAACAGATGCCCCTGCTTCTAATGAGACAGGAACAAGATTTGGGGAATCTTATTTCACCTTTGCTGCATATATCTTACGTGATATCTGACAGAATTTTCTATGCAAACTGAAGCCCTGAACTGTATGTCCTCTAGGTGATGCTTTCAGATTTAATCATTTGACTCAAAAAGAGCAAAACCATTTATTTGTAAGGTCTTTGACTGGCTGCTTACTGGTAGACAATGAAAATTTAATGAGGCTTTTTGCAAATTTTAATGTGGAAACATGAAATGGTTTCATTCAGAGAAACAATTTTCAGCACTACTGCAGAGAAATGCCACCTATCAAGACTGGAAACAGTCACTCTAAAGCAAATGCCAGCAAGACCTAATGTGACAGCAAAGAAAGAAAAAACAACCCAGACCATACATAAGTAAATAAATAATAAGAATCATCAGAGTTTGCTGTTCCCATAGCTCAGCTGCTTTAGAAATAAGAAAGAAGACTTTCTGAACCACAGCTCTCTAAGTACTCAAGTGTTGTGGTCAGGAAAAGCTCACTGCTATTGCTAAAGTATTGAGAAGTATGTAAAATCACAAAGAAGCAACTTCTGTTTCAGAAGGGAGGAAATGGCCATGGTCTAAAACTGTGTTATTATATTGTTTCTATCTTCTAAGCAGCTTGTCTTGCAGGCAGGACTTCAACTATGGAGACACAGAAAGTTCCAGGCACACTGGCGATGTTCCAGACCCACTAATAGCCCCCCTTAGTCATGAGCAGCAGCAACACATAGTAAATCACGCTGAGGACCAACAAAAGCTTTCTAACAGCTTTGTTAATGAGCTGGAGGTAAGAGTATGTCATTGACATTAGCAGAAAATGTTAAATTTGGATCTGATGCAGGCAGAAAAATTGCTCCAAGACAAATGTGAAGATTAAAATGATCTGGGCAGAACTGACAGTAAATCGGTCCATTTCAGGAACTACAGCTGTTGAAAAGAAGGTCAAATATATTGCTCTAGGTTTCAGATGCACTCTAAGCCATGTGGTCTGTCTAGAGATCCAGAGGAACTTACCTCTTGTGAAAACAGAGGCCCAGCAGGTGTATGTGACAGTGACATCAGCTGCTGACAAGTGACAGCTGGTTCTGTCCCAGTGGCCTCAAACAGAGCTATTGATGGGAGAAGGTACAAAGAGAGAGAAAGAAACGAAATTAATCCAAATTAAAAGACTGTCTGACATGGTCTATGGCTGCAGTAAGATACTGCTAAGTAAACAAGGCACATGTTTGCTCCCAAGCTGTCTTGAGAATTTTGTGAAAAAATCCCTAGATGCAGAACTTCATGGGAGACTAAAACAGCAGAGGAATGAAATGGGTATGGTGTAGATGTGTGCTTTGTCAAAGACAAGGAGAATCAGAGTCTGCTGTTGGGATAAACCACAGAAGTGTCTTGTCCTTCCCACAAGGAAAGTTCTGTTGCTGAGGGAGAAACTCTGACTTTATGAAGAAGGAGTTATGAGTGGTGGTGTAGATAGGAGTGCAGCTGGGGTTTTGTTTTTAAACAACCCTGGGTGGAGGCAGCCACATATGGCCCTTCCTCTGGGAGATCCACCAGTGGCACCAGGGCCCAGTTTTTTAGACCAGGTTCATATTCCTGAATTGCTTTAAGCACGCAGTACATAGCAGGGAACAAGGTTTATTATCTGTTTTTAAGGAACCCTGGACTACCAAACTAATATTAAAGAAGATTTCCTCAACTACAAAAAAAAAAAAAAAAAAAAAAAAAAAAAAAAAAATTTTCAGAACTTAAAAATAACATTTACAGAGTCTGCTGTTGGGATAAACCACAGAAGTGTCTTGTCCTTCCCACAAGGAAAGTTCTGTTGCTGAGGGAGAAACTCTGACTTTATGAAGAAGGAGTTATGAGTGGTGGTGTAGATAGGAGTGCAGCTGGGGTTTTGTTTTTAAACAACCCTGGGTGGAGGCAGCCACATATGGCTCTTCCTCTGGGAGATCCACCAGTGGCACCAGGGCCCAGTTTTTTAGACCAGGTTCATATTCCTGAATTGCTTTAAGCACGCAGTACATAGCAGGGAACAAGGTTTATTATCTGTTTTTAAGGAACCCTGGACTACCAAACTAATATTAAAGAAGCTTTCCTCAACTACCAAAAAAAAAAAAAAATTGCATGACTGTGAAAATGCACATTCTTTTTACTTTCTTCCAAGTTAATTTTCAGCACTGAAATTGAATTGGACTCAGCAAGACTAAGAAAAAAGGAAGATAAATCTGGACTGGGCCAAAAGAAACATAGTCCAAAGGAGCAAAGGTTTCAGTGTTGCATCTCAGAGCCACTGACAGAGCTGTGTTGGTCATAGCCCCCAGTGACAATTCTTAAAATCTCAAATAAATATCTGCATCAGGGTTCTCCTAAGTGTGGTCCAGACCAGGTTTTGGTTTGCAAGTGAGGTGAAGTCTGATGTTTGAAGATAAAAGTGACTGGTAAAACGCAGGAGTCTGGAAGGAGGTGAGTGAGGAGGAATTCAGAGAGGAGTTCAGGAACCTTTAGAGGAGACTGATGCTTAAGGACCATCACCTCTGCAAATAGAACAAACAGCTGCTTATCTGATATTCCTTGGGGCAAAGGAAGGTGCTGCTGTTATTTTTCCTAGCATGTGAAGAGCTCTGGTTTCTGTGTATGTGTTCATTTGGAAATATTTAAGACAAGGAAAAAATGGTTTCAGAAGATGTGTTTTTCCACTTTATGATATAGAGGCTATATATAAAGTATTTCATAATGTTTGGAACAACTTCACAGCAAGCCATTTTGATATATTCCACTGAAACTACTTTTCAATGGGAAAACAAATACATAAAGAAGAACAGAGGATGTTTTTCAAAGTCTCCAGAAGATGTTTATGGCTTTAGTACACTTCCTTTGAAGCCCACTAAATACACTTTCCAAAAGTCAAAGCACTTCTTTTGCTGCAGCAGGCTAAATAAGTCCAGAAAAGCAGCCAGTCCTGAGTTCTCAGTGCCATTTCTGACCCTCTTACAATATTTTAGATATTGCAGATATTTCTTCTTCAAGCTCTCTGAAGGCAAAGGCTGTTAAATCACATCTGTAAACTGAAGCATGGAGAATTCTTTACATGTGTAAAATTCCTTCTCATTATATAGAGAGAAACAGTTTACAGACTGCTCTAAGTACAAGGCAAATAATTCACCAGAACAGCACTGAGCCTCTTAGCCTTGATGATCTTGTTAGGCTACAAACGTCTGAATGGCTTGCCTGGTTTACTTGAAAGTGACTAAATTAAATGCTGTCTTTTGTTCATTAGGTGGGAGATTTTTTCCTAAGCACTTTACTCTAATTCTGAAACATCTGCACATAAATGAGAAAAAGAAAAGAGGTCAAAACAGCACATAAAGGGGATTTAATTCTCTCTTAAACAGAAATGCAAATTAAGGAATTCTAGCTAGCCTGGGAGATTCCCTACTCAGGGATGCTGGATATTGGATGGGAACAATATGAACATACATTTCTCAGAGCATTCATGTTACCCAGAGCTCCAAAACTGGGGTTCATCCATGGTCATATTCACAAGACATGATAAATTACTGTTTAATACTTTGGGAAATGTCGAGAGATCAGACCAGAATCTGTATTTCACTGGTCTAGACTGAATTTACACACATGAAGATGTTTGTCTGGAAAGTTACCATGCTCCCTAGAGCTTGAATTCCCCTCATGGAGCTGTGCTTCAGATATGTGAAACATGCTGAGTTGCATACATCCATCAGCACAAGGGTTTCAGTGCCATCTGACATATTTTCAAACATATCAAGCTCCATGTATTCTTTGTGCACTCCTGCTGAGACTGCAAATCCCCAGATAAATGCCTGCACCACAACACTGAGGGGAAGGCTTTCATATTTTATTTCCTTCAGTGCTCACTGTGTCAGCGCTGTACCCTGGCTGGAGGCAGTGGTTGCCTGGTCCGTGGTCTCTGCAGCTCAGCAATAGAAAATTTGGATTCAGGGAACAACCTGAGTGCTGTGTTGCAGCCATAGGGTGAACCTTACAAGGTTCTTTTTCTGGACACTTTCTTTGTTTTCTGCCTGGAAGTTTTGCTCAGGTGGCTTTTGCCAGCTCCCCATAAGGTCCGTGGATGTCCGGATATCCCTGTCAGCAGGGAGGCTGGATCACGGCGTGCCTCCACAGGCTGCTCCATAGCACTGTCAGCCGCAGTGCAGTCAGGGCAGATGTGCAGCACCATCCCATGGGATGTGCTTCCTGACGGCACAGCCAGGCCTGTGCTCTGGGGGCTGTGGGCAGAGTGCCCTCCCCGCTGCTGCAGAGTGCCCCTGCTTTCCCAGGCACATGGTCCCACCTGCCAGCACTGACACCCATCACAGGACCCCAGGCACACCCTGCTCTTGCATGCTCAGAGGCAGATGTTGAAAGGTGTGTTTTTAGAGTTGCTAGTCACTTTTGTCTGAAGCATCTGCTCTACTGCATGCTTTCTTGCTGTCTCTTATTCCCTCAAACAAGGAAGAAGGCAAGGTTTTGGGAGCCAAGTCTAATCCTGTTTACATGATGCCTTTAATTCCTGTATTACTAGTTCAAAGCGTGTGTCCAAATTTAGAAGCAAGACTAATACAACCTCAGGCTTAGCACTCATCAGATCTCACTAATTAAGCATGTTCAGGCCTGGTCAGTACTAGATGGAAAGTTGTCAAAAAATTGTGTGCCTTATCTAGGAGTGGTGTCAGAGGCTGCAGGTGATGCACTTCTCTCAGTAAACAGCCACTCTCCCAGCCACACTTAGCCTGGCAGTCCGGAACATCCAGAGCAAAGTTTGATTTCATTACAGGCATAGCACTTCACACCCATTTTTCTATGAGGAGAGAGAAAAGCAGCCTGATTTTGAAGACCAGCACGGAACTACTTGGCATTTAAATCCTGAAATTCCTATTCAGAGAACAAAGAGGCACTTTGATGCTGCAGAGCACGTGTGCTGGCCATCAGCATGGCGCTATCTCCTAGTGCCATCCCCTGGGTATGTGTAATCAAAATGAGGGTGGTTTGGTCTGGAGTCCTGCAGGTGCTCATTTATCATCAGTAAAATATTGAAATTTTTTCTTTTTGTTGGAGATAGGACATTGAGTATCAAGCTCCAAAGAGGAGAACAAATCTCTTTTTTCCTGCATTCTTTGTCCTGCTTATCCATCTGATTCCTGCACTCATCTGGCTATGCTGCTGTTATAAACTTTTCACATATGAGTGAAACTCAGTTTAAAAGTCTAGCATGGGACTTTGTAAGACTTCAGTATCAACCAGATTTATCATTATATACCTGAGAGCTGAGTGTAGCCCTAAAGAAGGCTTTGCAAAAGCCTAGGGATGGTCATTATGACACAAGGGGTTGTAATAAACCACTTTACATAGAAGACACAATTTTGCCAGTGGCAAATGCTCTACAGCCTGAGAGTTACTACATATACGTGCAAAGTTTCACAGCAGACTTTCTCCTACACACCCTTTAACTCCATATCTATATTGCAAAAACAAAGCTTAGCCCATAAGGTGACAGAAGTGCCCACACGGTTCATCATATTTGCCACAAAACTCATGTGTGTTCCAAAGCAAGCTGGGATCAATACTTTGAAGCAATAGTGTCTTTCTGATTTCACATGAATTGTCAAGAAGAAATGGAAGGTAAAAGGGCAATTTACAGATTTAAACATAAGGCAGATTCCTGCCTACAACATAGTATGATCTTTTAACTCTATGTTTAGAAACATTCCCACATTCATCATGCATTTTGAAAGTGTAAACCAGCTTGGCCTTTCAATAGCCAGCAAAAGCAAAAAAACACAAAGTGAAAATCAAGGGTTTTTGCAAACAGTGTCTAATTCTGTTTATACAGTGCTGTCAGGTTTAGAAATATCACTGCTTCCCTTGCAGCCCATCTCTGTGGGATGCCACCAGCACTGTGGGATTCCCCCAGCTCCGTGGAATGCCCCTGGCACCCTTTTGACCCACAGGAGGGGCACACATGGAAAGGTCCCTGCGCCCCAGTCCTTGCCCAATCCCCTCACCCCTCAGGTGGACTCCCCTGGCCTCTGGAGCAGCCACACATGCTGTCTCCTTTTGTAGACCCGTCAGTCAGGATAACGTCCTTGACCAGGCAAATCACAGCCACTTTTCAGCTGGAAACAATGCTGGAGCCACAACACGGCATTGTGCTCAAAGCGGATTACACAGGCAGGGCTGTCTGCCTGGCATGATATTATTATATCAATAGGACTTTTCTTTCTCCCGGAAAACGTAAGCTCTGTTATCTTTTAACAAAGAAACCCAATGCCAACCTGCTGCCAGCCGGCACATTTAGCACAACGCTGCTGCCTTTCTTGGAACGCACGAACAGCTACGGCTTTTTGTGACAAAAGAGTCAGGGGCTCTGGTGGGGAGAGAGGGGAGAACTTCATCAGTGGTCTAGATTCCTCTTTTCAAATCTGGCAGTGAGCAAACCATAAAACAGAGGTCACACGATTAAAGCTCTGCCCTGATACGAAAGCCTGCTCCAATGCAAAGCCCCTGTCAGTGGAAAGGCCCCAGCGAGTGAGTGCATGCAGTGGACACAGCCCATGGATGGTGGGGTCCCTGTGGTATCAGTGGGGTCTGCATCTGGAGCTGATGGTGAGGCAGGAGCAGGAAGAGTAGGCCAGTGGAGGTAGCAGTGGAAAGGTGGCACTTGCCAAGAAAACCCTTTTGCTGTGTTTTTCACTGCTCCTGAATGATGTAGAGACCTCATCGCTGGCCTATGAAGAGTCAGTGACAGCTGAAACATTCCCTCAGGTCAGCTGATTCCTCTCAGTCCTTGGGTTTGTTACATTCAATGATTTCTGGATGCATTTTTCCCCTTAAGCAATTTTGCACCACCATTGCCTTACACTCTCTGTTATCTCTGGCTCCAGCTGGGCTATTTATTTCTCATGATGTAATTCCAGTCAAGTTTCAGAGCACTTGGTTCCTGTAAAGCAGCATTAAAAGGCTGTCACTGCTGTGCCCACTGATTGTGGATAAAAACAAACATTATTCCATCTGCCTACATCAATCTGTCATGTTCTCCCATCTGTGGTTTTGCCTGGTCTGTGGTTTTTGCCTTAAATTAACTTATCATTAGAATAAATCCCTTTCAAAAAAAAAAAAAAAAAAGGGAAAGGAAAAGTGAGGCCATGTGTTGGGTTGAGTTTAGTTTAATTTGAGATATCTGCTTGAATATATCAAAGGAAATTTGTGAATAACATTCCCAGTCCATGCTGGGAAATATGCCTGTTTTCACATATACTGGATGTGTCTGTTTGCAAGGAAGACAAGCCAGATACGTGCCCAGCTATCACAGGAACATTGTCCAAGGTATGGTTTGGTCATGTTTGTCTCTGTGCATGCCAAAAAGAACCCTACGAAATCAGTGCAGGGCTTTGGCATAAATCTAGCATTAAAAGGTGACCCAGTAGAAGACACCAGTTTACTGGTGCCTGTCAGCCTCTGTAAATACATATGTTTGTGGCATAGAATCCATGCTCTTCAGCATAGGTTTTCCCCATCCTTCTCTATTGTTCATCTGTGGGTTGTATTTCCAGAGAATAATCTTCTTTCCAGTTTGAAATTATCTAATCCCAAATCATTCCACCCCTGCAGGCCTGGCAGTCATTCCAACTCCTTCATCAGCTTCAGTCTTTACTGCACTGCTTCTTGTACAAGATGAAACATTTCCTAATTTAATGCTCAGTCTCCTTCTTCCCAGAAGTATTTACTCTGCCTGGGTCAGTATTTGTAGAGCTGCTTGTGCACCTTGCCTTGCAGATAGGAAGGGGCTTGGAGCCCTCACACAAGCCAGAAGTCCTGGTTGCCTTGAGATGGAGCGTGTGTGCAATGCAAACGAGCAAACCCACCCCATTCCCTGCAGTGCCTGTAGCACCCCGAGGCACACACCACCTTCCACACAGGAAAAGGTGACCCAGAACTGGGTCAGAGGTGCTGAATGTACACTGGAATAAATAAATCCCTGAGCCTCTGAACATGAATGAGCCGGTCAGCTGTAGTTCATTACCACCTTAGTCATTACTTTGCAAATATTTGGACTTCTGCCAGAATTCATCAACATATTTCTGGATTCCAGGAGTGTCAGGAATTCATACCAGCTGTTCATTAGTCACTGCTAACCACTCAACTTACTCATGTTAGGGAATGTCGGTGTTTGCTTAGAGAATTAGAAACCTGGCTCATCCACAAGGCACCCCACTCACAAGGTTCATTAGTGTAGCGTGCTAGTCAACTTTTTGTAGGACACCCATAGGCGGAAAATTATTTGCCCAGACAGTCAGCTAATGTTTAAAAAAAATACCCCAAATGCTTCAGACTCATTTCCCAAAACTCCATACTCCCTGCTGCGTGACTGCCCTGAGTGGCTCTGACCAGGGGATCTACAGGGGGCTGGTGCTAGGCTTCTGCCTGTCACTTAATTGCTGCTCAAAGCTTTTTTGAGTGTCTGCTTGTCATTTCAGGGGTACTTCAGGCCTAAAGTCCACATTGCACAAGGTCCTGGAGCGGAGCCCAGAATCATCTCCTGCCTCATTGCACTGCTGCATCCAGCTCTGTCTCATGAGGTGACCCGACAGCCTCACTCAGGTTCACTCGTCCCTCCTGGAAGTGAAGCTCAAACACGGAGGTGGCTCTGAGCAGGATCCAGCTGCTTCTCCATGAGGACAGGCTCCCCAGGGAAGTGGTCACAGCACAAGTCTGACAGAGTTCAAGAAGCTTTTGGATAATACTCTCAGGCATGTGGTGAGGCTCTTGGGGATGGTACTGCTCAGGGGTTGGAGTAGGTGGTCCTTGTTGGTCCCTTCCAGCTGGGCATATTCCATGATTCTGTGGCTTCCAATGTATGGGAGCAGCCTCAAAGCTTACCATCACCCAGTGATGGGGCCAGTGCCCTTTGAAAGGAGAAGGGAGAAGAGATGAAGCAACATGATGAGAACAGGGTCCTCAGTTCACCACAGAAACATTGAGTCCCCAGTGTGGGACTCAATGTTTCTCAAAGACTTGCACGCTCCTGCAAGGCTTCTTTTGGAACTGAAGAGGTTGAAGCAGCTGCTCCTTTCATGATTTGGTCTGAAGCAAATAAGTGGCAATATCTCAGTGACTCTGCTCCGTGCAGCTTAGCCAAAACTGCTGCCTGAGTGACTGAAGGGTGGAAATGTCAGCTCCCAGGGGCACAACCTCTCCCATCAGCTGGTCCTAGGTGGGCTCCCTCATCAAAGACAGCCCTTTGCTGGCTTTGTTTAGTGCCAGCATCATCTTTCATCTGTTTGCTCCCTCAGGATGAGAGTGCACAACCTGGCTTATCAATGAGCACTGCCCAGGGGAATAAACTTTTGAAAATGGGCATGTGGCCCAACTCAGCTTCTCTCCCTTTGCTCTGGACATCCTGGTGCCAGTGGAAGAGCATCTTCTGCCCTGGGCCTCCTAAGGATATGCAAGGAGAGTGACATCCAGGAGATCTCTTTATGTTAGGACTATCTGGTCCAACAGGCAGCATTACCTGGTTATGGTATTTGGGGCTGGATGATTGTAGGTGTTGCTCATTTACAAGAGATGAGTTTGGCTCTAAACCAAATGTTCCCAGAATGTAGAAGTCTTTCTCATAAACTCACTTATGTCCATCTTTGCTAAAAGTTCTCAAGTGGAAAATTACTGAGGAGAAACTGAATGGTGAATGCGGAGTCCAGTGTACCAAATATTTGTGCAGATGAAAGGAAATTGCCTCTATTACAGGGAGATAAAGAAGGTACAAACACAGAATTTAACTAAATGGTTGATTTTCTCCAGTTAGTCCAAAGGAAAGCTCTAATTTCCCTAGAAAGGACAAAAGAAAGAAAAAAGCACAGCCCAGGGGAAGGGAGGAAAAAAAGACATTAAAAAGCATAAGACAGTATTTCCCATTTTGAAAGGGGCTTTTTGGAGACATAATGCTCAGACCTACACTATTACAAGATTTTTTGTGATTTATGACAAATCTTATGGCTGACAGAAAATACTTGACATAATTCAGTTAATATTACAAAAGGTCTTTGGAACAAGCTAGCACAAGCTTTAAACTTTCAACTTTGGATAAATTAAAATTCTTACATGAAGAGCCCATAAAGACAGCACGTGTCCCAGCAACACCATAAATGTTATGGTTGTTATGTGGACATACACAAAACAGTTGCCGGGTTTGTGAGATTGTCCTTTAGTCTACTAAAGTTTCAGAATAATCTTGAAAATTAACTGAGGGAAATAAACCCGAAATTTGTATGCATTCTTACTTTCAAAAATATAAGCAGTCGTGGCTACTCACTGAACACTAAGATCTGCAGTCAGACAATTCAGTGTCAATCCCACTGGATATTGCTTTTCTCAAAATAGAGAGTTTCTGTGCGGAGGAGGCCACAAACAAACCCACACAATTACTCACCAAAAAAAAAAAAAATTGTCCCAAGATAGAAAATATAGATCACTGTTCCTTTGCAACTGTGATCTGAGTCACTGCTGGCTTTTCTCCAATCTCTGTTTTGAATGTGTGCTTTTGGGTCGATCTCTGTCTTCCTTGGCAGGCTGGGATAGTTTGATTAATTTCATTATGTCTCTATTCCTGTTCAATAAATGTATAAAAAAAATGTGTTCCACATCTCCTTGCCTTTCAAAGAATAGTGAAGTTTTCTCAGATTTAGTGATGTGTTGCTGCAGCAATGAGGAACATACTATATGTTGAATAAAGCAGGAGACGAAAATTAGTATTACTTTCTGTGGAGCATTTTAGAACAGAATTTTTAGTGGAATGACTTTTAAAAAGTGGTTTCATAATAGTATGAAAATTCTTTTATTTAAGTCCTGATAGAAAAAAACCCAAGCCACTTACATTTTTGCTTTTTTCTTTTCTCTGGCCTTTCTACACTAGAAAGGAGAAATAAAGATCACAGGGTAAGGGAGAAACTTCAGTTTAGATCAGTGAACATGAGTGTAATACTGCTTTATGCATTGGAGGATGGGTAGAGAAAGAAAAATGACCCCTGTAATTAATTTTAAACCATATCAAATCCCAGAACTTGTTCTGTATCTGTCTAGTCTGGAAAGAGAATTCATGTCTTGAAATGTGCTTAGAAATCAGGAATTATTTTCTTAGTTGAGTAAGAGACATTTCAAGCACATCAACAGGCTTTTATGGAACCAAATATCCCTTGTTAGCTGACCTCACTAGACACTTGTGCTTACATGGCAGACCTCTGCTAGATACATGTATTGAGCTGGTGAATTCATGCTTTTTTCCATTTACCCTTTCGTCTCCTACTTCTGTCCTTTGTTCTTCAGTGACTTTCTGAATGGCAGCTTGTTTTTCTTGGCTGCCTCTCAAGAACATCAGTCGACATCGGATCAATGGATCTCATCTTCTTTGATTTCAAACCAATTTTAAACCTATTAAAAATCTGAGGCATTTGTCCTGTAGTGTTCCCACTCCTGCTTGGCCTCCAGAAGCTCAGATGTCTTACCTATGCAAGGGCAGTAAGGTGCCAAAACACCTCCCAGCCTGTGGTCTGAGCTTTGTCCTGGCTGTCCCCTCTGCGGCAGGGCACAGTGCTGCAGTGCTCTGGTTACACAAGGCTGCTGCAGCCCATGGTCTGACCCTGGCGTGGAAAAGGGACCTGGGGGCAGCCCATGTCCCTGCCAGTGTTCTCAGAAACCCTCTCCCCAAAGCAGCATTTTTCTGTGGTGCATTGGGGGTGGGTGGGATTCAGACCGCAGATTGCAGATTTCAGTCTCTAACCTCCTGCAGACATTTCTGAGCCAGGGGTCTGTAGGGGGTTTAGGATGTCACTGACCTACAGAAGCAGTAGAAGTTCATTCCCACTACCCAGATCTGCAGTGGTCTCTTCAGGACATAAGGAAAATTTTGTTACCTCCTCAAATCCCCTTGCACTTGGAAAATCCTCCCCATGCCAATGATGAAGTGAAACCCCATTCTTCAGCCTGGCTATCAGTCCGTTTCCTTGCTGAACTTCTGGGAGTTTACATCCATGGCCCTGCCCAAGTCTCACAGTCACTCCAGCTGTTAGAAATGTCTAAATTTATCCTGTATGAAATGTGAGTAAGTGGCTTTGTATCAGCTCATATCTCTCCAGATGTTTCAGCGTCTCATCTGTCAGGAATGTATTTAAAATTTTGTCCAATGCCAAAATCACAAAGCTATAAAAATATTTCCATCCTTAATAACTCCTGAATCTTTCTGAAATTTCCTCTTGAGCATTGCTTATCTCTCTTTATCCTTTTCCAGTGATTTCTTCTTTCAAACCAAGGAGAACATTATCTCAGTCATAATTCAATCATTCAATGTCCCATCTCTGAGAATGGTCAAGATCTGGTGAAGAGCCAAGAAATCTCAGAATGGAAAACTATGAAATTAAATTATTTGACCATAACTAGAGATATTCCCCAGAGCTTAGTGTCTGCTATGTGTCTTAAAAATGTTTTTGGTCCTGTCTATTGCTACAGACTCTTCATTCATATGCAGCTATGTGTGTGTTTATTTGCTTCTTTCAAAAATCTTAGCTCTGCAGGGCAGCACATTCTGTTTTATGGTCTGTAAAGATATAGAAACTGGACATGGGAAAAGAAATCTCTCATATGTCTCACTCTTACAGTGCTGTGATATCCTTGTATTATCCATTATTATGTTTTAATGGAGTTAGAAATCCCCTAAACTTCTTTAATTTGTTCTTTAATTCAATATTTAATTTAATTTTTTCCTGGCATTCAGTCATGATTTTCTTTTCTGTGCACAGCTGCACACTATACTGCCTTGAACAACCATACCATGATTCATTTACTATCAGTATTTCTCTCCAGTCCTTGTTCAGCCAGATGAGCCTTCATTGTCTGTGCTTCTAGCAGAGGTCTGTCCTCCCTCTTTGTTTCCTCCTGTTCCTGCATGAATCCCATCAGCACGTCAGCATCTTTCCAACAGTGGGGTTCCCAGGTTGGTGAACAGACCTCTAGGCCTTTCTAAGGAGTTTTTCTGTTACAGAAGAGGTCATAGGGCAAAAGGAACATTAATTCAATGCCTGGGTTATTGGAGGGCAGTCAGCCTAATCCCCCTTGCATCATAAAACTCAAGCTAAAGGACTGGGGTTGACCACGGTTTAGCAATGCCTAAATAAGTAGGAATGCAGTTTCCACTGGGACTGGGGCCACAAGCAGACAGAAGTTTTGCAAATCAAAGTATCCTGTCATCTTCTTTTAGGCATCCTGCCACCTTCTTGTCCATATTTTTTCCTGAGTGAGCTGTTTGTCCGCACTGTAAGGAGATGGAGAAAGCTGGGTGCCCAGGAATGGGACTACAGGGTTCGGGATGTCGGAGGTCCAGGACATGAGTAGGTAATTCATCATGCTGGATGGATCTCTGTGCCAAATCAGCATCTACCATATCTGTGCAAGGGGTTTTCTTTGGCCTGTAATGTCCCTACCATGCATATGGCTTACAGGACCCTAGTGGCCTGACCTGAAGGAGAGGTCACTCGTGTGATCCTGTACGTGCCCCTGGGTGCTGCAGTGCTGCTGATGCTCACCTGGAGCAGAGCTCCTCTTTAGTGGTCACTGAAGGAAATCTCATTCTCATGTGCCAGAACCACTCTGAAAATCCAACCAGTAAGCAACATTGGAGATAAGTGGAGATTATCAGGGAATTTGTTGACAAACTGCACTACTGCTCCTACAAAGCCAAGACTACTCCCATGTTTGTCTGTCAGAGATTTTATGGCTGTGATAGTGGAAACATGCCACTGCACTGCTGGACTCTGCTGTTTTCAGATGCTAACACAATAGTCACTTTGTCACTGCAGTCACTGTGCTTGCCCTGGGAAGGAGGGGTTTCAAGGCTCTCAATGGACACTTTCTAAGAAGTCTAGACTTATTTTATAAAGGCAGGAAACACAAAGAGTGATTGTCTCATATTTTTTCATTCTGCAGATGACTTGGCTTTTCGGACTCCTGTTTTGTAGCACAAAAGGGTGCTATAATGACCCGGAAGAGTGGAGTCTGTCATGCTTAAGCATTTCCTTTATTGTCTAGTATTCTTTAGGGATAATTTCTTACACACAATCTTATACTAATTTTGTAAAAAAAAGATATCAGCAGAAGGGGAATGAGAGAAGTGGGTGGGTACGAATGACAGATCAGGGAAGGGAAGACAGATTTCAGGTGTAGGCCACAAGGGTAGGATTGGTTTTTTTAACAGGAGGGAATTAAAGGTCATGATGGCAGGAAATAAAGGATGGATCTGGGCTGCAACATGGAAAAGCAGAGCAAATTTGAGACTCAAGAAGAACTTAGAGTAAGGAAGAAAACAACAAGATCAAGAAAGAAACAATAGGAGTGAAATCTCATTAATTTTATTTTCCAGCCTAAATAGACCATTTTTTCTCCTTAAAGTATATAGTATCAGCTGATAAATATCAGTGTTTCAGCTGATAAATTCATGACAAGGAGGGAAAAACATCCCTGTCAAAGTGTACATTGACTTAGAGGTACAGGTTGGAGTAGCAGAAAATATTTTTGGGTTAAGGACATAGGTTTAGCTATTACAAGAGATAATGATCTGGAAATGCTAGGATAAACCTTTTCATAACGTTCACAGCAATTTTTAGAACACATTTGTGTTAGCAGCAAAAGTGTAAATTCAGGCAGCAATGGTATCAACACTGACTGCTGCTGGTGTCATCCCAGTTGAATGCCAGTGCATCCAGAATGCATCAGTTCAAGCCCCTTCACTACCTGCAGACATTTAGACCCCTGTCTCCTGCCACACTGCTTTGGGTTGTGGTGGGTGTTTTGGGATGTGCTGCTTTTCATTGCTTCTGCTGACACTGTACTTCTTTGTATGCACATTCTCTTGGCACTTGGATGTGTATGAGTGTAAAGGTGGGCCATTCCTCCTAATGTGGTGCCCAGAGCAGCAGGTGACAAAGCCATCCTCTCTTGCACAATCTCTGTGCAGCAACAGCCTGTGAAATTTGCTAAAGAAACCTAAAAAAGCAAGGAAAAACACTGAGGGTAATTCAGCCTACAAGAGCTGTTTGGTTAGGATGTTTTCCCAAGAAGGAAGTTTAACCCTGCCCAGGACTCAAACCAATACTTTGCTGTTCGTTCGTGAGGCATTCTTTCACTCCTTTAGCTCCTTTGGGGGCTTGGCATTTCAGCATGCAGAACATGGCAAATAGGAAAGTTTTCAGGCACTGCAGTCAATAACAACATCTAAGAAAAGTTGCTCAGAAAATCAGTGATGTTCTGAGTTTAATTTCAGGAATAAGAATGGTATGATTAGTGCTGGTTTACTGAGAAGTCATCCGAAAAGAGAACAATCACATTTCTGATCACTGCAGTGATGAACTGAAAAAACAGCTATTGATTCAGTCCTCAGTAATGGTTTTGTTTTTCTTTAAAACTGTGCTTCCATGGCCTAGAAGTGGTACAGAAGCACCCAAGCTCTCAGTTGTTTCAGAGGCCCACCACTGAGACAGCTTGGAAATCCAGGAGGATTGACACCTAATGTGTGCAGGGAACTTCAGCAGTCTCAGTCTCCAGTCAACAAGCTGAATCTTCCCAATGTAAGCATCAGAAGGAATCAAACCTTAAGGAGCAGCTGTGCCAGCTAACCCCAAGCAGAGATCCCATCTAAGGCTTAACAGCAAATCTGGGCAGGGAACCAGGTCAAGAGCAACAGCAAAAAGAGAGAAAATCCCCTCATTCTTTGCATATCCTAGTCTAAGCATGCAAACTCCTCCAAAAATACTGTAAAGGAGTTCCAATTCCCCAATGAACTAGCATTCTCATCTTATGAGCAAGATGGTCAGGGCTGTTGATAGAATGGTCTTATTCATACAAACTAAGCATCTGGCTGGTATCTGTCCCTGTTTGTGAGCTTTTTCCTCCCCTCCCAAGAACAGTCACAGCACTGACTCATGGCACTTGAAGGGGTTGCCTGTTGGCCAGTAAAAGTGATTTTAAACCACTATGTATCAAAATTACCCTTCAGGAGTTTAAAGCAACCACCTGAAGAAGTCTTGCCTTTTTTCATAGGAGTGCATAAGCCTTTGCTAAAAGATGTAGATGAACAAATGCAGCTGGCTGCGTGTAGGAACAGCAGCCCCTTACACTCCTCCTTAGTTCCCAGTGCCCAAAGCCCACTTGCAGAAGTGCTTTGGGCATTTAAGTCCTCACAGCTCTATAGCAGCTGTATTTTCTGTTCTTCCTGTGAATTTACCAGATCAGCTGGTGAGAAGAGGCTGTGCAGACTGAAGCTGCCTCAACCTCTTTTTCTTCTCTGAGAGTTCCTCCCAAAACTCTTTGGTACAGGCACACAGCTAGTATGTCCTGGGGTAAAATCTGTCACTTTACTACTATCTACTGAAAAATGCCTCTAGATCCCTATGTTCCTGCTGCATGTTGTGGGATCAGAGGCATACACACCAGGGCCTGGAAATCTGAGCTGCTTTGAGGAGGATGGAGAATCCCCAGAGGACTCTCTCCGAGATGATCAGCCTTTGTTCTGGCCATGCTGATATTTCATGTCTTCACTGCTGCCTGCAGCGTGGTTTAAAGGTACCAAAGCTGGCTGTAAGAAAAAGCTTAATACAGGCTAATTTAGCTTAATTGCTCTATTTTCAACCAGAGCAAAAGTCATGAGGCCCCTGGCATCTTTAACATATGCAGGAATAAGGCAGCTGGGAATAGTGTTACTTAGGCTGGTTCCCTGGCCATCTTCCCACTCTGTACGTGTTCTACGTCCAGACACACTGAACAACCAGGGCTGTTGTATTTAACTACCCATAAAAAATTATGTTTAAAAGCTCCCTAGTGATCCAAGCTTGAAAGAAGTCAAAGGGTGACTAGAGTAAATGCACAAGTTACATGAATCCATAGCTCTGCTACGTTATGGCGCTACAACAGTACAGACACAGCACGTTCCACATTTATGGAGCTCTTTCTGTTTAAAAAGAGAAGTGCTCTTCCATTTCCACTTCCACTGAAGCTAATTCATTTGACTACATGATATACTCCAGATAATCTGCTGGATGCATGTTAGACATACAGAAATAATTCTCTTTTGAAGGTCTGTTTTCCACCAGCCAGCACTCAGTGATGCTCACACCCAGTAACCTGCATCATGAAGTCTGACTGCAATGAAAGTATCTCAAGCTCTTTCTAGCATTAGACCTTTCCACTGCACTCCATGGTGCATGGCCAGTATTTTCCTCTGACCAGGACTGTGGCTCCCTTTGGTTATTCCTGATGTTCCTTTGTTTTCCAAAGAAAGGAGGGAAAATAGACCTTCTGCAACACACCTCTTTGTCAAGAGAGCTTTCCCATCAAGCATGATGCAGGACAGGCATCATTCCTGTCATATTTGTATGGAGTCTCTGCTACACAGAGGGGGGAGGAGGAGGACAGCCAGTCATGTCCCTGCCCTCCCCAGCTGTGCTGTCACAACTCGGGACTGTGGCTCCTTCCATCTTTTTCTCTGGCTCATGGGTACCAACTCCCCATCACTTATGCATGGGGCTCTGCCTGCCTTTTGCATGACCTGCAGCAAGCGGGGTGGGAGCCCTTGCACTGCAAGAGGGACTCAGGCTGCCCAGAGGGACCAGGCTCAAGAGGGGACCAGTGCTCACAGTACCTCTTAGACCCCGGGAGGAACTTTCTACTCCAACAGCTCATTCAATCAAGTGAAATCATTTAACCAGTGTTTTTTCACATGTTGTCTGACAGTCATTTCTGTTTCTTTTTCAGTGGAGTCCAATGGGATCTTGAAACAGTGATGTGCTTTCTCTAAATGCTACCTTTATTGCTATGTTTGATAAATGGTCATTATTTAAATTGATCTGGAATGCCTGAAGGGGGTGATTTAAACCCTCTCTGTTTGCCATGAAACCACTGCCAAATGCTTGTTTGAGCATTTCTAAACTGAGTTTGTCAGATTTTCCTTGCTCATCCTGTTGATCAGGCAGACAGAGGCATGTTTTTCTTTCTGTCTTGCTTTCTATTAATACCATCTTTCCTCCGCATGAGTAGTGATTGTAACTGAAGGCTATTAAACCTCATTTAATTCAAATGCAATGCAGCTCTTGAACAGTCCCACTGGGCAAGCAGGTTCAGCAACAAGTCACTGTCCTGGAGGAAGCCCTGATCATCCAGTGCCTACTCCTGGCTCGCTTAGTTAGATTTTAAGCTGGTTTTCTAAATTAATTCTGTGTTTGCAACTGGAAATCCCTGCAGCTGTCTCTGCTAAATTACCTTTCTGTAAGGTGCAGTGCAATAGGCTTGTTTCTGCACTTCAGTACCAAATTCCCATTGATCAGGCCACCAGGGAAGAGCTGGATGCTTTGAGATCCCCAGGATGCCTGAATTGCTCAGCACCATAGAAGGATCACAGAAGGATGATGCCCATAGTTTGAAGCAAAAAGTAAAGAGCAGATGCCAAAGAGGGTGGCATGGCCTCACTAACATCTATATCCCATACATCCAATGTCCCACAAAAGGGTGCCCCTGACAGACGTCCTGGTTGAGAGCTGGGAGCAAACACAGCCGTGTTGCCCTCCTTTCCCACTGGAAAAGGCACAGAGGGAAGCACAGCACGATTGGTTCTGTGTCCACACATAATAACACCCTCTGGCAGAGGACCCTCCCTCAGTCACCCTGAACCCCAGCTTTGGGGGTTTGGCTCACCTGACACCAGGGGTGAGGTAGAGCAATGCCAAGGGTCTTTCCCACATCAGGAGTTGAGAAACAGGCTGTGGTATTCCGTGGCCAGCCAGGTGTTTCCTGGAGGTGAAAGATGTGCCAACTCTTACCCTTGATGGTTTTCCAGCACAAGGCAAAGGTCCAGACCAAGTTGTGGCTTGGAGGGTAGTGGAGAGGTGACAGCATATTTCTTCAGCTAATCCTTTTCGCTCTGTATCCCCAGCCCACTACTCCAGCCCCACATCCCACTTCTGTGGCTACTGCTGGCTGCTGGGCTTTCCTCTGGCACTCTGCTCCCAGCTTTGGGATTGAGTGCCAGGGCTGAAACAAGGCCAGGGTGAGGGCCTGGGAGGGCTGTGCCCGTCTGGTCCCACCGCCAGCCCCATCGCCGCTGGCCGTGGCCGCTGTCCCACCACCGCAGCCACCTCTCGCCGCCACGGCCGCTCTCCCTGGCTGCCAGGAGTGTTTCTGCTGACTGGATGATGAAGTTGGCAGAGGTGGCATTCAGGAAGCAGCCAGCAGGTTAATCCTCCTAATAATTTGTAGCCTGAAGGACAGAGAGAACTGACATAGAAAGCGTTGATGCTGTGGGTTTGTATGGCATTTAAATTTCATCCTGGTCTTGATATTTGCATATCAATTACCCAGGAAAGAAGGGGAGGAGGAAGGGCAGAGGTTATGTGGGAGCTAAGAAAACACTGAGAGCAATAGTCCAGCAAGCACAGGTCTTATTGCAAACAATTATGCTGACTGCCTACCAACACTTTTCTTTCTTTTGCAAGTCCTCCCCATCTCTTTCTGTCTTTTACTTTGCTTTTTTTCCTCCTGAATCCCCTGTAAATGGAACATGGGCAGATTAGCTGGTTCCCCTTCATTCCTGCTTGTCCAAAATGGACAGTAAAAAGAGAAGGAGAGAGAAAGGGGGAAAAAAACCCCAACCAAACTCAAAATGCCTGGAGCTGTGGCTTGTGGATAAAAAACAGCTGCACATGAAAAACAATTGATGTGGGCTATGAGCTATTATGGCTTGGAGAATGAAACAACTCACCCTTCCAGAAAGATGGCAAAACCTTTAAAAAGTATTATTGAAAATAGGGGTTGAGGTTGGATTTTTATAGCAGTGGATGTAGAGAATTTAATGCACTTGGATCCAGCCTTGTGCACTGCCAGGCAATCCCCTGCAGCAATGGACTTGGGACTGACCTTTCTTCCTAAAACAAATCCCTGTCAGAAGGCATTTTGGTGCTGCTAGTCAGAGAAGTGTAGCAGCTATTGGACCTCCTGGACACCTGAAACAGCCTTAACCCTCTCGCCCCTCCCTTGAATCCCACGAGAGGACTGTGAGTAGAAGCAACTCCTGCTTTCATGACCAGGTGATGAACACTTACTGGGGAGACCCATTCCCACACTAAAAGGACCAGTGCTATACACAGAGTGACAAGGATGCAAATCTTTACCAGACTACATAGTAAACAGGTTTTTCTGTGATTAATGAACAGGTTTAGCATTATGTGCCAAGAGACTGTCATGGTATCAGTTTTGCCCTCACATAAAATGTGAAGTGCAGTAACTCCAGGATTTCTTCTTCCTCTCTTTTTCAGGTTCCTGACTGACCCTTTGCATTTTTCCCTTGTCGTGGCAGAAATAGGGTGTTTTCCATCCACGTTACATCTTCCATCTGAAGAATAGCACTATCGCTGTATAATCTTTCTGTGACTTGACTTCCAATTACATTGAATACCATAAATCCCACGAAAGTTCTCCCATTCTTATATGCACACTGGTCAAGCATGCAAAATACTTGGCTGCAAAAAGCTAAGTCAGTCACTGGGTAAAGAGCAAGGTAAGGGCACTTTGGCTCCCTCATTTTCTCCGGTTGTTTGTAGGCTGTTGTCATGTATCATAATTCAGCTTTAACAGGAATTTGCATATCACAGAGCACATGAACAGATTGCCCAGAGAGGCTTTGGAGTCGCCCTCATTGGAGACATTCAAGAACTGTCTGGACTCAATCCTGTGCAATCTGCTCCAGGATGATCCTGCTTGAGGGAGGGTGGACCACATGACCCACTGTGGTCCCTTCCAGTCTTACCCAGTCTGTGGTTCTGTGACACTGTGAATATGGAGCATTACTCAGTAATGTTTGCTCTGGGTTTTCCTTTGGTTTATTTTCCAACAGAAAACTTGGGAATCAAGTTGTTTGAAAATCTCATGAGTCAGTGAAAGGTTTTTGTTGCACATTGGATGATGGTTGGAAGATTTTCAGTGATTTGCAAAAAAAAAAAATTGAGAAGTACAAGAGTTAACAAGGTGTTTTAATAGGAAGGATTAAAGATGTAGTACCACAACAGAGAGGAGGGAGGTGACTCCAGACCCCATCCAAAATCCACTTATCAGCTGTCAACTTCCATTGACTTCCTTGGGCTTTGAATCAAAACCATATTTTTTATTGAAACAAATTTCTGTTCCTTTCTACAAAGCTCTTCTAACGTTTAAATGTGTGCATGGTACATCAGCCTCCGTTCATGGCTAGAGGAGTGGATCATCTCCTGAAAATTACAACAGCCACAAGATCTGGATCAGCCAAATTTTCTCTGTAGGACTGCTAATTCAGTAGGTCCTTCATAGAAACAGTAACACCACCAAATCCTACTCTGTAAGGGACCAGTTCTACTGCTGGGCAGAGTGAGATACATCCAGTCCTGCCCAGAGGACACTGAAAGGGTCCCTCGAGGAAAACTAATTAACAAAAATAAGCATCTCTAGAGCTAAAACACATAGGTAATTGTTCAGCTGGGATTGCTGCCCTGCAGTTGTACTGCTTGGCAGAGACTGCTCCGATCCAGCCTCTCATCTTCCCAACAAACTGCGATGCTCTGTTTGGGTAGCAGCTCCACCCGTGCACAGCCCTGAGCAGGCCATGCCCAGCTGGTGGAGGAGCAGTGAATGGACCAGCAGGCTCAAGCAGCACACGTCACACCACTTAAAATAGCCAGGCACGTCTGAAGGACTGCATCGACCCCAAGGGCCTCCAGTTAAACTGTAACAGGAGTTCTGCATACTTACACAGATGCCAGCAGAGAAAATGCTGATCTTTGAACAAGCCTCTAGTTAAAAATAAGTTTGATCTTTTGAATTTTTGAGATTTTTTTAATGGCAAAAGTCTAAACCAGGTGGGTCTAACTGGGTGAGGTATTTCTCCACCCCCTCCCCACCATGGTCTGTTTCTAAATTTAGCTTCATACAATGACTCAAAAGTGTTACTCTCAGCTCATCCTTACCCTTGGCAGGGTGCTTGGGGAAGACATCCACTGAGGATCATCTCTCCTCACACGATTCAGGGACCAGACAGATAAGGCCAAAAGGCTTCTGCTTCCACTCCCCAGGGATAGCATCATGCCTTTGGAGACCTCTGCCAAAGCAGCAGGCTCCTTCCTTCAGGTCACTTCCTCAGCATCTCTCAGAAGGCAGAGGCCATGCCCCCAGGCCTGTCATCCCTGATTATTTCCTTCACACTTACTGTGACACGCCTGTTGAGGGAACATCATTGCTCTTTAAAGACTTTTTAAGTATAATTGGGAAATGCATACACCAGACAGGTGATCTTCACATTCTGAGCCTTTCCATCTACCTGTCTACCTACAGCCACACTGCAGGAATCATGGAATCACAGAATGGTTTGGTTTGGAAGGGGCCAAATATCATCCAGCATCTGCCCTCTGCCATGGGGAGGGACACCTTCCACAAGCCCAGGTTGTTCAAAGCTATCCTGGCCTTGAACACTTCCAGTGATGGGGCATCCACAACTTCTCTGAGCCATTCTGTTCCAGTGCCTCACCACCCTCACAGTGAAAGGTGATGATGAACTATCAAATGACAGCTGTAAAGAACTCTTGCTCTTCTTTAACTAGTAGTACAGTATGAACCCAAAAGCTTATGATCCTGAAGAAATTTGGTGAGAGGTGTACATTCGCCTCCTCGCAAATATGTGATTTTTCTTCCTCTGGCAACTCAAGAGGCAACACTGACCAACAAAGGAAATAAAACTGTGCTGAAACACCTCTGTGTCCTTCTAACCTTCTGGTGAACTCCCAGCAGCCCTGTGAAGCAGCAGACAGCAGCACATGTCCTGGGAAGATGCCCACAGTTTATGGTGATGCACAGCTCCCCAGGATGCATTCACTGAGCCTCTGGCTTGGGTGCACTCATGGCTGCAGGTGTATGCAGGTCCCATGCAGCCTCCAGGAAAGGGGTGCAGGAAGATACGGGCTCCCCCTGGCCCAAGTTGCAGACTGTGAGGCCTCCAAGAAGTAAAACAAATTCCTCTAGGAAGAGCAGAGCTGATAGGCAAGAAAGTGCAGCTGAGTTATTTGGCTTAAGAGGACTGAGGCACATGAGCCAGGCAGCATCTAAAAGGAGTGGGATCATGGTATAAAACTCTCAGATGTATGACACCTAAGATGACTTTGGGATGCCATCTCTGAGGTTATCTGTAAATTGTCCTTTATTCTCTCCAGTTTTCTATTCCATTAATCTGTTTCAGCAATATCCGACCTCCCGCCTCTGACAATGCTCTGCGTTTGTCCTGAGCACACACTCTCTCCCTCTCCCATCCCCACAATTACACACCATGTAACCTCTCTCCTCATTTCCATTCAGTGGGCACTGCTCTTCCCTCTTCCAGTTTAAGCCTGAGCCTGTTTGCAGTCTCTCTCTCCACTTGTGATAGCACCATTCACCTCCTTCAACATGCTTGTTCTGCAGTTTTTCAGTCCAGATGATCTCCTTCCCTCCTTACTCAGGGATTTCTCCAGAGCCATCCTCTGCTCCTGTCAGGTCTCATCTTCTGCCCTATCAAGAAAACTACTCCTGCTGCTTATGGACCTCAACCTGCTCTCTGCTCCTGATGCCAAATGGGTTGACACAGCATTGTGAGCTCTTGCTCAGATCCACCCAGACTTATCACCCTACAGCAGACTTATCACCTGGCACTGTTGACGTAGAAGGATCTATGAGTTATGAGTTGCAATGGAGATAAATTCCCCACCTGTGGCTTGCACTTTTCATTTCCCAGCCCTGCAGAATGTGACTGCAGCAGCCTGTCTGTAACAACACAAACCCCTGTGTGATTCCTTGGCAATACATCACCGTTTTGAAAGATGCAAGGCAGAAAGCCCCTGGAACATCCTTTACCTCCATGGTCTCTGCTATAAGGAGGCTCTGACGTGTGGGAGCATCCCACACCATGACAGTCAGGATGCAGGAAAAGCCCCTGAGTAGCTCACAAGTAGCCATGGGCACTCAACAGGTGCCTGGGGATTAGAAGTCCCTGTCTAGAAGCTGTCACCTGGAGGGTACAGAAAATGACAGTGGCATGGCAAGCAAAATGCTTCCCTGTGGCATGTAAGTCAGCACTGAAAAATTAGAAAGATGGCAAAGATCAACCTTCCTCTACCTTTTAGGGTAAAGACATAGAGATAGCACTGTCCAGTCAGATGATTGTGCACTAAATCCTTTTCAGTGAGCATTTTGGTGATGATATAATCCTAGCAGCTCAAAATGTGCGTTTGAAGTGCATTACAGGAGGCAGCGAGGTAGTCTTAAGATACTGTTATGCTGATTTTTAAAACGGAATTGTTCTGAAGTCGTCCAAGTTCAAAGTGCAGAGAATGACATATTGTAGCATTTTGTAGCTCTTGCAACACGCTCGCCTCCCAGATTAGATTCAGGTAAGTAAAAAAAAAAGGACTACTCAGAAGTGCTCCACCCTTGCTCTCTTAATGGTCCTTCGCTGAGACCTAAAAAGGTAATGGTCTGCTGGCGAGCAGTGGATGTAACTGTGTCTTTTCCTATTTTCAGAGCCCAAAATTGCTGTTGCGGTATGGTGACCAGTGCTATCGAACCCATCCGACCACATGGGAGCTAAGCCATAGATTGCCAATTCCCATGAAGGGAATGAAGGGAAAACCTCTCACGTTTACGTGGCTCCGTCGCTCAGTTACCAGAAGAGCCGATAAAACAAGTAACGTCTTCAAAGTTGAGCGACCCGGCGTTACTTGTGGTGAACCAAGTCCCTCGTTTGAAACCGAGCCGAGCCGAAGGAAGGCTGCCCTTTGCAGCTTCACTTCCACCCTCTGTGCCCCGACAGCGCGCCCGGGCTCGGAATCCAAAGCCCCCGGGCACTGGCGAGGGGTAGCGCCGTGTCCCGGGGCATCGCGGATCTCTCTCTGTCTCCGGGCTCCATCCCGCCCGCCTTGGGCTGCCGCGGCGGAGCCGCTGGGGCTGCGGGCGCGGGGCGGGCGGTGTGTGTGCGTGCGTGCGGACGGGCGCTCTCCGCTGCAGTACCGCGCCTGGCCGCGCACCGGCAACAGCCCCCCGCGGCGCGGCGCGGCGGCCCCGGCGGGCGGGCGGAGGGGGGCGCTCGGCCATGGGGCGCGGGATGCGGCTGGCGCTGCTGCTGCTGGGCGCCGCCGCCGCCGCTGCAGGTGGGTCGTGACCGGCCGCGCTCGGCGCTCTCCGTCCTCCGCGGGCGTGCGAGGTAGATACGCGCCGCGAGTGCGCGTGCGGGTACGCGCGTGTGCTGGAGTGTCCGCACGCACGGGGAACCGCACGGGCGTGCGCGCAGTGCGCTCACACGCGTCGGTCCCGGTACGCACGTGTCCGCACACACGCGTCTAGGTGCGCGTGTACGTGCGCGCAGGCTGGCTGCGCGTGTGTCCGCACATGCGGGGCTGTCGGTACGCGGCGTGCGCGGATGGGTGTGGAGAGCCAGGGGCCGGGATGCGCGTCCCCCGCGCCGCAGACAAAGAGGGGTCCGGCCGCGCCGCACCGCGCTGTGCTGCGCGGGGCCGCCCCTGCTCGCGGAGCCTCCGCCAGGCCGGGTGGGCTCGGGCCGGGGTTTCGGGGGGTGCCGCGGAAGCGGGGCCCGGCTGCGGAGCGCTGCGGGTGGCAGTGGCGGGGCGCTGCGGGCTCCGCAGGCGCTTTGGGCGGCGGTGCCCGGAGACGTCGGGGTGCGGAGGGGGGCGGGCAGGGTTCCCAGAGCCCCTTCCCGCAGCGTAAACACTTCGCGCTCAGAGCTGCCCGCAGCGGGGTCCCGCAGCAGACACACTCGGGCATAAACAGTTTGCGTAACGCTTCCTCGGCCGGGTGCGAGCCGAGTGCCAAATTTCTTTTTTAAAAAGAAGAAAAAAACTCTGATGGGAAACAAACATTCAATCAGGCACAAGATATAAACGAAACATCACAAGGCATGTGTTGCTAAAATGCTTAAGCAGGAAGCATATGATTTTCCATGGATGTTTTCCCAGGTGAGTCATGGTACTTGCTGCATGCTCTTACTCATTACTGAGGATCCCAGTCCGGTGGCATGTACAGTAGATAGAATGGGAAGATTTAGTTGGGCAGATGCATTAAGTGCAATAGGGAAAAGCACCTTTTCCAGTGCTGTGGCAGACCAGTTGTGAACTTGTGACAGCATAGAAACCTTTATGCTCTCAGCTTGTCCTTTTACTGAATCGCTGTGGCAGCCAGTGTTACACTAGAAAGCTGTCACTTTTCATAACATGAAGTGCCCTGCATCGGTCATGCAACTCTTTTCCAATTCAAGTGAAAACAAACACCCTTTCAAAGGGGGTTTCCTCTCCCCCCTTTCTGTCCCTGGGACCCACGTCTATGTGCCAGCAGCATTTCTCAAACCCTGCTGAAGCCAAGGTCCCTTGCTCCAGATCTGATCCCGGGTGAGGAAAGGACCCTCAATGCCTGGCCCGAAGACAACTGCAGTCAGTGACCCTGCATGACCAGGGCTGGAGCACACCCCGAGCTGGGAGCAATCAAATACTCGCAGCTCCCGGGCTCTGACATGGGATTTTGTAGCCAACCTCTTGCAGCTGGGCTCAGGCAGAGCCTCGTCCCTGCCCTGGGGCCATCTACGACGGCCCTACCACCAACTGCAGTCACGGGAAACCTCCCATTGACCAGGTCCTCCTCCACTGCATTCCTGGAGGCAGCAGTCTGGTGTGCAAAAAACAAAAAGACTTGATGAACACAAACAGTGGTCTCAACCTGTCTGATGGTGCTGACTGAGCCCTGCTCTTCCTACCACTTCCCAAATGTGCTTTGCAATCCCACAACTGAGGGAACCGCAGTAAATGTTCATCTATTTGTGTAGCGGCCAACTGCACCGTGTTACACGTAAGCCAAGAATCCAGGAAAGGAGCCAAAGACATAAATTAGGCCAACTACTGGCTAGCCTAACTGATAATATGATAATAGCACTTAACTTACCTACCCCTCAGGAGAGCTACTTAGGTTAGTTAATGTTTATACAGCGCTTTGGAAAGGATGTTCGGGAGTTGTGGGTGATATTACATTGACCTTACAGTTCTATTTGTTTACTTTTCTGGAAAAAACATATTCTGCACAGTTACTATAGGTCATCTCCAGCACAGCTTTACCAGCACACTGTAGGAAGCTAACTTGACTGAGCATTTCTTATTCACCAAAACTTTCCCAAGACTGCTTACCCGATGAAATCCACAGACTGGATTCAGAAGTGCCTTGTACTGGGTGCGTAGCAAGCAGTGCTCCACAGCTGTTCTGAGAAAATGCTATAGAAAACCCATATAGAACTTTTGTGGTAAAAATGATTTTGATCCAGGGTGCTTCTTGAAGAGTGGGAGAAGTGGGGGTTGCTGTCAGGCATGAAAGGCTTAGCACTGCTAGTGCATAACATAGCTTAATTGCAACTATGACACTAGGCAAAAGCTGAATAAGCCTCAGATAAAGGATTTATTGGATGTTAAACTGAAATGACCTTCAGACATAACAAAAATGCCAAGAAGAAGACATTAATTGGTGCACAAAGCTGACTGTGTATGACTGGCCTGGTGATAAAGAAGACATTATGCACCTCAGATGCTTTGACCTCCACACATCCAAGTCAACAGAGATTTTTTTTTTAATATATTAAATAATTCCCCAAATACCGCTTTGACCTACTATGAAATTTATTAATAAAAAGTTGGAGAGCCCCTAATCAAGCATTGCTGCACCAAGAGTTACATAGATTACATGTGAGAGTTCCATGGTTTCACAGTAAAGCCCATGGTGATTTTATTTTTCTTTGACTCTATAACTGTGGATGTTAAAATTGACAGGACTTCCAGAAAAGCTTGGACAAAACCCACAGAGCCTCAGCTGTGTGGCAGCTTGCCAACATAATTTCAACCAAAACTTTTTTTTTTTCTTCCACTTACACTCACCAGCAACAACCTTTCCAAACTTAAGCCATGCTACAATTGAACACTGGTGTCAGCAGCAATTTCTGATTGTGGGAAAATTTGGGGTAGGGATGGAGTGGTGGGAAAGGGGGTGAAGGCTTGAGGTCCTTGCTGGCAGGTGATGTTCCTGTGGGCTCTCACAGCCCCGACACCTGATGTGCTGCACGGTGGGCTGGGTTGCAGCAGTGCTTTCCCCATGGCAGTGTCCTGGCCTCGTGGCAGCATGCTGCCTTGGCGGCAGCTTGCCTTTCTTCTGCTGTTCTCCACTTCCCCCGGATCCCTGTGGAGACCTCGGGGCATGGGGGGCATGGCCCTGAAGCCTCAGCCCTGCTCTGGTGCCTCGGGGCGGGAGGGCAGGGCGTACTCATGTTTCCCTCTGTCTGCTGCCTGCTCTGCATCTCTTGATAGATCTTCCCAAGTGCAGGGAAACCCGGAAAGGCTTTGGGGTGGCTTTTTTTGCTTTTATAGACGCACTGAGGTCCGCAGAGGGGAGAGCTGAGCAGCAGTGCCACACCGTCCCGCGGCCCCTCCAGGGCTCGGTGGGTGCCAGCGGCACACGGCTGCGGCGGGGGCAGCATCCCGCTGGCCGCGGGCCGTGTCTGCTCTGAGGGGCTGCGGTGCTCCCGCCTCAGGAGCCGCCTGCAGCCCCGCTCTCTGCCCCGCAGGTCTGGGCGGCGTGGCGGCAGCGAGCAGCCCCTGCGACAAGGCCTGCAACCCTCGCATGGGCAACCTGGCGCACGGGCGGGCGCTGCGCACCGAGACCTCCTGCGGCCGCCGCGCCGCCGAGCCCTTCTGCAGCTACAGCGAGGACGCGGAGCGGCGCTGCCGCCGGCCCCGCTGCGGCCGCTGCAGCGGGGCCCACGCCGGGCTGGCGCACCCCCCCGCCGCCATGGCCGACTCCCCGTTCCGCCGGCCCCGCACCTGGTGGCAGGCGGCGCAGGATGCCCCCCGGGAGACCATCCGCCTGGACCTGGAAACCGCCTTCTACTTCACTCACTTGATTATGGTCTTCAAGTCGCCCAGGCCGGCTGCCATGGTGCTGGAGCGCTCCCAGGACTTCGGCGAGACGTGGAAGCCTTACAAATACTTTGCTGCTAACTGTTCGGCCACCTTCGGGCTGGAGGATGATGTGAGGCAGAGAGGAGCCATTTGCACTTCCAGATATTCGAGCCCCTTCCCCTGCACTGGAGGAGAGGTAAGTCCGCCTGGGCTGCGACGAGAGAGCCCCCGCTCCAGCTCCTTTTCTCTCTGCAATCTCTGCACCCGTGTTTACGCTTCGTATTTCACTACACCGGCATCTCTTGTCATCGCACGTATTTCACAAAGTGAACTAACGTTATTCATTCCTAGGTGATGTAGACACTGCCCTGTCTCTTGCTTTGCTGCCCTCGCGGTCCCTCTCTTTTCCAAAAAATTCCTCTCCTTTCACCTGGTAAACCCCGCTACACAACTGCAGCCTAGGCACGTGCTGCTAATTCCTCAGGAGTGCCAAAGGGAAGGAACGTCACTCTGGACAGCTTTCTCCAGATCTTGCAGTCGTGTGGTTTTAGGGTGATGCAAATCAGTCTGACCAAAATGCAACTATGTTAAAATGAATAATCACCAGACTGACTTTTAATAGTGACTGCCTTCGCTGAGAAGCAGGCACATAACCAGCCAAAGTAGCTACTACTCACCACACACTGAAGTATGGCTCCCACAAACCAGGTTAGCCAGGTAATTTTAAAGCTAATACCTTGTCTTTTTTTCCTGTGCACACTTATAACTTGAAAAAAAGGAAGAAAAGCATCATATTTGCTAAGAAGAAAAATACACCTGAAAGTCGGACGATTTTCAGTATCAGAAACAGCAGATAGCAAGTGATGCATTTGCAGGCTCTACCAATAATACTCTTCCCAATGTGCAATTCCATCCCCCCGCGCTGCGGAGCTTCCCCTGGAGCCGGGGCCCGCTCCTGTGTCCCCCAGTCGTGGGGACGCATCCCCGGTCACCGGCTCTGGACTTTAAAGGCTGCTCCCTCTAGTGGCCTAATTTATTGAACTTGCCTGAAAGCTTTATCAAACTTTAAATTTCTCTCTGGCCTAACACAGGGAAAAGATAAAATCTGGTTGGTGAATCAGGACGTCACCTATATCATTGCAGTTTCTGCTGAGAACTGGTTTTGAGGTGAAAGCCCGATCCTTGGAGACCAGCATTCATGTTGAGAAAAATCATGTATTCAGACCCCTTTGCAGTCACTTGTGATCACCTCTAGCCATGCTCTGGCTAGGAAGCCACTCTCTGCACTCTGTGGGAGCTGTTTTTTCACTAAAGTGCATCTGTTAGCTGGGTCTCAGGAGGCGGCCAGTATCTTGCTCTGGGAGAAGCTACTCCGTGCCCTCATCAGCTGAGAAACAAGGATCTCCAGACCTGTCAGACAGATCCAGGGTGACTGTTCCATTGCATTCTAAATCAAATGGTGAGAAAAAGTACTACCTTTCTTTTCTTGCCATCTTTTGCTTGTGCTCCCAAAAAGCTGCCTAAACTTCCTTTCAGAGTGCAATATATAAGGGGGCTTACGAGAAAGGTGAAAAAAAGACTTTTCAACATGGCCTTTTCCGACAGAACAAGGGGAAACAGTTTTATACTGAAATCGATTTAGATGGGACATAAGACTTTTCTTTTTTGTCATGAGGGTCATGAGGCACTGAAACAGGTTGCCCAGAGAAGCTGTGGATGGCTCATCCCTGGAAGTGTTCAAGGCCAGGTTGGATGGGGCTTTGAGCAACCTGATCTACTGAAATACATCCCTACCCATGGCAGGGATGTTGGACTCAATTATCTTTGAAGGTCTTTTTCCAGACAGATAATCCTGTGGTTCTGAATCAGGGCTAACTACAAGGTAACATCTACAAAAGGAAGGATGTCTGTACACCACTGGGAATTGCTAGCTACATGGTAACATCTACAAAAGGAAGGATGTCTGTACACCACTGGAAATTTCTCAGGCCCTCTGTACTTGTGCCAGCTGTGTCCCACCACCTGAATCACGGAGTTATGCCAGCCTGTGATGGATGGAGAAATCTACAGTTCTTAGGCCAGCCAGTGGGACTTCTCTTGGGTGTATGACTTGCATGCTCCTTTTTTAGCTTTCCAGGGATTTTTACTCAGGGACAAGAAACCCAGGGCATCTTACAAGGCAGTACTTGCCTCACTGGTATTGGGTCCCCTCTTGCTAGCATCCTGGTGCACTTTTCATTGTGGTCACTGCACACCAGGATGGTGCTGTCCCTGCACACAGGATGGGAGCTCTGCCAGGAGAGAACCTGTCCGAATCCCGACCTCAGGCTAGCTGCTGTCTGGGCTGGTGCAATCTGGGGACATAGAATGAAGGTCTTGTGTGTAGAAACCAATGCCTGTCTCAAGAAGAAAAGTAATTTGGTGCTGTTTGATGCATCTGCAGTAGCATGCTGCAAAGAGAGGCTATGAACTGAGCTTGCTCCTGTGGGACCTCTTCTTTTGGCATCACTTTAGTCTGTGTTATTGCAAAGAAGCTATAAAAGTCAAGAGCATTTAATTGTTCCAGGTTTTAAACAAATACTGCATCCGAGGGGCTGAAGCTTAGAAGATTTTGCTCACATGGTACACTTCAGTTTCCTGCACTTAAACACCACTTTTTACCTGCAAAGTAATAGCAGCAGCTCTCCAGATGGCAAGCCTGCATGCTTAGCAAATATCACATTTAATTTATTACAGTGTGCTGCATTCCAGCAATTACTAGTAGCTGCCAATAGCAACATGTATCTGACCTAAAGAAACATCAGAATTTTGTGTTCTGTTTGGAGTTATGTTGTGCTTTACTCCCACTTTGGTCGCACCTAATTTCAGACATATGGAAACAGTAATTTCACTTGAAACAGTGGTTTCAAATATGCAGTCATCCAAAATGTCCATGTCTGAAGGGTATTGCTCATTACTCTGAAGGTATTACTCATCTTCCTTAAGGCACAACTACGAATTCCGTGAGTGCCACTGGGTTTCTTTTTTAACTTTTAGATTTGTTTTTTAACTGGGACGTAACAACAGTAACCCATGATCCAAACCATGTGTCACATTGTGTGCTGCTTTCTCACACTTCAGACATTTCAACGCCACATGTGCATTTCTGGGCACAGCATTAAGGGCTTGCAGGATTTTGCAGGATGTTAGGGTCTCTCTGCATGGTGCTGGCAGCTCAGTCACTGCTGTCTGTCCCCTTGGATGAGCAGTTTGTCTCAGGTGAGGCCTCAGGTGGTGGTGACTCACCCCAAATATCACTGGAGTTTGGCACAGAGACAACAGCTTGTTGGGCTGGTGATTTCTGGTTTTACCCTCTGTAAATAACAGGCAGTGCTGATCCACCTGCATTTCTGCTGATTGTTACGGTGCCTGCAAGCCCTGATTCAAGGCAGCAGTGTGCAGAACCCCACAGTACTCAGGAGTTTAGGGCCTATTTTCAATATATCACCCATCTTAATTTGGGTCAAAGGTGTATCTGCTTCACTTTTTATTAAAAAAGATCAGCCTTTTGCATTCTGCCCTCATCATCATGAGTCATTCCTTAGATGCCTACTTCAACTCTTATGACAAAAATCCTCCCTCATCAGAATTTGCCGTGATGTTGATCTTGAGGAGATTTATGATAGTGTAGAAAACAAGCTGCCAGTCTCTAGGTTCATTTCAAAGACCCAGACCTCAGAAATGCTGAAATGGCTCTGGGAGATGTCTTTCATCCTTCTGTAGCAGTGTGACTCTGGGCTTGCCTATGCAGTGGTGGGACTGGGGTGCTAGAGAGCCCTGGGAGAGTGACACTTTTGGAAGGCTGCAGTCACCTCAGCTGGGTGCCACCTCAGCAGTGGGAGCCATACAAGGTGATTAAGTCACACGCCACGTGTGGCACTTGGATGGTCTATTGATGGGTAGAATCACACCATCAGGGGCTTGCTAGGTCCCTGCTCTTCTTTGCTGCCTGTCCCTAAAGCTGCAAGTCCACCGGACTTGGTTATTTCTGATGTGGATGCGGCTCCAGCTTGAGGCAGGCAAGAGATGGAGGATCAACAGCCCAGGGGTGGGAGTAGGAAGGAAAGGACAAATCTGGACAGAACTGCCAAGCAAAGAGGTTGAAGGCTGTACTGATGTCACTAAAATGCCCTGGGTTTGGTCTAAATAGTTTTATTGGTGGAAGTAAGCCTGAGTTCACAGGTCAGCATGTGCCAGAGACCTCAGGGGCTCTGCTGAGCTGAGCCCCATGCCAGGGCAGCCTCCCCGCAGTCTGACCTCTTGCAAGGAAGAACCACTGTTTCAGCAGCCAGCAAAGTAGTCAGTGATTTGTCTGCAGCTACACAGAAGCCAAACAAACCAACGGAGCCTCTCCTCAGTGGGGAACAGAAAGGAGGCAGATGGTGGGTGCCCACCTCCTGCCCTGGCGTCCCAACCTTGGTACAGCCAACCTGGGTTTCCAGCAAGCTTCAAGCATCTGCCTGTTTGAGGAGCTGGATTTGCAGCATTGTGAAGGGGACCTATTCCCATGTCAGGGAATAATTTCAGATCAGCTGCATACAGAGAGGTCATTATAGACTTCCCTTATGCTTAATACAGTGAATTGTTTCACAACAGCAGTTTGTTAAGCATAGGTCAGAAACCTCATATACAGTTAGCCTTGTATCACCAATGTTTTAAGAGAAAGGCTATGGCCAAGTTTTAGCCTGAATCATACAAAAATGCTACAAATGCTGAGTATTTTCATTGTTTTTCAGGGTGTAACCCTTCAGACACATTATTGCAAGGGAAATCAGAACTGGATCCACCAGCCAAACATAATCTGATCTAAGTAAACAAGATGCATAAATAAACTCTTTTAGCTTCATGCTCAGACAGGAATACTAATTTTACTCATATGCATAAAAGGCTATCTTCCCTCCCATAGTTCAGATTATATTAATATTTCCTTTTCAACACACTAATCTTAAAATTATCCTTGGCTAGGGATCATTGTTGAGGGCTCAAGGGGCCCTTAGCAGATGTTAATTCTTTAACTGTGAGTGAGAGTGACTGTCCACTCTGCAATGCAATTATCTCATTTGCTTTACATTCCCATCTGTGGTCAATTCAGATTAGCTCGCCTGAGTGTCCCCATTTAGACAAGCTCCAGGATAAAAGGGCTTACTGAAGCAGAGTCTCCTTGACAAGATTTTAGTAAATTAGTAACTTATTTTAGTGTTCATCTATGCAGAATACTGCTAATAAATCACTTGGAGACCTCAGCTATTGTTGCTGTTTGCTATTTATAGAAGAGGCATATTTGCAGTTTGACTATAT
The DNA here is from genome assembly GCF_017590135.1 of Pyrgilauda ruficollis. Taxonomy (NCBI): domain Eukaryota; kingdom Metazoa; phylum Chordata; class Aves; order Passeriformes; family Passeridae; genus Pyrgilauda; species Pyrgilauda ruficollis. The sequence continues at coordinate 2,480,162 of NW_024524600.1, forward strand.
TCCAGCAACAAATTCTAACATGCTTTTAAACTTTTGAAGCATCACATTACCACTGTTTTGCTGTGGGATGCGTGTCTTACTGAGCGTTTTATTGATCTCGTGCCTTCCGTGGCGGAAAAACCTCCCTACGTTTTGCCTTTCTCTGTTACTGCATGCAGCCTGCCTCTCTTCCTTGAGGATTTGGACACCAGTCCTACTGGTTTTACCTGAAATTAGCTGTGTAGAGCAGAAATAAACATGGTCAGAAGTCTGACCATGACAGTGAGTGGTTGTAACACTCACTGCTGAAACTAATAGGAGTTAAAGATGGTCAGTGACTTTTAGTTTTGAGTCCTGATTTTGGGTTGTAGAAACTTCAGCCTGGTTGGGCTTTTTTACCTTTTAGGCCCGAATAAGCTTGGTTTTCAAGATTATCATTGTTGTCCTTAACTAAAGCTACATTTTAATTGTGCTGAGGTCCTTCAAGGATCTTGTGGGTAACAGGAGATTTGAGTTCAGTCTCTTGCAGGACTCCACAAAGAACCTGGGCAAATATGCAAGAATAACCTCAAAACAGCCTGGGATGTCAACCCATTAGAGGGCTGCAAACATCTTTTTTAATTGTCCTGTCCCACTGACATCTGCACAGAGAGAAAACAAGGGCCCAAACTGATGAGAAGGAAAGAGGAATCCTGGCAGGTGTTCAGCAGTGCTCAGGACGTGTGAGGACATAGCTAGGGAAGTATGTTTTCAAGTCCCATCTCTACACTTTGTACAAGTTCACTTTGTAGGAAAAAGACTTCTCTAAGAGTGTCTTCCTGATCCTCCTATCTTTGGGAAAACACGAATTGTTGGGCTCTGTTCAAAAATGCCATGTGCAAAGGAGAGTCTGTTCAGCTAGGCGTGGCTGGGGGGATGGCCAAATCCTGACCAGCTCTTTGCATTGTATCATTAAACCTAGCAAGACATGGGGACTGTTGTTTCATAAGCACAAGAATAATGATTCATAGGGGAATAGTTAATGAAATGAAGTAAATGAGGCTAGGCTGCAGTCAATAAAATTATATAGGAGCCTAGAAATCTCAGGCTGTGGCAGCTGGCAATATATAAATATAAATAATATATAAATATTATAATATTTATTATAATAAATATAGCAGCACACTGGCAGCAATAAAATAGCAGCACACTGGCAGGACACTATCTCACACCAGCCACCTTGCTGATGGCTGTGGTGAAGTGCATCCCTTGGTTTGGTCCTCAAGCTTTCCTTCCTGCATGGATGCTCATCTTCCCAAGCACTGTTGAGGGTTTCCAAGCTGGTGCAAGTTTCCAGCACTGGAGGAAGGGAGATTTTCCCTTTAAATAATGTGGCAGCAAAAAGCGAATCAGGGGAAAAGGGGAAACTTTAGCTTAGTTTTCACCTGATTGTGACAAATCCCTCTCCCATGAGCCATTCTAGAGGAGTGACATGTCTCCTTATGAGGCCTCCTGGATGCTCAGCATCTCTGAAGGACAAGGGCATGTGAAAAGCAAGATGTTTCTCCAACCTGCCCCATGATCCTCTGCGTGATTTCTCCCGTTACAAGTAGCCCATAGGATGGTCTCCTTTTCTTCCTGGATATCCCAGTGCTTTAGCACATGGGGTTGGCCCCCTGCTTGGCCAGCTCTTGAAATGCAGCTGCCTCTGGGATGGAGCATAGCCAGTGCTTAACAGTGCATATCAGCAGTCCCCCACTTGGAACATCAAGTTTCTAACAACTGCTTCTGGATCGACCTCCAATTATGGCTAAAACAAATTATTCTTTGGAGGGAGCTTGACCAGTCTGTGAAAGGGGGAATATTGTAGGCTGCCAACAGCAAGAGGGAATGGGTCCCAGGGCTCCAGGAGACCCTTTCCAAACTTCTTATGTAGGATGTGGAGAGCACTGTACCCACATAAAACAAGAGGAGTTTGGGTAGGCAGAATTTAATTCTCTAAATTGGCATCTGGCCTTGTTAGCAGGACTATTGCTTCCCTTGAGAAAAGTGCCACGGGATTTTAACGGTGCCTCCGGAGCCTCTCTTCAGGCACTGCACCCCACTGCTTCATTTCACAGTTCATTTTTGGCATGAAGAGAAGGCTAGCTCACTTATTCAGCTCCCAGTTCTCTGGCTGGAAAGTAGACTGCCATGTTTCTCATTGGGATTCCTGGATACAGCTGGTTACATGGGAAGCATGTAACCTAAAGCAATGTATTGACATGTCTCAGAAGCTTTGGATCAAAAGCTCGTTTGAGATTAATTGCCATGCAACAGTGGGTGTCAGTGTGAGATACCCAGTCTAACATTCAAAATCCTACACAAATGGTGAAGTTCTCAAATTCTCCATGGGTAACATTTTACAGGAAGAAAAGAAGTTGATGTCCAGAACCCAGTTTACTCACTGCATATGCTTTGAGTCTTTTATCACCAGTCTCTCTGCAGCACCCCTCATTCCAGTAATCAAAATCTATAGCTATGGCTTGAAAGAAGGGTGCTGCTTCTTGTGACCTTTTTGACACTGAGCAGTTACAAATAATTCCAACAAGTGTTCTTTTTCCTAGAATTAAGTGTATCTCATGGTAGTTCAAGCAGACAGTCCTATAGATACAAAGCCTTTTCATTATAAACAAGAGCAGTTGAAAAATATTCACGGAATTGTGTTACTCACAGGCTGAAAGAAAATCCCCTTGATCCTTAGTACCACTGCAGTTACTGAAACACTAACCTGCTGCCTTTCAGGCTTTTGCAGTGGTGTGTTGTGCTCAGAAGCTGTCAAAGAGGTTATTCTGCAGCTCTGGGGAGTGAGCCAGCTTTTCTTACAGCCCTGCCAATGAAGAAGCAAGTCCAGTCCTTTGTCTGGCTCTTTGGAGGTAGCTCCAGGGTTTTTTATGGTCCTCCATATGCACAACAGTACTGCCAGCCGGACAAGGCTGAGAACATAAATCTTTTATGGGGATGGGGAAAGGAGGGGAATTGCTGGAGGGATGAGTATTTAAATACCATCTTTCTTGCTGATAGCTCAAAGGACTTCATATCATCAGCTGAGATGTGCTGGTGCATTTTCCTGACTGGGCTAGCGCAGCCCTGGAAACGGTGATTCTAAAAATGAGAAAAAGGCAATAATTGTTTTAATTTTCCTTGATAGTCCATAGCCAATGATATCGTGCATCTGGAGGGTTTTGTGAGCCAAGAAACTGAGTGTTTCTACCTGATGAGCGAAAGTAGTGGTTAAGCAAAACAGAGCCATTGTGGAATAAATTATGAATTATTGGAGAAGCACTATTAACCCGAGATGACGAAATCCAAGAGGTTTGAGCTGTAGTGAGATTTTCCTGATAAGAACATTACTTTTGTGATCATTGACTGCATGAAGACAGGAATGACCTAGCAGTGTTTCATTTTCATCTAATGAAATTGTGTAGTTGAATGTTGAAGAAAAGTTGAGAAGATGTCTCTCATCTGGCTGATTATTGTCAAAGACTTCAAGGATCCTGGAGAAATTCCAAGGGTCTTCCCTAGCTCTCCTTCTGCCTTTTCCAGCCCCTCACTGGTCAGCTGCCACATGTGAGTTGGAGCTCTTCTTGGATAGGTTCTCATTTTTGAGAATGGCAGAAGAATGCTTTGAGATTCCCAAAAGACAAAAGTTACCTTGGTATAAATTAATTTGGGAGGGATGATTATTTGAAATAGCTGGATTTTCCTCCTGAAGTCTTTGTAAGATTGTATAACTTTTGGATGCTGAGGCAAGAGATTATTTGTCTTGATTTATGTGCTGTAAAAGGCTGCAGAAGGACTGGAGGCATGGGCCAAATGCTGTCTTATGTCAAATTATATGAAGGAGCCTTGTTAAGTCTGCTGCAGGAATGCCATTTCTCCAGCATCTCCAGGAGCTCAGGGACTGCTGGTACACAGTGGCTTACTGTCATGGTTGCTTGGGGATGTGATTGAGTGCCAAACACTGTGGCCTGCAAGATTCCAATGCCCAGTGTGATGTGTCTTTGATGGTGGCAATGCAGGTTTTCCGATTTCTATTGCTGTTTCACCTCATCCAGGTGATGCTGAAGTGCACACCATGGGGGCAGTCAGACCTCTCCACAAGCACAAGAGGCTCTTCTTCCCTGGAGTCCACTTGGTCTGACAGGCAGAAAAACAAAGAAGTGTTTTAGAGGAGCTGGTGAGTAATACCTGCCCAGCTTAAGCTGATGAACTTTCCACACCATGTGATTTATTTGCAGCATCTGCCAAAAGCAAATCTTGTCTTTTTTTAGCCTAGGGTCATTGCAATGAACATAGCACAGAGATGCACATTGGCTTCTCTCCTAAAATCTTGTTGCTCAGTGTGGTAATATATGAAATAAGTCTGTCTTGTCAGTAGGAAGTACCAGCATTGCAGCCCTATCAGCCTTCTTCAGGGGTAGTAGTCCAACAGGCTTAAATTTGTGAAGCAATGAGATTGTTTTCTTAAAACTTGCAGGAGTTTAACATTTAAGGTGTATCTCCAAAAGGTGGTTGAAGTTAGACAGTGTTTTCAGAGGTTATTAGAGTGGACTGATGGGCAGGGACATGGATGCACATGGAGTGCAATGGCACAGAGCCCATTCCTGTAACAAAATATTCCTCTGTGGACACAGCTCTCCCCTCCAGGAAGTGCCAAGGACAGCCTGGCAGACTTTGACCACACTGATGCAGAAAATCCGAGAAACTAAAATACTGACCAGCAGGGTAAATGCTAGCACAGAGTTGCACCCTCGATACTGAAAGTGGGAGACAAAAGAAGCTACCTGCAGAGTATGTGTCTCTCTCAGAGGGTGTATGAGGACACAGAATCTGCTGGCTGTTGCCAGGACTAGGTCTGGTGTTTAGACTGTGCATCTGACAGCAGGTGTGCCTGAGCTGCTGCTACTGAGGGAGCCCTGCTAACCAAACCAGGCAGCTCCTGTGCCTGAGGCTTCCCACTGTATTAAAAAAAAAAAAAAAAGATCCCCGAAGCTGTCAGGGCAAGTAGGACTGTCCACGTTCCCCAAAGGTATCAAATTAGATTCACTGCTGCAGCTTGAGTCTTGCACAGCAAACCTTGAAAATCTAGCCATCCTCAAATGAGCAGTAAGACATCCTCACATCAGTCTTCCCTGCACATGCTGTTGTGTGAGAAGTTTAATTATTCTTTTCTGGGAAGGCACAGGGGGCAAGCACAGAACAGTCTTAGCTCCAAGATTCCTCTGCAGCACTGAAGGTGACTAAGCAGGGGTGTGGGAAAGAGGTGTGAGAACGCTCTCTTTGAAGGGGGAGCACCTCACTGGCATTGCATTTCTGCAGCTAAATTTACATCCAGCTCCATCAACCAGGCCTTTGTGGTTATGACGAGCTTATTGCTTCTAGTTCATTTCTTGGGGGGAAGTCGAAAGCAGACACTGTGGCAGGTTGACAGTTGGCATACATATTGTGTCCTTATTAATATTTTTAGTTACACATTTCTACAAATGAAATTTCTCCCTGGGAACTTTCCATAATGTTTACCAAGTGAATTGACTACCTATAACTTTTCCATCTAGTGAGCAGGAAAGTGCCACAATAAAATATCCCTACTAAGCTTCTCTGAACAAGACCAGCCAAGGCTGAAAGCAGTTGCCACCTTTGGCTAGTGCCTTCAGGAGAGTTCCTGGGCTCTTGGATGGCTGGGCTGGCTGGAGGGAGGGAGGTGCAGGGGGCAGGGTGCAGGCAGGCAGTGGCTGGGGGATGACAGAGGTGTGCCATGCAGTGGATAGAGCATGGACTACCTCAGCTTGTGCCATCATTTGAAGTGAAAGCCAAGGCCTGTGAGCACAAGCAGATGTGAAGCAATGCTGGATACACAGCTGGGAATGCCAGGGCCAGGACGTCAGAGATAAGAGCTCACTTTCCCCTCAGCCCCAGCACCAGGCAAGTAGTGCCTAACCTCAGCTGCTTGTTGTGCTTGAGGTAAATTTCTCAGGAGGCAAAGGGCTGAGGTCCTGGATGTGCTGGCAGAGCTCCACCATTGCATTTACTGCCTACATTTTCAGAGCCTTTCAGAGTCCAAGCACTAAATAAATCAGATCACTTCCAGTGACGTGGATATTCCACAGGGCCCCAGAATACAAGCCAATTAAGCACATTTATTTAATGCCTACATACCAAGAATCACTGCAGATTCCTAATGCAAACGTTAACTTTTCAGTTAAACACTTACTTAGACATCATACGCCCTTTTGTAAAGTGGTGCACATTCCTCATCGCTTTTGCTCTCTATCTGGATAAGACAACAAACTTTGCATTCCTTTTATTAATACTATTTTTTTTCTTTTGTTCCTGTAAAATGCATAGAAAGGGATAAATCTACCAGCAAAAATCAAATAAATCAGTACTGAATTTATCTAATGCCCCTGAGTTAATTACATGAATCACTAATATGGATGTGTCATTGTTGTAGAGTAATTATAGATATATTTTCATGCATCTAGGTCAGACAATACAGGGTAGAGTTCATCAGTCTCTTTTGGAAAGAAACCACACATCACTTCATGCAATGTTACCACCCTGGTTTTCATTTACAACCAAGTAAAAATGTGTTTATGTTTTTAATATTTGTTTATTGCTTTTATTTCTGCTGTATTACTGTTTGTTGACTTGTTCCCGTGTGTATATACTTCTTGAGTCTTCTATCCATTTGTTCTCCCTGTTTGCAATTTATTGATGTTGCCATTTCATCAACCATCCCCTGCTGCCTTCCTGGCTGAGGCCAGGCTCTCAGTTGGAGGTTGGAGCATGGCACCTCTGTCCAGGTGCACGGACCCAGGGAACAGGCACATGCACAGCAGCTGCAAGACTGTGCAAAGCCTCTGTGCCTGTTTCCGAAGGTCTGTGAGGAAGAACCTTTTTGTGGCTCACCCGTGTCTCTTCAATGTCGCAGGCATTTGTATCCCACAGGGTCCCATTCCATTGCTCTGGACACTTGCATCTTGACAAAGGTCCAGGCCCTTGCAGCTGCATTCAGTGGAGGCGGGCCTGTGACTCACTGAGAAACCTTTGCTCCTGGCAAGTCTTTCATTGGTTTTGTTGACTTCAACAGTCTATTTTGACTTCACAGTCTATTTTGTTGCAGTCAGAATCATTCATTAGCATTTTCCTTCCCACTGTGGAGATATGTATAAAGATGTCCTTTTATTCCCTCGCACACATAAACATATGAGGGTACTTCTTGCAAAGAGACTTGATGAGTTTGTATATCAAGGTCATTGTGGTGCAAGTGGTTACTTGAGTGCACCATGTCCATGGCTGCTGCTTTATTTATATACAGGGCTACATTCCTGCATCTGTGGAAGGGTGAGGAGCTCAGGCTTCTTCTGCCACTAGAACTTGTGAAATAATCAGCAGAGCAAGAGTTGCTCATGACAACCTATAAGGAAATCGAAATCATCAATGTGGGAATTTATTAGAGGCTGTCTATGTAATGATGTGACCAAACTGCAGACAGCTGCAGTGGTCTGGATGAAGAGCAGAGTACTTTTACTCCATGACATGTGCAAGGTACTGAGGGACAGCTTATCCACTCCTGCTCCCTTGGAGTGGAGTGGGCTTCCCTTGGGAGTGGAGTGGGCTTCCTCCTACCACCAACATGCATCGCACTGAGGGTCAGGTTAACCCAGCCCTCTCGAGGCAGAGCAGTGACCTTCCTCACTCAGAGGCTGCAGACTACAGCTCCCATTTGGCTGTGTAGAGAGACCACCACCATGCCAAAAAAAAAAAAAAATCTCTGTGCAACTTTTAAATCACTCCTCAATTGATGTTGCTTCATGCAAAGGTTGCTTTTATAGCATGTGGGATCCAACAGCATCATTCCACATGTCACAGAAGGAGCATTACCCCAAGGACTAGTTATTTTGTTTCTTAGCAGTTCTATTTGCCTCCTGGTTTGTGACATGAGTTATTGATAGATACTTAATTTTAAATGGAAGCTGAGATAAAGATTCAGTTCCTGGGGCTGTATTTAAGAAGAATCCCAAATATCATAAGATTTTTTGTGAGCTAGCAACACTGGGAATGAAAACATCTTTTTGATAGAATATAATATGGATGTAAAGCTCAGAAATGCTGGGTTGCTTCAATGTATTACTTCTGACTTGTTTTACAAAATATAATATTTTAATTAGTGCATATGTTTCAGAGCTGCTGGTATAAAGATCAGGGGCTCCCACACTGTGCTATCATACTATTGCAGTAAGTCACATTGTCTGCCTAATGTTGTGATGCCAGGTTTTGATGTTTTGTTAGAAAGCCTTGTACACAGAGATGGAGACTTGAGTGGGAAAGACAGAAGCCTGGTCACCCTGGAGTGCTTACTGTTGAGGCTTGCTGCCTGCAGAGTGGCTGGGGGCCACTGCCCAACAGAGTCCTGGCTGGACAGTGGCACCAGGGAGACAACGGGCTTCTAAAACAACATCATCAGATGTTGACAACACACATGTTGACAAAGTGTTCTTTTCCATTTTTCCTACACTCTTCCTCTACACTGCTAAAACTGAACCATATTTTGGTTGAGGAGACCTCTGATTGCTGTAGCTGGGAGTAGCCAGAAGAACTAGAGGTGTGAAAGCCTGGTCAGGTCTGCTGTGCAAACCATGGTTCATTAGTAGAGAGGATGCTGAAACCTATGCCCATCCTATTGGTGGGACAATTGCATGGAAAAGCCCAAGAAGAGGTAAAAGCAGGAAATCTGGCACTGCCTGTGTGTGTATGTGTGGCTGGGCTGCTGGAAAGAACAGGGGTGCAAAGCCATGATAGCTGTGTAAGACCAGTGTGGCCCCAGTGATGCGCAGACTCCTGAGACCAGCTGGGATACATTAGTGATGTTAATAACTAAACAGGAAAATCTTGCTGGGAAACACATCCTTATCCTTGTTATGCAGTGTCTGAGGGCTTGTAGAATCCCAGATGAATCTGCTGTGTCAGAGCAGAAGATTGCTATTTGTATGATCTCCTACATATTATAATGACCAGTTAGTATTTGGTTGCAGAAGGGCTGCTGGGGTCTGGGATGGAGGCATGGGGATGTTTACTGCCCTGGCAGCACTGAGACCAGGCTCACTCTGTTACAGGGCTGCAGGGCACAGTGGAGCTCCCCAGGCCAGGGCTGCTGGGCACAGCCAGAGCAGCACAGGACAGCCAGCAGGGAGAAACTGAGAGCCCGCAGCCCCTGGGAATTACAGATAGAGTTCATGTTTAGCATCACTGTTTTCATGTAGCCATAAAAAGAAATGTTTGTAGCATTTTAGGGTCTGAGCAGGAATACTGGCTCCCTTGAAATCAGCAGCATAACTCCCCCTGAATTCCACACAGACAAGATTTAACTCTGTCAGTGCAGAGGCACTCAGGGTTATTGATTTCCTTGCTATGATTGTCTTTACTAGAACCACAAACATCAGTCACATGCATTAAACAGGGATAGATAAACAAGGAAAATTGAAAACATGAGAGGAAAGTCTGCAGCTCCATCTAGTATAAATTGTTCCCATTTATATAGTTTCTCCCCTGCTCTCATCTGAATTAGGACAAAGAGAGAATTCTCTGAGATGCAATTTATGTAGTATCAAGAAACCCAAAATGCTAGTTTTTATTGAAAGTTCTTGAACCAGCATTTTCTGTCATGTCCACTAAAAGGAAATCAATATCTTCAGTTTGGATTTTTCCCAAGGATTTTTCCCTTCCGTATCTGAAAGCATCTTGTGTTCACAAAACCACTAGCAAGTGAATGTGATCAGAATGTCACTGATCTAAATTTGGGTAAATAACAAGCCTTGGGTTGAGGTGAAAGAATTGTTCTGGTTGGGGTTCATTTGGGTTTCTTTTGATATCTGGTTTATATTTTTATTTTAGGAAATAAGAAAAAACTCTGTATATCTGTGAAAGAGAGGGAGGAAAAGATATCTTTTGAAGTGTGTTACTGTTTATTAATACCCCTCATATGACTCAACACTTCTGCACAAGGAGCATGCTCACCAGCCTCGTCCTCTGACCACCTCTCCCAGTTAACCTTCTCCTTTACCTGTGTCTTTCTGGCAGAAGATGCTCAGACACCTTTGGGAGGGAGTGTTTGCAGCAGGGCAGTGCAGAACTGCAGCCATGATGTGTTTGCCAGCATGCAATGCCCAGCTCCAGCACGGCCGAGCCCTGCTGTCACCAGCATGCTGGTGGCACCTTGGCAGGCTGGTGGGGCACGCAAAAGCATGCTGCCACCATCCAGCTCCAAAACAAGGGCTAAATCTCCTTCCAGGCTGACACAAAGCTTCCTCTGGCTGGATTCAGGCAGCCCTGGAGAAAAGCCAGGTCCCAGCCAGGAGCAGTGCCAGCAGCGGTGGGGCTGATGGAGGCAGCAGCTGGTAGGCAAAGCCTGCGAGCAGGCCAGCTGGCAGCACTGTGGTCATTATTTCCAGGATCTGTGGATCCTGGTCAAATAAAAGGGAAGCGTTCATCAGCTAAAGCATATCAGCTGCTTTCTATGGAAGGAGTGGATTTAGAGGTAGGAGGCTGTGATCCCTGATAGTGGCAGCAGTAAGTTGATGCCCTGCCTCTCACTGGGCAGGAAACAATGGTCACCTCCTTGCTGCCTGCAAGAGGCTGGCCAGCATTTTGGGTGGCATGGATGGTTTCAGTGGGGCAGCACTGTAGTTTTAGGAGGTTTTAACTCAGTGCTGGGAGTAGTGTATGGAGCCATTTGGCTGCATCACACCCTCAAGCACTCAAGTGATTTGATCAAATGTTGTTTATAATTATCATAGTTCATCAAGCTGTCGGTGACTGTTCAGTGAAAAACTACTTAGTGATTCAGAAAGTGTCACTGTAAGTTGAATGTTCCAATAGCTAATATATGTTATAGATAAGTTGTTTAATGTCAGTGGTAGTCATATAAAGTATATGCTGTTTCTGATTCCTCATTGTAGGCAGCTAGACTAAAAACTTTAAAATAAGCTTTTTCAAGAAAATTGGCTATTTTTATCTAGTGCTCTCAATATTCAGCTTGAGCCAATATTTGCCTATTCAATCAGACTGAAGTTAAAATAAAGAATGGATGATAAGTATTTGTTTAAACTTTGGAAGCCCCCCTCTTTCCTCTCTTTCTTATCTCGGTTTGCTTGATTATCAGCTTTCTGTCACTAATTGCCACACCTAATCACTTTTCCACTAGGAAGCAGCCTGGGACTGATAGGAACCAGATATCTGGAAATATGAACTATATTTGTTAAAAAATACACCCATTCTGGGAGAGGGAATGTTAATGAAGAGTCCCCCAATTGCGCATCACCTGGCAAGGTGCTGCTCCCTGTGCTGGGCCACACCACATTGCAGGGGCACCCACCTCTGATTTGAGTTAATGGCAAAATGTCACTTGACACCCATAAGGTCCTTACTTCTTGTGGAGAGCAACGTAAGGGATCATGGGGTGGTCACCCTGTGTGCACTGATTTGGAGGTGGATTTGCTGCTCCCCCCCATAGAAGGGGAAGAGCATCATGAGAGCCTGGTGCACGCTCCCAGAAGATGCTGTCATTGCCATTTCACCCCACGGCCCACGCTGGGGCTGGCTGACATCCTCCTTTCTGTTTCACCCTCTGTGTCTCTCTGCCCAGGTGATCTTCCGAGCCCTGTCCCCGCCTTACGCCGCGGAGGACCCGTACAGCGCGGTGGCCCAGGCGCAGCTGAAGATCACCAACCTGCGGGTGCGGCTGCTGGAGCGGCAGGGCTGCCCCTGCCTGCCGGCCAGCCCTGCCCCGCAGCCCCCGCCAGCCCTGCACTACGCCATCTACGACTTCATCGTGAAGGGCAGCTGCTTCTGCAATGGCCACGCTGACCACTGCATCCCTGTCGCTGGATTCAGGCCCAACAAGGCGGCTGGGGTTTTCCATGTGGTACGTACGTGCACCCAACAGTGTCTGCACTGCAGGAAAGCAGAAGTTTAAAAATAGTAAGGGATGGTATAGAGTATAGTGTAGGTCCAAGTGTGCAATATTTGACATGGGATGCCCTGGACTCCAAGCACAGTGAGCAGAAATGGTCTTTACAAAGGTGGTGGTCTCCATGTGGGGCTGAAGTGCTGAACTTCCTTTGTGTCTTGGTGTGGGACTCTCATCCTTCAAAAGTGCTCCACAGTAATTTATTTATTTCAGGTAAATCTTTAAAAATAATTAAATTACTGACACCCATCTTTCCCCAAATGCTAACTTGCAATAACACAATATCTAAAGGATAAAAAATGCAGGGCATTTTGGTAACAAAGAAGGAGGAGAGCTTCTCTGAAGATACGAGGCATCATGTAACTACCATTGCTTCTGGAGGATCCAAGGATATTGGGTTGAACGAAGGGGATAGAGATGGGTTTTGACTCTCACTCACAGGCTTTCTATTGCACTTTACCATACCTTTCTCTGGATAAAAACTCTATGCTCTGATTTCAAGGGGATTCCCATCACAAGAGCTCTGAGCTCAAATTCCTAAGGAACAACCAAGACCTAAACTCCAGGGAAACAAGAGCCACTAACCCATAGGGCAGGTGACAGGCACAGCAGTGGCCAACACGCTGGATGCCTGTGGCATGGCATGCCTGCGCCCCGCCAATCCAGGGACACTTGCTGACACCAGCACATCTCATCCTTTCTGCTCATCCGGGCTGGCTCTGAAAACTCTGGCTTTGCTGGAGGAGGAGCAGTAGGGAGAAACAGAGCAGCCAAATATACTGTGCTGAATAATATTAGACAGAGAAAGATCATTAAAAAAAAAAAAAAAGGCAGTTAGTCTAGGTAAGAAGTCCAGCCCATTGGGGAGCTCTCATTTCACTTAAATTACAGTCTCAGACATGGAGTAGACAGGATGTTTCCCTTCTACTAGAGCTAGCCTTGCAACATCTTGAAAACATACCGGTTTGAAAGCGTGCAGCTCTGTGATTGATAAGACTCTTTCAAGTAGCACTGCTCTGCTTTCTGCAGATGTCCCCTGAGTGAAAGTCTTTGAAAGGAGCTGTTGCTCAGGATTATTTTGGTGGGATACAATTGCATGGGAGCATGCCCTGGAGCACCACTGAGAGCTGTAACAGAGCCTGCAGCCAAGTAGCCTCCAGTACGGCTACAGGCTAGGGCAACCAGAGTGGGCAGGTAGCAGGCAGGGCTGGGAGAAGGAAGCAAGTGCCAAAATCATGCTGAAAACAGAGCAAGAAATAGCAACAAACCCCTGTACTGGCCCCGAGGGGGAAATGCAACTCTGGTTATAAACGTTTATGTGGCAGGAGTCCCAAAGGTGACGTTTGTGCAGTGAGGCTGACTCATTTTACTGTGTCATACTGTGTTTTACTTACACCTCATCCTGCATGTCCCGTGAGGGGTGTGCCAGTGAAGGGGTGACATAGCCCCAGGGTTTGCAGGGAGGGTCAAGTTGTGGTAAGAGCTTTCCTCTCCCAATACCACCTTTTCCATCATAGAGCTGGGGCAGTTTTGGCTGAGCCTAGTCCATGCCAGGTTTCTGTGGCATGAGGCTACTGCTGTTTGGGGACTGCAGTGGCACCCACCTCGTGCAGCCCAGCCTGGGGTTTGCCAGTGCATTGCACCAAGATTGGAAGAGAGAATTATTTCCAAGGTGATAGGAAGAATTCATCACACACGTGAATGAACTGAACAGGGACGAAAGATTGCGATGTCCATGGCTGTTTAGGTGGTAGCAGTCAAAAAACTTCTGAAAAGAGAGTAGGACTTCAGAGAGAGAGCATTTTTATACATTTCAGCTGAAAAACTCACAGAAAATATAATTCTGAAGAATTATGACCAGTCAAGAACCCTGAAGAGTATGCTTTAAGTTAGAGAGCTAACATCAAAATTTAAGCAAGTTCAAGATAATTTAATTAAAAAACCAAACTTTTCCAAAAAATCCATGTGCAAGTTTTCTTAACCCCCCACTTGTTCTCAGCCTACAGGCAAAATCCTAACCGCAGCCTTGGTTTCAGTCCCTGCTTGGCCAGCAGAAGACACAGCTGTGATATATTTATTTTTCTCTTGGGTTGCTCTGGGTGGTAAGCCGGGGTATCCCAGCAGCACCGGGCACAGCTGCCAGGTCTCAGTCAGATCTCACAAAGTGACCAGAAGCATTTCAGCCACCTCACCCAGAGACAATCTGAGAAAAGAGCGTGGGTAGGTGAGAATGCTGGGGGCTGCTGCTCTGGCAGGTTTGATACAGGATCCTCACCCAAGGGGCCAGGAAGGTCAGCTTGGGACATGGGCCCAGCTTACTGCTACAGGATTCCTCCCACTGGGTGTATTTTTTTCTTGAGATCTTGGCAATTTTGTTGAGAAGGTGACGGTTTTGGAGGTAAATATTGTGAGTGGCTTAAGTGAGGCTACAAATCCACAGGCCATGAGAAAATACTTACCTGGGACACCCTCAGGGTGTGGGCTTGGGATGCAAACAGGGTGGCTTCATGAACAAAGAGGGGCTCCTTCTGCCCTGGCAGAAGCAGCTCTAGCTTCATTTTCTGGGCTGGGGAAACCTCCGTCTGCAATCTGAGTCAAGTCAAAGCAAAGTTCAACTTGACAGAGTCTGATAAGAGATTTGTTTCTGTGCCCTCATCACCGCCTAGCTGCAAAACTCTCCATGATGCTCCTCTCCTCCTGGCAATTCCTCCACCTATCCTTTCTCCTAAAAGAGAATGGAATTTGTGTAGAAAAACTCTGGTTTTTCTTGAGTGTCAGAAATGCCATGTCAGCCTTCAGGTGAATTCTGAATATACAGGTGGAACTTGTGCTCTAGCAGAAGGTATATTTCCATGAGCTCCCCAGAGAAGACCTGGCTGCCTGGGATGGCAAAGGCTGTTCCTCATGGGTGGCATGATCCTGTCCATCCCTTGTTGGACACTTGTGTGCAACAGGCAACTGTTAGGTTGATACAGATACACTTTCTCTCTTTCCTACCTCTCCTAAATTTATTCCAGGGGTCACTACTCAAATCTCATCAGCAAAGGCCCAAGGCATACCCAGAAAAGATAAGCACGTACAGACAGACCTCCTACCATACCATGCTAAGCAGCTGATCACTTCTTGAGCTGCATTACATGGCAAACCACAAATATGAGCAAACAAATGAATTGCCATAAATAGGAGATCCCTCCTGATCTTCAGTGGATGCGAGAAAACTGGTTATTCCTCTGATCTGTGGCCCAGGAGCTTCTCACCCTTTGCCAGTACCTCTGCACATGGAGCCATTGCACTGCATGCCTCTTTCCAGCTAAAGCATCCCCGTGGCCTGCTTGCAGCTATGGAAGTGGCATGCAAGAGGAGAGGCAAGTGTTGTGCAAGCATGGAGATAAGTAGGACCTTGCAATTTAGGACTCCAAAGTGGGGAAAGCAAACCCAGAGATACCTCACCTGGGTTCTGCAGTTCTGTCTCAAGGTGAGAGCTGGAGTTCATCCATCTCAGAGACTCCTTGGCCCTCCCTGAATGTGCATTCCTGCAGCTTAGCCAGCTGATCTCTCCAAGCTTCTTCCATAGTTATGAAGGTCGGGATCCTGGGTGGACTAAGATACTCTGCTAAAGCACTTCTGTGTAGTCAGGCAGGGTGAATTTTCCCCCCCACTTCCCATGTGGCCAACCCAGTGGCTGTTATAAATTGTTATCATGCTACTGACATCAAAAGATGTTCAAGGTCTTCCAGAGCAACGCTGACAGAAGCCTATTGTACAAGGAATTAAAAAAAAACCCTACTGCACAGCCCCCACACCCTGGACAACAAGCTTTGTATTCTTTCACAAGAACAAGATAGGATATGAGAATTTTCTCATGCATAAATTTGGTTGTCTGGTGCTTTGGGAAAAGAATACCTCTCCATGTGCTGACAGCCATCAGTAGGAATTGGTTCTAACACTGGCACAGCAGTTGAAGAACAACACAGTTTAAAAGCTATGGTTAGAGACTCAGTGTGAATGCTGCCATTTTCCTTTAGGCTAGAATCATGCCCATTTTCCATGAAAGCTAAAAAAAAAGAGAGAGAGAAAGAAAAAAACCCACAGTTTTAGCAGTTCCAAAAAGGAACTTCTATTAAAAGCCATTGCCCCTCCCAGCTATTTAGACTGTTTACGCTATCAGGTCTTTGGGACACTGATTTTCTTTTAGTATGCATTTGTGTTGGACTCCATATAGTGGGTGAATTCTTACAATATAAATCAATTCATAACAGGTGACTGAAAGCATTTTTCCCTCAGTGCAGCAGTCTTTGTCACTGCCTAACATTTTGGAACATGATAAATATGGGGAAAAGGATTTTATAGGATTCAACTAAAGAAAAACCCTATGTATTTACAATCTGAAAGGAAGCACTGGAAGGTTATAATTTGGCAACAAAAGGCTCTGGAAGGAAGCATGCCCTAGCAACTGTCTTTGTATAGAGAAATCAGTCGCTCGTTTATCTTACAGAAGGCAACTTTTGTAACACTGTTTGCATTGTGCCCTCTAATGACTGACGTTGCGACAGGGCTGTCAAGCTAAGAAGGGGAACAGTGTGAAAGTGAACTGGGATATAAAGACCCCATGACAAAATGAAAAATGTTATAGGAAGGCCTTGCTGCTTAAATGAGTCAGGAACTGTGTGAATGCTTAAAGGAGTGAGACAATTGTGTTTGTGTACTTAGTGATGCTCCATAATGACCCTAGTGGGTGCGCCTTACAGCTAGCTGTAAGGTGAGGTGAATGAAAAGGGAAGAAAATAGGTGCTTTTCCCCCCTGTGAATGCACAGGGATCAGATTCTGCCTTCAGAAAGGTGCTGAGATGCTGGAGCAATGCTGAAGGCCAGGTATGTCATTTTCCCATCTACCTTGTGTCCCAGCAGAGCTGCTGGGCTGGTTTCTGAGCCCCGTCTCCCAGCTGCTCCGTGGCATGACAGGGTATTTGCATGGCAGACCAGTCTTGCAAGTGGCCCTCCTACAGCTCTTACAGACATTAATTTTGCTCAGTGTAGACAGTCTGTTGGCTCTTTTCACCTGCTGCCACTTCTCCTTGTATTACCCCTTCTTGACCTTTCTCGTATTTCTAGCTCTCATAGTATTTCTTTATAACTAAAAAAAAATATATACCTATGGGCTGCAAGAAAGGGCTTGCTAGTATCCACCTTTTTTGTTGCTTCCAATGCATAAAAATGTTTGCTGTCATGCTGGAATTATGTAAAAGAAAGAAGATATTTTCTTCAGTGGGATAAAGCTAGGTTGGAGAGACATTTTAATGTGGAGCTGTTTTGGCTGGTAGTAATTGTAATGCTGTTTTTAGAGAACAAATACATCAGCTTGAGGCAAGGTTTTAAAATCACTTAGGTCTGACTTTTCATTAAACTTCTGTGAAAAAGGAATATGGAAAAGAAGGTACTAACTAAAAGGTTGCCCTGGGAAGCAAGTTGTTAAGGACTCTGTTTCCCTCTGCTCCCTCACTTTGACTTCCCTTTAGCTCTTTAGCTTCTTCCTTAATGGGTCTGCACCCCACACTCTACCTGGCTGAGAGGGCTTGGGGCCACCATGAAAGCTGAGGGGACCTGGGAGAGGCAAAGTTTTCTCAGCCCATTTAAGTAGCAGTGCTGTAAAGGCACAGCAGTGTCGGAATTGGGAAACCTGCTGCCGTTTCCAAAGCTTACTCCCAAAGATTGGGGTCTGGGTAGCTGCTTCTGATACAGAAGCAGGGTCAGCCAGGCCATTGCATCCCATGCCTCTGCAGGTGTTTACCCAAACATGAATCCCACTGAGATTACGAGTGCCCAGCCCTGCAGCAATCAGGGCACACGGGAGTGCAAAGTGTGCATTGCAGGCTGGGCTGCTGAGCAGCCATGCCAGGCCCTGCCCAGGTGAGCAGAGGGCATGTGGGATCCACAGTGGGGTCTGCAGCTGATGGAGGCAGGTGGTGATAAACCCTGAGGAAACAAAACTGCTTTCTTATCTTATGATAAGAATGGGGAACATGCTCCTCCTGGCCCAGCCTGACAGCACCCACTGAGTCAGGCGGGAGCCCAAGCCCACAGGCCTCTGTGCTGGTCCTGCCTTTGTGCAGATGGCAGAATTGTGCCATTCTGTTATTTTTTTAGCTTTTCAGCCAGGCCATTTGTTTCCTTTTGCCCAAGTGCATGGCACCTTTACAAGCAATACCAGGAGTGCCATGCCATGCTCTGCCTCTGAGTCTATCTAGATAAACACCAGCTGCTTGATTTGCATCATCTCCAGCTTGGCTCTTTTGCAGCTGTCCTTGCCACAGCATGAGAGACCACAAGCCTTCCATTGCTGCAACAGTTTTTCAATTATGTACAACCTCTTTCCTTAGAGTTCACATACAGATTGATATTAATATGTTGGTGCACAGCTATTCAGTGGTTTACTTATTAGCTCTGCATACCAAATTAATGGTGGGACAGCAAATTCTTTGCATACCCATCCTATTTTGTTTTATTTTCACCCACCTTCCTTTATTTCAGCAATGTTCTATTATACAGTACTTGGGCTTTCAGAAAATCCAAGCTCTTGCTCTTTAGAACCATGAGTGCTCTTTGGTGGGGCATTTTGCCTTGCTCTCTGCTGGTGACTTGGGATGCTTAATCCTTTGAGGGTTTCTGAGGTGCTGCTGAGTTTTGGATGAGTTTTTGGATTATTAATGCTGAGCAGCCTCTGGATGATTGATTGGGTCCCCACTGATTCTTTGTGTCTCTTTGGCAAGGAGCAGACTGAATTTGGAGGATGAGACTACAGGCTGTGGGGTCAGAAAGGGGAAGCACACATCCCCACAGTAATCCCAAGTGTTCCTATGTCTGAGACAATTTCTGGCTGCAATTCTTCTCCCATGTCCTTCTCACTTTGGCATCATGATTGCAAAAGCACCAAAGGACCCCCTGATTTTGGCCATGGCACCCTCTGACTCCTTCTGGTCACCTTCCCTTCTTGATCATATATGTCCTGTGTCTCGTGGGTCCCTCTACCCTTACAGCTGGGACAGTCCTGTGAGGAAGGATTTCTGGAGGATGTCTCTGGCCACAGATGTGGTTCAGGCTAGTACAACATGTCTAGCCCTAACCACTCAGTGGCCAAAGGGCTTGCAAGAAACTCCTACCAAAAGTGTCATCACAGAGTTAGGACACCATCAAAACCACCAGAAGATGACCAATATAAGTTTGGTCATCTTCTGTTTCCATGCAGGTGTGTATGTTTTTAAATGCGTGTGAAGAGATTCTGTAACACTGGTTTGTGTGTGCATCTTGCCTAAAAAATATGAGAGACAGAAATTTATCAGTGGGTGGTAATTTAGGAAAGGGAGGTATCTGAGAGCTTGAAGAACATTTTGTTGGTGGTAGCAAAAATGAAATTATGAAAACACAAGACACACTTTGAGAACTAAATATACCCTCCACAAATTTCTTGTTTCCTTTCTATATTTCTCATTCTTTTCAAACATTAGCACACATTTATATTGATACGATAACTAATATATTCATATTATATATCAATACGATAACATACCTGTGATGAGGTCAGATAGCACAGAAAACATTAGTATTTTCACTTTAGCTTAGATGCTTGTGCATTCTGACTCCATCTGTACATAGCCATTGCTTACAAAGCCCAGTTGGTATTCATTTTTTTTTGATGATCTGACATTTTAATAGGACAGGAATGAATTCAAGAAGTTTTTGAAAGATCTTACTATTTTAATTTCTGCTTAAAAATCTTGGAAGGACTTTCCAGGTCAGTTTTGAAATTTTATCTGTACTGGTTGCATTTGAGTCCTGTGAGACAGCAGCTGAAATCTATATATTACAAATGAATAAATCAGAAAGTCACCATAAGCCAGGAGCGTGTGTGGTGTGTGTGTGTGTGTGCACCTATGTAATAAGCAGGAGCTGTTTACAACATGTTCAAGGTCCTCTTCTGTTTTGTTCACTGTTCAGGATTTTCACAGGAACCTTTTTGTGTGGCAGTCTCGACAGCAAGTCATGCAGTTAGGAACAGCACACTTGTAAAACCACAAGTTAGACTTTGTGGAAGGCAGCATTTTCCAGTAGCAGTTAAAGCCATGCCCCAGCTCCAGGCTGGATCACCAGGCACCCCAAGCACCCTGTGCTCCCCTTGTTGCCAAAAGCAGCCGGCAGCTGGTGCAGCTCTGTTGGTTTTATGGCCAGCCTGTGGCACGAGCACAGTGCCACGCTGGCAGCGCAGACCGAGGCCCCTGGCTCGATCACGAGCAGCAGGAGAAGCCAAACCCTGCATTTAAAAGAAAAATGTGGGGCAGAGTAAAGCTGCAAACACAGGCACATATCAAAATAGCTACAGTAGGTAGCTGTCTGCCATGCTCCATGGGAAAAGGCAGGGCCTTCAGTGCTGCCAGCAGAGCCATGCTGCTGCAGAGCTTGATCTTGCACCCAGGCACTGCCGGCCGCTCGTGCCCTCTGGCTACATCCTGTTTTCTTTGCGCTTGCCAACAGGGTGAGTAATGCCAGCTGACTGACAGGGCAGCTGGCACCAAGTGTGCTGTGCTGGCTTTTCATCTCTAATTACCCCCTTACAGTGGGCTGTCTAGCTGTTGAACTATCTGTCACGAACATATCTGAGTATAGTCAGTCAGGGGCCTTGTGCTAGCCTTGATTCTTCCTTTGCAGGACAAAAATTCTACCTAGGATGAGTAGACATTTATGTTTCAGAGGGTTGATTTTCTTTTTTCTCATACTTATTTGTGCTGGAGAAAGTTGGGCACACAGAGCTGGGTGCTGAGATTGTAGGTGCTATTCTTGCAGTACTGCAAAGGTGTATTCATGTTTATGAGTGAGAAAAAGAGAAAGGATTTACAGTGTTTCCCAAGAATTGTTTGAATCCTGGCATTTTTAAAATCTCTCCTGGAAATTCATGCTTCATCTGCAAATGGCTAAAGACCCTTCTAGATCTCAAAAAAAAAAAAAAAAAGTAAGATTATACAATACCGTGACATGCAGATCTACACATACTAACCTAACGGAAAGTGTAACTACAGAATATTTGTCCTTGGCTGAACTGGACACCATGCTGTATCCCTCCTTCTAGTCAATGCAATAGCATGTAGCTGGCAAGCTATTTCCTGTGTGTGGGCATTGCTTGAGCCCCAGAGACTCTGGCCTTTGCTGTGAGTGATCCTTGCTCTCTTTCCCCTACTAGGTCCATGGGAAATGCATGTGCAAGCACAACACTGCAGGGTCCCACTGCCAGCACTGCGCCCCGCTCTACAACGACCAGCCTTGGCAGGCTGCCGACGGCAAAACCGGAGCCCCCAGGGAGTGTCAGTGTAAGTAGCCAGTTAGGAACAGTGTCTCCAGACCCTCTGCCAGAGCGAAATGCTTCCTCCATGCTTGCCTTTCTCCCGTGTGTCCGAAAGACAGCGCATGCTGAGGTGGTGCGGAGGTGCTTTCCAAGCAGCTCAGAGGCACTGCCACACCCCTGCCCAGCGCCCACCACATGTCTGTGTGGCAAGGACAGCGCTGTTTGGACGGCCCTCACTTGGCAATCCTCGTGAGACCGTGATGTCTGTTGGTTTGGCCTTTCTCTGGGACCCAAGGGCAGCTCCTGGGGATAAGGTCTGCTGCTGTGGGCAGTCTGCAGCCTACCAGGGTACATTGGAGGTGACAAGGGGCCAGATTTGTCCTCTCCATGGACACCTTTGCAGGAGGTATGACTTTCTGCTGCTGAGTGTGGGCTCTGCTCACCCCTGAGCGCTGAGGGCAGGAGGAGCCATGGGCTCTGGAGGTTTGAAGATCAGTTCTGCAGTGCCAGGAAGGATGCTTAGGGTGAGTGCTGGAAGCAGGGGAATGCAGAGGTCATGGGGCCATGTGCTTCAGTAATGCAGTCTAGCCAGAAGGGTGCCAAGGACTACCCACACCCCAGGAAGGCTTGCAGGCCTGCTGAGTGCCATCCTGCCCTGGCTACAATGCTATCCATACATAAGCAACCATCAGCCTGCCTGTGTGGGCTATGGTCATGCTCACTGCAGTATGGATAATCCCTGAGGGAATGACAGTGAATTCCTACTTACACCAGCAGCATCTGATGAGCAGGCATTGGAATAGGTCTCACTTGGCCCTTGACTTCAGTCGTGTGGACATGCAGACTTCCTCCACGGCACAGGGTAAGGAGGATGCTTGTACTCTCTCACACACCTTTCCTCCACCTGCCTTCTTCCTCCATCAGCTGCAGGGAACATCCTGACAGCACCCTCATGGCAGATGTTACGTAGGGCAGTGCTGATTTCTAAAGCTGGGAGGGAAGGATCCTTCCTCAGCAGGACCAGTGAATGTGGGTCTCTCTGTTCTGGCCTGACCACCTGTGGCTCTCCTGGTACTGGAAAACCTGCATTGGAAATAAAAGATCTAAAGAAAATACTTTTTCTTAAATGCTGTCTCCAGAGGTTGGGAAGTGTAGATGAAAATGCATGCTACTTCATGCATTCAAATGAATAACAGGTTCATAGGTCAGTCCCCATTCCAAAACATGGTTTGAGTTTTTGTGACTCTTTTCTGTTAACCAGTATCTTTCACTGCCTTAATGAGTCTTTCTGTTCCCTTTGGCTTCACCTCAGCCTGCAAGTGCAATGGGCATGCCGACACTTGCCATTTTGACATGGATGCGTGGCTGGCGTCGGGCAATCGCAGTGGCGGCGTCTGTGACAACTGTCAGCACAACACAGAAGGGCAGCACTGCCAGCGCTGCAAGCTGGGCTTCTACCGCGACCTCAGGAAACCCTTCTCTGCCCCAGACGCCTGCAAACGTAAGTCAGCAACCACGGACTAGTGAAGGGCTTCTCAAGTGGGAAAGGGTCAAACGAAAGGTGAGATCTTCTTGCCCCTCCTTGGAGCATTCTTCTTGCCTCAGTGAAGGCCAGGGAGTTCCTTGAATCCTCTTTGCGATAATACTTGCAAAAAGCAGCGGTGATATTTGCAGGGTGAAAGTCTGCAGATGCTGTTGACAAATCTGTCCCAAGGATCCCTGTAGCCTGAGGGCAGGGGAAGAGAGATGATTCATTTACTTTCTCCTATTGCTATTTTTGGAGAGGAAAAGCTGCATCTTGTTTTCATGTTCTCCTTGTTTGGCGATTGTTGCAACCCCAGAATGGGGTTCCTCAGCCAGCAGGGATGCAGACAATAAATAGCATCACCCACCAGTTCGTGTTCCCAGCAGCAGCAGGTGGGTATGGAAGGACAGACAGGAACACAAGTTAACTGATATTCCAGAAGGTGGGACATTGAGGAGGCAAGACTGAAAGCAATGATTCAGGCACATGTGAAATTAAATCTTTCCCAAGCAAAGAAGGAATCCAAAAGCCACACTCCCCAGGGACCACTGTCAGGATGGTGACTCATCATGGGGGACTCCAGATCCCCAAATTATGCTGAGAACATTATCCTGGTCAGCTAAATCCAGGGTGCAGGCATGCCCTCCTCTCTGAGCCTACAGCCACCCACTGGCTTCACCACATTTCTCCATGCTGACTCACTTACTATGAGGGGGACCTTCACAAGTGACAGAAAGAAATCCAACTGACACCCTGCCTATGTCTTTTGAGGAGACACTGAGCAGATCTCTCTCCTCTCAAGGAGGAGAGTAGTACTTCAAGGAGAAGTACCGGCATGTAAAGGAAGAGGGAAGTACCTGAGCACATCTCTCTCCTCTCAAGAAGTACCTGCATGTAAAGGAAGAGCTCCCCTGCAGTGGGGAGCTGCACCCCAGGCTGGGAGGATGTGGGAGGTTTCAGTTGTTCATTGAGGTCTGCTGGGGACAGCTGCTTTTGTCCTGCTCCCTTGCTGCATGTAATCCTCATGGATTCCTGGCAGCCCCAGCAGTGTGTTGCAGAGGTCCTCCTCCTCTCCACCTTTCACTCATTGCAAGGAGGGGCAGCAACCGCTGAACTGCCTGCTTTACAGCCCTAGCTCTCTTTATGGAAATGGAATTGACCACAGCTCATTGCTTGTGTAAATAATTACTTCACTGCTGTAGTATGTACACAATAATTTTTTTAAACAGTGAATTTAATGACTTTGAAAAGTTTCATTACCTACTTGTATACATCAAAGTTGTAAGTCTCCTCTGTAACATCAGATACTTTCCTTCCTTAATTATAGCCAGAACTTAGGCAATGAACTTTTGTTTTGGAGTCTCATTAGGAAAAAAACAGGCTTAAGTATTGCATTTACACTCAGAGCAGAGGCTATATGGTTTTTTCTAACTTGTGGATTCATCTTTGCTGATTAAAAAAAGAACAAATAGTACTAATTGACTGCTGGTAGATAGTGCAGGACAGAAGACTGAAGTAAATGCTGTGTGGGACCCTCAGGCTCTGAAACATCATTGTTCTGTGCTTCTGGTACCTTTGCTAGGGTTGTAATTCCTGATATTCTTTACATGCCAGCTCCCATCAGGGAAGATTATGCACTTTTCTGAGGGCATTGAAGACAAGTGAAGCTTTGGCCCTGAGCTGAGTGTGTTTTTCTGGACACTAAAGACACCACCTTTTACTTTGGAAGCAGTAAAAGTGACTCTATCTCCTTTGTCACCTCACTCAGTCCATTGAGGGAGGGGAGTTTCATGAGGGACTCATTGTAGGCTTGTCCTTGTGCCAGACTGCCCAGTCCATAATCTGTGGCTCTTTGCAGGGTCCAAGAAGCCAAATGGCAATTCCTGGGCTGGCCTCCTTCCTTGCAAAGCAAGGAGCACAGAGCACAGAGCCTCCTTCCTTGCAAAGCCAGATGGAAACAAGAGGTCTCAGGACATATTGCTGCAAAGCAGCCCCAGCTCAGAGGGAAGGCTGCCAGCCCTGTGCACGTGCCTGTGTGCAAGTTAGACCATTGTTAGTAAAGCCAGGCAGTACATCACATCATTAACTATGTGTTAGCCAGATTCCAGGGTTCTTGATTAAAAAGTTTCTCCCCACCTTTACAAGCTGGAGGAAGCTGTGGATATTAGATGATTAGTGAGTATTTTTCCTGACATATGCCAGTGCCTGGTTCTCTTGGCTTTCTGCATTCATCTCTGAATCCCTGGGCCATGGAATTCCACTTTCCACATTAAAAAAAAAAAAATGTGCCTCCATTACTCTTTAATGCAGCAATCCAGTTTTATGGACCACTAGACATTCATGAACTCTGGTATTTAAAAGCCAAAGATAACATATATTTAACAACTGAAAGATACTCTTGAGTATAGTGCAAAAAAGTTTACATTTATTTACCTTCTGCATAAGTACATCTACTTCATCACTTTCTGCATTTATGAAGTGCAGAGCATGATACTCCCTCAAGTATCTGAGGAAGACAACTTTTCCTAGCACAAACTGAATTCCAGAAATATAGGGATTATCTGAATGCTTTCTTTTCAGAGACCCTGTTACTACAAACTCCCAGATGATTTCTCTCTGGGCTTTTCAAACCCTCACAAATGCTCTCCTCCCTAGGGCCCCTTCACCTCTTCACTTCTGGTCTCCTGCTGCCAGGAATGCTCCCTGCACCCAGGGACTCAGCATCTCACAGGGGAGATGGCAGCTGCAGGGCCGTAGAAAATGACTAATGACTGTTAAATTGAATTATATAAGATCAATTACAGCCTATGCCTGGAACATTTCCAAGCACCATGCCATGGTCTGCAATAACAAGGGACGTGCGTGGAGCCCTATTATTATTTCGTGGGAAGGCCATGGCACTGCCTGCTTGTTTCTGGCTCAAGACACCATTATTGTTCAACCACTGAAAATTTAAAAATACCTAGGACAAAGTAAATAAAGGAGTTGTTAAGCCATAATCTTTAAGGATACTTTAAAGATTCTTGTAGGCAAAGAGTGTATATGATATTTGCTCAGGAGTAGGAGTGTACCTGATAAAATGAAACATTCTGATGTTTAAAACACCAATCTGATGACTCTTTCCCTCTGTCATACCTATGAGTTCTTTTCTTTCCATCCTCATGAGGTTTTAAGCCTCAGCTACAGTACAATTGCAGACAATAAAATTGAGTTTTATAATTGCCAAGTTTATTTTGCTTTTCAGCTGTAGGGTTTTGAGGGTAAATATTTGTCATTTCTAAAGGTTAGCTGGTAGCCGAGGAAACCACAACAGTATCACCAGTCCAGGGCAGGGAAATCCAGTTCTGCTGGCATCCCACTCACTGGTTTTCCATCCCAGTCAGCACATGCAATGCCAGGACAAGCAGCTGCTAATTCATCTGTGCATGGAAGTCACATGCAGAATACTGCTATGTAGTACTGGCTGGTAAATTGGCATTTTTAGCAATGCTGCTTACAAATCAAAAAGAAAGGAAAAGGATCAAGCTTGTGGAAGGTTTCTCTTGATCCAAGGCTAGGGCCCAGCCATTCCTTCTCTCACAGGAGCTCCCTTGGCTGTGGAGACTCCCAGCCTCGCTGGTGAAGTGACCACAGCACATGAGACACGCACTGTGCAGAAGCCTCACACTGAGTCTTACACTCTGCACCTGTGTATCCACAATGAAATGCCATCCAACACTGACTGTGGCTATTTTCTCTGCTGCTCAGCTGCTCCTCTCACCTTCCTGGATGTGGGACTCCTACTACCTGTGCTACAGTGAGATGCAGATTCTGTGGAAAGAGGAAAATGGGATCGAAAACCAACACAGCACAGCTGCCCATGAGGCACCAATAGCTCTAGCTTTCAAACATTGTATAATCAGTCCTGCAATTTTTCCTTCCTGCCTTCGCCATAGTATGGAAGCATTCCATCCTTTTCCCATGCATTTCTTTCAAATGTGGTATAACATGCTCACATCTGAGCTCTGGAGCCTCATTTCTGTGCTTGGTGCATAGCGATGGGCTTCACTTTATGTCTGCATTGCTCAGTAAGTTCCCACTGCAGCCCATCACAAACGTTTACTGTGTTGGAAATCTGCCACACAAACCATTCAGATTAATGCCCTTTAGTGACATCTTGGGCCTTCACCCACAATCCAAGAGCAAAAACTTTCAATTTGCCAGCCACCATTGGGAAGAGGATTGACACCTTGGCTCATTGAGGGGCAGCCAGGAAGGATGGGATCCATGGAAGTGGATATGGAGGCCTGTTAGAAATTACCAGCCTTCACACACATCTCTTTGTGGCTTTTATTAAAAAGTATAGCCAACTACATTCTCATTTTTAGTTGTCTTTTTAATTACCTATGAGTTTACTGCTCTTTTTCAAAATAGCTTTTGTAAATTTAATGTTCTTGCTTCACCATAGTGTTGCCACTGATGTTAAATTATATATTAGGAAAAAAAAAAGTGTGTAAAAGAATTGTCTAAAACATAAAAGCTCCAACCCCAATAGCGTTGTATGTAAAATTTAGCTGAAACCTGACCAAAACAGGACAAAATCTCTGGCTGAGCAGTGGGTTTATCTCAATAACTGGAGGAGAATAGAAGAGCCTTAAGTGCCTAATATTTCCCCTGGAGGGCCTGAGGAATGCCAGAAATACCCTCCTCATCTAGTAGGAAAATAGAGCATTTGGCTGTGTGTATCAGGTGTAAAACACTTCACAGACTTCAGGAGAAAGGTATGCAAGTCGCAGTGCACACTGTTGAAAACTATGCTATTAAAGGTACCAGAGTTCACTGCCTGCAGCTACTTACGCAGTTTGTGGAGAGCCTTTCTAATCTTTTAATTTTATATAATTATATTTGTTTGCAAGTGGAAAGGGTGGGGAAAATTTGGGGATTACTTTGGCAAAGATGTTGGAATCATAGTCGCCTCTAAGTTAACTGCCAATATTAATCTATCTTTTAATATTTTGAAATTATACTCCAGGTATGTCAGATTCCTGAAACCACAAAAATGTTGTCAGAGCAAAATTAAATGTATGTGTGCAGTAATAAGTATTTTAAGAGAAAGAAATATGTTGGCTGTAATGGATTTCCTGCTCTATTGCCTTCAAAGTTGTAAAATAGAAAGATTGGTATTAGAATTTAGCGAAAATCTTCCCTACAGGTATAATTTTCTCAGGAAACTCAATTTTGTGTAAATGATGCTTTGGGCAAAGGCGTTTCAGCAGGGAATTTTTTGCCATAATGTGTAAGGCTGACTGTACCATGTCCTGGTCAGAGAACCAAACCCTGAAGCAAGAAGAGCACAAGTCACACAGTTACTGGTCCTGCAGGCCACAGCATCATCTGCTGACCTGGCCACATGGTTAGAGGTTTGGCTCATGCTTTTGATAACTGTATTTCTGTTCTTCGAAAACATTAACATCTTGGTGGGGAAGTAGCTTTGTAACAGACATAAGTTATGTTTATGTTAAAAAAACCCTAAGGAGTAGGTAAGGAAAACTTCACAGCACCTGTTTTAGGGCATCTTTTCTGAGAACACAGTATCTCCCACACAGCACAGTTCTGGTGCATTGTTCTGATGCAAGGGGCTGTGAGGGAGAAAAGAGAGCAGCTGGCATTTCTGATGTGCACTCTGCAAACACGTATCCTGGAGAATATGCAAAAGCCTGTCTCTGAGCTGTCACTTTCTTCATTCTTTTTTCCTAATGTTTTTAATTGATGGTTTGAAAAATCAGACAGAGACAGAGGGGTACTTTTGCTCAGCCTTCACTTTAATTAAAATGACTGTTCTGAGGGGTTTTTTAACCTCCTGAATGCAAGAGAGTTGTTATTATTTTAAAAAGCAATTATGCTCTGATTCATTTTTGCAATGAAGCACCCGCAGCTGCTTAAACATCACAGCGAAGCAGGCACATCTCTGGCTACTTGGCCGGATTAGAATCCAGATGCTGCAAGGAAAATAATAAAGGCCTGTTTGACAAAGCATAACACAACACCAGGGTACGCTGACCAATTAAAAACTAGCTCACAAAACGTAAAATTCTACAGTTTCCAAAGGGAGACTCTGCTCAGATTTGTAGAGGTGAGGGATAAAAAAGCCCAGAAACCCCGGAATGTCCCTCGGCAGGGAGGTGGTTTTGCAGGCATCTCCTGCACCTTCGTAATGCAGAGGTTGTGCACTCGCAGATGCTCTGTCCCTGACGGTGTCCCTCCCCTGCAGCTTGCTCCTGCCACCCCGTGGGATCGGCCGTGCTCCCCCTGGGCCCCCGCACCTTCTGTGACCCCAGCACCGGGGACTGTCCCTGCAAGCCCGGCGTGGCAGGGCCCCGCTGCGACCACTGCCTCCCCGGCTACTGGGGCTTCGGGCCCTACGGCTGCCGGCCCTGCCACTGCGCCCGCAGCTGCGACCCCCACACCGGGGACTGCCTCAGCAGCAGGTGAGCTGGGGGGTCTCGCCAAAACTCTGATCTCAGCTCTATTTGCACATGGCAAGCAGGCTGAAAAGTATCCATTATGTCAAATACTTGGGGTTTGGTATGGGTTTGGTATGGCCAAGAAGTGGGGATAGAGTGGGAGCTGAGGCTGTGGTTCCCTTGGGTACCTGGCACACCATGGCAGGGCTCCAGCAATGTTGGAGTTTTTGCTCTCAGTGCTGGTGTTAATGTATCGAGTGTTTTCCATAACCTTCACAATTGTTTCCTCTCCACAAGCAAAATGTGAGCCTCAGGGACATCTGAGTGACACTGAAGGCTTAATTTTGCTGTTGTAACTCAGCTTATGTTGACTGTGGCTTGGAGTCAAGCTCTGACTTTTAGAAAACAGCACATTTTAATAATACCCCACTCTCCAAATCTGACATGTAGCTTTTTTTACCAGACTGAAGATATTTGTGGTATATAAATCCCTACAATGTATTTTAAACCCAAAATGGATCCATGATCCTCTCTGACAACGCTCAACCTATTAAACTTCCAAAACTGCCTCTTGCATTTACCATCATCAAGACACACGGTCACGTTGTGTCTGGAGGATGGGCTGGTAGTGGCCCTGCTTTCCACTGGCTCCTGGAAGAAGGTTGATCATCTCCCTTTCCCCTCAACAGCTCAGATGTTTCCTGGCACAATGAAGCACCTCCTTTCCAGGCAGTGCTCAACGAGAGCGAGCCCACCTGGGGCTGGGAGGATGAGCAGGGCTTCTCAGCACTCCGGCACTCTGGTAGGACTGCGGCTTTGCACGTGTTCCACCTGCCCAATCCCTCCCATCAGCAGCCACTGCAGACCTGCACTGACTTGTAGTTAGCACCCTGGCAGTTGCAGGGGGGAATGGACATTCCCGCACTAACATGTGGAGGAATTTCCTTGTGGGCACCTCCTTCCCCTCCGAGAGCCAGAGGAGCCTTATGGCTCATCCCATCAATGCAAGGATGTGCAAACCCATTAGACATATGCTCCGTGCCGAATGCCTGTACCCAACATTTATCTGTTGTGAGGCAAGAATTTGCCATCCCAGCTCTGAATTTCAAGGCTAAGTGCCCTCATGTTTTACTTGACCATCATGTTTTAAAGGTATCTTCATGTTCCCTCAAACTCGACAAACCAGCAACTTTATTTAAAGGATGGGGTTTGCCACTTCACTGGCAGGCACTTAGGGGATTTCTAACTCAGAATTTATTTCCCCAATACCCACAACGATTTTGGCATTGCTTGCTGCTTATGATGTGATTTGAGATGGTCTAGCATGCAGCTGGAGAAGTTATTTCCCTCCAGTGTTCCCAGCCTGGGGGAGGTGGGTGAAGGTTGGTGCAAGGCAGGCTGGCCCCGTGGGGCAGCATCAAGCTCTCCTCCCTTGCAGCTGCTGCATGCAAGCAGGCAAGCGTCATTTCCTCCATTTTCAGAGAGGGGCTTGATACCATCTCGAAGATACAATAATTGAGTTAATTGAGGGGAAAGCTCCATCATTTGTCTAGGCGACTTCATTTTAAACGTAAATAAGTATATCATGTTATTCTTTGTTCTAAGATCACGGAAGTCATTAATCTGCCTTAACCTCTGCAACATTTCCTTTTAAAATTTTGTCTGGTACATTACGGTGTGGAAAATACCACAGGGAAAGATACGCATGTTATTTGCATCCCAAGGCAAAATAATAAGGCCTTTGTTTTCCTTCTCTTCTAATTGTAAACAAGGAGTAATTGCCCTTGGACTAAGAGTCTGTATTCACTCTCAGTCTGAAAACAGTTGCAAATTTCTTTCTTTTTTTTGCATGAGGCTTGTGGACCACTTGAAAAACCTCTGGCAGTTCCTGGGCTCTGCCTGCAAATGCTCCTGTCTTTGAAGCACAATTCACAGCCATTTGCTCCCTTCTTTTTCCCCAGGTAAATGCGAATGTAAAGAGCAAGTTTTAGGGAATCCCAAGGTCTTCTGCGGGATGAAGTACACCTATGGTGAGTTGTGGGTGAGGGGGCTGTAAAGGGAAGTGCTGCAAGGCAGTGCAAAAGTGTATGTAAAACATGAGAGTCGCTGTGTGTGCACCACTCCATCCTGGCAAACCCACGGGATACTTAGGCTAAAGACAGAACTTCAGCCAAAATGTACAGGTATCGTGTTTCCAAGTCAAGGTGGGTGAATCTTGTTCTGTTACCCATCTCTCTTGCTATCAAAACACCCTTACAAAAATCATGGGAGGACGAGAGCTGGAAAGGTCCCTGGGAGGTTGTCTAGATCCAACACAGACTATAAACCACTGTTACCCAAAGTGGGTCACTGAAACGCTGTCTGTAGACAAGGGGCCCTAATCAGAGTCTAGAAATGACTGTATCTGAATGATACTGAATGTAAGGAGGGACTGTGATCACCACTCCACGGATAAAACATTTCCAGTAGCTACTGGGAACTCCCACTATCAACAAAGTTCAGCTTTTTTGAACAAAGTTGCAAGGGGATGATGTATATTGTCTATGTGTCTTTTGGATTTAAATGAATGAGAAGAAGCTCTTTGTTTCCCAAGACCTCCCTGGTGTGTGCCAATGCACTGCCTCCTTCATACTGTGGCAGAGCAAGGAATGCTCTGTGCAGCACTCCCTTCCTTCGCAAGGAATCTCTTGCAGGGGTCTCTTGCACCTGTTTCGTCTCACACTGAAGTTGAAAATGCACAGAGAGCTAGCCCATACCTCTGCAGGCTGCAGAGCAGCCCACAAAGTGGAGTTCAAGGGGTTGCCAGTTGTTGAAATGTAGCCCTGGATTAGTGATATTAGGAAAAAATTTGATTCTGCTCTGTTTTGCTTCCCAGCCACGATAATAACTGTGTTTAATCTTGCAAAAGATAAGCAACTGAAAAAAAAGAAAGTCACAAAACTTCCAAGTTCATAAATCTTATCTAAAGTGCACTCAGGCTTCCCCCGCTTTCATCAGTCAGCATGTGAAGGTGTCAGCTAAACTAGAGAGACAGATGAATTACGGGGCTCATCATGAGCTCCAGGAGGTCACACTGTGAGAGGCTGCCCTGAGCTTCCCAGCGTGAGTGCTGAATAAAGCACCACCAATATGGGGATACCTACCAGTACAGGTCGGGTGCAGGAGCTGAGCCCTGAGCCTCCACCTCACAGGGGCTCAGCAGTGGAATGCCAGGTGGTGGAAATGTGGGTATGAGTGAGCTCAAAATACTCCCTGATTTGCCCCAGTCCCCACCAATATCTCGCTTTCCTCCAATGAATTTGGATTTGGCAGCTCTGCAAAGCAGCAGGACTGGCACCAGGGTGGGATGAGGCTGAGGCCAGCAAAGTCTCCAGGTCCATCCCTAAATCAAATTGATTTCCAAAAGAGGGGAGGAACAGAAAGGGTTTGCTGAACTCTGGAGGAAAACGGGACCTCACACTCTCAGGGCAGTTCCAGGGGCCATGGCCAAAACATGGACCTCACACTCTCAGGGCAGTTCCAGGGGCAATTCTGCCAAAACTGGCAGAATTTCTGCCCATGGGTGTGGGGATGTACGTACTTCCCAGTAGCTGCTGTGATCCTGGGCTCCCCAGCAAGGAGCACTGGGCTAACTCCACTGTAACAAAGCAATTGTCCAGATACCAGCACTAGACCAAGAAAAAAGAAAAAAAGAGCCCTGTAAAGATGCTGTATATTCCTGGTTTTGAATTCCTGTATTCCCAGTGATCAAGACAAAGATCTTGTCAGCTCATGACAAAGGCTCCCATGCAGAAGTCAGTGTGAAGATCAAGAAAGTCTTGAAGTCTACAAAGCTGAAGATCCTCCGGGGCAAGAGGACACTCTACCCTGAATCCTGGACTAACAGAGGCTGCACTTGTCCCATCCTTAATCCTGGTAAGTTTGACTCCCTGAACAGTACATCCCCACCACATATACACAGATTTCATTCCTGCCCCTCTATCCCCTAATACCAATGAGCTGGGATTGCAGCCCAGTGATTAAAAATTACTGTCTGTTACATCACTTGGATTCCAACAGCAATCTCCATCAAATTGAAATTTCGTAGAGAAAAACTTGGTTCATCCTATAGGCTTTGAAACACACAGTTCTCTTTACATAGCATAGTAACAGGCTTTCAGTTTTACCAGTCTCTGTTCCCAAAGGGAGGGAGATGCACATCACACCATAATAGCATGATACATCTTTCAAAGCTAAAGCTAATTTGAATCCATAAAAAATAGGTAAATCTAATTTGAGTTGGGTTACTGCACTGAAGTTCTAATCTAAACTCAAGGGAAGATTTCTCTTTGAAAGTAACACAAATTTAGATCTACAAGATTTGGAAGAAATTTTCTTATGCAGTGAGGGGAGAGCTCCACAGTTTTTTCCCATCTTCTTTCACAGAAATGGAGCATAAGCAACAGTGGCTAAACAGTGCATGCAGTCTCCACTATGGACAAGGACATGCAGGTTCAGGGGTTTCTTCCACAGAGCAAAACTAAGCTCCAGCTGACACACCTCTCTTTATAACTCCAAGATAAATGAGCAGTTACCAACTAATTCAAATGAAGGGCTTTCTTTCCATGAGGTGTATACACCACTGGGAAATTGGCAATGGAAGCATTGATGCAGGTGCTGAGACATCCCTTTCATGTGCAGCACTAGGAGCTAGGGGGTACAGGGCTGTCTGTGGGGCTGGGCTGTGCAGAAGGGTTATTCACTGATGAGGTGTTTGCAGCCTTCTTTCATGTCCTCAGGAGTGACTGTCTGGTTTTGGAGGCAAGCTGCTGTGATAGCTCAGCTGTAGCTAGGAAGTCTTGTCAGGCACAAAGGTCAGATGAATCAGCAGCATTAGGTAGGGCCCTACTGTTTAAGTGCAGCAAGACTTTGGATATTGCTTTGGATATATGGAACACCATAAATCACTAATCAAATAGCCATAGCTGGTGTGTTTTTCCATATGCAATGAAAACTCAAGCAAGAAAGCCCAGATGCAGCTGCCTGAATATGAGCCTGAAGGAATGCAATGGAAGCTGTCCAAAACTGAGCCTGCAGGGCAGCCCCACACCTGACACCCAGCTTTGCCACTTGACTAACTTCAGAGGAGCTTCAGTGATTTTCCCCAATAGATGAAAAGACAGCATTAATCACAGAATCAGTGGAGGCCTCTTAGACAACAGCAGAAAGGTGGAGATGCAACTGTCTTTAGTGACAGTCCAGGTGTCTGACACATCAGGTGTTAATCCCTTGTTACTTCCTTGCCAGCTCTCATGACTTACACTGCAAAACTTGGTATTGTTTTGAAATGCAGCTGCTGGTCCCATGAGTATAAATTAGTCTCAGTCTTCATGTTGAAAAGAAGTTTGTTGCTAATAGGAAACTTGAAAACATCCGTTGAGTGAATCTTTAAGATTCAATTATGTCAAAGAGGGGAAAAAAAGATCCCAGATCCTTTTTTTTTTAATATTTTTTAAATTCATTATTTTCTTTAGCTACAACATTCATTTCTGAGTGGCTTGCAATACAATATGAGCAGATTTAACCCTCTATAACAGTAAGAGCTTATGTCCTACAGGTGCATAAACCAAAACCAGCTGGATGAAAAGTCAAGCTGACATAAAGCAATTTTCTGACATACAGCTATAATGGAAATCACATCTTCAAAAACATAGAGGAGATCAAAGATAAACGTAAAAGCAAGACAGATGTGTTTTTATACTATTTTATAGAAGTAAAGGGATACCAAAAGGAAAGTAGGCTCTTAAAGGCTCTGACAACGCAAAAAAAACCTGCAAACACTTATCAATTGTCTGCGGGCTATTTTCAGATGAAAAGCGTGCTCAAGTTCATACAAGGGGAACCTTTTCACCACCCTTGCACACCTTCTGCTTCACACACATACAGAGAGGCAGATTCTGCTTCTGGGGGACACTGAGCTGAAAGATTTAAACATCTCACCTGTTAGCAAGGTAACAGGAGCCCATCCCTTCCATGGCTCTGCCAAGCACAGGCAGAGAGGCAGAGAGCAGCCTGCCAGGGAAACTGCACAGCCTCAAGTCCTGGCTTGTGGCATCTCAGTGATTTGATTCGTTTTAATTTCACAGTTCTGTAGCAAACAGGTTGAAAATCTAAAAAGCCCTACACAGTCAGCAACCACAGCAATATTTGCTTGCTCTCTGAGTGTGTGTGACACATTTCTCTCTCAAGGGAAATAAATCTAGGAACCCTTGAAAAGTGATATTTTTAACAGCAGGATTGACTTGGCCAAAATTAATGTCTTTCAAAGGGCAATGCTGCCATACACCTATCCTGTGTTTACTTGGCAGAAGAGAGGATGTGCGTGCCCAAAAACTCAGATAAAGTAGAAAGCAAATTGCATTGCTTGACCTTTAGCTTGGGAGGCACCCTCCTTTGATTCTGGACTGCAAAATGAAAACCCAAAACAACACAAGCTGCTGCCAGGATGGAGTGGGATGGCTGAGAGCACCGGGGAAGGTCCATCTCCCATGCCTGGTTTGCACCAGTGCGTTGTGCTCCTCAAACTGGTGCAAGAAGGGGGAAGGAAGGAGTGGGTACAGGAGGTGTCTAATGCTGGCTGTACCCTAAATGTGCTGCAGTGGCATGCTTACCTTGACAGGGAACTCCTCCTGCCATGAAAGGGATTATACTCCTTATTATCCCCATTAATGGCACATTTGTGGCCCATTTGGGCTGTTTGGATCTGTGGCAGTGTTTCTTTAGCTAATTCAAGCCAAAGGCTTTGCTCTATCCCCCTATTTAGCAGTTGTTATTTGGTTCCAAGCACTCTTTAGAGTGAAAGTCAAGACCTGGATGCCTGAGGAAAGACCTGCAGCAGGACACTACAGGGACACACTCCAGCCCTTTCTATCTGTTTCTGGACAACCAGCTGGCTTTGTCAGACCCTGTTGTCATGTCTCTAAAACACCTGGCAGAGGCAGAAATTAGCAGTTCTTTAAAGTGTGACAGCCACTCCTTCAGGCTCTTCCAGGGTACTGCTGCCTGCACATTTAGTGTTGGCTCTCACTGGGGTCTGGTGTGCCTTTGCCTCCAAGGGGCCACTGGCCACGCTGAGCAAGATACCACGCACTGGACCATCCTGCACTGTTCCATTCCTTGAATTCACGGAACTGATTTCCAGGCCCAGATTTATGCAGGGAGAAGTGAGGCAGATGGCTGCCAAACGAGGGTAATAGCAGTTCCCAGAAGAGGTGTAAACTGCAGTGTTCAGCTTTCACTTATATTTAGAAGCTCACAAAGTCACATTTTGTGTACTGCATCTCTCTGACAGGGGTCATTTTGCCATAGATACAGATAGAGCTATAGATATACAGATATACGTGAGAGCCAATACATATAAATATTTCTTGGTGTAAGTGCTTTTTTACATGGGACTGGATATCCAGGCTGACTTTGCAGCTCGACAAGCCTCTTAAGCATGGTACTGTGCAGTCCCTGACCACTTTGCTGGTTTGCAGGCTTGGAGTATCTTGTGGCAGGACATGAGGACATCCGAACAGGCAGACTCATTGTCAACATGAAAAGTTTTGTCCATCAGTGGAAGTCAGCACTCGGAAGAAAGGTCTTGGAGATTTTGAAAAGAGACTGCAACTAGAGGTGTGCAACTGCCTAGGGCATTTCTTTATGCACAAAATGCAACAGCCTCCACAAAGAGAAGACCTCTAGCATGAAAACTGGAATGTAAGAAAATAGTGCCAAAACATGTAGTGAGGCATTCAGAGTTGTAGGCGCTGTCTAATTTAACCCTTTCTGGCCAATGTTCTTTCACTTGCCTATATCTTCCTTGTCAGGGCCTCACCCTGAGCCCTGCTCATTATGTTGAGGGAAACAAAGGGTGGTGGATGCTTGTCTCGCTCCAGTGCACTGTTGGAGCAACTCCCATGAAGCCACTGATCACCCAAGACTAAATTGGGGTGAATTTAGAAGAGCTACTGCTGAGAAACAAAACACTGCCAGTGCCACTAGTGTGCATCCTGAGTGACTTCCAGGGGTTCCCAGAGGATGCTGTGGGGAAGGCAATGGGTAGGTGCTGCCACCAGCGTGGCAAGGAGAACCACTCTTTAGAAACACCCCCTTACAGGTTAGGACATGGCACCCACCAAAGAGAAGTGGGTGCCCCTTGCTTTTAACCTGTTTGCCCTGCTGAAGGTTTCAAGGGCTAGATTCTCTGCTGATGCTGCTGAGGAGAGAGCTGCTGGAGTGAATCGAATCCCTCTGCCTTGGCACAGGCATGATGCAGGGCAGAGGCCAGCTCTCCACCCACTGCATGGCTGCAGAGAGGAGCCAGCTGCAGAGAGTGCAGTGTCTCTGAGCTTTTGTCCTTGAAGTGTTAAAAAATGAACCTAGCCCTAGTGTAAATATTTCATTGTATAAAGCACTTTACTACCTGCCACTTCATGGTGCGGGAAGTCTAATTGTGTTGGGGAAAGAAGAATTTGAAGGTGGCACATGGTAAAAAACTCCCTGAAACAGAAGCACTCCGGAGGACGCCCCGCAGTTGGACAGCGTTAACAGTATAAAGGGAATGGCCAGCCTGGCACTGGCCACTCAGAATATCTGAAGATGCAATCTGAAAGACAGAGTATTTGCACTGAAGTCCCAGCTTCAGACCAGCACTTGGACCCCGTGGGCAGGACTCCAGCAAGACTTTGCAAACAGAGTGGGGAGAAGAGACTTTGAGATAAAAATGCAATTGTTGGAGGAGAAAAACTCTGACTGCAGGAAAAGGAGTGGATGCAGAGAATGGAAAGGACTTGCATTCACATATCACAACCCAGCAATTCATGGTGGGCCTGGAGTTTATTTTATTTTTATGTTAGTATTTAAAACTGAACATTTTATTTGTTTTCTTCTGTGTTATTGTTTGCAATATATACAGCCATTATACTTCCTCATTAACACAGTATGAAATATAGCACAGTTTACTGCAGTTTTCAGCACTAAAATATATCCTTTCTGTAAAGCATCCTTAAACCACATTGCATAGAGTGTATTTTGTTGTATATCTTCTTTCCCCTCATGAGTGTGAGGGGAAAGAAGACATACAACACCAGAAAAGTCACTAGTCTACCAATCCACTTTATGTATGTATTTTTCTTTCAAGGTCCTGTGGACTCACAAAAAAAAAGATGCTATTTTGGTAATTTGTTTTTTTATCTCATGTATGTAATAAATATAATATGATTTCAACATCTTCTTCTCCTGTTACTGTTTATGCCAATGGCAGCAGGGTCTTCATGCCCGAATGAAAGAGCACAAGCAAAGATTGCACTGGGCGAGGGGAAGCTGCCGTGGGGGATATTTTCCTCTCTGGTTGGGGGGTAAAATGCAATGTGTGGTAGAAAGCAAAGTAGCATGGATGGCTCACAAAAATCCCATTTCACCTCTTGTTTTGGCAGGTTTATAAGTTCTTCTCATAAGAAGGGGAATTGTACCTAAATATTTTCAAAGCTGGCCAGATCCTTGCCTCCACACAGTCTTGAAGGCTGAGCTGTGGAGCAAGTACTTATAAGGAGCAAGTCGGGGATGGCAGAAATAAGGCTTGTTCCCTACATTTGAAACTACTAAGGGGAAACAAAAGGCTGTGGGAAACAAGTGCTATGGCAAAAGGTCTACAAAAACACTGCAGAGTGAAGTCAAGCATCAGAAATTAGTGGCCAGGGGGTCAAGACATAATCCACAGTGTGGGCAGCAGCTCCCCAGGTGGGTGGTTAATCAGTGACTGCAGCAGCACCCATCTCCCTGGTGGAGGAGAGGGCAGGGACAGGCTCCCCTGTGGAGGCACTCAGAGACCAGGAGCCTCCAATAGCTCTGTTTGGATTTAAAACTGTGAGTTTACCTGCTTGACACATTTTTAGCTTCATTTTATTTTAATGCCACTGAAAATACATTTGCAATGGCTAGGTGATTCATGTGACCTTGTGAGAGCTGGAGGGTGTGATTCCAATGTCCCAGCCTACTCAAGCACTGTAGGAAATCAGGATAGCTTTGTCAGCAGTGCTGCTCACAGCATCTTGTCTGACTCCTGTCCTAGCCTTGGAGCTGGGCACTGGTGGTTTCATGGAGGAAAGGGGTTAACTTCTGAGGGACAAATCTGCCCATGCCATTTCTGTCAGGGGATTGTGGCTGGAAGAAGTGTCCCATTACCAGAAGCAGGTGAGCTGGATATCAAATAATCACAGAATCAGTTGGGTTGGAAAGACTTCTGATATCATTGAATTCAAGCTTTGACCAATCACCACCTGATCAGCTAGACCATGGCACTAAGTGCCATCTCTAGATGTTTCTTGAACACCTCCAG
The DNA here is from genome assembly GCF_017590135.1 of Pyrgilauda ruficollis. NCBI lineage: Eukaryota > Metazoa > Chordata > Aves > Passeriformes > Passeridae > Pyrgilauda > Pyrgilauda ruficollis. The sequence goes on from NW_024524600.1 coordinate 2,519,789, forward strand.
GGATGGTGATTCCACCAGCTCCCTGGGCCGCCCATTACAGTGTTTAACATCCTTCCTGTGAAGGAATTCTTCCTGACGTCTAAGCTGAACCTCCCCTGGCACAGCTCAACACTGTGTCCTCTTGTCTTGTCTCCTTTCAGGTGATTGTAGAGAGAGAGAAGGTCTCCCCGGAATGTCCTTCTCTCCAGGCTGAACAATCCAAGCTCCCTCAGCCACTCCTCACAGCATTTACCCTCTAGGCCTTTTCTGTCCCTCTTTTCATATGAGATCACAAGATGGCCAGACAAGCCCTCCTGAGCAAGAAAAGTTTCTTTGGACGCTATGTCTTTGCAGCTCAGTGAGTTAATGGAAGCAGCCTGCCTGGTTTATCTGTTTACTCCCCTCTGTGAGTATATGTGAAGAGGATAACTGTCTCTGCCCACCTGAAAAGTAGATGTGTTGCTTGATGATTCCAGGAGTAGCAATGCCTTGACCAGTCCTTCTGTGTGACAAAAATCAGTGGCAGAAAAACCAACCCAGTCATAACCAAAGTTGGCAACAGCACCCACAGAAGGGTCTTTTCTTCCAGAACTGCCCCACTGATGCAGGCAAAGCTGAGGCCAGGCTGCCCTTTCTGGATTGTGCTGCTCCTGTCAAGAGGTGAGTGCTGGATTTTCAGGAACCAGAGATGGGAATTGCCACAGTTCTCCCTAGAGCATCTTCATGCTGTCCTTATGCCTCACCTGAACCTAAAGAACAACCTCTCTGCTGCTGAAGGAAGCGTGGTGGAGTCTTCCTTTTTCCAAGGCAGGAGGTCAGATGTAAGCAGTGGCCAGGGATCAGGGATGGGGGCTGGGGCTGCCTGCCAGAGCCCCGTGCTCCTGGTTGTCTGTCAGCACTGCAGGAGTGCGTGGTGTTGGTAAGCTGGGCTTGGCTGGAGGAGGTAAGGCAGGTGTGTTGGAACCAGCTGCCAGCACAGCACTGACCCTGGCTATCCACAGCAGTACAGCCCCTCCAGCACAGCAACACCTGACCCAAACCCGTACTCCAAGGCACTCACGGGACACCTCTTTCACTCTGGTGGACATGAGCACTCCACTCTCTGGTACATGAGCTCTCAGCAGGTGCTTCGGCACAGAGAAGGGAACACCTGGCTCCAGCTAGTTTTCAATGCCTCCTTGCACTCTCCAAGGTAAATCCTGTGCCAAAACTATTGTCAGGAACAGGCACTAAGCCACTGTGGCTTTCTCCACTGTCCTCTGCCACCACTGCTACCTGTGGAAGAAAGCAGAATAAGCCACACAGATCTGTCCATTAGTTTTCCCTAACATGAAGCTGGGTTCTTTGCGAAGGCTGTACTCAGAGACATCCCACATCCTCCCTGAGAGGTGGCCTTACACCAGCACCTGGAAGCAGGGTGAGTCTCCCCAGCTGTGCAGGGCCTTTGTGATGGGTACCTCTGCCCAGCCCTCCAGGAAGCAGGAGGTGATTAGGAGAAGCATCTGCTTTTATCCAGTTAAAGACCATTTTTCTCTTTGGATCACCTCAACAGACATTAACCATGCCTCTGAGTGCAAAGAGGGCCAGCAGAGAAGCCACCAGCAGGCCCAGCCACATCCATCCCTGCAGCCGCAGCTGGCCATGGGTCCCCAGCAGCATGGCCCCCTCCCCTAGGAAGCGCTACTGATGGGAGCCTCCTCATCCCAGACCAAGCCCTGGTGGGCTACAGAAGTGCTGTGCCCTCCTGCCATGGTGAGAGGCTGGAGAGGACTCAGGCAGTCACTGCCTGCATGTGCACAGGGCCACCCAGTCAGCGATTGCTTGCCCCTGAGGAATGCAATCTCCCAGTTACAGTGGAAAATTACAGGCGTGTTTAATATAGTTGCTCCAGCAGGCTAAATCTTCTGGGATATGACCATGTTGCTGAAAATGACTGAACATCTGGGACTACAGGCCTGCCTAAGTGGAAATCTGGGCTGGTATGGGTAAACATAGCCATTCAGGAACAAATAGCTGCAGTGTAATTTTTTTTTAATCTTTATTTTTAGTTATTGTATTGACTTCAATATCAACACAGGATAGAAAAACATCTCAAAAATGTCCGGTGGCTGCTGCCTCAGCATCCACAGGAGCTCTCTCTCTGATAAGGCTGGAGGGGATCAGCTGTCTGTGGGCCTTCTGGGCTGATGTGTTGATTTTTTGATGATGGTGTTTCCAAAGCATGCTCTTACCCAGGGGTCACAGTTTCTTGCTGCTTTTTTCCCACAGTTCAGCACAGTAACTCCATGAATGCCTTGTATTCCTTCAAGGGAAGGCAGTGATGCCTCAGCAAGCCTCAAAGGCTGGGAAATACACTATATATGGGAAACTTTTAGGCATATTGAAAATGTTAGCATGGCCAAGAGGCCAAAGTGCTGCAGCAGGCATTGGGAGAGCCACTCTCTGTGTCTAGCTCATCTCCTCACTTCTCCATAACTCTTAGGGGTCCTTTGAGCAAAAATAGTGCTGGGTTGTTTACAATACATGTGATGTATCACTGGTGTGATGCACTCACGGCTACACTTAAGCCCAGGCAAGTTCAGTGTCCAGAAAAATGTCATCATGCCCAAGCTTTGTTGCAATGCCACATGCAGTTCTAGGTATCTCCAAGTACTACCTGGACACTTTCTCAGCTGTAGAAGAAATGTAAAAGAAGTTTGCCAGGCCACTAAAGGTCTAGGGGGATTGTGGGCATGGATGAAAGTGTGTGTATGTGCATCCCCATGCTCACTTCTTCATTCCCAGATGGTGCTTACTCTGCTCATGTCTCTGAGCTCCCCCTGACCAGGCAGGTTGCTCATTCTGACTGCATTTCTGTCTTTGACCTCTTGTCTCAGATTTATACATAGAAATTAAGTACAGTTATTTAGCACAGGACATGGCTTTTAAGCCATCTGGAAATGAGGGCTGGCGAAAGGCCCTCAGGTCTGTATGAAAATTGTTGAGAAGAATAAAGTTGCTTCCTAAAGCAAACATTAGTGAAATTTCCCCAAACTGACTTGCTGGGGACATGGATATGCACCCCTTCTAGCAGGTGCAAAATGCAGCCCAGCTCCAGACTCAGGACACATGCTGAGGTACACAAACAGGTGAAAAAAGATCAAAACCAAACAACCACCCATTCAGCTGGCATTAACCTGGAGGAAAGGACATTCCTCACTGCAATTCCTGTGGCAGATTCATTCATGATCTCTACCTGGATCAGTAGGAGGTATTTTTCACATTTTACCTGAAGATATATACGTTTAAAAATATGTTTGCTCTCTGTCTCTGCTGTTCATCGGAGCTTTCCTTGATTTGCACCAGGTGCAACTCACATCTGGACCTCAAGCATTTGTGAAGCCTCTGTGTGGTCAAATCTGCTGCACAATCTCTCCTTGGACTTCACCTGAGTAACACCAGTTACTGAGAGATCAGAAAACATTATTTCAGATACACAGCCAAGGAGAGATTCACCTCCCCTAAGGTGAGGTGCTGGTGGCAGATGGTGGTCAGGACAGGATCCCCCAATCCCCCCAGGGGTGCAGAAAAGACCCAGAAGCACCCTGAGGGGTCATTAGAGCTGACCAGCTGCCCCACCGGGGCAGGGGAGGGGGCAGAAAGATGCACAGGTACTTGTGCAAGTTGAGGAGCATCAGCAAGGTGCTCCTGGCATAGAAGCAGAGGATTAAACTCATGCTTCAGGGAAGTTAAACAGAACAGAGGTGCAAGCAGGGACACTGTCACCTCTGTAGCTGTGGGCACATACAGTGACAAGGGACCCCAGCCACAGGAGACAAGGAAGCCTCAGCATTTGCCTCTTGCTGGGCATGGCTGCCTGGACCTGATCAGCCTCTTACCTTAGAGTGCTACAAGAAGAGGCCATTCCTTGACCTGCAGAGCAGGTCCTCAAAAAGGCCCCCAGAGCTGCAGGACTGGAACAGGGAGGGCGATTCAAGGGAGTCTGAACCTGGTCATGGCAACACACGCAGCCTGCAGTTGCCTAAGTGGGTTGAAAATGCTCATGTGGAGCTGTGTGTGCAAAATAAACTGCCCAGAGCCACTCTGCAATGCAAGCAACCCCCGTCTGTGCCATCAAACACCTCTGACACACACATTTTTTGAGGGATGCTGCCCCTGGGCAGCCCCCAGGCCGGGGCTTCAGGAGGGGATGGAGTGGTGCAGGGCTGTGCCAAAAGCCAGCCTGACAGCTCTGCGGCACAGATTCTCACCTTGCAGTGCCTGGGGAAGTTCCAGAAAACTGTGTCATTTATTCCCATGTCTGTACCTCCACAGAGGCAGCACATCCTGCCCCGTGACTTGGCCCTGGCCGCAGCCAACATCTACAAAGTCAGGAGGAAAAAAACAACAACAAGAAAACAGAAGCCAAGTTATGCAGCAGAGGGGGAACAAAAATATTTCCCGGGTCGCGGCGGGTGACCGGCAGAAACCCCGAAGGAAAGGCGCAGTAAATACAAAGCACGGCGGCTCGGACAAACAGCCCGGCTCGAGGCTCCGGGAGCAGCCCCGGCAGCGCTCCAGGGACCAGGGACGGTGGCGGTGCCCGCGGGACGCGCCAGCACTCCCAGTCCTGCTCGGGGACATAAACAGGACGCCCCACCTCTGGCAGATAGAGATCAGCTGGACAAGGCAGAAGAGGGAAGAGGCCGGGGCCCCGCTGCGCCCCGGTCACCTGTGAAATGACAAAGCATTACTGCAAATGACAAAGTGCGAGCGGCGCTGCACAGAGCTCCCACACCGCCGGCAGGAGGAGGGGACGATCCGTGCGGCTCCTGCCGCTCCGGGGTCTGCTCCCTCGCCTGTGCTCCACGCTGGTGACTATTTAACACACCAAAAGCAGTAACGACTGAATTCTTCTGAGCAAAAAGCGCTTATAATTGGATAATGGCCACTGAGCATCAGTAGGTGAGTTGCCGAAAGCCTGAAGGAAACCATGAGATTTTTTTTTTCCACCCACAGCACTATTATGAAGCTGACAAGGTCCTGCTCTCTGCAATTTCTATTAATTTTACTGCCTGACCTTCAAGATTTATGACAGCTTTGTCTGACATTCACGGGGCAGACAGGTATTGTTACATGCCGATGTAACCCAGGTAGCAGCCACGGGTTGTTCTCCACAAATGACTGCACTCCAGTCAGCTTTGGAAAACTCCCTGCTTTTTTTACAGGGAAATACTAAGTAAACGAGAATCACTTTAAATCCCATTCTCCCTTTCCACCCTCAGGGAAACACAACACATGCCAGAGAACAGAAATCACTGCTCATTCTGTATTCAAACAACAGGCAAGCTTAAATCCTTAGAAATCCTTGAATACCCAGCAGATGATGACATACACTGAGCCATACTATACCTGTCGTTTAAACCCTCTGTGACTTGAAAAAATCAAATACACTGCAGTTATACCAGCCAGGGGCAAAGGAAGAGTGACCAGCTGGTCATTCTTTTCCTTCCAGGACTCTGATTTCTCCAGCAGAGTCTTTTTTTTATCCTCTATGTAACAACCAAAATAGAGAGAAATAAAAAAGAACTAAAATAGCAACAGTACAAGAAAAAACACCATCAGGAGTTCCTGTTCACAAGGCTATCCTGGCATTCATCTGGGGCTGTTGACATATTTAATAGTCATCCGGTCTCTGCCAGCTGGATGCCAGCTTCAAACTCGAACCCACGACTGTGATAACTTCTTGCTTCATGTTACAGTTCAGGCACTGCTATTTTCCCTGCAGTGTGCTAGCAGAGCAGCGTCTTCTGAGGAACAGCTTATCTGAAGGCATCCTGAAAAATACACCTACATGGGCAATCTCCAAGTTTCCCCCACCTGGGGAAGCAAGGATTTTGCTTCCATGTTATGTTAAGGAAGGATTTTTTCTGAGTGAATTGTAGCAAAGAAAGCTTATTGCTTTGCTGTCAAAGGAATATGTGTGTTACCATCATTTTAGTACAATTTCTGTAATGTTATGAATGTTTCTTCATTAAACTGAAGAAACATTTTCATTTTAATTATCTGTAGCCCATGGAGATACATGTCTTCCCAATTCCCCCTCCCAAGCTGGTGCAGAATTGCAGTTCTGTTGGTGGATGCTGGTCCACCAGCATCAACCAACAGGCTTATACTAAGTGGGTTATACTAAGTGCTGTCCTAGGAAGTTTTCTCCCAAAAAACTGCAGTGTCTGAGGGCTCTGGGGCAATCAGAGTTTGGGGAAGAATCACTGTCCCCTTTGTCTTCTCTGGAGGATTTTGTTTTCCTCTCCTGGCATTACAGGGGAGCAGGGTGGCGCTGGGCCTTCACAGCTGGCAGTGCTCCCATGGTAAGACCACCGCACCTCCCACTTTCCACAGTCCTGACAGAGGCTTTGCAGCCCATCCCCTCTACCAGCAGGCCACTGTCAAGCAGCAGGATGGAGGCAGATGCCACTGTCTGGCTGCAGGAACCCCAGTGGCAGGGAACGCACGCTAGCTCACAGCCTGCTGGTGACAGCTTAGCTGCCATGGAACAAGCCTGCTGAGAACCAGCATGGCATTTCAAACTCTGTGGTTTGTATCCACCCACCTTGACATCCCTGGAAGTGTTCAAGGCCAAGCTGGATGGCACTGAGAACCTGGTGTAGTGGGATGTGTCCCTGCTCATGGCAGGGGGCTTGCAACCAAATGACCTTTAAGGTCCCTTCTAACCCCAAACCATTGTGTGATTCTGTTTTCCAGCACATATGAAAGCTCTCACAAAACATAAAGTCTGGCTTTGGAGCCCATCAAAGGCCACTTCTTGTAGACTTGGGGCAGGGGAGGATCCTTCACTGAGCATGCAGACATCTGGGAGCCAGTAAGGGTCATCTTCTGCGAGCCAGAGGTGCTACAGACCTCACTCTCTGCAACCAAGTGGGGTTTTCCTAATGGCTCACCAAGCGGGTTTATCCATGGCCCACAAGCTGCTAAGCACTACTACTTCCATTGCAATTTTCTCCCTGCCACTCACTGATTAAACTCTATTTTAATAATAAGCCATAAAGATTACTGACTCATCCTTTCTCTTACCATTAAGGAAATGGTCAATTGGTCAATTATATTAAGTATCATAAAACTCAATTAAAAAAATGAGATTCCTGTTAAGGGATCCACTTTTTTGCCCTTTATAAAGGAGAAACAACCTTCAGGTATCAGTTCCCAGCCAACACAACATTTGCATGTGTTATAATTAGATATTGGTTTTGTTGCTGCTCAAGGCAGTTATGGTGCTTTCCACTGCAAACCCACTTGAGCTGTGGGACTTGGCCAGTGATTCTGACCTTTTGTCAGCAATGAAATAAGAGTTATTTTTGAGAGAGCTGGTGCCTCCACATATTTTTTCCCTTGATGCTGTCATGCATCCATGATAACTTTATTAAGCAGAGAGGGAAATAATAACAGTGATACATTGTAGCATAAACTGGGAAGGATTTTGTTTAAATGCAAATAATACACAATAAAATCCATTTTGACTCTGTATCACATCGTGTGACAAGAGAGTGAACAGAGATAGCTACTGTTCTGAGCAAACTGACACAAAATAACACAGTTAATAAATTTTTTCCTTGACTTTGCCTCCCTCGCATTCACAGCCTTGGAGCCCTCCAGTATCTTTAGCTGCTGATACGCTGCCCACTGTGCTCGGTGTGACAGTGAACTCCAGATCCCTGTGCTGTGCCTGTCCCTCCAACCCTCGCTGTCCTGGGAAGGTCCTTCCTGGCACTGGCTTCTGTCACATCCTTCATGCAGGAGCAGCACAGGGGGCCCTTAGGGTTGCTTTTCTCCCACATTCACATCAGTTCAGCACACATTTCGGGGCAGCCTTGCGTGGGCAGCAGCCGTGCTGGGGAACATCCCCGCAGGCTGCAGGGGCTGCTGGCTGCCATGGCTCTTGAGTGCAAGGGCAGTACGGGTGCTGAGGGTGAGCACAGGGAGCTTCTCCAAACAAGAAAATGCATGAAACAGAGACAAGCAAGGAAATAAAGTGACAATAATGTCCAAATGGAACTGAGATGGCTGCTGCAGGCAGAAATGTCCCCACTATGCATGAGTACCATGATGGGTACTGTAATCTTCTCCGAAGAGAGCATCTAAAAATATCCTTTTACAAGGAGAAATAGCAAACGTTATTTGGTGGCAAGGAAGAATCTGTATGAAGACATCAAGTATGGCAAAAAAGTGGGAAAAAAGTGGAAAAAAGACAACCACTCAAAATAATAATAACCACCTCTTGGTAGTCAAGAGCTTGAAAGAGCTGAATAACTGTAAGTCTTGGGGTTTTTTTCCAATACAAATCATCCAGGCACATTAAAAAATACTGAAAGCTTGCAGTTCATGTTTAGCACTTTCATTAGCAGATATTGGGATGCATGTCGGGAATCTCTGAGCAGCAATCTCATCTGGTGTGCTCAAAGACTTGCTTTTTTTCCAGCTATACCTCTTGGTATAGTAAAAAGTGTCCCTCCTTGATGAGTACCTTCTTTCCCCTCTTCCCTTACACCATCACGGACACAAGGCTGACTGGAGTAGGGCAAAAGGTTGGTGTGGGGCTTGGAACACAAACCCTATGAGGAACGACTAAGGGAGCTGGGGTTGTTTAGCCTGGAAAAAAGGAGACTCAGAGGTGACCTTATTGCTCTCTACAACTCCCTGAAAGGTGGTTGTCACCAGGTGGGGGTGGGTCTCTTCCTCCCAGCAGCATTGACAGAACCAGAGGACTCAGTCTCTGAGCCAAGGGAAATACAGGTTGGATACTGGGAAAAAGTTTTATACAGAGAGGGTGATAAAGTACTGGAATGGTCTGCCCGGGGAAATGGTGGAGTCACCATCCCCGGATGTGCTTTAAAAAAGTCTGGATGTGGCACTTGGTGCCATGGTCTAGTTGAGATATTAGGGCTGAGTTGGACTCCATGATCTTGAATGTCTCTTCCAACCTAGTGATTCTGTGTGACAGCACTCCAGACCTCAGCTCCATAAAGGCAGAGATGTTTTTGTGCCCACTTGGGCCAGGGGCTGGCTCCTGCCCACAGCCAGCCAGGCGCCAGCTGGGTGCAGTTGGGAATGGCTCCTGGCTGGCACCTCGCCGACCTCGCTCCGGGCAGCTGAGGGCAGAGCTCAGTTCCTCGGGAAGGTCTGCAGGGCAAATTGCACCACACTACCTGGCACTCCGCGGGAGGCATGGATGTGCAGCCATGGGCCTGCAATTTACATTTAAAGAATTAATAAAAATTCCAGGCTAGAGAGCTTCTGTGGAGTTTATAACCTTGACATTTTTTTTATCACCCCCTGCCTTGTTTCTTTTCCCCTTTTTAACCAAACCAACCCGTACAAATTAGTATTTGAAAGTATGCAATTAGCAAGCTGCTTCTGCAGCTATGCAGTTCTCCTGCCACCCAGTTTCCCAATGGGGGGAAATCAACAATAAAGAACAAAGAAAAGAATTTGCTGCCTCATATTAATGACTGCTGTTTGAGGACAGCATTTGTATTTTAAATGAATAGCTTGCTGAGGACAAAAAGGTCAGAACTGCATTTTATGGTAGCGATAGAATAGCAGGAGGACAGAAGAAAGGCGAAAGCTGCGAGCAGACAGGCGGAACACCGCGCTCTGCTTGCTGGAGAGGCTGGGATCAGCACCCGGCCACATTGGGGCCACGCGTTCAGGAGTCAAAATATGGGCACGGTCCTGCAAGGTGGTGAGGACAGCAGTGGGAGAGGAGAACACACATCCCAGCCAGCCCAGTAAGGTTTGAGGACACAGCATGGTTCAGGCATACAGCTCAGCCCAGTGATCCCCCCAAAATCCTTCCCTTCTGCAAAGCCATATGGATTTAGCTCCTTGCAAAAAGAATTTTTTTCATTGACTCTGAGGCTCTGACTGCATTGTGCCTTAAGATGCTGCCTATGGATACACAACAAGACCCTGCCAACATCCAGTAAGAAAACCTGTGCCTTTGTGTTGAGTGCAGCTACCTGGAAATGTGCCCTTTGGTACCTTAAAATCTTCAAATTGCTTGAAATTAAATCTAAATTGAGAAACCCAAATGAAACCTGATGTTGGTTCAAGTATGCTGCAGAACTCCAGCCCTCATCCATAGACATTGATCAGCACCTACCTGAGAACTGAGCCTGCTGGCTCTCTGAGGCTTCAGGAAAAGGTGAGCTAGCATGGGACTATTTTAACTAATGATATGCAATCAGAATGAAATAGTCACACCACAACTGATGACAAAGCTGGCCAGAAAGAAATATTAAGTCACACAGGGAACCCTGAGATGGACACTCCACTGGGGTATTACCTGAGCAGCCAACTTATAGACAACTTCTGCAAAGTTGTTGAGAGCGGTAAGAAGCTTCTCCAAGCACAAGGGCTTGTGCCACTAACCTTTCCTGGTGTGAGGCAGCCCACGGTCCCACTGGGCCACAGGGACTGACTGGACCCCTACAGCCTGTGTCTGGGATGTATGGCATCCTGCCAGACCCCTGGGTGAGAGGTGCCACACTGGAAACCCACAGGATACCTGCATTTCCTTTGCCCAGGAACATCCCCAGCCTCCTGGGCAGCCTCCCTGCTGCTTTGAACTGTGGCACTGTGGCTGTGCAGCTCTAGCAAGGACCTAACAGAAAAATCATATTGGTACACAGTCGGAGAGAGGGCAAAATCTGGTGCCTTGCCTCCACTATCCCTTATTTCAAGAGGTTTTATTCCTGGTGCTCTACAGTGCCCTCTTCTCCTTGGGGTCATTCCTGTTGCTGCCATCGCCTCCTGCTCTCTGCACATCTCCTGGGTGCTTTAGCAGGAGCCCACAGCAGTCAGTCTAGTCCTGGAGTGTTTGCACCCATTTAGGGCCCTCCTCAAAGGAAAGATGGACCTCTTGCCTCAGCCTCATGGCAGCTCTGACTCCAGAGCAAAGCTTGTGAGCAAAAAGTAGGGTATGTTAAAGCTGAGTGACTGCTGAGCTCTCTTATTGACTATAATAGGACAGTGAATAACTTTTCATTAAGTGCATGTTTCTGGCAGTGTAACAAGCCCTTACCTGCAATCGTGTGTGAAGCACAAATAGCCTAAGGGCATCACACCTGAAGGAAAAATTCCAGGCCCTTCAATAGTGTATTAACATTTTTAGCATACATTCAAAACGTTTAGTGCAGTAGGAAAAACAAGTGTTCTAGTCTCTGGTGCCTTGGTAGCCCCTGAGAGACAAGAAGGAAGGCTGCAGCTTTCCAGCAGTGACTTCCTGGCATGCATCCTTCTTTTAAAGATCCGAGCCAGGAGAGAAATCAGAAAATGAGTGGGAAAGCAATGATGGCTGCACATAGAAATGCACTTTTTGAACCAGAGTAGTTAGGAATGTGCTCCTGGAAAGAGAGACTGTAAATCTGTGAGCCAGATAAAACTGATCCCTGACTCCCTTACCCATGATTTTCCACAGCAGCTCAGAGATGCCTGAGATTTACTGAATTGCCCAGCAGCTCAGAGATGCCTGAGAATCACTCTTGGCCTTCCCCAGGCACTTTGACTACAAAAAGAAACAAGTAAAAAAATCTATCTTTAAACAGGTGTTTCCATGGTGCAGGTTAGTCCTTATGTTGATTAGAGCTCACAAAAAAACCCATCCCAGGCAAGGGGGGGTGGGAAAAGGTGTTATTTCAGGAATCATCACCCAGTAGGATTGGCAGGCTGTTAATTGAGTACTTTTGTCTGTTATGGAGTTGGAGAGGTGCTGGTGTTGGACAGGACGCAGCACCAGCAAAGGCTTTACTGATTTGTCCTCCCACAGCAGCACCCGAGGCACTGCACGGAGCCCTGGCTCAGGAATCCACAGCGACAGCGGCTGAGCATGACTGGGGCACATTGCTCTGGGCTTCTGCATGGCACCAAATGCACCTGCAAGAGCAGCTAAAAGGTTGTCACGGCTTCATCAGGATTTGCTGAAGGACCCCAGGTGCTGGTGGGGCTGGTGAGAGCTGACCATGACCCCAGGGCAGGGTTTCCACAGCACTTCCAGCTGCTGAAGCACTGCTGAGAGTAGGTGGCACCTTGACAAGCAGCACTCCTCCCTCAGTTCTGCCACAGGCTTCTGCAGGCAAAGAAGCTATTTTGGCCTTGACTTCTAATTCTTCTTATCTTAAAAACCCAGTTTGTTTCTGGCTTAGAGGTATCAATAGGAGAAAGGTGCATAGACACGTAAAAACAACTTCAGAGATGCACCTTGCAAAAATGATTTAGGTTTTTGCCATTTTTCAATGCTTGTACCAAGGTTTCACCAAGCTACAGTCCAAAAGTCTGGTCTGCCTGGAAATATTCCACATAAACTGTACCAAAGTTCAGCAAAACAAATTTGCCTGGCATGAGCAAGAGACTAGGAGCAGGAATTCTTGAAAAATGCTAATAATGTCAAACTATTTTTCCCTTAGCTGGGAAATAATTCTGCTTGAAATAGAACAGGCAGGAAGATGACAGAGAATTTTTATAGCAGTCCCTGAGCCACAGAACATGAGCAATTTTTTCTTCTGTTTGGGATGGCTTAGAAAACACTTTCAACCCTTTTGTGCAGATGAGTTTTCCATTTAGTGGAAGGGAAAATAGCAATATTACTAGCCTCTGTTTGCTCTGCCAGCCTCTGCACTTCCATAGAGACGGAGACACAGAATTTGCATCCATTTTCCTTCACGTTGCATTAATGTGAATGAAACACATTTGCAGTGTGTAAATAGAAGACTTAGCACAGCAACCCTGCTTGCATGAACAAGTCTTTTAAGCTCCTCTGCCCTTTCTGCCCCATGGCTGCAAAGATAAATAAAGGCCTTATTATATTTTTGGTGGCTAAAATTAAGGGCCTATGCTAAACAAAATAAACTACACACTTGTCCCCTGTCACCTGCTTGCTGCTCCTTAAATCCCTTTGCTTAGGTTCTGTTAACTTGGTGGGAGAACACTATTTTGGGAGAATATTAAAGCTGGAGGTGTGCTGACAATGGTGGGGTCTTTGCCAGATATGAGGCCCAAAGGGCAACAACTGATAAGCTGCATCCCCCATGTTCATATAAATAGAGAATGGTTTATCCACATTATTTTTACAGTTACTGAGATGCTGTTGAAAGGGAGAGAGAATCCATGACAAATTTTCAGACTTGAAAGCCCATCTGGTTTCAACGTGGTCAGCTGGGATATAATTGTCTGGGGAGTAATCTGGAAGAGGATGAACTACCACCCCTTGTCAATTATGTATCCATCGATTCATACAAGCATGCTTGTGACAACTGACATGTTTTTTGGAAACAAAAAAAGAAAGGAGAGGGTGAGGAAAGACTAGTACCACCAACACTGCATCCCACATGCTGCGAAGAACAATTTTGCCCCTCACATGCACCTCCATTCCCCTCAAGGTATCATCCCAGTCTTGTCCACAGCCACCTGGAGCTGTATTGTGCACCTCCACTTTTCCCAGAGCCCTCCCAAGCTCCTGCAGTTACATCAGAACTTTCCTTCTCTCCAGATGTCCCCACTTCTCCTCGTTCAGGTCCCAGCCATCATTCACCCCTCTCCTCCAAGCCTCTTTAGCCCTCCTGGCCTCTCTCCCAGTCCTGCTCCCCAGGTGTTTGGGGAGCATGGCTGTTGTCCCCTCACTCCTTTGCTATCCCATAACACTGTTCCTGCCACAGCTGGTGGAGTCACTTGGTTCATCCCTTGGTGGGCTCACAGATCCTGTGTGAGTGGGTGAAATCCCAGGCTATGGGACCATGCATCATCCAGGCAGCTGCACAAGACCATGGTATGGAGTCAAAGTTTCTAGGGGATGCAGAAAGTCCCAAATTGCTAACACTTACAGACATGAGAGACCTTTCCTATCACGTGCCCTGACCTCTCCACCACAGCCTTACTCCTTTGTGTTATGACATGTTCTCCTCAGGAAAGCACGTTGCTTTCTTTTAAGGAGTGGGAGAAATTGCAGGGTCTGTACCTCCAACCCTGTGCCTTCAATCACCTGTTAAAGGAGCAAAAATTAGAGGCTGAAGGTCACCAAAAAAATGGTGCTGGGAATGCGTAGGATGAACATTTTCAGGATCCCTCAGACACTCTCTGAGAAACACGCAGCTTCCCTGGGATGCTTCAAATGTTACTCTTCAAAGAGAGAAACCTAACAACTAAAACAAGCTCTTGGTGTTTTCTGCAGAAGGTAGGTGTTGTCCCTGGGTAGCAATCAGCATCTTTCTCTCCTTATCCTGGTGCCTTTCAGCTTACTCCCAGCAAATCCTCCCACCTGGCAAACCTGTGGTTTGCAGACTCAGAGCAAGTATCATTTACTGCTCACACCTGGCTCATATCACACTCCTCCTTGCAGAAATAGCCCTGTAGCCACAAGCTTTGCTGTGTCTTCAAGGTGCTCAGGTCCCCATCAGACCAGGGTGTGCAGCACAAAAGAAAATTCACTCCATTCTTTATCATTCCAGTAATTCCTCAGGGAAAGAGAGCCATCTCAATGTGTGGGCAGCCAAAGAGCCAGCACTAGGACTGGCTGAAAGGACTTCATCTTTTCCACACTTGCTGTCCTTGCAGCAGAAATATTCCTGCTGTGCTAATGGGATTAAAAAGATGGGTACCCAGGCACTAAGAATTAAGAGAATTTGAGTTCAAAAGACTACTGAGTTTTATTTTGAAATGGCCATGTAAACTCACAAATTATTAGCATATAGAGATCAAAACTTCCACATTAGTAAACACAAAAGTGGACTTGGCACTTTATCTTAAACTAAAATGTTACGAATGCAGCGAAGTTTATTTGTAGGCCAAGGCATTATGGTAACAGAACAGAAACTTTTAGGGCAGACAGTTATCTGGCATAATAATTCTGTCTTTACTCATTAAGAAACATCAGCAAATGCGTGCTGTAGACACCAATATTGGGAAGTGTCGGGTACAGTGGCGTCTTTGTGAATGAATCGTCTTTCTCTGAGAACTAGACCGCCAATAATTAATTATCTCAATGTCTTTGATCTATTTACTTTGCACATATTTCATCTGTTTTGGTTTGTTACTTGCATTTCAATGACCTCTCACATTAAGGAGCAATTCCTTCTGTTGGGAAAATTGCCTTTCCCTTTCCCATGGGAGCCCAGCAGTGGACTAAGTGCTTCTCAGAGATGACAGGCCCATTTTTTACTTCTGTGAGGATGACTGCACTAATTTAAGGAATCTGCCCATATACAGCTGAGGAGTTCACTTTGCTCCTATGAAGCCTATGTGTGCATTTATAGCAAACTGCAAACTCTCTTTGGACTGTGAAGCCGTTTGCCTGCTCCCTCAGTTTTAAAGTTTAAATGTGAACAGAAATGGCAAAGGATCACTTTCATTAAAGATCTGTCTACTACTCATAAAAAGCAAGATCATCTCTATTTCTAACTACTAGTTAAACACTTTATTGTATTTAATACAGTAATTACAGTGAGATAGGGTGTGTATTGATTTGCCATAGATTTTCCCAGGAGCAGTTTTATTAAGCATTACATGTTGTGAACTTCAGTTTAAAAAAAAAGCTTGCTTGCTTGCTTGTTTAGCATATCCATGAAATTTGTGTGGGACTTTTTTTCAGATTATTGGGATTGGATTATCTTGGGGAGTTTCCAATTTCTTCCTCCTAAAAAAAAGCTTGCTTGCTTAGCATATCCATGAAATTTGCGTGGGACTTTTTTCAGATTATTGGGATTGGATTATCTTGGGGAGTTTCCAATTTCTTCCTCCCACAGGCTGTTATTCCTGACTATCTGAAGTTTTTCTTCTAACAATTTATGCTGTGCATTATAGGCTATAGTAAGAGAAGACCTGAGGAGGAACTCCCCAACAAAATAGCAAATATTTTATATACTTTTGGTTTCCACTCTTGAAAAACAACATTGAAAAATGCACAGCAAACAACTTTAACTGGAACTACTGAAATCAAATCAGAGTTAATTTTGCATCCAAAAGCTATGGCTGAGTCCAGAGGTAGTTTGCTATAACCTTGCCCATTCCCATACAAACCAATACTTCATTTCAGGCAAAATTAATTATTGGTTAACTATACTGGACAGATTGAGCTCAAGACAAGAAACAGTGTATTACCAGAAGACAAATTATGTCACCTCATCGCTGCAGGAGAGGGACACCAGGGCTCTGCCAAGGACACTGGAGTGTAATTCACACTCTGTATCTGAAGGCCAGGGATTCAATCTCCCACCCTTGAATGCAGCCTGCTTCTGTGCTCCAGCATCACACTGCCACCAGCCCTCTCTGGTGTTTGCCTCCCTTCATGTTTTTTTCTTGCAGGAAGGGCAAATTTGATTGGTTTTGCCTTGCAGGGTGATACTAAGGCATAAACAACATTTGCTCTCTTTTAGTTTTTTATTGACTGAACAGCTGCCCTTGAGCTGCACCATGAAGCAAATTCATTTGCTTGAGCTAACAAAGTGTAAAATGTATTGGACAAAGAGTGTAGCAAAAGGATGTTTTAACACAAGATGTTTTGCACTTGCTTTGAACTACCATGATGCCCAGGGAGAGGAAGGAAGAAGAGGTGGCATCCCACTAGCTCTCCCAGCTCTGGACCTGAGGTGCTTGCAGCCAAACGTGGGGTTGTCCTATCTGCCACTGCTCCACTAGTCCCTCAGCAGTACCTTGAGAGGCAGCAGCCACTGCAGCTCTCCTCTTTTCCTCCACTTTTTGTGCCAGGGAGTGGCCAAAAACAGCAACCACAGGCTGGAATGCCACTGCATTATATATCTGACATGGAAGAGCAGTGCTGGCAGCATTTTAAGGCACTCTGCAAGAGGCAGGCTTTGAGCAACGCTGTGGGAAGTATCCTGCCTCCATTCATCAGGGGCTTATGCTTAGGGAACACAAGCGCCTTGCCCAGAACCACAGAACGATAAGCTGGGACTTAAAGAGGATGAGATTTTGTCTTCCAGACCCCAGCAATCAGACTAGCAGCAGGCAACCTTTCGAAGTCCCGCACCACGCTGGCATTTTCAACATTAGAGATTATGTGCACTGGGAGAAACTCAGCAGAAACTAGGAGGGTCATGGCTGCCGGTCCCCTTTTGGCAGGACCTAGCCCTCTCAACAGCAAGAGCTCAGAGCCCCTTATAAACACTTCTCTAAAGATGCCATAGTGCCCCATCCCTGTCTTGCAGTTACTCTTCTCTTTCCCCATGGGCATGTGCTGCCCACATTAGACCACATAGCTTTTCCACTGAAAGGAAAATTCAAAACCTGGGTTCCTAGTAGGAGAATACAGCTGTGCAAAGAGGAAATCTCATTCCCCTGACCCCTGAGTCCAGGACTCAGACATTTTATGTCTCTTCCAGGAAAACAGAAATTTTTGTGTTTACTGCAAATGCTCCCTTTAACACTCATTCTATGTCACCAGACGCAAAAATCCCTTCGAAAGTTTAATATAAGACTTCGGCTTGACACAAGTCATTAATTCCTATCAGTCTTCCTTTTTTTTTTTTTTAGGAAGAAAAACTCAGGTCCTTGCAAGGTAACTTGCTTATGTGGTTATCTCAGACTGCCCTCTTATGGCAAAATTTAAAACTGTAAGTTTTCTTAGGCTTTTCAAAGGTCTTGCAAGTTCAGTTACTGAAAAGTCTAGTCTTAAAAATTACTGAACAATGAGAGAGCCTGTCACGGAGTGATCCTGCCAGTCCCAAGCCCTGCCAATCCCCTGATCAGCAGCTTGGCTACACCTGGTACCCTTGTGTTTGCCCATCCTTCCTCCTCTGGCAGAAGTATGCCCAGCTGGTGCATGTGTTCGGGAAGTTTTCTAGCACACTTGTGCTTTACACACACCTACACACTGCTCTTCCCATACATTAGAGATGAAAGTCTGTCTTTCATGCAGGATGAAGGTTCTCAGCGGTCTCCAAATCCCTGCAAACTGGAGGATTTTCTCAAACCCAGGGCCAGCTGTGACAAGGTTTTGCTGAAGCCATAGGTGAGCTCTGCCATGCTGCAGACAGCTCCAGAAAATCAGGATAGCAGAATTACTGGCCACCAAAGTGATCCTAAAGGCCACCTCAGCTGGCTGGGGACAAATGTGTGAATGTGGCAGAGCTCTGCATGGGTGGAAATGAGCAAGCAGGTAGGGTAATCTGCAGCTTCCACCACAGCTCTTTGAGGCTGCTCCTCCTCAGGGAGCTCATCTTGCCCCACACACGGCGGCCTCCTCTGAGAGTGAAGAAAGACACATGCAAAGGAGTTTCTCACCATTTTAGAGCAAGGGTGGAGAGGAATTGACCTAATCTGTGCATTCATGTCATCTCTTCAATGTACAAACGCCTTACAAACCCGCAGTCACTTCCCCAAACATGCAGAGGGCAGAGAGGGCGGAGAGCGCGCTGTCCCGCCCCCCGCGCCCTCACGGCGCTCAGGGCGGTCGCTGCCCGGACCCCGGGGCCTTGCCGTGCGGCAGCGACCGCCTTCAGCCGCGGGTCTCACCCGCTGCTCCGGCAGGGCTGGGGCGCTGCAGCGTGCCCCGGCTCTTCCCCATCCACCCGGCAGAGGACAGCAGGAGAGTGTCCCACCCCAGCCGCTCGGCGCAGCCAGCAGGCACGGAGGGGCGTCCACCCGGTATAAACACACCGAAGGCAGCAGGAAGTAGGCTGTACACGTGCGAGCAAGGAACCGATAGCTCAGGTGACATTTTGGTAGCAAGGTCTGGCTCAGGAAGGAAGTAAAAAAAAACTGCTCTGCTCCCAAGTATTGTCAGCTTGAGCCACTACTGATTTCTTTAGGACAGTGCCTGGGTCTTCTGTAGCTGTGTGACAGGAAAAACACCAAGGATGTCACCTGCGGTGTAGAGACCCTTGCCAATTGCTCAAATTCCCAGGCAGAGAAAGGAAAATATAGTGGCAGCATTGCTTGTGCTAACAGTGACCTGGAGAAAAACTGTCTTTCATTTGCAACCATGAAAAACCAAAGACCATTTAATCCACCGATCTGTTTACATTCTCCGTCCAGCAGCAGTGTGTCTGAGGTACAGCCCTCTCCTGATGGCAACAGCTTACAGGCTGGGGAAGGGACATACATCACCCGCATGACCACACAGCCCTCTGGGAGAAGTTATTATTTCCTCCTACAGCTGATTTATAGATAGCGAGGTAAGTGGAGTACAGGAACAGATACTTGACTCATCAACATTTTTTTCAGTCCCATTTGGCTTCCAGCTCTTAGTGTATGCTACCTTGCCTGAAGTTATGAAGCCTTGATGTGACCTCTTTCATTTAGATATTTAGTCTGGAAAATCAATACCCTGTGCTTTTGATTGCGAAACCAGGAGTCACACCTGGTTAATGCATTACAGTCCTGCATGGACTGAGAAGGGAGCCCATTTATAACCGCAAAACAGCAATTTCAAAACTTTTCTAGGAATTTGACATGAGAAACAGTTATATTGTATGAATGTCAGCAAAATACCTTCCCTCAAAATTAGCAGAGTATAAACAAGAAAGCACTGAGTTGCCAAAAGACCAAAATTCAACGCATGAAACCAGTGAGGAAGTAAAATAAATAAAGGTCTGGTTCCTTTCTAATAAGCAGGTGCCCCTGCTGTGAAAACTCTTTTCCTCCATGAGACACTCCCTTGCCTGTGAATTCAGCTTGGGAAAAGGGGCTGCACTCCTGGCAGTGATTTAGAATAAGTAATTTCTCTCTCTCAGCCATCTGCTTTCCTGTGTATTGAGTGGAGATGATCATCATTACGTTTACTGCCTTATCCATCTTGGATGATGGAGTGCATGAGCCTGAGGACTTTTACAGGCTCCATTGCACTTGTACAGGGAATGTAACATTCGAGGCTCTGCTTTCCAGGCTGCCAGCTTCGGTCCATGAAGCCCAGACTGCAGTCCCCCAAACAGGAGTAGGTTTGAACATGACACAGTAAAGGACGGCTGTGTTGGTGCCAAAAGATGCTCTGCATAGTCCTGTGTGGTTCCCTCTCCAGCTGTTTCCTCCAGAGCCACTGTGAGTGGAGTTTGTTTCCTGTTTCTTGTCCTCAGGCACCCCCAGATCCAGCAAACCCTGATGTTTGCACAGAGGACCCAAACACATTTTTGCCCCAGTCCCTGAGCCAGGCACCCTTCCCAGGCCATGACTGCCTCACAGTGAACCTTTAAAAAAGCTCCCTACTGCCCTTGGGATCTTGCAGGCTGAGGCACACACTCTGCGTTTTAGTTTTTCCTCTGTGGAGGGCATGCAGCATCCCACACCTCCTGCTTCTTCAGAGAGGGAGAGGAAGCTGTGCATGAGGTGTCCTGGGTAAAGAAAGTTTTTTAAAGGGTCTTTAAATCAAAACTATTGAATATGTGACGTGATTCCTCTAACTACATCATTCCTTTACCTCCATTCTCTCCCAGTAATAAAGTGGGTATGGCACAAGCATGCAAACCCCATGCAAAATTCTTAAACTGAGGACAGGCCAACTCAGTGCAGTGCAATCGCCCCTTGTAGTGAGGATGAGGAGCTGCCTTTGCTCCAGATTAACTTCTCATGTGGACCAGCTGGGTCCAAACCTGTCTTTGGCCAGCCTCACCCAGGAATGCTTGGGTTTAATCAACTTTCTCACACATGCTGACATCCAAGACATCTGAATCACGAGAGGTTGTCAGAGCTCCAAGTGAAAACACACCAAAGAGACAACATCCTTTCCCATGAGGTGGGAGTAAATCCTCTCCTTAAGCTGTCTCAGAGGAGCCTGTACTGATCTGGCCCTGAAAAATGTTGGTCAGTGTTTAACAAAATTGCAAGGAAAAAATAATCGAGATTTTTTTTAGTTTTAAAAATAGCTCTGTTAACTGAGGACATTGGTAAAAATGGGCACTTTCTGCAGCCTCAGCAACTGCCTTGTTTTCCCTACAACAGTCTGGGTGTCTTTGCAAATGCTTACAGACTCCTGCTGGTTTTACCTTTTGTTTCAAATGACAATTTGAATGCTCTTCACTGTGGTGGGGTTGCAATCCTTCTGACCACAAACTACCTACAGCAGTCACCACTGGAAAGCCCCAGTTCTTATCATCAGTGACCACACCATTTAAGGCCTGGACATTGCAATTTGCTGCACAGCAGCAGTCTGGCAAGTCCATGTGGTGTCTCTTGTGTCATATCCAAGTCACCACAGCATCTATAATTAGAGCAGGACATGCCTGTGGCATTGTGGTGAACTCTATCAACAACTTCCTTTCTGCTGCTACTTGCAAGAGGTTGCTGCTGACATACCCAAGGACTTAGGAGCCTAGCTGGGATGCAAGAGCAGTCTTATTTTCTCCATCTTTCTTCCTACTTCCCTGTCTGCAGTGATTTTTATTTCTCTTGCTTCTGATTTGCTCTAAGTGCCTCAGTGGAGGGACCATCTCTTCATCCTGCTGTAGCAGCATCTGTGACTGTGATGCTCCAGTCACACTGTGGTGCTGGACACATGCAAGATAACAGTTCTGTCAGTGACTCATTCTGCCTGTGAGTCTGGAGAACAAGCACTCTCCAACTCAAAAAAGACGTTTGAAATAGGGTTCATGAGGTGTATAGGAGAGCCTAGCTCAGTGCTGTATTCCCAGGTCAGTGTATACTCCAAGGAGAGGCCTACCAAAAAGATTAATTGTGGTGAAAAGCCTGGGAAGTCAGAAAGATGGCTTTGAAATCTAGTCAGTTTTAAAAATCAAAGTGGTTTCTAAAGTCATGCCTGCCAAATGCCCTTTGCAATGAGCAGTGATTTCACAATCTTGTTCTCCCATTTTATTGCATTATTTTTTCACCTTTATTTCATAAAAGGCTCACTTGTGTGGTGGGGCCCCACCACACCAAAATCCCCAAAAAGCCAGAGAAAGGATACAGTCAGTAAGTCCACAAGGTTGTTGAGGGTTTGAAGCAAACAAACAGGAAAGACGTTTCCTTGAATTGCTTCAGGCTCTAGTACACTGAGGAGGTAGCTTTGCCCATATTAGGTGAAATTTTTTTCAGAAGTGGGTTTTTTACTGTAATTTCTTAAAGAGACAGCTTGAACTTCTCACTGCCCACAAAGAGCACAACTGAGTCTGCAGAGAGTCCTGGTTCCTGATTAATCTGGCAGTAGAACCACAAAAATTACATCATCTCCTCCTCTACGTAAACTACAGCGTCACATCTGTTTTGTAATTGCAGTTTTTATGAAACTTTGCCACAACAGCACTGGGTGACTGTGAAGTAAACTGTGCTAAATGTCAGCACTGGATAACTAGAAGTTGTCATAATCCTAGGTTAGGCTCAAAAGTCAATGCTTTCTTTTTACATTTTTCCCTGCAAGCAACAAAAAGTGGAGGAAAGAGAAGACTCCAAAAAGTTTACAAAAAGTGAAACATAAATGTAAATTATTCTATTGCCATTATTATTAAAATAGCATCAGGCATGATGTTTTTAAAAAAAAAATAAGTTGCTACAGGAAGGAAGAAGCGTGCCTTCATGTCCAGAATAGTGGAAGCAGGCATTACAGTCAGGGACTACCCTAGGGGCTGAGGGAGCACCCCTGCTCCTGGATCTGGGTACCCTTCCCCTTCCCTTCTCTTGTTCACAGC
Source organism: Pyrgilauda ruficollis (assembly GCF_017590135.1). NCBI lineage: Eukaryota > Metazoa > Chordata > Aves > Passeriformes > Passeridae > Pyrgilauda > Pyrgilauda ruficollis. The sequence continues at coordinate 2,542,390 of NW_024524600.1, forward strand.
CAAGGCTTGGGTGAGAAGAGGCTGATTTCAGAGCTCCTTCCATGGGGAAACCCAGCCTTCACTCTGCTTTCCTGGCCTCTCCCCATCATCAGGGGAGGGAACTTCTACCCTCTGAGAAAACATCAATCATTTTCCCCCATGTTTCCAGATGTTCATTATTTTTCTTTCTTCTTTATGTAAGGCCTTTCTGAAAGACACCTCAAGGTTTGGCAAGCCAGGTGTCACCCAGAAGAACTTACTGGTACTTAACCCCATGCAGGTGAAGCAGCCCAAGAAGCGTGACAAATACAGTAAATTAATATCATACACTTCCTCTCCTACCCCCTGTGTCTATATCATCCATTTAAATGCAGTCTCTTCACTGTAGGAACTTCCTCTTGCTATGCATTCTTACCATGCCTAAAGGAGCAGGATGCTGCCATCAGTCTGTCATCTAATGGGACACAAACATGTACATGTCCGTGGGCATGCACTGATCTTCCATCCAAACCTGTGAAAGTTTCCAAATACACAAATACCATGGGAAAATAAATATATGAAGCATAAATCATCCTTCAAGACCATGTTTGTAGTTCTTGCAGATCCTCAAGCTCCCACTGGAGTCAAGGGAAATTTTGTAAGCACAAAGAGTGAATGCTGCATTCTTTGCTGTGCAATGGCCTTGTGTGAGGCAGCTGCTGGCTCTCCACCTCCAGTGTCAGGCAGTAACAGAAGAGAAACCAAACAAAATGCAGTCTAAGCCCCTGGAAATGCACAAGTAGATATAAAGAGCTGGGGTGGAAGAAGAATTTTTTTTTCTGTGCCTCTGTAAGGTTTTATGGTCTTCATTTCTCCCACAGAGGGGTTACTAGGTAAGAGTTATCTCAGCCATGACACATTTGAATAATTTGAAAGTCTGCTGATATTTCTATACAAAACTGTTTAATTGTTGTGACTTGGAAGCTGAAACTTTCCTGGGCTTTTTTTTTTTCCTTCTTTTTTCTTTTTTTTTTTTTCTTTCTCCTACTGCAAGAGCTTTTTCCTGCCCCAAAGCCCTCGTTTAAACATGCATGAGGAGCAATGTCTGGCAGAGAATTGACTGATCACACTGCAAACATGTCACCAGGTTTCCACTGGTTTATTTGGGGGGACAGTATCTGTGCAGATCTCTTGCTGTCTCATATGGACAGGGTTTCTGTCTGACACTACTGTGGGAAGGGGACCAGGGGAACGAGAGGGCCCCCATTTACACCCTAATCTACCCGATGGCAAATTCGTTATTTCCTGGTCTCTCCTTATCTCCATCATCCTCTTCATATGCTTGTCTCACCACCTCTAAATTGTGGATAACTAAAAGCAAACATTTAAACGGCTGTTCTGACAGGAAAATGACAGGCAGCAAACAGGCAGCAAAATAACAACAAATTTTGGGTTTACAGGCAGTTATCAAAAAGCAACTGCTTTTACAGCAAAACTGCCCTTAGTTTATGTGCCACTTTCACATTCTGGTTTTGCTTCCTCTCTGTAATTTGGTCAGCAGGGGAGAGACATAAAAATTTCCTGTGCATGCTGCTAGAAGTTTTGCCCTCGAAAGCTCAGATCAGCAGGTAGCAAGCTGGGGGCTACTCGGGATCCACATCACAGCAGCAAAATCAGCGCCGGGATCTGTAGGAAGCAATGAAATAGTATTAACTTGGTAGAGGTGTGATTTAGGAAATCTCTCGTTGTCACATACCTGAGAAGATAACAACCATAAGACCGACAATAAAAAACGTGATAAAGCAATAGTGTTATCTTTACATTTCAAGTTTAAAAAAAAAAAAAAATTAAAGCCCAAAACAATCTTTCATTGTTTCACAGGACTGGTCTCTTGCTAGTTGAAATAAAGTACTGGAGCAATATACTGTTCTCTAGGGGTTAATGTTACATTAATCAGAACTGACAAGCATGAAAATCATTCTTTGTTGTCTTTAAATTGCTAATTTAAGATTGAAATCTAAAACGCTTGAGCACTGATCGTTAACACTGACGCTCAAACAAAACCCAAGTAAAATCTTCTCTCCTATGGGCCACTAAACAATTGTTTTACATTTGGTTGAGAAAGCAAATGCAAAGTCTGTAACTAAATCCTAATGTATCGTTTAAGTGTTTCAATTCACAGGCTTTCTTTGGCTAAACTTCAACGAATTGTACTACAGTTTAATTGAAAAGCAGCATTTGCACAGGCATTTACATCTGAAGGCAGAAATAGTGGCATTGTACCGTGTGGTGCAGTGGCAGCAAGAATTCCTCCAAATCTAATTTTTTACAGGTATTTTTTTTCCAGTTGCAGAGGTATTGCAAAGAGCTGTTTCTCAGTTGAGACAGTGTGCAAAGTCTGAGACACTTAGTAACAAGATGCTTATTTAATAAGCTCATTAAAGCTTTAGAAACGTATTAAAGGATACAGTCCGACCTCAGTGCAATGGATGCGGACGCCAGATAGAATCAAGGGGAATAACACACCATCAACCCTGCAGCTACAAAAGTAACAAAAAAAAAAAAAAGTATGTAGCAGCAAAACAAATACACAGGCATGTCCTTCTTCTGCTTCTTTAATTGAATGGCTGTGTTTGGCCCCTAACAGGCTGTGTTAGGGGCCAAATCGAGTCCAGTTTCTTTTGCCAGTTTGAATATTTGCAGGTTCAGATCTATTTGCAGACACAGCTCCCACCAAAGTCCTTGGACATTCGCATTCGCCTCTGAAATAAGCTAAGCTGAATCTCCAGGCTCGTTGAAGGAAACTCTCTGGCCTGAAACCATTTAAGTCCAAACCCACCACTGCATCTGTTTTGACCTGTTCCCTGGTGATGAGGAGGGCGGAATAAAGACATCTGTGAGAGTCACCCTCTGTGTGACTGTACGGATGCTCCAATGGAGGGTGAGAGTAGGAGAAGGGCTGGGGGGAAAAGCAAGCTGTGCCCTCAGTCCCTCTGAGGAGCCAGTGAGCTACAGTAGCTGTGATAGCCAGCATCCAGAGTGAAGAATGTCACATTTATCACATCTGAGCACTTCGCCTTTCTTTGCAATTACAGTAAAGCAGGCTTGAGCTATGCAGACATACTTCCCACATCCATTGACCTCGATGGGAGATCCATAGCAAATCTTAGGGCAGAACCTGCTACACAAAAGACGTGTTAAAGACAGAAGCACTGTCATGCAGAACAAGCTCTTAGAGTAGAAGAAAAGGACTCAGCATTTGGCCAAGGAGAGGGGTCATGCACTGAGGGTGCTTTGTATTCTGGGAAGAACGTGGGACGATGGCTCTCCAGGCTCGTGGGGAGCAAAAGCAGAGGAATATAGAATTCAGGGAAAGAGAAAATGCAAGAGATTCTGAGCACTCTCTCATCTGGCAGACAAATCCACAATATGAAGGTTTCTGCAGAGGAGACCACTTATCTTTTCTTCTTATCGATACGAGTGCAACATTGTCACTGAATCAAGAATTAATTGGAGCAACATTCCTTTGTTTGTTAACCCCATCATCACAAAGAAATCTGCTGTCTAGACTCAAAGTCGGTTCAAATCTATGTATAACTAAATGAGATATCCATCATGTGGTATGCTCCTAGAGCAGGACTCAGTGGAACAGGTGAAGAAAATATTGACAAAGGTATGTTCACCAGTATATTTTAGATTTGTAGTCATAAGAGACAACTCCTAAGTCTGAAAATTAAAAATGTTTTTCCCTGTACACTTGTTTTTACAAGAAGTAGTGGGAAGATTTGATTTATATAATTCTGCTCCATTAAATTCTACCTCTTGACACTTCCAGTTCATTTTTAATCGTTTTCTATGAAAGATTGGCAGAAACAGGACCTGTCTGATTACTTTTAGTAACAATATTTGTGTTAGAGTTGGAACCAGCAGCGCAAGGAGAACAAGCCAAATAGTTAATAATGCAAAGGAACCTTAGAGTCTCAGACCTTTCAATTAAAATCAACAGCACGTGCCTAAACAACTGTTTGTTAAATGTTCATTTCTATTTCAAGCTCCTTAAAAATGAGAAATACTACGAAACAAACAAACAAAAAACCCAAAACAAAAAAAAACAACCAAAAAAACAAAAAACAAAACAAAACAAACAAGCAAACAAACAAAAAACCTACCCTAAAAAGTCATTAAGTATCTTCTTGTACTTAACATTTTTAATAGGCCTTCAAAGCCCCAAGTCCAAATACTTTTATACTGTTTAACCATTTTACCCCTGGAGATAGGTTTGACTGCATTTGTCTGGCAAAGCCAATATGAAGAAGTAAAGGGAAATCAAATGGGAGGAAGAAGGATTGAATAAGTATGGCATTAACCTTGACAATGACACTTTTCACTCAAATCAGTATTAAAGTTAGTATTTTCTGTTTTCTTTATACTTATGAAGGAAAGCATAAAAAGTCTTGGAAAATTTTCTAGTGATTCGTAATGTCATATGTACAGTTCACAACTTTTGTTTTGCTTTTAAATCTGAAGATTATTTGAAAGCTCAGGAATCATCACAAACTTTCACCCCATTTTTGAAAAATACATCTTTGCAAAATACATCCGTGTTTGGACCCAGCTGAAGTTTGATGAAATGAGCAGGGGTGGGATCCAGTGCTCTAGCAGACACCCAAACAGAGGTATCCCTACATAGGCTAGTGCAGGGCTCAGTTGCCTAAGGGTAAGTAAGGCACTGTCACCCCTGAGGCACGTGGCTTGGGGAGAGGTGCCCAGGTCCACAGGCAGCTCCAGGAAGATTTGGTTCTTCTCAGACTCTCCCTCATGCTTGTCAGCCTCTAAGAATGCCTTTGGCGCCCAGAGGCATCTATAGAGCCTATATTTAAGCAAGTAAGCATGTCTGCATTCCTGCTACAGGCAGTGGAGATCCAAGGCTTTATTCAGTTGCCTACAAGATGGTATCCAAAGCAGTGTGAGAACCCCTAAGGTTCTGAGACACCTGCCCAGAGCCAGCAGATATGGCACAGGATATATGGGAACTGATGCATTTCCAGAACGATGCCCACAGACCAGGAAGGACATCCCACAGCCTCCCAAGTGGCACTTGATGTTCACAGAATTAAATGAGCTCTTTGTGAGTGGATTCAAAGGAGATTGTATTCTAGAGATTCATTGAACCAGCCATCAGCTCCCTGTTTAGGATTGGCCTAAGTAGAGCTGCAGTGCTCAGTTCAGCACCAGTACATTTGAGAAGTCACAGGTTAGCCCCTCTTGTCTCCAGCTGCTGCTCCAGAAGGGCATTACAGTCCTGCAGGTCACATCCCAGGTGGGCCAGCCCTGCTTGAACATCTCACACCACAGAAGTACTTCAGGTATATCCTACACAAGTTCCCCCACCCACCACCCCTAGCCCTACTGGGAATTAAAACATTTAGTTCATATGTAGAAACCAACATGTACGAGTCTTCATCTTGAACTGAACTGAAGCAGCACAAAAGCTTCACAGGCGCTGGAGAAAATCCTGTTATTTTCAGGATTACATGCACAATTTCTCTTTGAGCCCTGAATCTGTTTATAGATAAACTGAAGAGGGTTTTTTGTATCAATAAACATGGCAACACAACAAACTCCCACTGCAGGCGTTGCATGAAGGTAAGCGTGTAAATGTTCCCCAAAGAGGCAAATACTGGTGCATATGTGTATTGAGCTTTTAGATATGTTTTCCAAGATTCACCTTCTTTTACACTGTTTTAAAATGCTCCCACTGTTGTTTTTTTTTTTTAAAAAAAGCTTTCATCTATCATCAAGGGCTGAACTAGAAAGCATCAAGTTAACATATTGCTTATATTAACATATGTAAATTTGTGATTTATTATTGTTTCCCTATTGCCACCTATTTTCTGTGCCTCAGACATGCAGTTAACTCCATGTAGTTAGATCTGCCAACATCTACACAGGATATGACTGTACTGTTGTAAAAGCAACAGAAGAAATTTCCTGATCACCAAGATTGCCTTCATCTTCAGGGACGTCAGCTGGCTCTACAGGAGGAGAAATTTCATATAGGAGCAGCTTGACCTCAAGACAGTTCCTGGTACAAGCAGTGCGGTGCAGGCAGAGCGAAACCAGAGCAGTGACTTCACATCCGAGCACCGTGGCTGCTGGGACAACATCGTACACTGCAAGCACAGGGACATCCATGAGCACCACCCATGAATGGGGAGCTGCAAACAAGTAAAAGTGCTCACACCAGCAAGAGCAAAAGATGACTCCATGTTTGTTTAAAGCTTGCTTCCCTTTCTTTACCTTACCTAAGATTTTATCTCTTTCCCTTTTCACCAGTTTCGAGCATTCAAAGTCTAAAACCAGACCCAAACCTAGTGAAGAAAAAGACATCTCTTTTCAGATAGACCCAGGAGACTTGGTTAGCCTACCACTTAGTTGTTCTTGAGTATCAAAAAGCTATTACTATATTTTAATTACATTTATATTTGCCAAAATTTTGACATTTTAAACATTAGCAAAAGTTTAGATGCCTCACTTGAAATAATAGCTTATGATTCTTCCTTCTCTCAAATGCACTAAGCAAATCTTTTATCAGTTGTATTAATGCAATAGTTGTATATAATTCTAGCAACCATTTAAAAACACATTAAAACTATTTGCTATATTGGAACATTTTAACATTAAGTCAGAGGTGGTATTTCAGTTAGAGGTGGTTTTCCCCTCCAGAGAATGTTTTCACACAGCATAGGAGGTTACTTACTGCTTATAGGAATTTATTACATTTGCTTGTCTCTTGACAGTATATTCTGTATCTGTCATCTATTTTTATAAATGCCCAATGAATTTTAAATTAAACTACATTTGGGAAATCAATTTCAGTCTGTCTCAATAGATCACAACATTCTAGCTGTAATGTCTGGATGGTGGAAATTACTTGAGTCTAAGTAATGTCCCTAAGGCTCAGGAATTCTCTGATCAGCCTTGAATGTTTTTAAGGTGGATATTACTTAGAAGAATAAATACATGACTCAGAGAAAGGTTAAAGGAAGGTGAAAAATTTTAAGCGGGATGTCACTAAAGGCAGACAGGAAGCAGAGCAGATATGGTAAGAGCAGCACTCAGCAATTCAGTGATTTACTTGTTATGCCAAAACCAAATCAGAGCTCCAAATCAATGCTTTGCAATGGATTAGCCAATGTGGCAGGAATAGAGATTGAAGTCTGCCTTAAACCAGTAAGGATATGAAAAGTGCTTAGTGAATATCAGCTGAAATGTTGTCCATTAACACAGGGAAGACACACACGAACATGAAAATTAAAAAAAAAAAAATCCTAACTTTATTCTGTGTTAAATCAGATACGTGCAGAGACAGCAGAGACATGGCAAATCTCTGTTATCACTGGAACAGGCTTGGGATGTGTAGGCATTATTTGATGAAAGAGAAAGGGGTGTTAGAGAGATTATAAGACTACAAAATTTAAAATTGCCATAAATAAAAAAAAATTTCTTGAGGATCATAATCACTTTGGGAATAGCTATTTAAAGTGGCCATTTAGGATATAAAGGGAGTTGGTGACAAGGCCTCAGGCTGTGTCTGAGTGAGCTGGGAGTGGGGGTGAGTATGTGCATAGCTGAGAGCCACCATTTCTCATTTGCATTGCTGGCCTCAGCCTTCCTGTGAGCAGCGCAGATCAAAGTCTCCTCAGGATGCTTAGGAAAAACAGGATTTGGGATTCTTTCTCAGTGCCCCAGACGGCAATACCCTGCACCTCACCTATACTTCATTCACCCGGAAAACACGGACAAGACCTGCAAGGTGTGCGGAGGCATCAGGAACTTGGGCTCCCCCTCTAGAGGCTCCCGGAGCTGAGGAACCCTGGCAAGAGCAGCCTGCAAAGGCAGCTGGAGAGGTCGCAGTAGGGATACCGAGTCAGTCTGGTCCGGACAGCAGATCCAACATCCACTTAACCAGCGCACAGGCGTGCACACACAACTGGATTGAGATCCTGACAGAGAGAAGAGTGTCATAGGACTCCAGTAAGAAAAAGCATGGAAGGGTCAGTTTGCCAGCCATGACTCAAGAAGAAACTGCTGGTGTTAAAGATGAAGATAGGAACTTGACAAAATAGTTATTTGAAAACTGTTGAAGTTATCTTGAAACACGTAATAGGGATATGAAAATATGTGAAATTACTAAGCATGAACAATTTCCATAAATATTTTGATTAGGCTACAGTATTTCTCACTTTAAAGTTAGAAGTTTGAAACAGATTTGAAGCCTGGTGGCTTTATCTGTATACATTTTTTATGGGTTTCTGAAAGCACCACGATAAAGTGACCCTGCAAACAAATGGAATTGTGCCTCTTGACCACATCCTGCTAATACCATCTCAGCAGCCTCATCAGAAACAGAAAGAATGGGAATGCACTACTGGAGCAGAATTGAGGCAACCAGGGCCCATAGATTTAAACATTTAAACTGAAACACATTTTCTCTGATGACACAACTAGAAACATAGAAACAGATGTGCGAGATTTTGATGCTATCATGAAAACATCGTAATGCATAACGGATCCAAAACAAGAAGAGGGGGTGGGTCTGAAATGCTCACACTCTGCATCAAACCACTGCTTGTTTATTGTGAGTAAGCAGCAGCTCACACATCACAACTACGTTTTGCAATGGTGTTTTGCAATGGCCAGAAGCACCGTGCACTGACTTTCTGAGCAGGTTCACATAAAACACAAGCCAGCCTGCTTTAGCACAGAAAGTGATGCTGGCCAGTCAGGGGTGGGGTTTTCACCAGATTCATCTTGCCCCAGTCACAGCCAGCCCGTACACAGGGCAGAGCAGAAGGCATGCACAAGCGTAAATTAATTCAGCGCTGGCAGAACTGGAAAGCAGCTAAAAACAGTTGGCTACACTTCAGAAACTCTAATTCTAAAAGTATCAGTGTAAAGAGGCGTCAAATTTAAAAACCAGGACATCTGCAGGACGTTAGTTCACAAGTCTTTGCCAATTTAAGTTCCTGTAATGAAACCTGAGACTGAAAATGTACTCAATACGTGGGTAACAAGGACCTGATAAGACCGGGTTTTTTAATCACGTGAGCTGCCTTGCAGAAGTTTCCACAAACAACATGCACAGAGATATGATATGAAGGAGTTTCACGGGCTGAGATCTCCGGTACGGTGTGTGACTGTCGCGTCCAGGCAGTGCCCAGGCCAGAGACGGCTCCTGGTGGCACCTGCAAGCCGGGGAGCCGCCGGGCGAGGCCTGGGACACAGGGCAGCGCTCAGCCCACGGAGCTCCCGCTGTGCTCGGACAAGGATGAAGCCACCGATGACAAATCACGGGTGAAAATGTAGGAAGTAAATCTGACACCCGCTCCTGGAAGGTCTAAGACCCCGCTTCTCCCCGGCCGGGTACAGACCCGCTTCGGGGCAAACAGGTGCCCCGCGGGCACGGCCCGGGCCAGCGGCAGCTCCCCGGCGCCTCGGGAACTGGCCCCCCGGTGCTTCCCACCGGGCTTCCCGCGTCCGGCCCCGCGGGACCGGCCCGGCTCGGCCCGGCGAGGGGGGGAGGCCGGGGGAGGTGGGAGGAGACGTGGGAAGGACTTCAGTTGCCACTACAAATCTGGTGACAGACGCGCCGCCGGCCCGTGGCGATGGGCAGGTGGGTGCGGCGAGGCGGCAGGGCCGGGGGCGGCCGCGGGGGTGCGGGTGGTGGGCGGGTGCGGGGATGTTGGCGGCGCTTCCCCACGGGCCGCCCGCCGCGCTCCCCGCCCGGGCGGGGGTGTGGGGCGGGCGGGGGCGGCCCCGCGCGGCACTGACGTCGCGGAGGGGCCGCTCAAAGGCGGCGGCGGCTCGGGGCGCCCAAGATGGCGGCGGGTGAAGGGTGCGTGCGGGACCGGCGGGCGGGAGCGGTAGCGGTGCCGGTGCGGCGGCGCTGCCAACCCGCCCGGGGTCGGCCTGCGGGGAGCAGGTGCCCGGCGGAGGGGAGCGCGGGGCGGGAGACACCGGCGCCTTTTTCTCGGGGAGGGACGGTAGCGGCGGCGCGGTGTTTGCGTAGGGCCACCTGAGGAGGAGGTGCTCGTTGCCGCGGGGGCGAGCCGGGCACAGCGTCGGGGGAGCGGGACCCTGGGACCGGCCACCCCCGCCGGGCAGCAGGGGTTCTGCCGCCTTCCCGCCGCGCTCGGTGTGTGGCGGGGAACCCCTGCGTGGGGCCCGCTGTCTTACGCGTCCCTGAGGGGCCGGGAGGACGTGGAGGTGAGGGAGAGCGCGGAGGGGAGCGCAGGGCCGCGGTGAGCAGGGCCCGCTGCTCTCGGCTCCTGCCTGTGGTGGCCAGAGGCGAAGTCGCGCCATGTCGCGGAGCGCCGGACCTTGTGCGGGCACGGCTCCGCGGCACCGAGCCCTGGGCCAGCCTTGCAGGGGTGCCTGTGCTTGCAGAGGCTGTCAGAGCTGTCAGCGATGCTCGTTTTTCCAAACGAGATAAACTGTCAAGTGTAACTTCAGATGAGTAGGAAGTGCCGTGTTTTTGGTGCCTGTGTGGAAGTGCTTCAATCTGTGTTTGTTTGTCGTCAAGTCTGCCCTGGAGGAAACGCGCGGTTATTTGCAGTAGTAGACATCGAATGTAAAGCTGTGCCGCTGTCTGTGGTGTCCTGGGGTAAATGGCCACTTCTAGGAAGCGCGATGGGTGTACATTCTTTAGCTGGTAAAAAAAAAAGAAAAAAAAAAAAGGCAAAAAAAGTTAAATGGCACGGCTCCAAGGAAGAGAGACTGGGGGGGGGTTTCTTGTCAAAGGCTGTTCTGTTAGAAATCGGAAATAATTCACAAAATTTCTTTTTGAAGTGCTGCTTTGATTTCAAGTCTAAATTGTTACGCCTGCAGGACTGTACTGCAGCTGGAAGTTATGCACATAAGTGTTTCGTTGAGTTGTTTTCTTAAAGAAAACTCGTTTAAAAAAGCAGTAAAGCAGTACATCTGCCTTGTAGTTACTGAATTTGTTATCTAAAACTTTAAGTACCCATGATTCCTGTGTTTTCAGATATTCAGCAGGTACTCTGAACCTGATGAGAATCAGTTGGTAAACAGTCATCTGATTTAAAAGCCAGAATATAAATGGGGCTCAAGAGCACACACACGTGGGTATACAATTGTAAGAGTCTGTACTGCATTTCTAGTCTTATGTTGGAGATTTCTCATTTATGTGTCAGGCACTTAATTACACAAGTAGTGACTAAGGGTAAAATACAGCCTTTCGTTTATAGTTATATTTTAAAAATTTAGCTGTGAAAATCACCCTTAAACTGTTAAAATCTTGGTTTGGTTTTTTTGGTTTGTTTGTTTTTTGGTTTTTTTTTTTTTTTTTTTTTTTTCCCATGGAACAGAAATGGAAGAAAACCATCAATTTTCATGACTTCTAAGTTGGTTTTGGCATCAAGTGCTTTTTCAGCTCATTAATTACTCAAAAATGTACATTTTGCCAGCCTTTCTTGAGTGGAGCAAAAGGAATTAAAGTGTCAGTAAAGTTGAAATACGGTACAATAAAAAAATCCTTTTCTATGTATCTTTGTTTCTAGCTTGTGAAACTTTGGTGCAAGAAGAAACTTCTGTGTATCTCTCTGTTTCCAGACAACTTAATGCTTTCAATAGTACTATTCTATATGCTAGTAGTTGTTATTTTGCTTACTGCTTCAGCTCAGGTCTGTGGTAAGAACACAGAGGGGGGCTTGATCTCTGAAGTGCTGGTCAACTAATTCAAAGTTTCTTTTGTGTGTGTGCACAGAACTGAACCTCAGGAGAGAAGAATGCAGAAACTAGGGCTGAATAACTTCCTTTAGGGAATTTTAACATCGGAGCATTAGATTGTACTATTTTATTCCAGCTGCAGTTTTCAGGTGTGGGAGTGAGTATGCAGTAGTTTTCCTGTTTCTTCCATCATTGTCACTTCACTCCTGTTTTTTACCCTGAGATCTTTTGCCAAGTTTTGGTTCTAAGGTACAGTTTTTAAATGTTGTGGGTTGATGCAGTCTCAGTACTTCAAACATTCATTATGTCAGCGTGCTGTTTGACATTCATCTGAAGTTTTCTTTGTCTCACTTTTGTACTCTAAGCTTTTTTGCAGTGTTTTCAGATATTGCTGTCTTTTTGACCAAACTGCATTTTGATTTCTTCACTTTTTTTTCAAAGAAAGACTTCTCCCATGCTAAGACGTTTCCTCCCCCCTCCCCCTTCCACCCTGTCTCTTTTTTCCAACACATCGACGTAGGTGGGAATATGTCATGCTGGCTTGGCTGCTGGTGGGGGAGCTGGGGCTTTAGGTTTTTCCCTTCGAGGTGCTGATCTTGCGCTTTCGTAGAATTGTGCTGCTCTTGCATGAAGAGCTTGAATGTGCAGTCCCGATTTACACAGCGGCTGTCCAGAAATCAGTGGACTGTTTTTGTCCTCAGTCTGATGTCTGCTTACACTGAGGCATGTAAGCAGTTTTAGTCTTGAGAATGTTTTTAAAAGTGTGAAAAAAATAATCTGCTCGTATAGTATTAAAAGGAAGGAAAAGTAAGGCGCAGGGTTTATGCAGTGACTTTAACAAACCCAGAAAGAAGATTGCTCTGACTGACAGCATTGCTGTGGGTGACAACCCTGTGGGAAGGCAGGGTTTAGTGTTCTTTTCTGGTCTGCTGGAAAGGACTGTTACTAATACGTTATGCAGTAGAATCCACATATGTGAGCCCAAAACCACAAAGATAAGTCTTGTCCCTTGAAATTCTCTATACCGTATTTAATTATTGTAGCACACTTTACATGCATATTACTATCCTGAATTTTGTCAGTATTACAAAAGTTCATCTTTGCTGTGGAAAAGACATTGTCAGACTAGAAGACATGAGACAATGCTGATGGTCTTATTTATAAAGACAATAAAAAAACAAACTTACTGTGCACAATTATTCATAAAAGAATCTAATGAGCAGCCTGCAGATCAGATTGTCTTTTGGAAGGAATTAATGTTGTGGGTGCAAATAAGATGAAAGAGTTAAGCAAGCCCTGACTTTTGTGATCTGTTGACCATAGCACACAAGAGATCCCGACCTCCCCTAATACACTGTGGCTGGTACTTGGTCTGGGAGCTGCTGGATGGCTCCCCAGAGACAGTGGTGCCTGAAATACTTTGGTGCAGTCAGTATGGACTGGAAACAACACTTAGCCAGAATGAGTGAGAAATCAATAGGGGCATGTAAAACTGTGTACAGTGGTTTAGTTTCTCTACAGCTTGTTCAAGCTTTTCTTCATTACAGAATAAATTCTATACAACACATGCAATGCTGGGTGCTGATTATGTGCTTAGAGACTTATTACAGCTCTTATGTTGGTATCTATATTGTAATGTTTTAAAAGGCACTAGCCATGGGCCAATTAACCAAACAAAGCCGTTTTTGGTTGAATTTTTTAACGACAGTTTTTATCAAAGTACCAGATGAAATGTAGAGCTTCTTTTCTAGCCATCTGCAACCTTTTATTTGTTTCCCTTCTTTAGTGGTGTCATGTTGTTGTGTATTAGGATTTCCTCTAGGTAATGCTTATTTTACACTACACATCTGTTCAATATTGAGAAACCTATTAAGTTTTTCAGAACTGTAGAAATTGATAAATATTAGCATATTTAAGGCTAGCAGCTGGGATACAGTTTTTTTGGTTCTATCCAGAGCTGTGTAAATCACTCAGTATTTTTGTAGTATAGTTTATTCCCCTGTAAAGCATAGAATCCAGGACCTTTATACTGTACAGCCTAAGCTGGGTCCAGAGCATGTATTTGTAATGGCGAACTCATTTCACTTGGCATAGACTGAATATTTGACAAAGCCTTGAAATGCTCAGGTGAATGAATTGTTTCATCTGGCAGGCACTGTGCATAATGGTACTGGTGCCTGTGCTCTTTGGCCCTTCTGGTCAGCAATGTGGTGGGCACAAATGACCCAGATCAAATGGAATAATTTCCTGATGCATCATAGCACTAGGATAGTTACAATTTATCTCTAGATGGTATATCTTAACAAGATAGTCAAAATGGTAAAAACAAGAATGAATCACTGTCTCTAATTTTTTGCTAACCAGAGACTGTTTAGGGTAAATGCACTTTATAGGAGGAAGCAAAAACAGCAGCTTTGAACAAATAAATGCAACCATACAAACTTAATAAAGGATATAAGCCACTGCTAGCCAGATTTTTAAATGAACTTTTGAAGAACTGGGTTAGAAAGTTTTTATAAAGTTTGTGGTAACTGATGTAGATACCTCCTGGTATTTCTGTCTTAAGAAATCAAGTTCTACTTTGCTAAGTTACTATTTCAGAAGTGTTAGGATGATGTGTTAAAATGTAGATATTTAAGATACTTTATTATAGAAATAGTATAATTGAGTTGACTGAGCACGGAGGAGCAGTGATTTAATTAGAGGTATGGATTAATTTGGGGTTTGAGTTGTGTAAAGCCTCGTTTGTCTGAACTGTTGGCACTGCGTAAATATAATAAATTTAAGTGAACTTTGCACTTCTGCACCTGCATGCTTAGGGGTGGAATTAATAGGAGAATTTTGGAATCTCAGAGCAGTTTGAGTTGCAAGAGCCCATAAAGATCCTGTAGTCCAATCCCCTGCTGTGCAGAGGGACACCTCCAATTAGATCCAGCTGTTCAAAGTCCAATCCCACCCGGCTCTGAACAGTTCTAGGGATGGGGGCATCCACAGCTTCTCTGAACGGCCTTTCCCACTCTAAGTGGGAACTGTAACAGCATCTTTTAACAAATCAGTGTCCCGTAATAAAAAAACCAAACCAGGCCTAAAGTGTAGCTAGTATGTTTCAGTCCTGAGCCACAAAGCACTGGGAAGATAAACAGTGGTGTGCAGGCAATTTAGTGTGAAGGTGGAACTGCTGTTGAAGGTGTTGAGTATGGGTGTGGCTCCATGTGACTGATGTCTTTCACGTGTTTGGTGGGACTCAGCTGGGTGATGACAGTGATCTTAATTTGGATTTGGTACACTGACTCCTGTAAAAGGGATACAGTTGGGTATTTATGAACTAAACTTTCTTTTTTTTTTAGTTGCAGATTGATATATCATGGGCAGAAAATAGTTTGGATGATGTGTTTTGCCAGCATATTTCTGCAATTTCAGTTTTAACAATGGATAAATGTAAGCACGTAGGACGTCTGCGACTGGCCCAAGATCACTCCATTCTCAATCCTCAGAAATGGCATTGCATGGACTGCAATACTACGGAATCTGTGTGGGCGTGCCTCAGCTGCTCACACGTGGCGTGTGGAAGATACATCGAAGAGCATGCACTAAAGCACTTTCAGGAGAGCAGCCACCCAGTGGCGTTGGAAGTTAACGAGCTCTATGTTTTCTGCTATCTCTGCGACGATTACGTTCTCAATGACAACGCAACCGGTGACTTAAAACTCTTGCGGAGTACATTAAGTGCAATCAAGAGTCAGAACTATGAGTGCACTACTCGAAGTGGGAGGACCTTGCGTTCTATGGGTACCAGTGATGATTCCTACCTTGCACACGGTGGTGCCCAAGCCATGCTTCGGAATGAGGACAGGATGTTCACGGCTCTCTGGCACCGACGGCGTGCAGTCCTTGGCAAAGTATTCAGATCGTGGCTTGAGTTGACACCTACTGGGAAAAGGATTTTGGAAGAAGAAAGACGTCAAGAAGAAGCAGAGCTAAAAAAGGACGAAGCTAGGAAGAGAAGACAAGAACGAAAGCGTGAGTTGAAAGCAGAGATGGAAAAGATGCCTCCAAGAAAGAGCAGTCGTTTACAAAATCAGACTAGAATGTCCTCAAAACCAGAACCCTGCCCTCAAAAAACATCACAGAACATGGAATTTTTGGCAGAGTTGAAAGAAACATATACCTCAGAAGAACTGAGATTGAAAAAAATAAGTGACTCTCCAATTAAACGAAGGCCTACAGTGACTCCTGGAGTAACAGGACTGAGAAACCTGGGAAACACATGCTATATGAATTCTGTCCTGCAGGTATTAAGTCACTTACTTATTTTTCGAGAATGCTTTTTAAAGCTTGATCTCAACCAAACTCAGGAACTGCTGGCAACAGCAACCAATGGTAAAACAAGATCTTCATCTAAACACCTGTCAATAGCTGCCTCAACATTACACGTGAATGAGAACCAAGAGAAAGTAAAGGGATCATATTCTGTGAGGCGCCCTAGTTTATCCTCTGGATTAAGTGGAGGAGCTTCAAAAAGTATGGAACTTATTCAACCCAGGGAGCCCAGTTCAAAGCATATTTCTCTCTGCCATGAGTTGCATACGCTGTTCCAGGTTATGTGGTCTGGCAAATGGGCACTGGTGTCTCCTTTTGCCATGCTTCATTCTGTGTGGAGACTAATTCCAGCCTTCAGAGGGTATGCCCAACAAGATGCTCAGGAATTTCTCTGTGAACTTTTGGATAAAGTACAGCAGGAACTGGAGACTACAGGGACCAGATACCCAGCTCTCATCCCTGCTTCTCAAAGAAAACTTATAAAGCAGGTTTTGAATGTGGTTAACAACATTTTTCATGGACAGTTACTAAGTCAGGTATGTTTTATGATTACTTTTTATAAGGTGTTTAATGATTTATAGTTCTGGATTTACTCTAGTCAGTCAGGGATGGACATACTTCACAGGTTTATACATTTATAACTGTTGAGGGGGGATGGTGAGGATATATTACACAGTTTCAGAAGAAATATTACACAGTTTGAATAGAAGCTGCCCTGTAGCACTCCCGCTACCAAAAACTAGGCCTTTCAAACCCAATACACCTGTTAATCATAAAAGTCTTACATTTTTTATTTTAAAACATGTTTTAAAACCTTTCCACCTGCTGAGAAATATTTGTATTTGCTGTTAAGCACCAACTCATTTGAAGGAATGAAGAATTTACAATTTCAAGTATCTGGCTTATCACTATAGTGCTGCTAGATAAAAGGTGTTAAGGAAGGTTAATCTAGTGTAAGTAGAAACTGATTAGGTAATGGATGTCAAAGAGGATATCATTTCACTAAATAGCTTGAATTTGAGATTGATTACCAGTGAGTAATTGCATGTCATGATTTTATGTACAGAAATACTAATATTTCTTTTCTATTGCAACACAAAGATACAGAAGGCTCTGTCAACACAGGAACCAAATTTGTGGGGTGGAGGCAGTGGTGGTTCTCCTTTCTGCATGATTCTTTTTTTTTTTTTTTCCTACTTCTCAGCTCCTTGTTAAGTATTTCAGTGTGTTCACTGCTATTATGCATATCCCAACAGTGTGTATAAATGTCTGAATACTGACTGAACAAACAAATGCTTGTTTCTGTTGAATTAATCTAAAAACTAACCACATTGCAGCAGGAACAGAAGTTGGGAAGTTCCTGGCTCCTGGAATGGATCTGTAGTATACGTGAACATGTTAACTGAGGAAGTGTGGAAGCATTTGATGAATTTGTGTGTAAAGCAAAGGCTGAACACAAAAATGTCTGCTCCTGGTATTCTGACTATTTCATTGATGGTTTAATGTTTTAATATGTAAAACTGGAAATCCAAGTGGTTTTTGACTGAGGTAGGATTGTTTACTTCTGCGATCCCTATAAGCTTCATGGAAGGTAACACAGCTGTTTGCAGCATATGTCAGCCCTCAGTCATTTTAGGTTTTGTGAAACTACTGGAAACTGTTAGATCTGTCAATAAAACTGGATCACCAGCTGCCTTCTGCCTGGCCCTGAGTACAAGCACTTCAGTGGCATACTTCCTTTCCTTGGGTACTAGATATCTTGTATCAGTGTTGCACAACTGGAAGTGTTTAGTATATTATGTCATTAAAGAGTTTTTTGTTTGAAAATTCCATTCCTTTCCAAAATAGCAATTTTGCCAGCAAAATAAGGTTATTTTTTTAGGAATAGTGACAAGGTTTGCTTGTGTTGCAAACCTCCTTACAGGATTCATTGCTTTAGTAAGAATTTTCAAGGCTCTAAAGACACAGCATCATTTCAGTAATAACTACTTCCACATATTTTTAGCTTTAGGAGAGGTTTGTGACTAGAAACCCTCCCACCTTCCTGAGACCAGGAGAGGAGTAGTGAGAATTCACTAATGTGTAAACAAACAAAACCAATACAACGTAAAGAAAAACTCCTCACTTCCACACTATTGAGTAAACCAGAAATGGAATTAGGCAGTTTTGAGGTATCCTCTGACTTCTGTGACTACAGCTCTTACTGCAGCTGCTCCACGTCTGTGTGCAGAATACAGCCCTGATCAACTCAAGAATGCCTGAAGTGAGAGGAGCAAGAAAAAGAGTATTGAGGCTGTTATCGAGTGATTTCTCCCTGGCTCATTAGGCAGTTCCCACAGACTGTTCAACACTTTACCCCTCCCAGTGTTTCCTTTGACTTTTGCCACTCCCTTTTTTTTAGATTAGTCTTCACTTGTGGTTTTGAACATGATAACTATTACAAGGAAAAGGTAAGCCCTGAAGGTTTAAATTCCTTCTTTGTAAAATACATTCAGGTCATCTTAATGATTTAGTCCCTGATGTTTGCACATGGAAAGATGAACTCTACAAACTCTCTTAGGCAATTATTTTCCTTTCCTCAGTAAGATTCCTACATCATGATTTCACTAGGCGTTTGTCAGAACTGCTTTAATGAAGTTAACAGAAAAGGCAAGAAAACACCCATGCAGGGCTGGAAAAAAACCCCAAACTTCTTGCTATGTCATTGCATCTTGGACAGTGTTAACTCTTAAAAGCAATTTCTGTATGTTTAGTCCTTACAGGCTTAACGTTATCTGCCTACAAGATAAAGTAATACTGTGATAAACATAGTGATAAAAATAAATATGCAATACTGTGACAGTATTATAGTTTCTCTCTAGAAGATAATTGGAGCTGTTCCCAGCTGCTCTTTTTAAAAATAAGATGGGATTTTATTTTAGTGTGTTAAGTTACATCTTACTTCATTGAAAAAGGGGAATTGGGAAGCATGTTTCTGTGTGCAGCTGCCTTCCATTTTAGAACCCCTAAAACGTTACCATACTTACTGGCCCTTTGTACAGAAAATATAAGCTCAAGATACTTGATTCTGTGAGATACTCAAGTGCCATGAAGTCAATCTTCCTGACCTTCAAACCTCAGGAATACCATGAACTACTCTTGATAAAGAACACAGAGGATCCCTTACAGTGCTGATAAGCTGTGTGTTTACTTAGGTATCACGTTACTTTCACATGTGCAGCTCAACTTTTCCCCCCTTCTTCTAGTTCTAATTTAACTCGAAGGGAAGTCATAATCCTGAGTTTGCCATCAATCTGTTGCTACTGAAGTGTTGCCTGGTTCAGCACCAAGTGAATTTAGGATCTAAGATTAAGAAAGCAGATAGTGGAGTGTTTGAGAATCTTGTGCAGATTACTTTTTGATAGCTAGAAAAAGTTTTGGGTGATGTCAAAACAATTGAACATTTTATATGAGGTAATTGTATATATGTTGCTATTTTCTCAGCTGTAAAGTAAGTTTTCTTCATTTGCTGCTTGAAATATTTTACTATTTTATGGAGTACTAGACTAGGTAATGGATAACTCCAAGAATAGCATGAGCAAATTGCCTCTGTTTTTTAATTTTATATTTATTCTAATACCTGTTTCAGGATTTCAACTTTTTACTTTGCAGTACTGTGAAACTGCAATACCTGGTACGTCTAAGAGAAGTAAAGATCTGTATTGTAGGTGAAAAACCCTTCCCCTCTGCTTTGTCTTCATGTGCTAGTCTTCCTGCAGTGATTGGAGAAAGTGGCTCATACCTCTCAAACCCATTGGGACTCTGAGGAGATCCCAGTATGTCTATTAAAACCTTAGTTGTTTTCAATCCCTCAGTGCTTGTACTCTTGTGGAAGGTACTTACTGTCTCCTGTCCTCAGTGCTTCAATGGGAAAGGAGAAACTGCTGTGCTGTGAGCTCATGTGGCAGTGGTAAACCGACCCACACTGGCTCACAGACCTCTAAAGTACACTTCAAGAGCTCAAGTATGTTAGCTGTTGTCTCAAGAGTTTTTTGGCTTGTGTTTTTTTTAAATGGTACCAACTAAATAGCACAGTATGCAACAATTTTTAAGGTATCTTTATTTCAACTTTGTCCATATTAAGCAAGGAAGGGGACAGGTGTGTTTCTAAAAATCCAGAAATTGAAATAACACATTTTATTGTGTGCCACATGTACTCAGAAATCATATGAGTAGAAATTCTTGTACAAGGATAAAATCCACCTTGAACTTCCTTCTCTGGGCTGAACAGTCCCAGCTCTCTCAGCATTTCTTCATATGTTAGATATGTCCAAGGCTTTTCATCATCTCCCTGGCCCTTTGGTGGACTCAGTCCAGCATATCCATGTCTCCCCTTTTTTCTGAGCACTGGGCCCAGCACTTCAGCTGTGTGGGAGCTGAGGAGGGGGCAGGGATCACCTGCCTGGACCTGCTGGTGATGCTGTGCCAAATGCGGCTCCAGAGGCTCTTGGCCTCCTTTGCCTTGAGGTCACGTCTCTGGCACCTGGACAGTTCTCCCCCAGGTCCTTCTCTTCCCACCCAGCCTGTGCTGGTGCTGGGTGATTCGTGCCCAGGAGCAGGATGTGGTGTTTCCTTTTGCAGAGCTCCATAACAGCCCTGTCCTGTTCCCGCTGGGTGGCAGTGCCCCCAGCCAGCCTTACCAGCCACTCCTCCTGCTTTGTGTCATCCGCAGACTTCTCAGAGTTCAGAAAAATTGGCTCCAATATTTTTTATAGCAATGCCTGGTAGGCTGGTAGCTTCTGATACCTTTAGGTATGCTTAAAACTTCCTAAGCAGTTTGATTACTTCCTGCTCATTTTTAAGATGGAATCTGAGCAAAATGCTTCCCCCTGCTCCTGCTCGGCATGGCAGAATAACAGTGCAGTGATCAGAGAAATGAATAGGCCAGGTCTCAAGGAGTGAAGTAGGTTTTAACCAGTGTAGTATATAAACTATTCTTAAAGCATATTTCAGGACAGATTGTCTGAGGAAAGGGGAGATGTGATTTTTGAGTTGTCTGAAAGCCTTCAGTTTTGGGTAGTACGCTGTGAGTTAGAGTTTGGAAGAGAGTGCTGAGGGTGATCTGTGCACTGCTGGGTATTAAGTCTCCCACTGAAAAGACTGTTAGAGAGACAGAACTTGAGGCAAGTAATGGGACAATTTGCACTTAAACCAGTTGATGTCATCATGTATACTGATTTCTATATTTTGGTGTGAGTCTTTGTGCCTTTATGTGTAGTGTGACCTACAAAATGATTGTCAAGTTGTTTTCCAACTAGATGAAAGTAACATTTTAAATTAATCTATAAGAGGTCATTGAATCAGAGATTACAGTTGCCTGTGGTTATGCTTTATGTTATTCTGCCAAATAGATAGAGATCATTTTGAGGATACTGTGTGCTTATCACTACAAAGTTCAGTTTGGGTTTTTTTTATGCTGACTGTCATATGAATTCTGCATTTTAGCTGTATTCCAGAGATTCCCTTCAACTTCAATTACTTTCCTGTGCAAAAATTTAGTTACTAATCATTATATACATGTCTCATCTAGTGAAAGCACAAAAATGGGACTGGCTATTTTACTCTTCTTAAAAATGACAAAGAAAAAAAAGAGTTGGGGCAGAGGTGGTTAAGAGTTTTCTTTCTTGCATGCAAGTGCAGGGAACACAGGCAAAACAGTTGATGATGAAGTTGGCTTTTTCTGCAGCAATATGTTAACTATTTTCTTTGGCTGCATTTACACTGAATGCCATCCAGGGCAGTGGCTGTCCGTCACGTTATTGTGGCCACAATGATGCTTGTCTGAGTAGTCTCTGTGCTTAGCTTGAATCAAGCAATTTGATCCAGCTCTTTTCAGTCTGGCCTTTGGCCCATGATTGAATACTAAGCTTTAACCAAACAATTGTATTTAGTACCCGTGTTTCAAGGCATGAGAGGGTGGTCAGGGCAGAACATAAGGTAGAGATTTCAGACTAGTTAAAATCTGTAATTTACTTTGCTTTAGCATGAACTTTTCATTTGTTTTTCTATAAAAGACAGCATTACAGCTTCTTATAATAGCAATTCTGAATTACAATGGGAAGGTGGAATCAAAACTCTGAATTTATAAAGTATAATCATAAAGACAGACATCACTGACCAGATTGCCAGAGTATACTCACTTCCCTATTACTGTTGTGCATACTTATACTATACAAAGTTACACTGGACAAATGCATAAAGTTTTTGGCCTTTGAGTTCATGTTTGGGGTTCGTTTTGTGTTTTATAAAATCTCAACCAACTTTTGAACAGTTTTTACAATTTCTGCCCCTCTCATGGAGAAAGAAAATCTGGGTTGCACTGTGTGAATGATAATGGAGTTTGAGATAAAGGAGTCCCATTTAGGACAGAAAAAAGAGTGATGGGAATGTCATGAAGCCAATGCCAGTGGACAGGCCAGTGCAGATGAATTCCACAGAAGGCTGGGAATCCTCCTGCTTTTTGAGTAAGCCAGTTGGTAAGCGCAGGCCTGGCTGAGAAGAACACTTCCACCCTTGTTGCAGCCGTGCTTGGCTGTCCTTGTCCAGGAGCAGCGAGCCACAGGGGCTGATGGGGTGAGCCCGCGTGTGTCGGGTTACCGCGCTCTTGGCACCTACCGAAATCCCAGAGTTTAGCTCTGCTGCAGTGAGGACTGCCTTGGAATTGAGGAAATCTGTGCAGCTGTGTAGCAGTACTGGGTTTTGTCCCCACAAATCAGCTTTGCTCACAGTTGCATGACGAGATGAGAAGCAGATTTATTACATTTGTTTGTGTTCTTCAGGTTTTTTGACTGGCAAAAATTGGAAGCTGGGTCTATTATTCATGTCTTTTTCTCTGGGATAGTACTCGTTAGCTAGTTGGGAAAGAAGATCTTAACCTAGATTATTAATATAATACACTAAATTTGAAACCTCAGAATGTGTTAAAATTATCTGTATTGAAGTCACGTGTGTTCTACATCCTGAGCTCCTTAATCTTAAGTGTGCATTCATGTGCAACAAATTCTTACGTAACTCATCAATTAAATAAACTTTTGACCCAACAAAATTACCCATTTGTGCAGCAGAAATTTATTAGTCATTCTGGGTTTAAGCTGGAGTGTGATTGAACTGTGGCCAAACATACCATTTTGTCTCCTATGTCTAGATTTCAGCTCTGAATTACTAATAACTTGTGGCTTTGAAACATTGCCAGATGTTAGCACTTGCAAAAGATGCTCCCGACAGTGTAAATTAAAACAGAAGAATCACCTCTTTTCTGCCATGTAAGTCTGAAGTTTTGTTTTCTAAGAACAAGGCAGTGGCATTTTCATCTTAGAACTTAAAGCTATTAACTTAAAGTTAATAGCTTTCCTAACTGCACTGCTGAATGCTCATGTTGGGACACATGTGCACAGGTGTGTTTTTAAAAATCCAGGAATTGAAATGGTGGCTAATGCAGAGATGGAGTTTAAGCTGTTGCAGCTACTGAGTGCAGTTACAAGAACACCTAGGAGGAAGATACCATGAGGTGACAAATAGGTCCTTACATAAATGATCATGAAATACCAAAGCAGAGTGAATAATTACCTAACAGCAAACCTTCAGAAGAAACAAAGGAGCATCTGAACAAAACCGAATGTATTTTCACGTTTGTACTAAGCAAACTGAAGGGAGCTGCACCAAATTTATGTAGAACAGCAGCGGTACAAAGGGGTCCCTGTGAAATAACAATCTTTGGATGTCACATGAAGTTTCATTCCTTTATTACAATGTCTTTGCGTTAGCTGTTCTGAACAGTTTGTGTATTTTCCTAAATAGAAAGCATGCAACACCTAATGTGTTACCTTTCCAGCTTAGAAGAGCTACTGCTTTTAACTTATTTTCCTAAGTATGGAATGTTATAATAAATTGTCTCCTGCCTGTAGTATCTGCATTTTCCAGGTTGACTCACTTCACTTCTTTACATTTTATTTATGTTGTCTTACTGCTTGTCCTTTCCCTAGTGTGACGATGGATCCACTTACTGAAAGAAGAAATAAATTATTTTTACCTGTTAATTTTTCTTTGAAGAAGTGTGCTTCCTAATCCAGGCTTCCCTGGAAGACTTACAAAGTAAGAAGGATATGACTTTAAAATCCCCAGCTGTTCCTTTTTTTTTTTCTTCTTTTGTGTGTGTGTGTGTGGTTTTGATTTATTTTGATTTATTTTTAAATTAACCTATATTATAATTGCTCATGTAAATTTTTCTTTTTGAGAAAAGACTCCTGAGACTTCACCAGCTGCTTTCTTTTGGACAGTCCCAGACAGAACATTTTGACACTGTTTTTGTTTCTCAGTAAAACATAAGAACACTTACTTGTTTGTGATAACAGTTTTGGACATGCTGCTTCAGAGAAAAGAAATTAGGTGTATCATCTCTGTTGTTAAATGACCTTGTCTTGTCTTTGGTTACCCTTGGTTATCTCTAGGAAAAAGAATCTCTTTTTAGAGCTATGTTATGGTACATGTACATTTAGCAAAAGGTAACATTTAGCAAAGTACATTTTTGAGTGTAAGCAGCTGGTGAAATATCTTTTTTACAGGTTACATGTCTTGCCTGTGACAATAAATCAAATACCATAGAACCTTTCTGGGACCTGTCCCTGGAGTTTCCTGAGCGGTATCACTGCAATGGCAAGGAGATGTCGTCTCAGTATCCATGTCTGCTGACAGAAATGCTGGCCAAGTTTACAGAAACTGAAGCTTTGGAAGGAAAGATATATGCATGTGATCAGTGCAACAGTGAGTAAAGGCAGTATGTACTCATGCATACATTCTCTGTGTAAAATGTGAACTGACAGTGCAAGTATAGAAGTCTTAAAAGTGTATTGCAAACAAAGACCTTCTTCTTATGTCCTGCTGTTACTTGCCCCCTAGAAGATTAAATTGTTCAAAAGATGTTTTGAAGTGTGATGCTTCATTTAGATACAGTCTCATGACACACTAATGGGGTTTCTAGTACTCCCAGCTGAAGAAGCCATCACCTTTTTAAATTAAGGTGACTAATGTAAGTGACTGTGCAAGTATTTTTTTCTTGCATCATAAAATAATCATTGCAAAACGGCTCTCAGAGCGTATCCTTTTTAAGGAGGCATGTACCATAAATATTTAGGTCCACACAAATTCTGTGGAAAAATCTTAGACTGAAATACAAGGCTGTTACCAAGATTTGTATTGTGTAACTGTGTGTTTGACCTCAGCAAAACGAAGGAAGTTTTCTTCTAAACCAGTTATACTCACAGAAGCTCAGAAGCAGCTTATGGTGTGTCGACTACCTCAGGTTCTCAGATTACACCTTAAACGGTTTAGGTAAGTAGTACCACAACAAAAAGTGTTGCAAACTGACAGATTCAGTCTTGCTCTACCATTGCTTAGGATCAATGTTTTTTCAGCATCAGTTTCATTTTCCTTTACTAGTATGGTGAGAAATAGTTCTAGTTCTAGTATTTTTAGAAATACTACAAATTTATTTTTCTTGTTCACTTGAAACATCTGTAAGATATAAGTTTAAGCTTTAACTTTTAACTTTTTGGATTTCAGGTACTTGCTACTTTAGTACCAAAATTATTTTATCCTTGTTTTCAGTCAAAACCTACTAACCTTGCTCTGAACTCTATTGGTAAAAATTAATCTGGTGGTAGAGTAGGGTGCTCATAATCACTAATGCAAACCTGGACTGTATTCAGTGGAAGTCTCAGATAACCATCCTGTATCCAAGTACGTAAATACATTTAGCCTTAGAGAAGGGAAGTGGACCCTGCATTTCTGTGAACTCATAGCACAACATCAGTACCGCCTGTCTCTCGTACAAAGGAAACTGAAAATGAGACAGAATAAAGGAGAAATACCAAAGAGGTATAACGGGTGGGAAATACTTCCTACTCACCACTGCACAGATCTTAAGATAGATGTTTCAGAAGATGACAACAGTAGGTGCCATAGACACATTTAAAAGGCCTTGAAATAAAGAAGTGAAAGAGGAAGCTTAGGAAAAAAACCCAAAAACCCTAGCATTTATTTTGTGCACAGAATAATAGTGAAAAATATTGTGTTGTGTTCAAACGTAATTCAGAGTGCTGTGCTCTTTCCTTTAAAAAAACCCATATGTTTTCATTTGATTTACCTTTCCAGGTGGTCAGGACGCAATCACCGTGAGAAGATTGGGGTACATGTTAGTTTTGATCAAATGCTAAACATGGAGCCTTACTGCTGCAGGGAATCCCTCAAGTCTCTCCTGCCTGACTGCTTCATCTACGACTTGTCCGCTGTGGTCATGCATCACGGGAAGGGTTTTGGCTCAGGGCACTACACTGCCTACTGCTACAATTCTGAAGGAGGTAGGAACCAGCTGGGAAATGAGGGAAGTGAGGGAGAAAGGGGTGCTCCTAATTCTAAAGTGATACAAAGAGTGTCTTTTCTCAAAAGCAAAAGGGAATCTATTAATTGTAGCTGATCTGCCTGAAATGAGAAGTGCAGCTCTGTAGACCAACAGTTCAGTTTTTGTATTGCCTTGTTAAATGTGTTCTGGCTACAAACTCTCTTGTAAATCTGAGGAAGCTGAGCTGGGCTTTTAAAACATTGAGGTAAATAAACCAGATCAACTGAAACAGTTTACTATTTGTACACAACTCATGAAATGGGACCAAACACTAATTAATTATTAAATATGATGCAATTACTTAAAATCAGTGTCCTGATGACTTTTTTATTTTTCTGGTATATTTCCTTACTGCAGGATTTTGGGTACACTGCAATGATTCAAAACTCAACATGTGCACTATGGAAGAAGTATGCAAGGCTCAAGCCTACATTTTGTTTTACAGCCAACGACTTACTCAGGCAAATGGACATGGTAGAGTCCCTTGTCCTAGCACAGCTGAAAGTCAGCAGCACACAGAATTAGCTGGCTGTTCCATGGACAACAGTAGCAGCTAATCCAAAGCCAGTTAACTGTGTGTATGGTAAAGGTTTAAATTGTCATAACTATGTATTTTTAAAGGGAAGTACAGTATTGTACTTCTTCAATGTTTATATAGTTTTGTATTAGTTGAAGTACTCTTTACAATGGTTAGCAAAAGTTTTTATTGACAATAAGTAACTTTCAAAGTACCTAGAATTTCAATACAGCTATTTTTTTAAGGAAGAGATTGCTATGTGCATTTAACTTTTACCTCAGGCTATTTTTTTAAGCTGGTTTTGTATTTTGATAATATTTTTGAATTGGTTTAGAAAATTTACTTCAATGGGCAACTGATATTTGTCTGGTTAATTTTCTGTATATGCTTGTGTACATTTTTTAGTATAGTTCTAAAGATACCGTGATTCTTACTGTCTTGCAGGAATTGCTACTAGGTCTTAGAATATTGACATTCACCAGCAAGGAATGTTAAAACATGTCAGATAGTAACTGAATTTTTTCTAGGCAACTTTCTGTGAAATTATTTTGCAAGCTTGAATGGCTATACTAAAGATACATTGATAGAATTTCTTAAAATCTGAACTTGAGGAAATAGAGCATGAAGTTATTTTCATGTATGTAAGAGGAGTGTTTAATAACACAAGAATGTATCTTTATCAAGACTTGCATGTTTTAGCCTTAACAAACCTGACAACTTAAAACTCAAGTGCCAAATTCAAAGTAATTTAACAACCAGGGGCTTTTTTATTCCAAAAATTTTAAAAGTTTTCTTAAACAAGTAAAAAACTCAGTAACCCCCCCCCAACAATAAAACCACACTTACTCACCCCACTGTCACTGCTACAAGAACATTAGCATCCCTTTTCTTGAACTGGACCAGCTTACTTTAAGCTGCAGCAAGCATTGTCTGTCTCAGTCATCCCTGAGCAAACAGCTGATGAAAAGCAGCTGCAGTGTTTGCATGAAAGCATTCTCAGTCTGGTTTCATTACCCACAACTGCTGTACCTTATCCTACATGGTCCTACCACTAGCATTAACAGAGCTGTGCAGTGAGGAGAATTTAACAAGTAGGAATTATCAGTCCTCCACATACAGTAGTTAATGCCAATTAAATTTTAATTGTGAAGTTATTTTGTGTAAGTCCTATGCAAATTGTTACCTCATCTTCTGTGAAGTTTATACCTCAATAAAATGCCTTGATATGGACAGAAAAGCGTGTGTGAACTGGAATCAATTCCTACATTATTATTATATTTTTTAAAATTATTTTTCGATTTTGTCTAACAGGAGTTAAGGTGTTAACTATACAACTGCTTTGGCCATCTGTCAGTGATTTAACAGCTGGTTTTACTACCATTTCTGTTTCTGAAAGATGCTGTATTATAGCAAGCACATAGCAGATCTCAAACTTCTTGGGTTGTGCTCATCCTAATTAAGTGTGCAAACCAGTTCATGTGTTGGTTTGGGGAATTTTTTTGTCAGTTGGGTTTTTTGTGGTTTTGTTATTGTTTTTTTTTTTTTTTTTAGCCAAAAGCCATGTGCTGAAGTGAGTGATCTGACAAGTGTACTTGTTGTGGCTGTTCAGTCTTTTGAATACTTTCCTCTGCTGTCCTGGGGTGAGGAAATGCATGGAATTTAAACACCTTTTTCTACTTACAGGTAGTTCAGAAAATTTGCCTTTTAGGCTTCTGATACTTTTTCTTCCTCCAAGCGCATCTCTTAGGAGATCCATAGGGGTCTTCAGAGACCCAAGCATTAACAGAAGAGTCTGTCTTTGGACATGTAGAGAGCAACTTAGGTGTGAGAGTTAATTAGTCTCAATCATCACTATTACGCACATTCTCAAGTGCCTTAGAAGGAATCTTACCCTGCCATCTTTACTAGAAAGATTGCCTAGGCTGTGCTTCCAACGATTCCCCTGCATTGCAGCAAAGATTGCCAAGTCTCAAAGCCTTCTCTAAAAGACATCTTTAGCTCTGCAAAAGCAAATCCAGCTTTCTTCCCATTGCTCCTCGGGTAGAACAAGAGAAAGGGAAGAGAAAGAGTCCTAGTCCTCCTACTCAAGGCAGTGGGGAGAGTAGAGATGATTAGTGCAGTCCACCACAAGAATGAGCTCTAATTCAAGGTGCTCTTCTCTACAGCTTTTGCTTCAGTTCTTAGTATTTAACTAGTTCAGGCAGTAGCTCTGCACCCTTTAACCAGGTTAAGGCAGTTGGCCTCTCTTGCCATAAGGGCACGGTGCTGGTTCAAGGGCAGCTTCTACCCAGGTCCTTCTCGGGGCAGCTGCTTCCCACCCAGCCTGTGATTCCTGCCCAGGAGCAGGAGTGGTGATTCCCTCTGCATGAGCCGCATGAGGTTCCTCCTGGCTCATTCCTGGCCTGTCCTGCTCCCCTTGTGTGGCAGTGCCCCCAGCTGGCCTACCAGCCACTCCTCCGGCTTGGTGTCATCTGCAAACTTGCTGGGAGATCACAGGGATGCAGCACACGGGCCAAAGCGGCCTCACTTTAAACTGAAAAACAGCAACCGTTTCCAGTGCCAGGTGGTAATTGATTTGTGCATCCTGACAGCACACGCCTTCACTTTTCTCTAGTGGTAGAGAACGCTCCTACAGAGCCCTCTCCCATTTAAAGGACTCTGAGATTTAGCCTTACTGAAAGAAAAAAATATTTGTAGTTACAAAAACTGGGGACAAGGCACCAAAACAACTAGGTAAAATATTTATTGTTCATCTGAACTGCTGACTAGCCTACACTGCTTTTGGGTATTTTCTTTGAGCCCTGTACCTTTGTAAAAGAAGGGAGATGTAAGCATCAGTAGAAATGCAAAGCAAAGCTAAAATGAGTATGACTTTAAGTTATAAGAGTTGGGTACCTGTCATGGCAAAAACACAAGTCAAAAGTGATAAAACAGTCTCAGCAGAGTTGTCTTTTTTCTTTTACTTTAAAAATACTGAAGCATTCAAAATTATAAAAACAGAAAAGCCTCTTGAATCTTTGTAGAATAAAAACCAAACAACTATACATGTCTTAAAAAAAATATAACCTGCTTCAGAGCATGCCATGCTTTTGGCAAGCTACATGTCTTTATCTCTGAACACACCTTTGTGAAAGTGTTTGGACTGAGGAAAATATACTGCCCACCTCCCATGCTGGACAGCTGACTGATGCTCCACAGGAGGCCGAGTACCAACACTGCATAATCCTGGGAAATAAGTAACAGTGAAAAGCCTTACTCTCTTTTTTGGGAAGAAAGTAGGATTTGGCAAAATCCCTCTATCTCCACAAACACCAGCTGTAAAAGTCAAATTAACAAATTCCAGTTATGTTTACACATCCCATCATTAAGTTTGCATGCCATCTTACTGTGTTTTGGTACTGTTCTGAACGTGGTATTTTGAGACGCTGAAGCAAACATGACACAACCACATAGGAAGACAGCAGCAGTTTCCTTGCTAGAACAGGAGCTCCACTTGCCTCCCCACATGCCCTCTTTGAAATGCTGTGGTTATACTCACCCGGCCGTGTTTGCTGTACCCAGCAGCCCTGTCTTACCCACATCTAAGAGGAGAAGCATGGCAGTTGAGTCTAAAATTAGGAAAATCTTAGGCCATGCCTTCATCAAAAGGACATGTCACTCAAGGTCAACTATACGTACTCTAATGCATGTACAAGAAACAAGACTCTGAGTATTTGACAACAGACCTCAACATCTGGCTCAAAAGTCTTTTGGTAAACTTTTGTCAAGTGACAAGAGCATGCTTCACTTACCAGACAGCATGGCCAGGACTTTTAACACTTCCAGCAGCAGGAAAAGGCAGCCTGAAGAGCATGAGAGCAGTAGGAAATTTATTTATTTTAAGGAGGTAGAAATAGGCCTTTTATACTGCCAGGCAGGAGGCTGCAGGAGGGCCAGCAGCACAGGACGCTTGGATGCAGATACACCCAGTTAAATTTATGGGCATAACCATCATGCTCTGCAAGTATTTTTCTGAGTCATTTCTACTTCAACTTGTTACACATGATTATCAGCCTCTACATGAGAGCTAACAAACAGCCAGCAAATTAAAAAGTTTAAAGAGGCCATAGTCCAAACTAGCTCTGCTAGTCTGGGTCCATTATATTCAAGTAAAAAACCAAAAAAAACAAAGGACAGAAAACACATAATTGGTTTGTAAAACCAAATGTTTTTAAAGTTACTACCAGTGAAGTTAAGAAAGCCTTAAGCTGTGGAAACAATACCAAGTCCACTGAGCTACTACTAAACAGGCACCTTCTAGAGAGAAAAGTCTGGAAATTGCCAATAAGCAGGCAAGAACTAAAACAATTTGTCTTGTTTCTGGCGGACTTTGTACAAAAATAGGTGAGCTGGAAGCCAGCCAGCCTACAGAACCTGCTCGTGTCAGAGAAGTGTAGAAGAGTATGGTCTTGTCAGCATAAAAATAGCAGCAGCAATGTACCCGGCAGAGATTCTTTCAAGTGCCAGCTTTCACTTTGCAATGCACAAGCATCCACACTAGCTACTGTTTCTTGGGAAGCTGAGATACACATAAGCACACAGCTGCATAAATTAAAATCCATTGCTGGGATGCCAAGATTCCCAAACAGCAACAGCAGAAATACACATTTGAGTATCCCATTTCATCCATTTCTGCAAGTTTAAACAGTACAGTTTGAACAATACTTGTAACTGGGGTAAAAAACCCACCAGTGTCTATTTTTAAACTGTAGGCAATACATGACATTGCTCCCCTCTAAACTGCAGCTCACATAGACAGAGGAGAAAATATCTGGTGTTTTTAAGTTAATATGAACTCTTCTATAGAGACAGGCTGTGACTATAAAGGAGCAGGTGAAGGGTCTCTTTTCCAAGCACTCCTGTTTAAGGCACTGTTACTGGCCTATTAACAGAGCTGCCATTTTTATCACCAGTAACTACTGAAAATTTTAATATGCAAGTCATGAGGTAAAGATACAGCATTGGAAAACATTGCATATAGGCCTGCAGAGCCGTTGGATTTAGTTTACCTTTACAAATGAGATTCAACAGTCAGATTTCACTGCAGCAGGAAGTCAGATAATGACTTTTTACGTCAAGAATACATCCAATGCTCCAGATTATTTTGCCTGCACGAAGTAACTTTTAACACTCAAAAATAAATAGTTTTCCTTGTCCCCACCACTTGTGCAATCAAATGTGAACTTTAAAAAGACAGAAAATCACATGAAATTTGACTCTGTGCAAGAGGGTGCCACTGGCAAAGATTATGTAGGCACATACACTAAGACTGAGCTGACTTCAGCCCAAAGCTGCATGTTGATGCCAGCAGCAGCAGAGAGCACCAGCTGCATTTGACATGTTCTAATACAGCTGAAGTCTAAACTAAAGACTAGCACACTCAAAACCTTTACCACACACCTCTACTGTAGCTGTCACATTTTGTCCTGTAAAGTGTTGATGACTTCTTGCCCTGTACACCAGCACTGACAAGACTAATTAAACAAGCATGAAAGGCCAAGTTTCATATGAAGGGTAAGACAAGGTCCAGTTTCAAGACAAGAAATGGCAAATCAAGTTTGTAAAATATTTAATAGAGCAGTTTCCCAGTGGACTCCTGACCAGAATCATAACCAGACTTCTAAAAAGTATATATATTTTCAGATTTGAAAATTTATCTTTATTTTTTACAAAATGGATTCCAGGAAGTTTAAAAGGCAATATCATAGAGGAATTGGGGCGCAGAAATCAGGTGTAGTCATTCAAAGCATTCAAGTAGGAATATGGTCATATAAATATTTGAAAAGCATCTTTTATCATAAATGTTCAGAACAAAATGTATAACTCATTCCAAACTAAAAATTGAGCTTTATAGCACATATTTCCCTGAACAGAAAAAATAAGTAACTTTTGAAATATTTCTAAAGGCCTGAAAGCTTTTTCCATGGTTAGTTACAATTAGAAGACTTGCCTTAGATTAAATTCCTTCCTTTCCAAATATGGAAAGTATTAACATCAGTCCACTGTTAAAACAGACAATGTGTTGCAAATTAATTCTGGTATAGTATGTTCCAAGAAAGCCTGGAGTATAAAGGTGCTGAGGTGGCTCTGAGTCAGTAGTCGTCTCCCCTGCTGACGACCTCCTTGCAGGTGGGGCGCAGCAGGATGGTGTGCTCGAACTGCGCCGTGTAGGAGCCCTTGATGTCGCACAGGGGCGGGTACGGGTCCACGATGCCCAGGTCGCACAGGTTCTTCAGCGCCATCAGGTATTTGCTCTCCCCCAGGCGATCCAGCCACCGGCGGCAGAAGGCAAGAGTACCAAAGTTTTCGTTGATAACGTTTAGCAAGTGTTTCGCTCTTGGAAGCCTGGGAGGGAAAAAAAACCAAACAAGAATGTGTTGGAGAAGAAAGAGGTATCACCAGCATGCATTCACTACAGAATTAAAACACACCAACTAATACGGTTAGATTGCAAGGTCTTTTCAGACTGCCTAGACTTGGGATGTCTTTCTACATCAATCACATGTTCTCTTTAGAAAATAAAGTGCACTCTCCTCCTGCAAAAGATTGTGAATCTATCTGCAAGCTAAACTAAACATAGGGACAAAAATCTATTAAAAAAGAAAAGGACATTTCATTTTAAAAAGAAAAACAGAATTCTTCCTGATTCAGAGTGGTCAGTAATCTGAAATAATTCTGGCAGAAGCTTGGTGGTTCAAAATGCTGAGTTTTCACTTCTGAAGTCAAATACTCAGTAAGCTTTTTATTCTTACAATATACAGGCATAAAAAGTATATATTTATAGATCTTCTAAGAACTAAGCTTAGTTGCAGTCAAGCAATTCCTCTACGATCTTTAGTCTAATTCCTCCCATCCTCTCTCACATTCCTAGTATATGCTGTGGAAAAGCATGTCTGCCTGCTATGTTTCTGACCAGAGTAGTCTTTGTTTCAGAAAATATGTTGCACTTCTAGAAATGCAAACCCAGTGAAACTAAAAATGCAAACCCAGTGAAACTAAAAATGAGAAATTTCTTCATTTTACAGCAATGCACTAAAACAAAAACTCAAAACTCTCAAAATATCCATAAAATAAAACAGCGCAAATAGCATAATAGATTCTGGGAACAGCAGAAGACAAAGACTGTGGCACACAACTACAGTACAGATGCTGACTAAAAAACCCACTATACATTTAATACACAGTGAATACACAAATATAATCTATCTGTAATTAATCATTTAAAAAAATAATGGTAGGAATATTGTATTCTGAAAACATATTTTATCCATTTTCAGTTTCTTGGAAATAATTCTGTGTTATTCCACATTAACAATCACAGTGTATTTTGTAAAAATATTGCTAGTACTGCCTTTTGAGTCCTCTGACAGCCTTTTAATTAGTGAAGAACATGCACTGTATCAAATTTGAATCCCAAGGGGGGGCAGCTTTGTCAAAAAACACCAACAAAATCCAACCTTATTGGCACATGCCCGACATCAAAGTTCTTCATATAATGAGAACACTCCATATCATCATGAACAACGCCTTTTCCTGTGCTACCGAAGGTTTCTATAGCATACACTTCACCTTCCTAAGGAGAGAAAAAAGGAATATGTTGCAATATGAAAATGTGACATTGTGTCATTCTGATAAAACA
Source organism: Pyrgilauda ruficollis (assembly GCF_017590135.1). Classification (NCBI taxonomy): domain Eukaryota; kingdom Metazoa; phylum Chordata; class Aves; order Passeriformes; family Passeridae; genus Pyrgilauda; species Pyrgilauda ruficollis. The sequence goes on from NW_024524600.1 coordinate 2,577,049, forward strand.
TCTCAGTATTACACTTTGAATACAAGTAATTAAATGTGAATAGATTCAATTGTCAAATAAATGAAGAAAAAAATTCAGCATGGAGATTTCACACATTACAGTTACAGGTATCTCCAAATCATCAACTATTTACATTAGCAGCATTTTATTTCAAGCCAGAAGCATCAGCATGTTTCTAGTCACAATTTCTCAAAGTCCTTGCAGCTAAAACATTGTCAAGGCATACATCTAACATAGCTAAGAAACTACATTTGCTAACTGGAAGTACTTCTTCTGTGCTACTCAGATAAAAGTCCTAGGAAATATATAGGTTAGACATAGCTCACAGACACTTACTGCACTGATGAACTTTCTGCCCAATTTCTGCAAGAATTTCCTGATAACAGGTGCTAGTGCATACCCTTAACCTGCTCATTTTCATTCCACAAGATTAATTTCTTCAAGAAATGAAGGTGATACCTATCTGCAAGGGCATTAGCAAAATTCCAGCCAAGAACATACTGAAATGCCATTGCACAAACTCATTTCTGCCAAGTGCATTCACACATCCTGAACAGCAGGACTGTGATAAGGACTTAACAAGCTGGGGCATCAAACACTGCGGGACACTATGAGTTGTCCTGTTTATTTTATTAAGCTACTTTTAAAGTCACCAGCCCAAAATAAGAAGCCATATGAAAAGCAGTAACAGGCTGCAAATTCAAGACAAACTCTTGAAGATGTCGCTGAATATTCAACTGACTCATTTATAAAAACCAACCCTCAAAAAGCACCATACAATGCCACCACGAGATTCACTTAAAACCCAGTTTTTCTGAATAAGGACCATCAGAGGCTCAGTCAGTCACAAAAAACTCCCTGGATGGCAGTTTGATACTATAATTAGCACAGCACAGTACAGCAAGACCTTGGCTATGCTCCACATTCTTCATTGTCAAACTCACCATACTTAATGATGTAGGATTGTGTCCTAAGTAACCTACAGAAGCTGAGGAAATTAAAAAATGTCTTCTCCCCAAAACCAAACCATTAACTAAGTCAAACTAAGAACAACACACAAGTTTTTCTATCTTCCTTTTCCAATACTCTTAATCCCTTTGCACAGTCTTATAGATAAGATAGTTTAAACTTTGTCTTTTTGTGCACATCATAGGTCAACAGCTATGATACAAGTTGTGGGTGACGAGAGTGAGCCTACCTCAAAAAAAAATCCTGTCAGGACCACACCTGTGCCTGTTCAGCTCTTAAAAGTCTCATCTATCCTGACAGACTTACTGGTGATTATTAGTGATGAGGCTTAGAATAAAATTAAAAGCTTATTTTCTCATCACCCATCTTTTAAATCTTATCTCATCAGAACGAGCTTCAGTGAAAACGATGGCTAAATCTCAGGTTCCATGTTTGAATATTGCCTTCCCATCTGGTACTTCGTCACATCATGTACAGCCATTGCCCTTCCCCTGCTCCAGAACACCACTGAAATCTTCCAACTAGCCTCTCACATTAACTACAAATACACTTATTTTGTATCTGCAGAGAAAAACTATACTGGAAGCTTTTCAAGAAAAATGCGATCTAACAATACACACAAAAAGTTATCCAAAACTACACTTCAGATGTATTTACCAAGAATCACCTGAGTGAGAGAATATTACAGAAGCAACAAACAAGGAGTATGAATGACCTGCAAGTCATTCAGAAAAACTCTGATTTCCTGAATTCCAGTTTCCCCCTAAATATTAATTTCTGTCCTTTTCCATGTTCCTAAATGCAACATTCCAACACTCCATTTAATAACATATACACACTGAGAAATAAATATGCAGGAGTTTCAGTAATATTACTGTGGCATTCAGATTTCAACAGTTTGTTCGGTGGTTTGTTTTTTAAATAGCAGTGTCCCAAGGCTTCAATTTCAGGAAGTGTTAGATACCTGAACACTCCAAGGCTAAAATGAAGAAGCCACTGAGATAGAACTACTCCTGTACAGGAGCATTACACACTACAGCAGTTACTCCACTGCAATTATTCACCAGAATCACAAAAACTACAAATCACAAGTGCACAGAAATACTATTCTTGCAATGATACTGGAGAAATTTAACAGAAGGAATAAAGAACTCAAGTTACCTCCATTCTTGTGGCTTCTCCTCCTTTCACAATGGGTACTGTTTTTCCTGCATGTATCCTATACGGCCCAATGGAGTGTCCGTTCAAATTGCGGATTGGCTTCACTTTGGAAGAGAACAATAATATTAGAGGCAATTTCCTAACAAATGGTAAACCCTTTAAGGCAATTTGGTTTGTTATCCCATAATAAAAGTGTAATAGTGAGTCATCATACTGCAGAGGAACCAAACACAGAACTATCGACGTATCTTGTACAAACACCAGCCACGACACAAGTGAGTTTTGTATGCTTTAGCAAGACTTCATTAGTAAGGAGCAGCAACTCCAACAGTAAAAAAAGCTTATTAATAAAGCCAAGCAGCAAGTATCAAATTATCTGTACAGTTCAAAACTGCTGTTTAGCATTCATCTTATCATCTTATCTGCTAGAGATACAATACATGGAAGTATAAGCCAAGAACATTTCTCCAAAGGAAAGGCAAGCCAGCCATAAACATGTATTTACACAAGACTCATACCATACTTCTAGCAGAAAAGTCTTTTCAATGTCCTGAAACCAATATTTATATAAAACTATATACACGCACACACTTCTAAAACAACCATCCCTACATGAAGAAAATAACTTGCCTTGGTATGTTTTGCCATCAATTTCAACTTCGTAAGACTCCATAACTTCTTGTATGGCCTCTCCCACATCACAGAGACGTACATCTATTCCAGCACACTGAAAATAAAAGCAAATATAAATGGAAAATAATCACAACATTTACTGAAAAAGAATTTGCAAATTACTTACATAATACATACCTTTATTCCAGTATTTGTGGCATCCTTTACAGCTTCTAATAGTCTGTCATATTTTGGATTGAATGTGACTGTAAAAGCACAGTCAATAATACGACCTGAAATCAGCAGAAGTTAGTTAGCTTCATAGTATTTGCACTGAAGAACATTCTCAAAGTTTTATTTAATAAATGAAAACTAACCACTAATATGTGTTCCAAAATCTATTTTGCAAATATCATTGTATTGCAGGACTGTCGGATCTCCAGCATTGGGAGTGTAGTGGGCAGCACAATTATTCAGAGAACATCCCGTAGGAAATGCAAGACCTGCATTTAAACCATTTTCCTTTATCAGCTTACGTGAGCAGTCTTCTAGTTTTTCACTGAAAGGCAGAAGGGAGGGACAAGAAAAAAAAGATCAGGACAGTTGTCATTAGTATTTCTTATGATGACTTCAAATAAATCAATGCAAGAACAAAACCTCAGGAAAATACTAAAGCAAATGTTTTTATATAAAATCAAACTATTTGTATGCGAAGTAGACAGACAACCCTAGGCTGAAAAACATAGGCACAACACAACAATCTTCACCTCTTTGTGTTGTTTCCTCTACCCTTTCTTGGGCAAAAATGAATCTTTCCCTCTTGTTTTTAATTAAGTTTAAAATATTTATCCTTACAAGCTACATTTAACCCATCCTTCCTGAACAGCAGAGGTTAGACAACCAAAGTTTAGGCAAATTAAATGCATTCTTTAAATTTACTGTGATTTAAAAGAAGGTGGGGAAAAAGGAGGTAAAGCCTCTTATTTATTAAAAAAACTTTGATTATAAAAGGACCTTTTTTTAAAAAAATTGAGCGGTAACTATGATAAAATAAAACCTTGTGAGACTAGCATTTGTTTTTTGGTTTTGTCTAATCTCAAGGTGCTAGCTACTGCAAATCCACAAATACACATCCAACAGTGCATTCTCCTTCAGTGTCAGTGAATGAGGTAAACTGCAGCTCACTGCAGTGCACCAAACTGATTTTAAGAAAGCCAGAGAAATATGAAAAACGAGAGCATATTTTAATCAGCAAGGCCCCACAGTCCCAGGTACTTTAGGAAGAACAGTCATGTTTTGAGAAAATGACTGCTTAAAACAGCCAAACTGTATAATCCACTAAGACAGATTTGTTTCACCCAGACTAGTGAGCTGCCTTCCTTCTACTTTCCCTCATGGCATATTATGTCTTTCTGTTATCCTTGCACAGTTACCTTGGGGATCAGCTCTCATTAGCTTTCTTACTATCCTACTCTTGTCAGCACAGTCCTCAGTCACACCAGGCTGAAAGCACCTGATTTTGGAAGCTAAACTGTTCTGGATCAGTGCAGTACTTGGACAGTAGACATTCAATCTAGATAAACTGAAGGACAGAAAAAGTAATAGTTGGAAGAGTCACAAAATCAGTCCAGGCTAATTCTTTCTTTAAACTTAATCAAATTCACGTTAATCTGAATCCATCAGCTCAGTTATTTCCTACTAACTGAGAATAATAAAAAACCCCACTGTGTTTCCACCAGAAACATCAGTCAGTCAGTGAAGACCAAAGAGAGTCCAAACCTTCCTGCCCTGGACTGAATACACAGCCATGCTGGTTTTATGTCTCCTTGCCCAGTCCCCGGCACAGGCTGCACCTCACTGCCCACATGGCATTTCATGACATTTCTGGCAAGCAGCAGCAGCAGCAATGCTGCTATTGCTCTTTCTCCCAGCACCGCTGCCGAGTAGCAAAGGCACTGAAATCTAAATGAAGCATATAATCAAAGTAAGTGAACATCATGGAAAGCTTAGTTTAAAATTCAGTATAATCCCAGGCCCTGTAAAGCTGCAGAAGCTAAAAATGCAAGAGGAAACTTAAAGGAAATAATTGGCAACACTGGTTGTGTACCTCAGACACAAATCTCCCCAACACTCATTACACAGTGAATTAAGCACACAGAACTGAGACTAAATCTCTCCTCCTCTGGAAAATGAAGAAAAATCTACAGCAGAGGTCTTCCAGAAGATGTGTGTCCTCACCAGATTTCTATCATTGTCATTCCAGGTTTTATCCAGCTCATAACGTATTTCCTCACTTGTCTGTGTGCCTCTGCAGCCTCCCGAAAATCATTCCAGATTTCCTCACTGGCTTGGTCTAGTGCTTTCTTTTCTTCACTAGTTGTTCTCCAAGCAGCAGTTCGCCTTGAAAATAAAGGAAATGTTTCAAACAAGTTACTGTAATCACAGCAGTCATTACAACTTCTGTCTAAAGCCTGCAAAGTGTTTATTAACCAGTCAGGTCTACATTCCCCTTTGTAAGAAAAGATCCTGATTTGTACAATTTTCAGAATAAAGGAAGCCTATTAAAAAAAAAAAAAAATCTATCAGTACCACAGACTAGCAGCTGTGAAAGGCGGTAACATCCTACCAAAGGCCCAGAGAAGAAGGGTGCTTGAAGTATGCCCAAGTTTTCAAAGAGACAGAACAGGTGCATAAAATTCATATTTATGCCTTCAATTCCACCTTAAGTTTAGCTGTGCAAAAAAACTGCAACAGGCTCTACTCATGCAAAAAGTGTATTTTTTTCACAATCTTATTCATTCAGACAGTGTTGTTCCTGCATAGAGATGAACCTCAGCACTGTAGTGTGGCTGCTTGGCCCAGAAACTGTTGCTGACACAGACAATAAGCATCTTCAAAATTTAAGAGCTTGCAGTTCCAGCATTATTTTCAGTCACGCTCAGAATATTTAGGTAATAACACCTAACACAGTGCATGGTAAGTATGACACATGCCAGACTGTTACTTTCTAAATGGGCTGGATGGTGAAATTAACATTTGTTACAGGAGAGTACCACTCATTCTGGCTCTTTGGTAGGTTCATAGAACAAATACATGAATATTTTTTAATACAGGATTAAGTATAAGATTAGCTTTGAATATATTTTGTATTATGCAAAAATCCATGCAACTAAATGCAACTAAGGTTCCATGAAAGCAAATAAACAAAAACATAATTAAAGTACTCCAACAACTGTCAGAACTTAGCTAGAAGACTACTCTGACTACGAAGTAGAGATAACCCTTTAAATGGTGAAGTGGCAGCCACATAATAGTGCAAAAAACCCTAGCGGTGACTCCAAGAACTCTGTACATGCTGTGCAAGACAAAAACTACTAAGAACAATACATAGCTACACAGGCTGGCATGGGGGTTTTCAAAGAAAGTGGGTGGTGGACAAGATGGACCAAAGATGCTGAAACACACCAATTTTCAAATTTAGAAATTAATGCAAATGAATTGATTCTAAGCAAACAACTGAGTACACCGAGTGTAAAGGATTATGTTTTGAAATCCAAAGGTGTAGCTTTTTACCTGTTTCATACACACATAACTTAGCTCCACTTCGAGTTTTCCTTACAGCCAAAAAACAGGTACAAGTGAACCAAGAGACTATGCCCTTGAGTTTTGCTGCATTTTGAACTAAGACTATACAGTTGCATGTAAATTTGTAAGTATATATATCTATACTGAGTATTTCAAAAGAGTTGAAAAGATACAGGAGGATAACAGGCTATTCCATAAATCTTTCTCAGGATGATCAGAGGATATGAAATATTTTGTATTTCCATTTTGTATTTCCTCTTGTTTCCATTGAACTTTCTGCTCCTTTTCAGATAAAAGTGCGAAGCAGAAATCCCACATTTACTTTCTGAGCAGTTTCTTGCTCCAATAGCAAGCATCACACACACTACTCTTACAATTTGCCTCAATCTGGCAAATTCTGCCAAAAAAAGAAAGCAACGTGCTGTAAAACCTGGGCCCCTGCACTGCCACTAGGAAACTGGACTTCTGCCAGCACAGAAGTCATTGAAGATGGAAAAGGTGCACTGCAGAAAAACACTGGGGACAGAGACTCAAAGATCCTTTCAGACTGTTCTGGATTCCAGCAGCGAACACCCCTTGGTAGCAAGAATTGCTGACAGGGTCTGGGCAGCTGCTCTGCCATCTGTCACAGACTTGAGTGCAAACTCCAGCAAACTGGCAGGAAGCCATCCTCACTCTGTCTTACTGTATTTCAGCATACAGTCACTTCACACAAGTCAACTGGGGGACAGAACTGCCTCTACATGTAAAAACACTGCATCAGACCCAAAGCGTTTTGCTGAAAAAGCTGCACTCCTGCCATCTGGGAGCTCAGGAAGGGAGGCAACAAGAATTTTTGCTAGGGCCTGAGCACTTCAGGACACATGAAAAATCAGTTGGTCAGATGAAGGCCTCATGCCAAACATCAAGTCCTCTCACAGGTACATGAGCTAACAAGCTTTTTTTTTTTCCTAATGTGCTGCCTATCACATGTCAGCTGAAGAAATTCAACTCTTGCTCCCAGCCATTTGGTCCAGCTTTTCATTCCAGTTCACAGCCTGCAGTCTTCACCAGTACAAATTTTTATAGGATCACACTGTGATTTAGATTATAGTGATCAAAGAAATACAGAAAAGAATTTCCCCAGATTACCTTCACCAGATAATCCAGTCATGCTGGAGGGAAGGGATGCCATCCAGAGAGACCATTATAGGCATGAGAAGTGGGCCTGTGTGAACGTCATGAAGTTCAACAAGGCCAAGCGCAAGACTCTGCAACCTGGGTCAAGACAATCCCCTCACAAATACAGGCTGGGTGAAGAATGGATTGAGAGCAGCTCTGAAGAGAAGGATTTGGGGGTGTTGGTGGACAAGAAGCTCCACGTGACCTAGCAATGTGCACTCACAGCCCAGAAAGCCAAATCATACACTGGGTTCCACCAAAAGCAGTGTGGCCAGCAGGTGAAGGAAGGCGATTCTGCCCCTCTACTCCATTCTTGTGAGACCCCACCTGGAGCGACACATTGAGCTCTGGGGCACCCAAGGTAAGAAAGATGTAGAGCTCTTTCAGTGAGTGTAGAGGAGGACGGCAGAATTAGGGTTTTTATACCCTACAGAGGTTTTGGAAACTGTCCAATAGAAAGGGTCAGGGAAAAGTGACCTATAGGCTTACAGAGAGATAAGCAGAGTCCAAAAGGCAGAAGAGAGGGGCTTCTAAGGCCCGAGTCATCGTGACTTGGCATTTCCTAGCTCAGGCTTCTGACCTCCAAGGAGGCCTTGCAGGCCCTGTGCCTGCTACAGAGGGCCATGAAGATTATATGATCATGGCTGTAAGCACCACTCCTGTGAAGACAGGCTGAGAATAGGTGGGGCCCTGCAACCTGGAGAAGGCTCTGGGGAGACTACACAGCACCTTCCAGAACCTGAAAGGGAGAGCTTTTTTCCAAGATCATATAGTGACAAGACAAGGGGTAATGGCTATAAACTGAAAGATGGTAGGTTTAGGTTAAAAGCTAGGGAGAAATCCTTTACTATGAGGGTGTTAAGGCACTGGAACAGGCTGCCCAGAGGAGTTGTGGAAGGTGTCCCTGCCTATGGCAGGGGGGTTGGAACTAGCTCATCTTCAAGGTACCTTCTGAAGCAAACCAGTCAGTGACTCTGTAACAGCAAAGAGGCAGAAACAAATAGGCAGGGTCAAGAATTCCTTAACTCTACTTTAACAAAATTGGTGTATCATGAAATACTGCTTATTTATTTTCTGCCCTCCCAGTTGTATAATTTCAAATTCCCACGTCTGCAAGAAAAAACACAAGCTCCAAAAGAAAAAAAAATCCAAAAAACTGGAGATATAAAAATGTTAAACCTGTTAGTCTGTTGTCTATGGAAGTATTGATTATCTGCTATTTTTTTAGGCTGAAATTTGAATGACACCCACTTCTAGCTGAACTTCTCACACAAAATACATAATTGTGGGTTGATGAGAGGTAACTTTAGAAAGCACATGACATTAACAGTTAAGAATAGAAGTGCAACTCTTAAAAAAAAAGGAGATATAAAAACGTTAAACCTGTTAGTCTGTTGTCTATGGAAGTATTGATTATCTGCTATTTTTTTAGGCTGAAATTTGAATGACACCCACTTCTAGCTGAACTTCTCACACAAAATACATAATTGTGGGCTGATGAGAGGTAACTTTAGAAAGCACATGACATTAACAGTTAAGAATAGAAGTGCAACTCTTAAAAAAAAATCAAAGGCAAAACCCTACTGACCTCAGCATGAATAAGACATGGCACAAAAATGCTCCACCAATATATAAAATGAAGGAATTACTCAGAATATGAAATATCCTGGCATTAATGTCAGCTACTAATTTAAGTAGTGGCTTATATTAGGAAATACTAAAGTAGCACAGTAAGATTTGAATATTTAAATTAGGAAGAAAACTAAACACATATTTGCTTAAGCACATTACATGAGGAAACTATTTCAGGCTCCTCAGAAGCATATATTCTTCCTCCATAGCAGAACATCAGGTACAGAAAAGACGCCCCACTTAAATCCGGTTATGAAAGAAGGTTTGTTTTTATGGCTTTTGTCCTTTTTCTTTTCAATAAATAGTAGTTAAACCAGAGAAAATATTTTAATCTTCAATAGCTGAATATGTATTAGAGGTGTAAAAATAGTGTGTTATTTATTAATAAACTATGTACGTGCTTAAGTTGTTTATGATCTAATTTCCTGGTTTACTTAAATCATATTCTTATGAACATGGCCCAGGTTAAGTATTTAACTCTTAAACATTAAAGAATCACTCCTGGGTCAGCCTGTCAGGACTATTCTGTGCAAGCACTCCATCAGCATGCTGATCTTGGAAACTGTGTTCAAACTAAAGTAATGAAAAAGAAGAAGCTTCCTTGAAAGCAAATTTTCATCTCAAAAATGAAACCATATTATTTGAACATAATTTATAGGGGGTACTGGAAGCATTACTTCTCTTACTTATTTTACTTACATTCTATGAGAAATAGTCATTAACTTTAAATAACCAATAAAACCAACATTTCAGAGTACTTTCATTCTGAAGTAACAGTCACTGATAACTAGACAATGCTTTCAGACATATTCTCTCCCTTTGGTTTAAACTATTTTTTCGGAGCTTTGATTCAATATTTCCTGGGAAGTTTAAATGTTTTCGGTAATACCTGGTCTTTTCATTCAAATTTGCATACAATTCAAGCTAATTCTGCGCCATGCATCCTGTGTCTCTCCCAGGTAAAATATGACCTTCGACAACACTTCACATAAGAAAAAAATCAGGAAAACTCATTCAAGTTGGTATGTCTTAGTTTCTAACAACGCACAAAGAAATAGTAGTCTCCTGTAAAAACATAAGGGTGCAGATCTCTGTTCCAGTAAGCCACTGGAAGCTGTTGTTTTAGTGCAATTGCACATTATTCACACATCATTATGAGTTACAAAAACAGGTGAGGTTACAATAACTACATGTTAATTCCAAGAGAGAGAAGCAAGTACAGAATATACCATGTAGGCTTTTAAATGAAATGCAGAGATTGACATGTCTCTACCAAAAAATAAGTAACTAAAAGTTGGCATCTCAATGGCCACAAAACTGCTGCATAATATCTCATCTCCCTTAATTTTAAACCTTCACTTCTAATTCAGACAAAGTTTTTCTTACAAGCTGCCTACTGAAAGTCTGTCGGCGCCCTGGGTCTCAAGGGCCCCATGCCTCACAGCAATTCTGCTCACACTGGCTACACCTTAATTAAAAAGGGTAGGGGAAGACAAACATTTCTGGCCTGAAGACCAGTATTCATTGAGTTCCTTGATAATCCAGTTAAAGAAAAAAGGGGAAAACCCAAAGTACATTACTCATTTTGTCCATTTAGTTGCACATTAATATTTTTTTCAGCACATCAAAATGAAAGCATTTATTTCTTAAGCTTAAAACACTCACCCATCTTGTGTTGGTGGATATTCACATTCTTCTCCCTTTGGGAATACATTGCTGGGAAATAGATCACATATTGGAATAGAAGGTGGATCTGTCTGGACCTTAGCTGTTGAGTATAAGAAAGTGTTACATGTGGGACTCTGGAAATACTAACCACCTTATTTCAACCATAAAAGATAAACAGCAGAAGTTATTTAAGATCCCCTTAACTAGAATCTGGGCTTCTACCAAGACAACATCATATCACAACACCCTCACATGACTTTATTTAGTCAATGCCCATGGTCAATGAATGCCCTCAACATACCAGGAAGAAGACAGCTTGCCCAGACTTAGCCTACAAATACAAAGTGCACCCCTAAATTTGTTTCAGCTGCAAGAACAGCACTTGCACACACTTAATACTAAGTCTGTATTTTTGTGCTTGATACCTACGTCCTTTCTTCTTTTTCTTCTTCTTCTTCTTTTTCCCAGTTGCTCCATCTCCTTCACCCTCTCCATCTATAGGAAAGAAAGTGCTCAGCTAAACATAAAATAATCTTAAAAGAACCAAAGTTTGAGCAAAACACAAAGACATCTGGACTATCTGGAAACAAATGGATTAAAAGACAACATCCAGAAGCTGCCACCAAAACCATCAGCATTTTCAGTCCCTACACCAAACACAGACCTAAGAAAATAGTTTTGAAAGTTGACAACAAACATATCACCAAATAAAAAAAGAGAGCTCAGGTAAAGTGTTTTCAGAAAGTCCTACTTCATATTCCTCTGTTCTCAATTCAGGCAAACAGATGCCTGGAATTGTTTAAGGACACGAGAGAACTGTATTAGACGCAACAAAAAGCTAGAAACTACTGCTTCCACCCCATCCTCTGATGCCTCAGCTAAAAGAACTTGCTACGTCTGGAAAGGTAAAGACCCCAAAGAAGTAAAGATGACAGCACTCTAGGCCAGGGTAAATGTAATCTTGAGATAACAGGGAAGGTCACAAACAACACTCTCAGCAAAAGCACTGAATGTGTGAGATACAAGGTGGTCAAGCACTGGAACAGTTTTCCCAGAGAGGTGGAAGATGCCCCATCCCTGGAAACAGTCAGGGTCAGGCTGAATGGAGTTTTGAGCACCGTGATCTGCCTGAAGATGTCCCAGCTCTTTGCAGGGGCTTGGACCAGATGACCTTTAAAGGTCCCTTCCAACCCAAAACATTCTATGAATCTGTACCAGTGGGAGGTTTCCAGGGAGCACAGCAGGTAAGCACCAAGAATCAGCCACACCACTTACAGGCACATCTGGGAGGTAACAACAACCCTGCAGACTTCACATTTGGCTACATCAAATCCCCACGTACTCCATAGTCAGTATTTCAGGTGCTATCAGCTACCTAAACCTTCTGGTCCTAAACACAAATTCTTCTCAAAGTAGACAAGTACTACTCATCTACATATAGAACATTTTCAACTACAGCAAGAAGTAAAATGAAAAGAACTTCTAGAATCAAGTCAAAGCATTCCATTTTGAGTGTATTTATCCAGAAGCTTGCATTTAAAAACCAAACCAAAACACTGACCAGCTGCTCCAGTCACTAGATTTCAAGCCTCTCATGATGGTCAATATAATCACCAATTTTATGCCACGATGAATGCTGTAATACTGCAGCTGGGGCAAATTTCAGCAGTGTCATTTCTGCCCCTCCCCAGCTCATTTTGGCAGTAAGTATCTTAAGTTTCTGTAAAAAAATGCAAATATAAATACTTTGTATCTATAATATAGTCCCAACCTACCAGATTCTTCATTAATCTGTATTTCATAGGCAACCAAAAATGTTGCCTATCCTTAGCAGTGCATATAAATTTCTTTAAAATCTGATACCTTTGTCACATTTGTCTTGACCTTGAGCACTGCCCAAACCATTCATAAAGAAATTAATTAGACATACTCCAGCTCATTCACCAAGAGATTTCTGGATTATTTTTTCAAAGGCTAGGCCTAAACTGAAGAGAAAAAACCTCCAGCATTTCTTAAATATTGTTGCTGTTGCTATCTGCGTATTGTAGCTTTTTCATACATCACTGCACGTGGAACTGCCAGCTGCGAGCCAAACTAACCCTGTCTATGCCTTCATGCCCTTGAAGACTGCTGCAGACGAACTGTGCTGCCAGAAACACAACTACTGCATCTACCAACACTGTTTGTCTTCAGGTTACTTAGCTGCTAAGGAAAAAAACTGTCACCAGAAAAGCAATTTCAGATCTTTGCAAAACAGAAATCCAACCTTCTATCATATTGGTATAAGCCATTTAATAACTTAGCACAGTATCATGCAAAAATGTTACATATCAGCATAATTTAACATGGCAAGGGAAATCCAAAGAGCACTTCCTAATCTCTTCTAGAGTTCAAAAGTTATAGTCTCTTTTTTGAGGCCACCCAGTTACATGCTTACCAAGAGGAAAAAAAAGGAAAAAGGGAGTACGTATTTTATTGATTTTACCCTAATGCAGCATGTCTTACAACAACAATTCTAAAACTACACAACTAAGATGGTGAGTAGCGAGATCCAGTACAGACAAGAACACAGCTGTCTTCAAAACACTCCAATGAGTTATAATTTTTCTGCAAAAGTATCCGTTTTACAAAAAACACATCCAAGTCTAATATGTGAAAAAAAATATTATTAATTCAATCATAGCATTCATTGTTTTATGCTTTCTAATACTGTAATACAATTACTAATACTGTAAAAAGGATAAGAGAACACAGCATTTGATCTGCAACTATCATTGTTACTTCTCCTGAGATAGAACTCTAACTATTCTAATATTCAAATATATATTCAAAGATTTCTTTCCATTGTATACAGTTTTCACTACCCTCATCAACAGTTCTGCCCAAAGTTGCAACGATGGCAAAGCACATATTGCATTAATTTTAACTCCACAACATGAAAGACACCATAAAACAAACCAGAAGAATACACTTCTATGCAAAGTACCTGCATTAAACTTGATGCTGCAGATTGGTAATGGTCAAAGTTAAATTTGTTACTTAATACATCTCGGCACTCTGACTTAATTTTTTAAAACTTCCATACCCAACTCATTAAAATTACATTCCAGAAGGACAAATTCCAGCAAGTGGACTAAGAAGATTTCTAAGCAGACTGCTCAAAGTGTTGAGCCAACTTTATATGCTAATTCAGAAAAATGAAACTGAATTACCACTTTAAGAAATGTGTTTTCTTAAACATCCATTTCTGTTGAGAATCATCCATCAAACCAAAGGAAATACAGCACCTTTATTGGATCTTCCAACAGAAAAGATGGACTTGGTCTGGATTTCAATACAGGCACTTTCAAGGTTCTGGCTTAGAAAATCAGCCACATAGCACAAGCAACATACAAAGTGTGTGTCTTGCTTATGTATTAATCTCCCCCCAATTCAATATTAATGAAAAATTATAATTACAGATGAGCAAGTTTCAAGTCACTGGTAAAGACTGTAAAACCCATTAATTAAAATGCTCCCCTAAAATTTTCTCTGTATGTTTTAAGCCAAGAATAAGAGACAGATATTTGGAGCATAAACATGCACTGGCCATGGTAATGCAAGTGAGAATGATTTATAGCTTACGTTATCCCAAACTAAACATTCCCCTTCAGTAAGTAGATACTTGAAAACACAAACCTTTAACAAAGCCTGTATTGCTGTTATTTGTATATGTACACCTGTGTGACATCATTGACAGCAAAATCATTGACAAAAAAGTAGAATCCAGATAGTTGCATCTCACCTCTCCAAAAAGAAACCCAACCAAAATCAAACCAAGACATCGGTAAATAGTCTGTTAAAAGGGAGCCTCGGAAGAAGCTGAAACTGGAAACGTTAAGAGAAAATGTAATTTATACTTGCCATCATCATCATCATCTTTTTCTTTCTCCTCCAGGGCTTGCTTGTCCAATTGTTTTGCTACATCATCAAGAGCACCTTCCATTTCTTTATCGTTTTCTTGTCCTGTTTGTAAAGTTAAAGTACGACTTACTGTAAAACATTAGCTCCACGTTAGTAAACAACAGCCCCCAAAGCTTTATAAAAACATTATGCTGTACTCACCCCTACAGACACCTGAGCACCTAATGCCTTTTTCTGTTTTAAAGCAGCCCCAAAGTGTAAGGCTGTATAGGACAGTACAGCGACAGGTGCTATTAATGAAACCTGCATATGAAGGTAGATTAGCCCGACACTTCTGGTGCCTTTTTTTCTGCCAGGTAACTAATTCTTCTTCCCATAGCAGCAGCCTGCTCTTGTGAGATAATATGGGCGTGAAGCAGATAATTATAAACGCACAGCACGATCACGGCTAACCGATGGCCTGCTAAAACAAACCCAAACCATCGCGCCTTTACGCTATTTGCCCAGACTTGCTCCAGCTCTCTCCGACAACTTGGGAGGGGTGCAGAGCCTCCATCAGGCGGGACGACTTTTACAGCGGCAGTCTTACACCTATCGCCCCTCGGGGCATAGGAGAGGGTGAGGGAAGCGTGGCTTCTCTTGCTCACACCGGAGCGGGGAGGACACGCCGGCCCCAACCGAACGGCAGCAGCATCCTCCGGGCTCCGCCAGCCCCCTCCGAGCCGCGGGGATCCCCCTTAGCCCACACCGCTGCCAGGGGCCGGGACGGCGGCCTCGGCGGCGCCCCGCACCCGCACGCCGGTACCCCTGAGCCACCCACGCCGCCCACCGCCGCGCCCGCTCCCCGGTGTGCCGGCCCGAGGCCCTCACGCCGCCCAGCCCGCCAGCGCAGGGTCGCGGCGCGGCCCGGCCCCTACCCGCGGGGCCCGCTCTGCCCTTCTTCTTCTTCTTGCGCTTCTTCTTGGCGCCATCCTCGGCGCCGAGCCCGGCCGCGCCGTCCCTGTCCTCGGGCTCGGGGGGCAGCTCGCCGTTCAGGTGCTGCTCCCGCTCCTCCGCCCGCCCCACGCCCGCCATGTCGCCGCGGCCGCGCCGCCTCGCGCGCACGGAGCGAGCCGGGGAGAGCGGCGGGGCCGGCGCCACGCTCTGTGGTGCGCGCGGGGCACGCCGGGACGGCGGAGGACTCCGCCGGGAGGGGGCGGGCCCTCAGCCGCGCACGCGCGCCGCCGGCGGTGTGCGCGCGCGGGCCCGTGAGGCGGGGGGGCGGAGTCAGGGCTGCTCCCGGCTGCGCGGAGGGATAAAAAATGGAAAGAAGAAATCTTCCAAAAACAACCCTTTCCCTCAAAAAGAACAGCTGCTACGTTCCCTTACAAGCACGTAAGATTGCTAGGGTTTTACCATTTGAGGGCACTGAGGAAACGTGACTAACACGAGAGATAACTGGTGTACAGAAAGAAAATAATACCGGGGGGAAAAAATTCACTTGTTCCAAGTCACATAGAGCAAAAAAGGGAAGATTCTAATACATTAAAAAGGACCTTGCCTTGTCCCATTTCTACTACTCTGTAGAAAACCAAGACAAGATACCAAATTTGCCAGCATCCACTAATGAAGTATTAAATCAGCCCAATCCTTAAAATTCATTTACTGAGGTTATACTTTTTGCAGGTTTTCTACTAGTATACCCGTGCTGGCTGAAAAATGCTTTTCCTCCTTGGCATACTTGAACATAACATGGTATAATATAGTGCCATTATAATTTATAACATGTAAAGGTTAAAAACAGGCCTTGTGTTGCACAGCTATGTTTTAAAATGCTTCTGCGGGCAGGTCTTTGCTTGGGGAAACTGGTAATGCCTGGTTCCTCACTGGGGCACAAATTCTGCCCCCTTGGCCCCACCGAGGCTGGCTGGTTCCGTCTGCCCGTCCCTGGCTCATACCCATGGGCATCTCCTCACTCCCGACCTGGTACAATTCCCAGCAAGAACACCACTCAGAAGGACTGAGCTAATGCCCTAGTACTGATCAAAGTCCATCCTGCTCCAGGCAAGTGCTCTCACACTGACAATGGATGACACAAAAGCATGTGCACTAGCGCTGCCTTGAACACTCTGGATTTATTGCTTTCCATTCTAGTTTTCTAATTAGGTAGAAGCAGAATCTACAGAGCTGGTTTGGTTTGGGGTTGTATTGTGGATGGTGGCAGGAGAAAGGGGGAGCATCAATGATCAAATTCCCTGAATTCTCCATTTTGAGTCATCTTACATCTTCCTGTTGTGCTTTTATTGTAGCTGGGCACTGTAATGGTCCCAGGATATCTGACAGCAGTGATTTTGTGGTTTGCTTTAATCCATTAGTCTCTCATACATCAGACTGCTCTACCCCTCGCTCTAACCCCTCTAGTGCCTTTGAAAGCTTGAAAAAGAGTGATTGTGCTCCTGTTCCATCCAATCTGGTGTGTGCCAAAACAGGTTGCCAGGCCGTGGATTTTGTTGACTCTAGAAGTGAAGTGACAGATAAAGGAGACCATAAAGTCTACAGAAGCCCAGGGAAGACAGAAGGAAAGATTTTGGCCAGAGATAGATAAAATAAGAATACATCTCCTGCAGAAGCTGCAAACATGAGATCTGGAAATGCATCAGAGGGGAAAATAAAAAAAAAAGAAAAGCAGAATAAATGTTTCTGTGGTCAGCTGAACTAACAAAGGCAGTTTTCTCAGAGCATTGTTCCTTTCCTCCCCAGAATGACTCTGGCACCATTCATAGTCACTGTGATACCCCAACAGAGAGGGAGAGATGGCTTGTGCCACATGGTTCAGCAGTTTGGCCTGTCTCTGTTTAGGGGCGACATTTCTTTGAGCTGCTATTGTCTACTCAGCTGATGATTTTAGAAAGTGTGTCCTGGTGTCATTATGTTTGGTTGTGTTATTCCACCAATTTTGTCTGAAAATGAACCTTCACATAAATCTCCTTTCTTTAAAAAGGTAGGCTGAAAATAAATTGTAAAATAGTGTCATACTTAACATAGAATATAATAAAACCCAGGAGAGAGAAAGCAAACTGTGAGTGAGCTAGAAGAAGCAGGATTAACCGAGTGTCTCTGCAGTTTGAGATGGTGTTATTGGTGTTATTGGACCCAGGCTGTGTTCATCAGGCTCTCAGGGAAGAGGGCACATTGGACAAAGCAAAGTTAAGCATTTTCCAGGTTATGCTACTTCCAGACCCACAATTATCACCATATGTAAGAGAATACGGATAACTAAGAGGGGAATAGCATGATAACCAATGTGCAAAAATAGGAATGCTGTATAAAAAAATTCGCAAAGTGGGAGTAAGAAGCTGGCCTGACTGCACTGACAGAGCAAACATTAACGTGAACAGGCCAACAACTGGTTCCACATTCCCCATCTGGCTGCTTTTAAGAGGAACCAAGCTCATGGATGCAGGGAGTGAGACACATCTTGTAGAATGCCCTTACCAGCTCAGAGTTTTTTGTCCTTCCTCTATTATTGCCAGTCAGCTGTTCCTAGCATTTAATACACATTATATTAATGGATGCTATTTTTCCCAATTGCATGCTGTACTAGACAGCATGATAAGGTGAAAGTACCGGCCAGGCCGTAGGCCAGGAGAGACCTGTGAGTACTGCTTTTAGCTGGAGGTTTTTGTTTTCTCACTCTTTGTTTTTCTTAACCAACCTCCCAAACAAAGACAGGCAGTGGCTGGGGAATTAAGGGAAGGGCTGAATGCAGTCCAAAACATTCAGCAGGATTTGAAACACTTTCCTGAAAGGCAACACAAAGAGTCACCTCCTCTTATTTTTCTTCTAAGGAGTCAGCTCCAATTGCGCTATTTTCCGAGCAAAGTTATGATCTTCAGAAAAAGACTTTTTGTTTTAGGGCATGTTGTGTTTTCTTTCGTGTTTTGTTTTCAAATCGTATGTAAGTGTCAAGAAATGGCATGGAATGGAGTGGGGGAGCTGTCTCTGACAGCTGTGGTTTAATCCTGGAAAGAGGGTGTGCAAGGACAACTAGGGAGTAAGTGGCCTATGTCAGCCCCCAGAAGAGTTGAACAGCGGGATGTTATATTTGTTTCTGTTTGTATTTCTGGGACTGATGCCATTATTTATGTGTTTATGACACTTTAATACTCTTTTTCCTAGCTGAGGGCCAAAACTCCTAGTCCTTACTCAGCTGTAAAAATTCACTGAAGTCAATGGGAAAAATTTTATGACTAGAGGTTTAATATTAGGCCTAAATTCTGGAAGTAGAAAGGAAAATGTTTCCTGCATAAGAGCAAATAGTCTTATGGACTCTAGACGGAAAGATATTCCTTATGACCCATTGCTAAAGACAAAGGATTCTTGTACTTACTCAGCCATCTCTAAAATTTTCTTATGACCTAGATGAAGTAGTGAGATAACATGGCAAAACCAGACAAAAAATTCACATTTAACTCTGTTCACTGTGGTCTTTTTCCACATTCCTTAGTGACTTTTTTTTTTTTTTCTTCTTTTTGCTGAACATCAGTTAGATTACAGCCTGTCAGCTGTAATCCAAACGTACTGCCTTGCCTCAGCTGGTGTCCCAACATCCATGTCCCTTGGAGGACAGGTTTCAAGGGATGTATGAGTGCTTCTGAAAATAAACAAATTTCACCTCTCTGAGTGGTGAAAGTCACTGTGAGAAGCACAATCTGCTGTGTGTACTCAGACTGGGACAAAGCAAATTTTTCTCAGTTTGCATCAATAGCTGCATGCTGTGAAATATGAAAGTAAGTCAGCTTATGGCCTTCTTTAGAGCTTACTTTAAAAACTCCTTTTAAACGACAAGATTCATGTGAACAAAACAAGTCAGTCCCTCAGGAAGCCTCCTTAAATGTCTGTGACAAGGAGCTATAGCATTAGGCAGGTATGCAGAAGCATACATTAGGACATGCTGCAGTGAGCGTCTCCCTGACAGCACATCTCTGTGCCTGTGCCTAGTCTTGGTAAGGGATGAAAGGCTACAGAGAGCTGAGACCCTAGACTGCTCTTTTTAAATTTTTTTTTTTGGTATTTGTGATGGAGTCATAAAAATTATTTTTTATAATAAAAACATCTTTCTTGATGTACTCACTCAGCCATAACTGCAGAAGCAATCTTCTTTTTCAGATAACAAACTGAGACATGTATAGCCTCAGAAATAATTCTAGGCCATATCTCCTGAAAACCCTAGTTTATAATGGTAAGAACCTAAATTATCAGAAAGTTATATTTTGAACTTGATATTTGTAATCAATTTTATATAATTTAATACACTGATATATTCATGTATTCCCATTCACACAGTGAAGGTTCTTTTCTTATCAGAAGAAAATTTTCAAGACCTCACACAGAAGGTAATTTAGCGTGAAAAGCACTAACAATTTCCTTTCCACACCCTGCTGACCTAACAGCTTTCCTTGGGGTTGCTCCACCCCTTCTTCATTCTGGGGAGTAATGGAAGTAATGTTTACAGCTGCAGTGCTGGAGGCAGTACCTGTATATTTCTTTTACCACGTATTTTCTTTTATGTCCAGAATAGTCTTCTGTTTCACCTTCACACCTCCTCCAGTCTTAAACTGGAAACAGTCATTCATTTTTCATTTTGTAGATGAAAACTAGAGTGAAAGAGAAAGGCACGAAACCAGAACTGTTCTTGTATTTCACTGTAGATCTTCCCCTGGCTTTACTGCTAAGTAATGGTGTGACACCATTAATGGTGGGAGCAAGGAAATTTCTGTCAACTGCTTTCTCAAGGAAAGCACGAAAATTACCCGCAAGGTAGATGTGGCCAGGACAGAGCAGGAGACACAGGGGCAGCACGGGGCTGGAACTGGCACTCTGCCATGCAGTGTGAGCAGAGAGAGGGAAGTGGGAAGGTGACAGTGTCCTACATCTAACCCTACCTCCTTGAGCTGTGATACCTAATGTTCATTTCTGCTGCAAGCATTTCAGGAGTTTAATATATTCAACTTAAAAACTTTAAACAGTTTGTTACATAATGCCACAGAATAGCTTTATCCTGCTGTTTTGGCTTGGACTGAACAATAGCACGTTGCTGGGTGAAGAGCTCTGTGGATTTCATGAAATTCATGTCTTCTGACTAATGTAGTGTGAGCCAGTGTTCACAGCATTCCTCTGGGGTGTCACTCCCCAGGATAACTGGGTTTTAAGTTCAGATCTCATCACATTTGCTTTAAACTGATATGTTTGTTCCAAGGACAAACCTTGTTTTGCTGAACTTGCTTTGGAATTTCAGAAATTTACTCCAGATTGTTTCAGTTTATGAACTTATTTGTATGCATTCAGAGAGTGAAAGAAGCTACCATTGAAACTGGAAAGGGTAACTGTGTGGTTACAGCTTGTTTGTGTTTGGAGGATTGAAGACTAAGACTTCTCTTGGTAGACTTTCTTTTATTTTAGATTTTAAAACTGAAAAAAATTGTTAAGAATTTTTCCACATTGGCAGGCCTCTAATTATAATAAATATGGCCCTCTCAAAACCATAGAAAATCACAGTTTCCAAAAACCCAACAGAAAATAGGATAGATGGAGTCAGTAGCTACTGGAGAAAATTTTTTTAGACACTCAAAGTTTTATTACATTGAAAAGTTCTTTGCATGTGACATCTAAGAAAGGAAAATTTTGGATTTGTTTTGATTTTTTATTTGATTATCATTCTCTGGAGCAAGAGTAAATAATTTTACGTGGGAGAGGAGAAGTCAATAACCATGTTAAATTACATTGCACTGCACTTCAGCAGGGATCCTGGTTTGGCAGTGGCTGCACTAAATCTCCTCATGCTGCTCTGCACAGGTGTTTCTAACCTTGCTCTAGGAGTGTCTTCCTTGGGAGGAAATGTGGCTCAGTCTCAGCAGTGCAGGGGCACACTGCCAGCCTGTTCAGATATGATTGTGGCAGCAAAGATAACCAGTTTGTTTTCTGGGGTTTTCAACTGGTACTAGTCTCACTGAGTAATACAGCTGTTTTTTTCTCCTCAGCCCAACTCAAGGCAGCAGTGTGGTCTGTACAGAGAGGCATACCAAAAGGCATGAAGATGCTTTCTTAAAGAGTGCTACAACAAGAAAAGAAAAATATCCAGTTTTATGATGTGTCCCTGTGTAAAACCACTATGAAGGGCTCAAACCCAAGGATCTGCCCAACATCTTTGATCCTACAGGCAGATGGGAGCTCACCACTGAACATATTGAGTAAGTCCGTGGCTGCCAGCATATTGCGGGAACTTGGACAGAAATTGCAGCTCCTTGCTGGGTATGAGACTGGTGACATGCTAACCTGTTGCTGGAGAGAGCTCAGCGAGGGGATTGATTAACATAATTAGCCCCAGAAGTCACTAGTGTACAAAAGTGTGGGAACCAGGTGAAGTCAAGTCTCAGAGGAGGTTGAAAGGGGTGCTCTTGAATCCAAATGTACAGAGTGTGCCTTCTGAGGAGAACAATGCAAGAAAAGCTTTGCTTTGCTTTACCAGTCTGCACTACAAAGGAAAAAAGAAAACCTGAGACGGCACCAAACATGTCTCTCGGAAGTAAAGGTAAGGTCATGCTGTGTAAATGTGCTGTGTTGTAATGTTTGGCCTCCAAAGGGTAGAAAGCACTTTCTGTTAAGTCTATACTCTCAGCTAGTTGCTTAATCCAACATGCTCCACTTTATAGCTTGTTATACTGCAGTTCTCTGCATAGCAGTGTTTTAGGACATGATGAAATAACTTTGCAGCTGAAGCAAGCGGTACAAACACTCAGAAGAACAAAGCCAGTGAAACTGGGCAATGTTTCAAACCATTTATCAAAGCATTTTTAGTCTCCTCTTTCAAGGTGAGTGATAGAGTCATAACATATTGCGCCAGCAAAAATATTTGCATCCAGAGCATTTCATTCAGCAAGTGTAAGTAATCCTCAGTGCAGAACCACAGGTTGGGGTCAAGCCCATTCTAGCTCTCTAGGTGCTACTGTAGTCTTCCTCTTTAAAAAAATACAAAACAAAAAAAAAAAAAAAACCAAACCAAAACACCTTTGGGTTTATGTTTTTGAAAGCAGACTCACCCTTTAATATATGATCCTAAGCACTGCAATCTCTTTTCTTCCCATCTACTCCTGCTGTGCAAACTGATGCCAGTCAGGCACCCATCACAATCAGCTTCTCACTCTCATCCAAGATCTGTGAAGAAAGAGGTAAGAGTTATATGGCTCTTAGCAGTGGTGGTTAGAATTACGCAATACCTGAATAGCTATTCTGAATGTCTGATGTAACTGAAGTATGGATTAGCATAAGGGAGAAATTGTCAAACAACAATTCTCCTTGAGTGTTGGATATAATTTTTTTTTTAATATCCCGTCTTTCTCTGATTATCTCTGATCATGTGCCAGCAAGGTTTTCTACAGAGCCACTGCAGATCCACTAGTCTTTGCTAGCAGAATACAGGGTGACTAACTGCTTTCAGATACTATATTAAGCCTTTTCCTACTGGAAACCATCTGATCACATATATTTGACATAATTCCACTTTTGCTCTGAATGGGAGAACTAATGGACTAACTAAAAAGTTCTTCACAGGCATTATATATTAGTTTGGTTCTGCCTAAAACATGGACAGATATGATGATCTGAAGGGAAAAACTGCTTACTCTGCACTGATCTTTTGATTTCTTTAAGGACATTGCCATGTTAAGAAAAAAAAGCATTTGTTCATTTTCTTCCTAATGCTGGCCATGAAGTTGGTCAGGTGCCACTGGAGCTGTAGAGCTGAAATTCCTTGGCTGGTGAAGGTTAAAAGTGCTGCAGAGACATCCAGCATCCACGCATGGAGGATCAGCTACATAACCAAATAAATGGGCACTGAATGAATGATACCATTTCTTCTGTTGTTTTCTGAAAATGTGGCATCCACCTTTTTCTGCCTGTAACAAATAGTTTCTGAAATGCTCTGGTGTAGAGTTGCATGCTCTTGGTGTCTCTGTCTTGAGCTATTAAGTTTGTAAAAGTATTGATTCCACTCTTAGCTCTTGTGCTCACAGGCAGCCTCTTACTCTTCTGTGTCAGCAATCTCAAGATTGTGCACACTTCTTTTCAGCACTCTGCCAGTGCATCTGCAAGTGCACTGTATAGTCTGGCAGCTGTTGGAGTTTTCTTAGTCCCAGATGAATACCTAAAGGTTTGAAACAGCAGCTTCCATTAACCTGTCCATACCCTTTCCTGGCTCTTGGGAGCTCCCATTTGCTTGGTCTGTCATCACAGGCTTATTTTCTTGATTTGGTAAAGGGAATGACCAGCAGCATGTCATGGATTTCTGTGTCTACAACTCTTACCCACTAAGTTCTTGTTTAATTCCCTTTACCAAATGAGCAGCAGATCATGGATTTCTGTGTCTACAACTCTTACCCACTAAGTTCTTGTTTCTGAATAATCTATTAAGTGAAATATACCTGCCATAGTGCAGCTGCAGCCACAGTTGTCTTATAGGACAGGCTCTAGACTTCTTCATGCTGCTTATATTTAAGCCTTCTATCATAGCACAAGATAGCCTTAACACCCTGGAGGATCCCCTTACAGAACTGGCCAAGTGTTTAAAATGTATGGTAGCTTCCAAATACATCATCCATTCTCTGATTACCAACTAGAGTGCTTAAATAGTATAAAGGAATGGAGGAGGTATCAGGATAGTTAAGTTTACATTGCCTGATCAATTCTCCAAGGAACAAACATTGAAATTTATAAAGCAGGCTTGGTTTAAATGAAAAAAATCTTTGCTGATAAGTAATTGTAAGTATTAATTACTTACAGGTTATTAAAGTTAACTTGTATAATTTTGTATCTGCAGCACAGTTTCTGAATTTCTATTGTTATATCTTGCTATTTAACTGAGTTCCTGTACACTGGCAAAATTATAAACATATTCAGATTTAATCTTACGTGTAAAATCATCATTCCTAATAGGTTTAGTAGTAAGTGGCTGTATAAAATCAAGCAGTTTTCCATGTGTGAAGTGTATATGCTACAATGTATTGTATAATATAGTACACTGGCATATTATTCCTCATGAAATGGGTTATTATCAGTGCTTCACTCCTTGGGGAACTGAGTAGCCCGACGTCCAAAAGATTAGATGCTGCAGCAAAACATGGAGTTCACATTTTTTGGCTGGCTTCTGTATATCACTTTCCAATTGCTATGTAATGTGTTTGCAAAGCCAAGAAAAAGAAGAGCAACAAAAAAACTTACTGTTTGGAGCTTCCACAGGAAACATCATATTTTCTAATTATTTAAATAAGTGCTGTTCTCTTCCCACCTATGAGACATGCCATGTCTTAGAATTGCCTGTTTTAGAGAACTCTCTGAAATGTATCTGTCATAGAATTGCCTGTTCTAGAGAGCTCTCTGAAATGTATCTGTCATTTACCCTCATGGAATCTGGATCCTGGCCTGCAATTGTTATAAGAAGAGCACAGAGCTCATCCAAACCCTGAGAATACCTGAGACTGTCTGTGGTGCAACTGCTCTGGGGTCTTCCATATCACCACGTTCCCCAAAGCTCTGCAGTCAGCTGCTTTAATCATCTAGTTGAAGATAACTTATATGGCACAAATAGATCATGAAGTTTCCCTACAAGCAAAGTGTTCCCTTTCATAGGACCTGAGCATGTTTGCAAGGATTTGCAGGCCCTGTTGGCCCATCAGGTTGGAAGTAAAATGCTGCTTCTGATAGTGCTATATGCTGATGCTGTCCTGTGTTAGTGCCATGAGAGTTGGCTTAATGTTCTTAAATATTTATGCTTAGCCTGGTCAGCAAAAAGTTATACTGAGCAATATTTTATGGCAAAATTGGAACAGCAAGTAAGATTGGCTTGAAAAAATAACATCACTTTGATTTTTATCAGCTGATGTTTTACCTAATTAGCTTACTTCAAAATTGATCAGCTTCTGTGCTCATTTTTTCCTTTAGTGGTTTTGTTTCCCTAATACTACTATGATGACCTACACATTTTTATAACTGCTTCAGGACTAACAGATAAAAGTACCAGAGGCATGTGCACATATATACATGTAGAACAGTGCCCATAGAGTGATTGAAAAAGATGTCAGCCAAAGGCAGGACTGAATACATGCCTCCTAGGTTTGGGTTATTTTAGCCAGCCTCAAACTCTCTCTGCTTCCTTCTCAAGATCAGTCATGGTACTGAAATATATATAAATTTGGCTGTTAGATAAAGAAATTTTAAAATATATAAATTATTGTTCTTTCTCAGAAGGATGAAGTAAGCAATAGCAATGAAGAGCTGCACAACAGGTATATGGAATACAAGATGGTGAAGATGAAGTAAAAAAATCCGATAGACTTTCGAAGTTGGCTGCTTCTCACATCAAAGGATCTCTGCTATGTGCATGAGTAGGTCAGCGTGGTCATTTCTGGTGCCAGGCAACTTATATGATCTTGGACATCTTACTAGATCCCCTTCTGTCTGAGACTAATGTATTGAATAATATTTACCATCAATGTTTACAAAGCTCCTCAGGATTCTCACGGGAAACACAATTGAAAAGATTGCAAAATCATACAATTCCCTGTAGAGAGATCTTAAGGAAAGGTAATTATGAAACAAATCAGAAATCTGCCACTTAAGGCTGATACTGCTTGTGGAGGGAATTGAGAGATCAACAAATTGTGATTAGTCAAGTGGGTGGATTTTGTCCTGAGGGCTCTGCTCATCTTCCATTTCTCCCGACCTGCTTGTTCAAGGAAGAACATGACTGGGTTAGTGGCTTCACTTATCTATATGCAACTGGACCCAATACCCAGGATACAGAGCTGATAGAGAGTCTTAGCTCCTGTGTTCTCTGCAGAGGCATGTAACAGAAGCCATAAAACTGGAGAATAATAACTCCTTGACTCTCATTTTAGCTGTCCTCTGAGCTTCTTGCTGTTTGCCAAAGCTCTGTAAACTCCCATGGGGTGTTTCTATACCAGCATATTTAGCCCTTATCCAGGTCTCATTATAATTTGAACTTGCACCTCTTTTGGACATGGCAGCATCTGCCTTCCTAGCAGGCAGGGAGGTGCGCTATGAGCCCTTCCTTGAAGCTGCAAATTAGTGCAGAGAGCATGAAACTATACAAGGACATGAACAATGTGAACAATAATGGACATGAGAGAGGTGATATGTTGTGCAACCTAACTTTTTTTCTGCAGCCTGGAGTCATATCTTAGTTGAGTGTCTAACAATGGGCTGGGTTTATTTAGGTTGATTGTTTTTCATCTACCCTCTTCACTCAAAGCCATAAAACTGGGCACAGTCTTTGATGGCCAGAATTTTGCTCAAACAGATGAATAGTCCACGGAGAGTTTGGCATTGTAGAATCTTGACTTGGGAAGAGGAAAAACACCACTTCTATCTTGTGTGCAAGTCAGATGGAGATGAAGGACCATGGAGAAGAAACAAGGAGGTGAAGGACCTTGTCCCCTCTACAAGTCTCTTCTACTAGTCAAATGCAGACCCAAAGCACTATGTTATCTAAACTGCTAAGCTAGATGGAAATCACTTTGAAAATTGAACTTCCCGTTTGCTGTAAGGACAGGATGCACTTTGGCTTACTAGAAAATTTAAATATGCAAAGGAGACCAGCAGGCAATTGGGAGCCAGCCTTCTGGGTGCCTGGAATACGTGTCATGAGCTGCAGATGGATATTTCATAGGGGCAAATTGCAGGCACACTTTTGTCTCCTTCACCACTTCCTTGTGTCTCACGATGCAGTGAGGCACAATGCATTATACAGGTCATAAAAGAGCTGATGAAATGCTATTTGTTCTATGGATTCTTCAATCATAATTATGATTTTTCATATTAAAAATAATTGGCATAACTTAATGGAGAAAGTGAGGCTACTGACCTAACCCTGAAAAGTTTACATGCAACAAGGAGCTGACATTTGTGGGTGACCACCACCAAATACCTGTAGCTGTTTGGCTCCTTTAGTTAAATGCATCTGACTTCTCTAGTCAAATGCATCTGACCTCTTCCAGCTCTTTTTTCTAGTCTGTTTTTAATAAGGATAGAAATTAAGGTTGTAATTGTCTTTTTGAGATCTTAGTAGATACTTGTTTTAAGAAAAGCCGTTTAAAAAGTGTTGCTCATGGTTTTATATTTTCATTTTGGTTCTGTTTCTTTCACTGGGTTTCATTCATTCTCCTACGTTTGTGTTATGCCATCTTGTTAAACAGTTGCAAGGATTTGTTTGGATGCTTATCCTTCTATACAGCTTTCTTCATTTTAAGGGTGGGCCTCATATCTAAAGGGGTCTGTTTTTAAACTGCAGGATGAACACTGATATTTTCTATATCCTCTCTGTCAATTTCAAATGCAGCTGTAAAAACAGATCCCTTCTTGTGGAAAAACAAGCATACAGGTGATTTCTTCTGAAAATTCAGGCCCACCAGACCTTCTAAATTGAACATCAGCATTTTTCTTCTGGATAATGTTATCAGCATCCATATTATTCTTAATAAATATTAAATATAGAGACATAAAAATGTTCCTGAAACGGCCAACTGAGGGTTCACACATACGTGACATCTACATGCTATTTGACCTTATTTTTTCTCCCTTTAAATTTTACAATAGATTTTTTAAGTGTTTTAGAACTCCTAGGAATTTACTAGAATTGGAAATGGCATTAATATCACAGCATTTAACCACAGTTCATTTTTAATATGAATTACTAAACCAAGAATTTAACCTGTATCACAGGGATAAAATTGATGCCTTCCTCCCAGGCCTGTACCATGAGAAAAGTCAGATGAAGGAGCAGATATGCGAAGTGGCTCTTTAATTAAGGACTTGTAGATCAAAGAGAGCTTCTTGGATTTTGTGGCTTCAGTGAGATACACCAGGAAAAACAGGTTTTGTATTTCTGCTTGCTTACAGCAGCAGCGTAACAGTGATGCTTAATCAGGAAAGAGGTCTGGTGACTAATATAAATGAATGGTCAGAGAATGGAAATGGCCTTGGGATGGCAGGCATGCCCAGCCAGGTATAGCACAGGTAAGATTTATTGCTTTACTTTTCTTGCTGTTCTTAATTTTTTTTTCTTTTTTTTTTTTGTTTTCAATTTCACATCTTCTGTTCTCTCTAAGGTGTCTTAATTGCAGGGAACACGATGCTTGTATTTCTTTAGCACATCATAGAACCAGAGAATTGTTTGGGTCAGAATCAACTTTAAAAATCAAATTCCAACCCTCCTGCCATGGGCAGGGACACCTTTCACTAGACCAGGTTGCTTAGGGCCCCATCCAGCCTGGTCTTGGACACTTCCAGGAATGGGACATCCACAACTTCACTTGTCAGCCTGTTCTTTACAAAGAACGTCTCTCCTGACAGCACCTACATGAGTGGGTATCTTTATTTCTGTTTTACTCAAGTAGCATCTTGTCAAGAAGAAGGAAAAGCAAATTGCCTGGAACTGTTTTAATTCAGGATTTCAAGAGAGGTCCATCCTCCCAGCTGAAAGCATCTTGTAAATGTCTTTTCTGAGCTTGGGAAAATGAACAAGGAAAATGAACCATTCCTCATTTTGCTTTTGGGCATATTCACTAGCAGGCAGTTGTTTGCCTTACTTCAGGCCTCATCCATTTTCCACAGAAGTCTGTGCAAAGGCTCTCACTGCTTTTTAGTTACCAGAACTGGTCCTAACGTGCTGCAAGAATTCCAGAAACAGAGGTAGAACATTTGTGACCCCGGTCAGTAAGCGTGCCTTCAGGCATGGAGTTTGTAAACAAACCCATTATTTACCGGGGTTGGATCAGTGATTTTTTAAATTCCTACTATCCACTACAGAGCTACTGGCACCCTGCCTAGCAGTTTATACAAGGCCTACATAAGGCCCTATCAGAATGACAGGTATCCAAACCTCTACCCAATTCTTTACTTGGCTCATATTACCAGGCTGGCAGCTGATACAAAGGAATAATTTCAAATACATGGCAATAAAATTCTGAAGAGCTGCCATGACTGTTTCATATAGGCAAATATTCTTACTTGGACTTGTTGTCCAAGTTTTTTTTTTTTCTGTAAGCTGACTTTTGTTTATTCTGTAAAATCTGCAGGCATATTCAAATCTTCATGATACTCCAAAATACCATGCTGCATCTACAGTTTTGGTTTTTACTAAGTCTGCAAAATTGAAGGCATGTAATTATTGAAAGGGTTTGTGTTATCACATACAGATTACAGAATGTTACAGATCATAGAATTTAACAAATATATCAAATTAATTTGATATTTTTAGAAGCCTCATGAAAATGTTAATGAGTCTAGTAAAGCTGTTAGTTTTTGAACATAATATTTGAATGGGTAGGAGTGTCAGAGGCTGGAAAAGGCTGGTGCTAACTGACTTTTGGATTAAATAGCAACAGTTCCAAGACCCTGCTTGGTGTCACCAGGGCATTTTTCATGGTCCATGTGCACAGGCAGTGCTAAAGGCTTTAGTGACCACAATTTTTAGAAAGAACCTTGTATGCCGTAAAATGTTACTTTTTTACTGGAGTCTAAACACTGTCCAAATCCTTCTCACTGTAGTTAAAGGGAAAGCAAGTACTAGAGCTTCCCAGTTCTGTCCATGTCTGACTCCACAGCCTCTGCCTCTGAAGTGTACCTGGCTTGAGAGGTAGGAGAGGTCAGGTCTTCCTGCTATGCAGCACCACCTTCCAAAACATGCACTGTCTCATTACATTTACTTTAGGCAGCAGTCATCAGACAAAGGTCTGGGAGCTGTCTCTGTCCACAGTTCTAAAACGACAAGCTAACTTTGCAGGATTTAAATGAGAATGAGAGCACTAAAACTTGTTTGTAGACTTCAGCCTTGAGTAATTGATAATTTCCTCACCTATAACCAACTGTCTTGGATCACTCTTTGAGACTTCAGTCTGCTTCTTCCATGCAAACATATATATGAAAGCTTGTTGGAGTTAGTTAATCCTTTTTGCCCTTTAAAGTTAATGAATTCATCACCATGAGGATTGCAGGGTGCTTTGCAATTAGCTTCTACAAGTAGCAACATGAAGGTGTGCGCTCCTCTCCGGCAGCGCTGCTGGGTGCGGCTCTTCCAGTTTGAAGGGTTGGTGTGGTGTAACTGCTACAGGACTGCATTTTGTGAAGGCCCTTTAAAAACATTATTTTCACTGCAAACTCTGGAATTGATGAGCTTTCCCATAAATACACCTCCCAGGCTGATTTCCTTTTAGATGTGCTAACTGCCTTGCCACTGACTGATGGAGTTAAGAGCTTCTAGAGATTAAATATAAACTCCTGTGGATTTGTGCCACTGTCCACCTACTAAAGGTCTGACCCAAAGGAACAGTTATTTTTATGTAGTTAGGTTCCTATTCCTGCCTTTTTTTTTTTCCAGTCTAGTTTCCTTGATTATTTAATTATTCTCTAGTCACAATTTTTGGTTAAGTCTTTACCACCCTACATTCAGTGTATTTAGGTGCAGCCAGAACACAGCTGAATATTCTTTTTTCCTCTGAAAGCATGGTTAAAATATTATCTGTAGTTTAGCTAGAATTCTCTGATCTGCCAGAGAAAATACTAAGTATACTGACTGCCCATTCAGAAGTAGCTATAATTTATTGGGAAAAATTATAGGAGGTGGGTACTGAATGAAACTTCAAGAAATCCTGATTGATACCTTTCTGGTCTTCACTTTCATGCAACATGCTGTCTGTCCACTTAGGTTAACTATCCAGCCAAAACTCTACATCTATATGACAAAGGCTGTCTTATAATTAGATTGAAACGTGCTTTGTGAAACAGATTTTTTGAGTGATTTGCCTGTCAGGAAAAACATATTTCTGGAACAGTTGGAAAAGCAGAAGAAATCTATGAATCAAGTAAAACAAAAATAGAATTCTGTTTGTTTAGATTTTATTTCCATCTTCCTATTATGCATGAAACCATTTAACCTAGAAAAGATAAAAGCATGCATTGGATATAGGAAGCATGTATACATCTTATTAATTTGAAGAGGAATCTTGATTTGCTCCTGAACTTCTGGGAAATTCAATTTTTCAGTTATTAAATGACACCTTGTAAGATGTCCACAATGTGTAACTTAGAACACAATTCTTGAAGCTACTACTACTACTAACACCACTATATTTAGCAAAAAAAACCTCCCAACTTCTCATTTGCACAGCTTTCTGCTTGTATGGGTAAGGAAACAGTATAAATGAGGGAAGATAAACTAGTAAATTAACATATTCAAAATCTAACCTATCTTCTATTTGCTTGGAAACAAAAATTCAAACTATATTTCATAAGCTAAACTTTAGTTTTTTGAAAATGGATATGGAAGGTGATGTTTGCTTACATCATAATATTGTCTGTAGTTAGTGGCATTTTAAATACTTATAACTGTTATTTTATGATAGATTAGCTGCACACACCAAAAATGCTCTAAACTTTGTGATAAATCAGAATTTGTCTTTGTTCTCTGCCCTTTGTTTCTTATTAATGATCTTCCCTTTGAATTTTAAACAGTGGTTCTTACTTATAGTCAGAAAGCCTCTCTCAATTGATATTCTTCTATTCCAAAAATCAAATAATCTTTTTTTCAATAGCAATAAAATAGCTCTACATTTTTTTGCAGCTGTCAGCAATCCAAATAGTTAAAGATAATATGCAGCAAAACTTCATAAGCCAGCAAATATTTAATTGCCTTACAATAAAATCAGTGAGTAATCGTAACAGGAGTGATAAATATTCTCTTTAAATTTATGCATAGCTGGTGATTGTCTTTCTTCAAGAGGTGGATTCTAAGATTAGTACCTTTGGTTTTGGAGTCCCATTAGTGTCTGCTTCCACATCTGTCTATGAGGGTTCTGCACCCAAGGACTCTCCCACAGTAGACATGGTCATGATTATGAAGAGCTGGGCAGTAGGCAACATAATTCATATCCTGCTCTGGGCTACACCTTTAGATACCAGCTAATCCTTTCAATTCCCTCTGCCCTAAGTAAGCATAGCATAATCAGAGATCTTTAAAACCAGATATACTGCCATTAGCTGTCATTTAGTAGTTCTTTGCATCCGTATTTTCTACTAGCAGAAAATACTTTCCTTCAAAACTGCTATTATTTGGACAAACTATTGGAAAAAAAAAATTGAAATTTAGAGGAGATTAGAGTTCATTATGAGAAAATTCTTCTGATTCTTGGCTACGTAGCCCTTAAGAATGTTTAGCCACAGAATCTTTGTATTAATTTCTTCTGAAAGGATTTATATAAGATGTAATTCACAGAAAGAGAATACAGAATGTTGGCATGCAAACCAAGATTTTGTTAAAGAGAAGCAAAAATTAGTTATACTTTCTGTGATTCTGTAATTGAGTGATTAACAGTCACTATTAGCTCTCCATTTTGTATCACAGAGTAGATGAGTTACATTTATAAGTGCAAAAACACTATCAGTTCCCAAATCAAGGCCTACTTTGTCACTGATTTTGGCAGTGGTGGTGTATTTTGGGAATTGGCTGCATACACCTTCAGAAAACGTCTGACCTTCCTCTGCAGCTCTTAAGGAAGGGCATAATTCAGTCTGCAGATGCTCTCTCAATTACCTCAGGTATGCACAGATCACAAGAGAAGAGGAAAGAGAACAAGCTCCCAAGTAAGAAACTCCTCTCCTTATAGATCAGATGTTCCTCCTCACAGCATGTAGTAGGAACCATACTCTTATCCTGTCAGGTGAATGAGTGGGACAAGGAGAAGAGGTAAAATAACTGTTATCCCCCTGGTCACTAACTGGTCCTTTTCTGACTGCTTGCTTATGCCACACAGTAAGAATTTACACTTTTTTTTCATGACTTGTTTTTCTCAGTACTTCATATGACATTCTAAAAGCAACAACAACAATGAAGCTGCAGTTGTGAATGTTTGGAAAAATGCCCATAATAGATCTTTAAATAGTATTTTAGCAAATAGGATTAATTTTTTTTGTATTATTAGCCATTATATCATTATATATATATATATATTTGTGATAGTTGCCTCCAAAAAACTCTATTTGAGAGCACTGCTTATCTAAACCAGCACTTATGAAGACACAAGTCCTATGTATCTTGTGCTTGATTGATGCTCTGCCCTTTCAAGTGCCACCACCTGACAAGTGTAATATATAGAAAATCTGAGCATCAGACTTGCTTTCTCAGAGTTTGTTTGGAGTCATAGTCATACTACTTTGTTTGCCTTTTTAAAAATGTGTAAGGGCAGCCAGAAAAACAGAGGGAATATTGTTTACAGCATCTTTCCTGAGTCCTTTCCTTAACAAGTACAAGATGGTCTATATTTGATTTTAAATAATCTGCTAGTCTCAGATGAATGTCTTTTCATTCAATCCATTAAAGCAAAGAGGTTTGCAATACCCTTGGCAATCCTCTGAAACCTGACTTCACCCAGACATGGAACATCTTGCTAATGCAAGTTGCTTATCTGTTTCATATTGCCATTAAACCTTCCCTTACTTGCTGTTGTTTTCTCATGCAGGGTTTCTGTTTTACTGAATAGTAAAATCAAATCAGAGAAGCTGCCTGTGGCTGGGCTCTGTGTAAATAAAAGAAGGAATGTGCTGTATGCTGTTAATTCAGAGTGAGAAATCTAAACTAAGGCTGGACAATGATGGTTCCAATGCAAACACTGCTGGTAAGAGTTCACAAGCAGTTCATTTCTGCATATAGTTAAGTAGTTCACCTGTTCCTCCAAGCCACTCCACCACTGCATGGGATGAACTGTGTGTGGGTAAGAGCAGTAGGAGCTTTTCAAACTTAAACAATCCTCAACTGTCCTTTGTGTTGTGTCTGCAGTTTCTTTTAACAGGACAAGGTGACATGATTTCTCACTGCATCTTTGGTGGCTCAAGGTTCCCTTTATTTTTTGTCTTTGAGGCAAGTCTTGTACCTTTCCTTTGGGTGAATAGCAACAGTAGTATTTTACAAACTCCACAATCTCTAAAAATGAGTAAAATTAATGGAACAAGAGAGGAGTGAACAAGAGCAGAGTGGCAGGTGTTTATTGATGATATGACGTCTTCATTGGAGGTGTAAATATAAGGCTCTGAATTTTGGCATTCCTCTGCCTGCTTTACAGGACCAAACAACCTACAGAATCCCCCCAGTTTACAAAGGACTTCTTAAACAAATTAGTCTTCACCACACTTGTAAAAGACAAATAATGCCGACACACGTAGCACATTCACATGAATATAAAATGAGTATACTACAATCACTGCCTGAGATAAGAAGTACCTATTAGACCTTCAAATAATTAGGGAGTAACCTTTGAAGTCTGCTCTTGGCTGCTACCAAAGCCCGCCTGGTTAGCTCATCTAGTTAAAGCACATCCTTCTTTCTCCTGTTGGCTGGATTTCAGAGGCTGTTTTGGCAGAAGCCAGGAGATCTGCAGCACTCCTCGTTGCATCAGGCCTTAAGAAACACCTGAAATGCTGAGATGACTGCACACCTTAAATAATAGGGGATGACTGGGCTTAGGCCTCTCGTTTATAGAGACAATTTTCTGCTCCTCTTCAATCTTTACTTGATTTATTTGTTAATCTAACTTGGTAACACTCTCCCTGATACTTTATCTTTCTCATGGCAGGGACAAACTGTGGGTGACATCCCAGGCTGCTTAATCTACTGTGCTTCACAGAATTATGGGAAAGGAAGGAAAGATGTGCAGCTGAAGTAATCATCAGATTCCCTATCTGCCACACCTGGAGTATGATCACCTCATTGACAATCAAATGTCCACTAAGGAGCAGATCAAAACAGTCTGTCTCATCTTCAAAAACAAACAAGGACACTTGTGAAGACAAAACAAAGCAGCTATATGCAGGAAGAACAAAATCAGTAAGTATGCCTTGTGCTGAGGTGGGTTTTACCAGATGGTAGATAGTTTTCCAACACATGTTTAAAAACTTTAAAGAGGTTTTTTTAAAAATAATTCTATGTTTATCTGGTTGCTAAACTTTCTGTAAAGTTGTCTCACCAGAAATATCTAACTGACACCAATTCCAAATATGCGTTCTACAGGAAATTAGGACATTCATATTTTAAAAAAAAATTTCCAGAGGAGAACAAAAGTTTAGAAATACTAGAATTTCCTACAAAAAAAAAAAAAAATCCTGTTTCTGAAAACTAAATATTACTTGAATCCATATTTTTGAAGATGGAGTAAATTGCCATTCCTAGCTTAGATGAATTCCTCACATCATTCTGTTTTCTGAAACAGCTGAGGGAGTAACCCTGAACAATTGCTTAATGTAAAGCAGGGCCCTAAAACCTGAGAACTCTTTGGCAGAGTACCAGGAAACTCTATGGTATGTGTGTGACTTCTGTGGCATTGTGGGACCCAAAGATTAATAACCACAAGAAACTTTTTCTTCAGTTGAGCAGGAATGTGTCATTTGGTAGCAGTGTGAAAAAGTATCTTTTTTTTTTTCTTTTTAAAACATTTTGCTTTCCAGGAATCAGCACTTTTTAATAAAAATGAGTGAAAAACATTCCACACAGAAGCATGCTGCTAGAAAATTTCAAACCAGATAATTTTCCTTACAGTATAAACTTAGTGAGCAGTGACTTAATAAAATACACCATCCTCCCTTCACATGGCCAAGTACTAAGGAAATGCACAGCACAAAATGTATTTGTGTAAGTCTGTATGTAGAAGGACTGGAAATATGAGTAAGTTAAAGTTTGGAAAGGCAGAAAAGCAAAAGATAAGTAATATGATGAACACTTTAAAATAAGGAATGGGATTTTTTTTTTTGGTGTCAATGTTCCCTGAATGGGAACATTGTCTGTTACCTGAAAATTTCTCAATGGAGTTAACAGTAGAAGTGGTAGTAGAGACTGAACAGGCATTTTTATCATCTTGGCACAGAGGGCACAACAGTAAACATCAGTGACTTCTGTATTCAAATATTCCACCTGCCACTAGATATGAGTGGGGCTGCACTGAAATTTAAATGTTAAGAGGATTTGAGTCTGCGTACATGCAGCTTCAGTACCAATTAAGGCATTCAGATTACTTCCTTCACTGTTCTTATTTTCCCAGTTCTTGAGAAATCAGTTATACAGCAACTATCATTTCTGATTTGCCTTTTGACAGTTAGCATAGAAGAAGTGACCTTCTGGCTTTCATTAAGTCATTGAGGGAATTCCCATACATTTCAGCACTAATGGGACTTTTAGCCCAAGAATCAAGGGCTAAATCTGAATTAAATATCTACCTTTAAGAGGAAGAAAGTAAGGATGTTTTCAGGTGTAAATTTTAATATTTTTCCTTTCTCCTGAAAGCCTGACTTTGGGAAATAAGTGGAAAAAACTGTTTGTGTATTGCCTCCTCAACTCACAGTGCGGGTCCTGTTGGTCCAGTTGGCCCCTGTCCACTAATGGTAGGAGCATAAGATTTTGAAAGCCTGGGTTCCAGAGGGTTGTGACAAATCCATAAGAAAGTTGCACAGGGTCTAACTACCTCCCCTGTGCTTGCAACTATGAAGTCCAGCTTTATAAATCAGAGGAGCTGTTAATTCTACAAAGAGTTAAATAGATTTGCAAAAAGAAATTGAGACATTTAGAAGCCCCTGTCATCAAACTTACAATGTAAAAAACCATTGCTATCTGATCTGAAAGAGAAATTTGAGTTCATAAGGGCTTATTTAGAAGGAATGTTACTAGCTTAATTGGTCAAGCAAAATTTACCACCTACTTAATTAGATATAATTGTACTTTCCTTATTGCTTCTGGGTTGTCTGGATTCTCTTCGCCCCCTCCCACATGATGTCCTGCAGATGCATTTACAGATCATAAGGGTTCCTTATTAGAAAAGAGACCTAATATAGCTCCTGGCAGGCTTTTGGGATGTTAAAACCGTTACAGTCATTATTTGACTTTCAATGCCACTTCTGTGGTCTGGTTAAAAATGAGTGACTGCATTTTAAGAGCATTTGAGCTGTCAGGAGAGCAGAATGCTCATCTCTCCTCTTCAGGAGTACTGACTGACCCAGCAGCATCGACTCTTCTTTACCTGTGAGCAGTTCAGGAATTTCAGTGCATCAGGTCATTCTCATTCCAGCTGCAAGGGGCAAGAAGCACATGCCAGTTGCCACAGTGTTAGAAAATGAGTATGATTTATATGATCTAGCAATCTATATGCACTTAACCCCATTTCTGCTTCATCTCTGGCAAAAAGTCTTGATGTACAGCACTCAACAGCATGTTTTAGTCTTTAAAAAAGAAATCTATTTTCTAACACTGAGAAGTACTCTTCTTAAATCAGGAAAAAGTGTCAGATGGAATATGCACTGATGTCAGTTTTAAGTACATACTTAGTTTTCATGTGTGCTCTGGAAACACTTTTTCCACTTAGTGGAAACACTAGAATTTTTTTTGTAAGCAATTAATTTATAGGTGATTTATTCCATTGAAGTTTTGCATGCAAGGTGTACATTGCATGTTGTGAAATACATTACTGTTGTAACACTGTGAGGAGAGGATTCTCCGGATCTTGTTCACCCCTGTTGACAAGCTGTTTACCTCTGTTGCAAGCTGTCATTAGGCTACAAAAATGCAATCATGTTTTGCATTGCACAGAACTGCATTAAATTGGATTTTGATAATCCCCACACCTTTCCGTAAACACCAGCACAAACACTGTTTTGCTTGGCTATTTTAATTACTTTCTCCCAGTAGGAGAGAGCACCCACTAATTGTTTTTTGGTTATTCTTTGCTCAGTTCTTACTAAGAGAACATTCAGTGCTTCCTGTCTTTGCTCTGTACATTTTAGTACCAGCCATGGCAGTAGAACAGAGGTACTTTTAAACATCCTGTCATCTTTGCTACAGCAAAATTAAGGCTGTTTTTATCTCTCAGGAATAAGCTATTCCTGCAGAAAGAAAAATTTCTCTACATGACACCTATCTGTGATCAACCTCTCTGTCCACTGGGTGACACCAGCAGCCTATCTGACATCTGCTAGCTGTGCATAGCACTAGAGAACACGTATCTGGAGGAGATTTAACCACAGAGCTGCTTTAGTCCTGGTAACACTAGGAATATTGTCTTTCCTCTCTGGTGGAAAAGTGCACTAAATTAATAGGAAAACTGAAATGCAGGAAAAAAGCTAAAACATCTTTCAGACCTACTACATGTAGTTTACAAGGTTGAAGGAGACAAAGTGAGAAAATACTCCATAAAATACACAATGAACTGAGGGCCTGTTGTACAAACTCATTAAGAGGACATGCTTTAATATGAATGACCCACAGCTGATGAAAATTATTGTGAACAGCTCTGAGTCTCAGGTAACAAATTACTGAGATGCAGTTTGATTCTGTCCCATGTTACCTTTTTTGTATTCCCATATGGAAATAATTTTTCAGTTTTGAAAGAAAGATCATGATAACATGCAATTTTTTTCTGGCTGATAAACTGATTAATCCTTAGAACAGCTTACAAACTACTTTTTAATACAAAGACATGCTCATATATGGGCAACATTTTAGTTTGGTTTTGTTGTTGTTTTGTCACTTTTACTTTTCTTTTACCTGTAATTCACTGCTACAAAGATTCGCCACCAGTACATGCTCGACTTTAGTCCTCCTCTGATACAGATATAAACAAAAGATGCATGAGGAGTAAAACCTAAAACCTAATTAGACTGTCATCGTGGTCTTAATTGTTTTAAAAGCTGAATGGTAAAAGCAAGGTGGCTGGTTCTTTTGCTTCAACAAGAAACTAACTGTTGTTTAAGGAAGAATGGAGTTTGTTTTTAGAAGGAATGTGTTAATAGTCCTTCCTGTCAACACTCCTAATGTCTCTCATATGGTAAATAATCAGCCCCGGAGCTATTTCACCTGGTAACCCCTCCTACGGCCTTTCAGCTGATAGACTGAACATTCCATACAAAGGGAGCTCTTTTTGCTGTTTCCAGGGGGGTATTCAACCCATCTTCAAGCAATTCCCAGACAGAGTCACTCAGCTGTTGCTGTGCTCAGCTGGAACTGCTTTAACCTACCAAGAGCAGTAGGAGTTCAGAACAGTTTCCCAGAACTGGCTTGTTGTTACACTTGACCAAAGGTGTACTGCAGGATACCAAGGTGCTCTAAGGATAGGGGGACACTAAGGAAACCTGCTTGAAGTAACAGCTCCAGCTCTCCTTGTGTTATTGCATACAGTAGTGACTTACAAATACCAGAAGAAAGATAAGAAGCTTCAAATGCAACTCTGCCAGAAGTCACAAGTTGGAAAGGGTCACAGTCATCTCCAGAGCAGCTCAAAAGCAAAGTAATAAATAATACTCAGAAGTTCTGGATTCTAAAATAGGCTATGGTTACTTTTCTGTTGGACAACAGCACAGCCTCTGCTGAAGATCGGAGACTGGCCCAGTTGCAGTTTAAAAGTAATAGTCATAAAGAATGAAGTCATTACATTTAGGGTAGACTAAAATTCCCCTTTTCTGTATTTCTGAAGAATTTTTCATGTGCCAGAGATGACAAAATTGATTGATCAATTGGTCATGCTTGTCTGAAATGTTCAAAGCTTGTTACAGACAGCTCCAGAAGCATTGTGCAATACTCACTAATTGATAATCAGTTGGTGTATGAAATCGGTAGTCTGCTAGTCACTAAGTGCAGAGTAATTTACATGGCGAATAAGATTCAGAATTATTCATAAAGATGCAAAATGGATACAATAGCTTTTAACACTGAAGTAAGAGATCTAAAACTCATTCATTGACTAATCCCTGAAAACTTTTGATCATTCTTTGTAATGCAAGCACAATGTCAGTCAAAGGGTAAACAAAACATTCTTGAGATTCTGGTACACAGCACGTGACTGTCTTCATCACATCTCAATAAGGGATGTAAATATAGAATGGCTGTTCATATAATGAAGGACTAAATAAGGTAGCTTACAAAAGAGGCTAAGATGAGATAAGAGAGCTTTATAAAGCAAAAAATGTTGTGGCAAAGAAATAAGAAATAATTATTGATTGTTACTGAACACACAGACTGATCAGACACACCAAGGAAGAGATAAACAGCAGATTTTAAACAAAAGGATGTTCTTTTTCTTACAGCACGTCATTAAATTGTGGGACTCTTTGCCACAGGATGTTGCAGAGGCCAAGAGTGTAAGTGTGTTCAAAATGGAATTAGATACATTCCTGAGGGCTGGCTCTGTTGGCAACTGTGAAAAGTCGTGGTGCAGATACAATTTTTGGTTGAGGAAACCCCTCAATTGTTAATCCCCTGGTAACTGAAGTCCACTGAATTGTTAACTGCTTATGGCTGATATGGATCACAAAAAGAAGGATCTTCTTTTAAATGTTATTCCATTCCTCTCCCAGTTACCAGGCACTCACAGGGACAGGATGGTGAACAAGTTAAATGAGCCTTTGGTATAATCCTGCACATCTGTTTTTATACCAGTATGTGCAAGGTTATTACTTTAATTGGAGTAAAATTTTAGGATTAGGGAGGAAAATGCACAGAGTTCATGAGAAGAAGGTTCTTTACCTCTGAAGTCATCCTTGGCAACATATATCAAACAATTTTGTATATATTTTAATTTTTAAAGCCTTGATGAAGGAAAACTAATGTTCCCAGGAGGGGAAGGTTTCCCTCAAACTGTGTAAAATATTAAAAACCTACTTAATTTTACATACTTTCTTCTGGAGGCAGATAACTAATTTCCTCTGGTCCTTGGAATTTCCTCAGATGATCAGGGAAAAAAACCCTTCAAAATGAAACACAATTATCTCTGTGTCTAATAATTTAAAAGGCTACCCTTAGTACGCTTAGGACAGAATCCATCCTTAATTTCCTACTAAAATTATTGTTCAGCTAAATAAATACAAATGAGTTTGAGAGAAGGAATTCTTGGCCTCAAAAAAAAAAAAAAAAAAAAAGAGGTTCAAGTTTTAATGAACATGTTAAGCAAGAAGGAAATGCTGTATGATATTAAACATTTGCCTTTAGACAGCTTTCTATATAGTCTCTTAGATGCCTCAAGGAAATGGTTTTACAGAAGCATCACAATAATGTAGTTGCTCCCAGGGGCAGTTGTTTCTCCTGATTGTGGCATGTACTTCCTGCCATATGGACAATCCCACTTTCTCCCCCTGCCCCCATCTAAAGATCTTCAGCCAGGACTTAATTCCTGTGCTTTCAGAATGTTAGGGAGCTGTGTGTTTGAGGGGTAGGAGGCAGAAGGGAACCAACATTTTATTTGTAAAAGTGCCCTTTCAAAAGCCTTGTTTGTGTTAAAATAACCACCAAACATTCCTTCACTTTTCTTTACCATAGGATTTTCATTCCCCTTTTTTTCCAAAGTAGATGCCTTTTCTGTGTAGTTTACAATTCAATAATCATTTGCTATTTGTGAAGAAGTAACGAGGATAACATATGAACCCTACAATAATAAAACATGGTGTGCTTACATGCATACACACATGCAAAACACAGTACTGTTCCAGTTTAAGAATGAACTTAAGCCAAGGCACCTCTTTGCCCCATCAGTGCCAAACTGCATGGAACAATGGTTAAATGTCATGAGAGCTGGCTGAGGGGCACTGGCATTAAATGATTATATTTCTAGATGTATAATCACCTCTGGATATGACTGACTCATCTCTAGCAGCACAATTCTTAACAACTGTATTTTCCAGTCTCTGGAGCATGTCAAACTGACACCATGATGTAATAGAGAGGGGGAAGCAACCTGAAATCTAACCCATATCCATGGGTCTGGAAACGTGTTCCTATGCTATAAGAAAGCAACAAGGGCTGTGAAAGTTACTGACACTTAGTGTTTACTTAGTGTAAACACAGATGGATTTGGTCCATTAGTCCTGATTCTCCATTTATCTCAAACAATGACAGAGGCCTCTCCAGCAAGCAGCAGAGTGCCTGGTTTGTGCCACTGGCAACCTGCTAAGTGTGAAAACCAACCACAAGCTCACCAAATGTGTGAAGAAACTGGAAGAGGAAAAATGAAAAGGAAACAAAGCAGGAAGAGGAGGAAGCTTGCCCTCAGTAACACCTGCTGCATTTGCCATTAGTGGTGGAATCCCCACACGCCTGTAAACAGGCATCTGTGGGGAAATCAGCCATCCAAGTATAGATGCAAAGCCTGGGATGAAGAGTAGGGAATCTGTGGGTTTTCTCCCCCAAGATATGAATATGTACCAGACTCCCATAAAAGGTGAAACCAGTTGGACTTTAACTAATCCCAAACTTCCCCATCCTTAGCCAGTGTTCTAGCATGCAGGTTTGAGATGGGAAACCTAACAAAGATTTCATTAAATCCACTGGTAACTTTTCATTGCTGTTCCTACATGAGTCTATGTTGAAAATATGGAGACAGCATAGTGATAAGGCACAGTACACATTTATAACTGGTTGTACCAGCCAAGCTAATTTTTCAGCATTAGGAACTTCACAGCTGAGGTTTTCATGACATTTTCCCTTGAAAAATAGGATACTGCCTTGAAAAAGGTGAGGGAAAATTAAACCAATTCATTTCATTTCAGCTGATTCTCAGGATCCATAACTCTTAAAAGGAAGGCTGGGTTCTGTAATTGCATTTGCCTTCCAGCCTTGCCAGCTTCTTAAGTGCACTCATTGTGAGACAGGCTGAATGCTTTGAGCTGATTCAGCAGCTTATCAATAGCATGGAAGGAATTTGTGCAGTGAATGTGGACTTTTCTGGATTGAAGGGTTGAATGGGAGTCTTCTGAGAATATAATTCAAAATAGTTTCTGCCATTTTTTGCTGCAGATAATCAAGATGACAGTGTTTTTAGTAATTTTCCTCTAGTAAAAGTAATGCTTAAGAAATAAGACCACAATGTGGAATCATCTATTTATACAGAGAACCTAACAATACACACACTATTGTATAGTTTTATGGTTTACAAAAAGTATCTTGAAAAGGCCAGTCAGGAACTTAGAGGAAAATCTATGCTGCTTCTACTCTTGGTTTCTTTGACTAAGAAAGGCATTTTGTTTATTTTGTGGTGATAGTGTACTTGTTTGCTTATTAACCATTACATTTTTCACTA
Organism: Pyrgilauda ruficollis; assembly: GCF_017590135.1. Lineage (NCBI taxonomy): Eukaryota > Metazoa > Chordata > Aves > Passeriformes > Passeridae > Pyrgilauda > Pyrgilauda ruficollis. The sequence continues at coordinate 2,620,884 of NW_024524600.1, forward strand.
TCTCATTCCAATTATTCAGCCAAGCGGCTATTAATCAATAACAAATTTTTGTTACTGTCATCCTACTGAACAGGCGGTTTGGTTTTCAGTTAGGCCTTTAGTTTAGGCAAACCTGTAACGACAGTTCTTTACTTTCTCCATAGTCTAGAAATAATCTGAAGAGGTCATCAAGCCTTGCTGTTTTTACCAGTACAAAATCAACTGTCAGTGGCATTACAGAGACAAGAGATGGTACAGTCTTACAGTGCTGTAGACATCTACAAAACAGACCTTTAGACTTGAATTGACTTTCTAGAGACTTTCACAGCCTCTGAAGGAAAACAGGCACTTTCACTGTGGAGTTTGTCTCCTTCCAATGTACAGTGGGAATGGGTCAAATGAATCACATGCTGGAAATGCCTGTTTCTCTCCTGAGGGATTCAGCCTCAGGTGTGTTGAAATCCACTCTTGCGGGTTAAGCTGTTTGTAAAGACTCAGTGATAGAGAAGCCACAATGTCTTTACTAATAAATACATCTGAATGCTTTATTCTATCATTGCTTGGCAGTTTTTCCTATCTAGTTTTAGTTCCTATAGTTAAAACCCATTCTTTCTTGCTCTGTTTACAGAGACATGGAGAACAGACTGTTCTCTCTCTTTCTGTAGAAGGTCATATTTTTGTGTCTTTTTCTGTCTCCCATAACTGTACTCCCACACTCAGTCTTCATTGTCTATGCTAAACAAGCCCAGGTTATGCAACCCTTTCTTTTTTGGTCATATCTTCTGGAGCTCTGGCCATTCCCCTCACTTTCCTGCAGATCCATGCGGTTGATAATGCGTTTGGCCACTCCAGCATTGCTGAACTTACAAGTTATACTTCGTATTTCCCAGGTTAGATTGCTATTTGCACACCCCACAATGATTAAAAGTTGTATGCCATCATCACCAGCATCATCAGCACAGATAATCTGTAATGTGAAAAGGACAGCTCAACCATTTTGTTTGTACATTACCAGCCCAAGAAGGGTGGTACTACAAACCCAAAGAGATAACAAAACTTTCATTAAATGTATTTCAACTATAGTGATTAAATTTAAATAAGCTTCAGCATGAGCAAATCTTTTTTAACTGAACATCTGAATGTGCATTGCACATCCATATATATATATTTATCCAGTTGCCTCTCTAAGGGGCAGTTTAAATCAACAGAATTGTTTTTATGATAAGAGCATGTGAAGTTTGGTAATCCACATTAAATATTCCTCGACAGAAGGCAGAAGGAAATTAACCTCAAGAATGACCGTCTCGGTCAAAAAACGCTAGGGAAAGAGAACTTGTGATAACTTGAAGACAGGCTTAATTGACTCCTTTTGTCAGAATGATGGAGAAGGGCACATAAGAGGAAAAGTATGGGGTGGGCTGAACTCACAAAACCCCTACTGTGCTTAATGTCTGCATTTAATATCTCAAAGTTCCCATTCTCCCAAAGGTTAAAAGAAATCAGGATGGAGATATATATGCTTATAAAACCAACCTACTCTTGCCAACAATAAAACACTTTTTATTTTGACTTCTTTTTTTTTCTAATGTTCTGACATATTACTGCATAGAAATTCAGAATTGCATTAGTATTAAAGTTCATCTTTGACCTTTCACCTTTTTATGTGGAAGAATTAGTCAGGGAGAAAAAAAACATTCCTCTTTGCCCTGGCTTGCTTATTATGACTCTCTCAAGAATTTCAGTCTGGGGCTATTTGCCAGAACTATGTTTAGCTCTGAGAGGAGAAAAAAATCTCCCCTCCCCCTCCAAAATGCCACCATCCAAATTTATCTCTCAGCTTTTACTAAAGACGTGGGGTTTAAAACACTCTGGATTAAATTTATCCCAGTGGGAGTAAAAACTTTGCTATGCCAGTTTATACTTACTGAGAAAAGTTGACCTTGAGAGCTGCTTGCTAATGAATCTTCTTATTTTATAAGTTCCTGGTGTTTTAGAGGTGAAGGAAGCCAGAAAGGTGTCCTGTAGAAGGTAAAACTTTTACTTATGCCTTAAAATGCCAGCCTGTGATAGTCATGTGTTACAGAAGGCTGTAATAAGGGTGACAGGAGTTTAAACAACACTGGAAAACTTTGACTGGTAACATTTATGTACCATGTTAGCAAAGCAAAGCTTCAAGCATACTTGAATTTTATGCTTGAAGGCACAAAATGATTGCTTGTGGTGAAAAGAATAATGAAATTCCTCAATGTCATAACATCACAGAATCAACCAGGTGAATTGTAATGGAAAGGGTTACATTCCTCTGACAGCAATGATGATTGCCAGAGGCAGCCTTCTCATTCATACTCACTTAGAAAAGTTTCAATGCAGTGTGCATTCATGCATCAGATCATTTTTGGAACAGAGGTACCTACCCCTTCTATCAGCCTCTTCATTTTGTACATTTATTGACTACATGTATCAGAGAACAGCAGTGCTGCTTGCAAAGCACTCTGTAGGCAATGCCACAGTGGCAGAAGGTTGCTTCCCTACCTGCTTGTTATCATTTCTTTAGCCGCACTGAAACGCTGTCAGAGCTCCGAATGCAACAACACAACCAGCGTGCACCCCACCGTGTTTTGGCAGTAGGATAATGCCCATGGTTACACAAAACCAACATGGGAGCAGTGTTGGGGCTTCTTCATCCATGTGGCAGTCAATGGCTCAGGTGGACAACACTACATGTGGGGATCAAGCCAAAGTGCAAATCCCTGGTGTATGGAGCAGAGGCAGTAGCCTGGGTTGGAAGTTGCTGGGGGTTTCTTCTCGTGTTCTCTGTGCTCCGACCATGGGCAAGGAAAGAACATGCAGAACTGAGGGAGAATGATAAGAGAAATAGAGAACTAAGAGACTGGATGATCTGTGTAAGGAAAAACATGTCAGGGAAGGGCAGGGAAGGGGAAGTTATAGGAAGCAGGATGAGGCATTATCAAAAAGGAAAAAAAAGCAGTGAGATAAACATAGTACAAGATATGAGGAAGAGAATGAAATAAGAATAGATAAATCAAGACAGAGTCAGCAAAGTTAGAATAAATGAGTAAGAATTTGCCTCAAGGGAAAGAACACAGACATAAAAGAGTCCATGTAGCCAGAGAATCAGTAGCTGAAGCCAAGTGCTAGTTGTCATTTCCACTTGCTGATGTACACTCAAAACTGTACCCCAAGGAGAGCTTATAGGATTCCCTTTGTTATGATGCTGACACAGCTCCCAGCAGTGAATTTTAAAAAGAGGACAGAGAAATGAGGACCTTTGCTATAATGTGACATGTATTATGTTGATGTAACTGTTCATCACTTCCAAATCTGTGCTGCTCTGAGTGCTGCTCTCACACAGGTAAATAAAGCTCTTCATAGTAATGAGACTAATGCTACTCAGCTGAAAGAAAAATGTTTCAGAGTTGAGTAAAACATTGCCATAATAACTTTTTCCTATAAAACTGAAACATGCTTTTTTCCCCCCTCTCATTTACCCATAAGTAAAAGCAGTGCTCTATGTTACATTCATTACTGGTTATGTTACAGATTAACACATACTGGTATGAGTGTAAGATGAAGGAATTTCAGTGGTCCTCCGGATTTCCTTCTAGTGAACAATACATCCATTGTTGTTTGAATATGCATTACCCTGAAGAGTTCATGGAGTCCTGCAAGCTGAGAGCTTCCCTGAAGTAAGCCAGAGGTTTCCAGTTGTTTTAACATCAGGAACATCCCACAACACAAGCAGCTTTGGATAGTACAACAGCTTAAATGACCCTTACAGTTTCAAGTTCAATTCAGCCAATTTTCTCTGAAACAAAGGCTCCTTTACGCTGCCAGAACAATGACATGGGCCTTCATGTCAGCATGAATCTGGCCCAGCTATGTCACTGACCAAGAAAAGTCTACTGCTCTCACCTTCCTTCTTGTATCTAGTATTTCATCAGGCTTTTCCTCAAGCCCTAAGTCTGACTTATCATCCATATGACATATCATCCATATGTTATATCCATCCATATGACATATCATCCATAGGTTGTATCTATCCATATGTTATATATGTGGAACAGTCTTTGCCATATGTTGGAAAATTATTTATCTTATTTGAACTTGCTCTGGTAATTTTGAATCTGGGGACATAGACTAGTGTGTGATACTGTGACTAAAACCCAAAGAGAATAGAAACACTAAAAATCTAGAAGGCTGCCTCCTCTCATTTGTTGACATCTTACTACAAAATGCATAATTAACTCAGTTTGTTTAAGAATTCTAGCACAAAACAGAATTTGGCTTTTAACTCATCTGCTTTGTTGAGAATGTCATGATGTGATAGTAATCTATAAATACCAGCTTCAGGAAACATTCAAATGATTGAGATATCAGGAAATTCACTTCAGAATCAAAGTCAAGTTCAAAACTGTGGAAATAAGAGTAGGGAAATTTTTCTGGATCTTTCTGAACAGCCCTGAATTAGCTTTAATTTTGTGGTTCACTTTTCTAGGGAGAAAAATTTACTAAAGTTTCAGATTTTGCCCACATTTTGAAAACTTATGGCTTTGAATATCAAGCATAGTTAATTCCTATAGGTTTATAATCACTTATCAAAACAACCTCGGTCACCTTTTTTCTCTAGAAAAGTTTCCTAAGAGATAGAGTATTTAAACAAGAAAGTTAATTGCTACTTAAAAAAGTGTAGAAGCAGGATATCCTACTTTACTCCTTCTTGGTAAAATGACAAAACAGCAACAACAACAACAAATTAAAGCAAAAAAATTTGTTAACATATGAAGAGAAAACCCAAACAAACAGTTGTTTTTTCCTGTGTCTAAGGTACTTTTCTGTGTTCATCTTCAAATATGTCATATTATGACACAAACTGAAATGTTACCAGGATGGATAGTGGGTTTTGATAGTCATTGAAACGGCATGCAGAATGTTGTTATACACTCCCCTATGCTCTTTGGAAATTTTGGAAGGACCAGAAGAATCTGAGTTTTATTTTTTAATTCTTAAATAAAATAAAATATTTTATTAAAAAGTCGTGAAAGGTGAAGGCTGAAAGCCATAATAAAGTAAGTCAAGCTACCTAACAATCCTCTTTGTTTTTCAATCTGTCATCCTCATTTAGGCTAAGAGGTTGCTCTTGCCAATTCAGCTTTTTTTTTGTTCTCTTCTTTGGCAGATGTACATCCAAGGAAAGCTGCTCTTTGCCAACTCTATTATCATTGGGTACAGCCAGTCTACTAAAGACCTTAAAAAATAGCTAAGACAAAGAGTGATTATCACATGGGTTACTTCCAAGTGATTTCACATTCAGGTATTTTACTTTCCATCAGCATTGGTTTTAATAATTTCATTCTGAGACCTTTGGCTTCTTTGTTTAATTTCTTATATATAAAGCACTGTGACTCAGAGCAGCAAGTACAGCAGTCTCAGTATCAAAGCACTTGGACATTTTTGGTGTGTTTACAAGTTCTCCATCTTGTATATTCCTTCCTGTCCCATTCAGCAGTTTGGGCTGTCTAAACCCAGCTGCTGTGTCACAGAATCTTTACTGGTGGTTACTGTGGGATCTCAACACATCACTGTGGATGTGCAGAGGCACCAGGGGAGTTTTACTGGTGGTTACTGTCAAGGAGAAAACAAGAAAAGAGAGAAAGGTCCTGGGCTCACCCCCTGCTTCTTTGTGTATGTCTGACCAAGACTTACTTGTTTTATGGGGTGTTATATACACATTTGGGCACTAGTCATAAAAATTTAATTACAATTAAAGGAGCAATTACTTTTGCCAGCTGTCTTCTAGCAATTAGCTTCTTCATTTCATTAATAGTACAGGGAAGCTTTAGAAACAATCTAGAGAAATAGCAGGAGATGGTCAAATACCTCACATCCTCATACTGAGCATACAGCTCCTGGAGGGAGCATTCCCAGGAGCTAAAGCATGTCCTGCCATAGCTGGCTCTCTCACAGAAGAAGGAAATAATTGCAACTTTTGCAATTTATTTACTACATGGCTTTTGGGAACCATATATTTATTTTCAATTTAAAGCTGATGCAAGCCAGTAATCAAACTGAAACTTCAAGAGTGCCTGGAATCAATGCAAAGATCATTGTTTTCCACTCTTGGTTTAACCAATACATCATGCAGGCGATGATGATGATGATGATGTTGATCTATTAGGCTATTGTTAATAGCTAAGAATCAGATGATAACAGGGACAACAAAGAAGAACACAGAATATAGGCCAAAATGAATTGAGCAGTCTTTTGCTGAGCTGCTCTCAGCTAGCTTAGATAGGTCATGGAATGTATCTGACTTCTTTTTAACTTAACAAAACAATGTATTTCATTTATATCAAACAATGGTACCTATTATAGTTGCAGTCCATTCATCTCTGAAGGAAGCTTGTCACTTCATGTGCACACAAAACAATTACTGGAATGATAGGGAAGTCAGGGATTAAATATAACAGATAATTAACAGTAGCATTTTCAAATATAGTCATTAAATTAATTCATTATATTTCAATATATTCATATGGCCTATCATGCTTTCTCTCCAAGTCAAGCATTCTTGACTGAAGTCTGGACAGATCAGCTTTAGGCTGGGTGTTTTTACAAACACTTCTGTGAGTGATTGAAAAGGCTACAGTGGCCTGTGGAATTCCCTGTGCTAGTTCTTCTCTACACTAGAATTTTCCTTAATAATTTCCAATGTGGTATCATCCCTAAATGCAACTTAGAAGCAAATAGCAAATGTATGCAGTTGCACAGACAGGCATTTGCCTAATCTAAACCTACAGATAACCCATGACAATGTGATCAAAACCAGCATGGTTATTCTACATGTGTGTTTCTGCTTCTTGCTACCACAACACCATGACAAGAAATCCTTAAATGGACTGGGACACTCCATGGGGTTTTTTCATGCACAGGTGCAACTGTAGTACAGGAATAGTTTTAATGAAGGAGAGGGTGATGAAGAGTCTGTGTGAAAACCAAGGCTAGGTGACATAGCTATTTCCACATATTCTACCATAATTATAAAGATGGTGCTAAAGATGAGATTAACTTCATCCTTAAGTTTCCAAGAGTAGAAGCTTCTGGTATTTTCCCATCTTGCCAGCTGTTTTCCTAACCTCAAAAATTGCCAGATACTCAACACACAGGTGCATGTGCATGTTCTGTTCACTTTCTTTCTTTCAGTACCTTGGGTCCACTGTACAGGACCTTTGAACTCTTTCCTCCTGCATACCATTCTGAGGGGAAGAGAGCCTTTTGAGAGCTCCAGGTTAGGGAAGATACTGCACTGCTAAAAAGGAATTAGCATCAGTGAAACACTGAAATTCTTGCTTTTACTGGGAGGATTAAAAAGCACTGTCATTTCTCTATCTGTTCATGGAGTGATCTCTTGTGAGACAGCATTTTCTTGTTTGTAAATCAGCTGCTTCTTTAATGGAAGTAAGCAAACAGGTCCTGACCTGCATTCATTTTTTCCTCTTCAATTACCTGTAAGATGAATTAAGCATGGAGATGGCACAGACAACTGACTAACTTAAGTCGATGGCCATATTTCTAGGAAAAAATAGCTCTTGGGATCCTCTTCCAAATCTCTCCTCAAAATTTCTTTCCCTCAGGAAGTCCACCAATATCTTAACGAATGTAAGCAGAAACATCCATCCATAAAAGTTATGGGCTTCATAATTCAGTACATTTTTTGTGTCTTGTCCATTTGTTTATACCTTGACAGTCCCATTCCAGGTTTCTTCTTTACTATATTATAAAAGTACAGACTATGCTGCAAAATTAAGCTTAATACAATAAAGTGGATTACATGTTGGGATCAATGGAACAATATAATAGAAGTCTGAATGACTAGCTTTTTAGGACTGGTCTGGATCCACTTCAGGCTGACCCACTGCACTAGATCTTGTTACTTGATATGGTGTGAGTACTTCAAATATGAAGCAGCACAGTAGAGGATGAGAAGAACAGATTTTAATGAGAGAAAGAAGAAATACATCGATACAACTGATACAAAAAGTACACAATATAACACAAGAGTCTAATAAATTAGCAGAAAACTTGAGAAACAGGAAGAAAGTTTCAGATGGCTGAAGAAAGAGGCTTGCTCAAAAAGATACAATCTTAAGTCTTCATAGATATATATACATTCTTGGCAGTATAGGAAACATACAGTTCTAACATAGAAAATATTGACTGAAGTGGTAGTATCAATTCCTGAAGAATATTTGCATATGGTACATTATGAAGTATACACACAGGCAATTAGCATTCAAGAAGTCTCCAAGTAAAGGAAAACATTTTGGATGTTCCTTTCCTTTCCTTTACAGACATCTCATTCTAACAGCAGCAATTTGATCTGTTCACTATTCCATATGAAAACAAACACACAAACCTGATAACAGCAAACAGTAAGCAAGACCTTTTGCACAACAAATTATGCACCAATTTGGAAGCAAGAGTCAAAAGAAAAGAAAAAATACTCCTGCCTCACCTCTTGCCTTTCATTATCAAATTATTTCCCTTCTTCCCAGTAACCTTTTAAGCTGGCCTTCCTGGGGATGTGAATTATGTGAGAGTGGGTCATACCTAAGTGGGAAGAGTGGTCAGTAGCTGTTAACCCTAAAACCAAATCAGGGAATGTTTACAGGGAGAGGTGCGCATCAGCCACAACTCCTAACAGCAGCAGAACACAGCCTTTGAAAAGTTCTGATACAAAAGTGTAAGCATTATCAGGGAATGAAAAAGCTCCAGATAAAAGGAGTGACTTTGTCCTGTTGCTGCTCTTTTGTCGCTTCTGAAGCCTACAAAGGAAGTCTGTGCTTAGGAGTCACACACAAGTAGAATATATCTCCTGCAGAGCACCTAAGCCCCATTCCTGGATTAAAGATCGACCTGCTCCCAGTGTCCTCAACTGACACATTATTTTCTTTCTAAAGCCCCACCTACACAGGCATTTGGGTGATGCTAAAAGGAGTTTTAGCAACAGTTGCCACAGCACAGAGGTCTCTGAAGGACGAGGGGAAGGTACAAGGAGAAGCATACGACACACAGAAAAACATTCTTTCTTCAGTCATCACTTACTCGGAAGAGAGTAACAAGTGCTCATTACTAAAGTGCTTGTATCAAGGAGTCAGCACAAAATACTGCAGAAACCATTGCCAGGACTGCTTAAAATTAATTCCATCTTCAGGATGAAAGTGGAATTATAAATAAAATTCTGCATAAAAAATCAAGCAAAGTGCTCATACAGCATTTTTGCATCCCTGTATAAGCATTCCATTCAATCATTACTAATTGGAGGATGGATAAGCCACATCCACTCCACCTAGGCAACTGTCAGGGATACAGGATAAAGAGAAAAATGATACAGGCATTAGTGAGGCAGAATTTTATTACAGATGCTGAAGAAATAATAGCAACCAAGAAGTCTTTAAAAGTGGTTATAGCATTACAGTTGAGGTAAAGCTACTTCTGAAACTGGGGAAACCCAGGCATAAATTTTAAAATGGCCTAAAAATAATCCTAGTGATGTACACGATTAAATATGTAAAGAAGACTTCAGGTTCTGTGTATCCATGGGGAAAAGAATGGAGATAAATGAAAGTACAAAAAAGAGAAACAAAATAATTTGGGAAAATATCATAGGCAGGAAACCCTATCACAACAAAAGGTCAGCATCCAGGAATGTCTTCCTGTTACTGCCTACATCCAACCCAGAACTGGAGTTCTTGGAGCCCTAGCACAGCCAGCCCCCAGGCTTCATACCTGCTTTAAGGACCTGCTGATCTAAACCTCCTTGGGGCTGATCGAATGAACCCCGTTTAAAGCAGCATCAGCAACGGGCAGGGCGGGTGCAGGGGAGACTCCAGAGCCAAAACACACAGGTTTTCAGTGCAGTGGAAGGAAGGAGACTGACTTCACACAGAACTTAAAGGAAGAGATGCAGAGATTGATTACACACAGCTTGAGCACACAGTACAGAAAGCAGCAAGTCTTTCTGTGGAAACAAAACATAGATAAAATAGAGGCTTTTTTTAAAAAAGCTGCTGAAGACTACAAGTCTGGTGAGCGTTTCCTGTCTCCACATGGACAAGAAACTGTGGATCCTTCCCAGTGTCTGCAAACTTCAGAATGTATCATGTGATTTCCCTCTGTAGCCCTGCCAGAAGTCTCTTGCTGCAGTTTGTTCTTTTGAACATTTCCTCTTACATTTTAGCTCTCATTTATTAGCTAATTAAGCAGCAGCTTATCAAGATTCTTTTCTTTCCCTTCCCTGTGGTTCCTTGGCAGTCTATGCTGCCTTTAGGCCCTGTTTTGGGAAATGTTAAGACTTAGCAGGCAGGAGATGTTGAGGAACATGTATTGTTTACATGTTTAAGACAGGGCAAATGGCCATACAGACACTCACAGCAGCTCAGGTGCAAAGACTTGATAAGTGAAAACAAAATGAAGCAGCTTTTCTATAAAAGATGTAAAATCAGGTTTGAAATACTTCCACAGTTTGCTTGGTAGAATACAATTCTTTTGCCTTTGGATAACAAGAATTAAGGTTTTTTTTACCTTTCAAGTAAGTAACTGGATAGTTTGCTATGAAAAAAATACAAACTCTTTGCTAGACAAACCTTGCAATGGGATATGTGGCAATACACATTTACATAATGAAGGGGTGTGCATGTGTGTATATATGTATATATGTGTATATATATATATGTGTGTGTGTGTGTGTGTATATATATATATATCTACATTGAAAGATATGTATATACACACACACATATATATATTTATAAAGCTTATTCAAACCCCTTAAATTAAGAAATAATTTGTTTATGCTCCTCAATAAAAATTCAAAATGGTTCAATTCAGGGAGATTTAGTAATACTTGTATTTTGAAAACACATGCTCTTTACCAGTGGGAAAGGCTTAAGCACAACTGCTAGATCCCAGTGCTTCCTGAGCTCAAGATCAGGCAGCTGGGGAGCTAAAGCACATTGACACAGCAGCTGGACAGTACATGTTCAGCCCCTACTGCTGAAAGCAGCAAACTTGTTTAGGAGAAGGCAGACTCAGCCATAACTGTGCCACCCTCCTGTGGGAAAGAAAAAGTAAGGCTCATGTAATGAGGAACACGTGTTTGAGGGGCAGTCTGGCTGAGGAGGCATTAGCATCTTACAATCATTAAGGAGGGAAGGAAATTCCTGGGAGTGAATGTTCTGAAGTCCAGGAAGAAATAGGAGGCCAGGTTGAAATGTAGGTCAGAGCTTCCTGGAAGGAATGTCAGGAAAGACATTGCACCAGCCCTAAGAACCCTTCTGTTTATGAGTTTATGACTGAGAATGCACAGCAGCACCTTGGTGTGGATTCCCTCTAGCCTATAATTTCATAAAGTTTAGACAAAGGCCTCAGAACTGAAGGAAAAAAGTGGCCAAATTCCTCAGCAGTTGGCAAGAGAATACTGGAGAAGAGCTGAAGGCAGCTAAGAGGGAAGAGAGAGAATCAGAGAAAAGGACAGACTTAGTAAAAACTGGAGCTTTGAAAGACACCTGCAGAGTCATTGCACGTAGCTCAGCACTCCTGTGGTCTCCCACCTCAGGAGAACCCTTTGCAGAAGTGGTCAGACCAGAAGAGCTTCTCCAGGCCCCATCTTTTGCAGTTTGGTCACTAATGTTTAAGTTGTGGATAACTTACCTGGTGCATTACAGATAGTCCCATAGGTGAGAAATAAAATATAAAATCCTCCCCAGTTGGTTTGTGTGGCCTGTGAAAGTGGGAAGGAAAAATTTCACGAGTGGGATTGCATATGACAGGGATGCTGCAACAGAGGAAGACAGACAATAAATCCAAAATGCTTGTGAAGCATCCTGTTCCTATTTAGGTTTCTTTCAGCTCTGTTTTGTGATCACTGCAAGCTTTGCAGAGCTCAAGCACACAGGTGTCTGCAGACCACCCGTGAACATCCACGCTGGGACATGAAAAGCTTGGACTGCAACATCATACTGAGCAGTGCAGGAACAGCCAACACGAACTTGTTTAAATTTCACCAGCTGTGCCTTTGGATGAAAGATCTACCGGACAGTTTGTACATTTCTGGCTTTCATCCCATAATACAGTTAAAGCCTATTATTATTATTATTGAAACACAGATATCAAACATTATAAATAGCCTGCATTTATGGTGCTTCTATTGAGATCAAATGCATGATTCTCTGTCAGTAATGGCTATTGAAGATATTAAGCAGTGACATTTTTCTTTTTGTTTGTTTAGGAATGGACCTTTCTTTAATAGCACAAAATAACGGAAAGGATTGGTCACTCTCTCTTTTGGAAATCTGAGATTATTTTCACTTCTCATCCATGCAGCTGGAAGGTCAGGAAGCAATCTTTAAATATTAAGATTTGAGCACAAATCAAGCCAACTTATGACGCTTATTTTGGGACCTTGTTATAGAATTGCAGTTATTTTTAAAATGCAACTTTAAAATGTTTTTCAGTAAGCCAGAATTACTTATAAAAGTCAATATACACCAAGAGTGTGGTATAAATTTGAGCTGCTATACATTATTTCTGTTTTGACTGTATGCTCCCCATTATGGTGCCTGTTGTCTGTTTCAGTTCTCAAGTGAGAAAGTCAGTACACAACTCTAGATTTAGTTATTTCTGTTACAAATACATGTAAAAAGAATTTGTGTGCTATTTTAAAATCTGAACCTGAGTGGTGGTAAAAGGAGAAGACCATGGGTGTCAAAGGGTCCAGAAGGGTGAAATGAGTAAGTAGGAAAAAACATGCACAATAATTTCAGTTTTACTGGCAGTATCATAAACAGTTCCTAGAAACTTTGGGGAATAAGACACAAATGGTCTTAGGGCAGCCTACGCCTCTAGAATAAAAGGAAAAAAAATTAGTGAGGAAAACAATGAGTGGCATCAGCCTCATCAGGACTGAGGAAGCCAGCTGCAAGTTAAAGCACTGATGCACTTCCAGTCCTACCCATATCCTAGATCACTGAGTGCTTACAAAAGCCAGCCTAGATGAGGGACTGGGATTTCATGGCCATGAAGTGATTTAAGCTGTCATAGAACTTCATCCTCTAAAGCAAACTTTAAACCGAAGGTCCATGAGGCCTTTAAGATTTAAAGCTGAGAAGGTACAAGGGTCAAAATATGCTGATCACATGAAAATATTCAAGTTTTGGTCCCATTCAACCCTTTTACAATAAGCCACTTTGTAACAGAGAAACCTTCTCCTTGTCTACTAAATTGTAGTCGCTTTTTCAGTGATCGATACAGAAAGTGTAACATGGGCTAACACCCTGTTGAGCCAAGTTCTGTTCTGATAAGCTGCCAATAACCTGAGCCACAGCAGTGTGAAAGGGAAGGCAGCACAACAAGAACAGTTTCATATCCAGCTGCAGCTCAAGCCACATTGCTTTATCCACCTAGAAAGGAAAGTTCATGGGAGGTAGATTTCACCCCTTGCTATGACTGTGTCTTACCACACACTACCATTACCTCTTATCTGATTTCTGCACAAATTTCCAAGTCGAATAAATCAAATGTATCTTTCAGCACTTAAAATCCCAGGTGGCAAAATAAACACATATACAGGAGGGAATTAAATATAATGAGAAAATGAATAAAGCACACCACCAAGCATTTTAAAAATTAGCCTTTAGTTGAGAGGCCTTTGGTTTGATCTCTGATATCCATATATCCACTGCCATGTTTCTTGTGTGATAATATATTTTGCATCAGAGACCAAAAAAGCTCTGAAAAGTCAAATTGAAATTTAAACAAGTGTTGTTTGGCATCTTTAGTTTGTGTTAGACCAGGTGGCAGCTGTTGGGAGATCATTTTGTTTTAACAACTTTTTGTTTTGTTAACAAAGAAAAACATTGTCCAGCCAAATCCCGCTGACAGTGAATAAATATTTCTCCTCCATCAGACCAAATATTTTCATTTTCCATCCTAACAGCTACGGCTAAAAGATCTAAAAGGATTTTTCTTTCTATATGACTCAAATATATTTGAATGGTTTGGTGTTTTATGGGAGGTGATTATTACTCTGTACTCTGCACTGCTGAGGTTAGTCTGGAGTACTGCACCACACTTTGGTCATTATACATCCAAAACCGGAGAGATTTGTAAGGAAAGCAAACAAAAGGCAGAAAACATAACTTCTGCAGAAGGACTGAGAAAAGTAGAACACCAAAGAAGTTTATTGAGAAATCTTCTCGTGTGTACAAGACAGTAATGATGACGTAAAGATGATCACATACTGGCACTGGAACTAGGAATCAAACATGAGGCTGAGCTGAAATCTATGGAGAAGGATTCCATCAGAACCTGTTAAGCTGACATCCACCACTACTGGGTCAAGAAGTCCCTGAGCCACAAATTGCTGAGGAATAGCCTGGAGAAGTATCACTACACAATAGTCTTCCCTCAGCATCTGTTTAGTCCCTGTCACAGACAAGATCCCAAAGCAGCCTGGCCCTTTACACTGACCAAGTGCCATTCTCACACTCTGCTCATGTGATATAGTATGAAACCTGTTAATTCTAAAAAGCAATTAGCCCTGGGAGCAAGCCACTTGCCCAACTACAGCGGCCCTTCACAAAACAGTTTAAAGGTCAAGGGCAGTTTAGTGTACTTGTCCTCTTGTTTCTTAAAAAAAAAGGAAAAAAGGAAGAAAGGGATAACCTACAAGATAACAGAATTCAGTGTGGGCAAACAACTCCACATAGTTCACCATATAAATTAATGAGAAAGTTGCAAATTTTGCACTTCTGAAAAAACATAAAGTTTCCAATATTGTAACAAACAGTCACATGGAGACAGATGTGCTCAGGACAAAGTCTGAAATTTCAGTAAAACTGGCTACTCTACCAGATTCCATCTTGCATTTAAAAATCTAAGGGCAAGATTCAGTGATGTCCAGCAATCCTCTGCTGGGAGTAAAACTGTCTCATTTCTATGACTGATGGCAGAAACCTTCACATTTGCAAATCTTGCCTGTAGTTGACAGAGGCACATTTAATTGCATTTGAAAGATGCTCTATTACCTGTAACTCTCTACATTTGCTTCCATGACACAACCATTTAATTTCTGTCATGAATACATACACTTAACAAAAGGGACAAGTTACCTACTTATCACAGATCTTTGCCTAGATTTAAGCCTTTACCTAGATCTTTAGCTGTAAAATGAAGTGATATAAAAAGATGTAGTGTTAAACTGCAATCCAAACCAAGAAGCAAATATTGTCTTTGGAGTGCTTTCCAGGTAGAAGGAGAAGAAATTATTTAACCTTATATAATTACTTGTTTCTTTACTTCACAGAACTACTAATTGGAAACGGGATAGGGAAAAAGCATTTATTGCTAGCTCTGCTCTTCACAAAGGATTTTGGCTGCTGATATTCTTTGTCATAACCCATAATTTAGTATGGACTTCCTACTAAATGTTTCAAAAAGTTACAAAGCTCTAAGAAGCAAATGTTCTGTTTTCACAAAAATCCCTATCTCAGGTAGTGAGCCAAAGAACACAGAACTGAACTCAGACCTTGACATGCTCAATATATTAAGACAACTCATTAGAGCTAATGCACACTTCAGTGTGTTCATAAACATTATTTTAAAGGCAGCAATAAATTATGCAAAGAAATCTGTCAGGTTCGTGAAGAAACCTACAGCATGTATATACAGTCATTTCAAATGACATAATTATGAGGAAATCTGGATCATAACAGAGTGTATGACATACATACATGTAACCTGGTTATCAAATCAAGAGAAGTCAGGCTTTGTGTGCTGTACACTGTTAGCAATATTTTTCTTCAGGGAGAATATTAAATAGATCAAAATAAATGACCTGACGGCTGTTTTATACAGAGGTGATGAGAGGCAGAGAAAACAAGTGAGTCCAGGTGTTCATATGGGCAACTTCTAAGACTGCATTAAGTAAGACCGTGGAAATCAGTTAAATTGCTTGTAGAAAATCTATTTGTTCAAAGTAGGATCAGGACTTCCTCCAAAAAGTCGTCGTTTGATCATAGCCATGTCTAATGTCAAGGCTGTAATTTCACACTACACCATCTTTGCCAATAATGTAAATGTGGGCAATCCTGAGTCTCAGGCCAGCAACACGTGCTAATACAGCTGTTTTGAGATAACTGCTGTTACTGCATCACTGCAATAAGAATGGTGAAAATCAAAAAAGCCTAAAAAGGGTGAATTTTTCACCTGGGTGGACTCATGAACTTGTTTATAACATGGACACAAAACCCCGTGTTGACACATCTTCTGGATGAAGATGAACAACTCATGACGGACGGGGCTTTTTAGGCCAGTTTCACTACCAAGACCAGCATATAATAAAACTGGACCCCAAGAGAGCCACCAAAGTAGATCCTCCAGGATTTTTACTAAGAACTACAGCAAAGGAATAGAGATAGCAGCTTTTATAAATGTGAGATCTGTCACTGATTCCAGTACCAATGCAACTACTGACTTAATCTGAAACTGTGAGCACAGTGATAATTAATATCCTAAATCTGATTATTTTTCCAGGTTGGTATCATAGCCATACATACTGTAAACTATGATTTGGATCCCATAGAAAAAGGTCAGGAGTACCCTTTCTGGGATACACAACATCAGATGATGGTGGATGAATTCATGGAAAAATACTGATGGAAGATACATTTAGGCTGTCAGAACAATCAGCTAGGAACAAAAAATATCTGGGCACTTTGTGAGGATCTCAAGTCAAGAATGAGGAAGACTTCTTCAGAAGCATGGACAATGCTTCAAACACAATCTATCCAAAGCAGCTGTTCTAGACTTGGTAAAAACAATTGCTTACCACAGAGAAAATAAAAGTGTTTCATCATCTTAGCCTAATCTTTAGTTATAGAAGAATATACTCTACCACTAAGAGGAGGCTTATCTTCTGAATACACTATGAAAATCATATTTTTTTTTTTCTACAACCTCCTTAAGACAGTAACCACTCAGCTTCCAGTCACTTGCACAAAATAAAGGACACAGAACACAGTGTTACTGGTCAGTGAAAATCGGCAACACGTTCTCTTCCCAGAACCTGTGTGTGAGGGAGAAGACAGGCATTGTACAGTGAAAGAACACTGTAAGTCATACTCCCTTCTCTATCAATTTCCCTCTTTACCATCCATGAAAAAGTCCACATATTTCACAGTGTTCATGCAAAATCACTAATACAGGCCAGGGTGTTGAAAGAAAACACTTGTTTTCTGACATACTGTCAAGAGTTCCACCCTAACCTGCTGACCGGCGTTACCTTCCCCGCTCTCCATGATGCCATCCTAGGAAAGATATTTCTCTGCACCACCAGCATTTAAAAAGCCCTTTACTCTATAGAATCTGCAAAACGCCATAAATACTCTAAGTAACTGATGCAGTGTTTTGTCCTGGAAGTGTATCTGGGTCCAAGCAGAGTATTCCACACAAAGAAGTGGTGCTCTCGCCATTAGAGACATGGGAGCTTTGCTTCATGTTGTGTCAGAGAGTAAAAGGAAGAGACGGTAATGAAACCATTAACCAGCTCCTCTGTGAGCATCAGTTTCCTGCTCCTTGTAACACCACTACAGAGAAAAAGGCAACTGGCATAACCTCATACCAAACATCCAGACTTCATCATCAGTTAACTAACTTAAAATAAACAAAATACACAACTGTAATTCTCTCATGGATTCTTAATCTCACAGGTTAAAGTTGTGATCTCAGGAAAAGTGAAAGAACATTAGAGAAATGCAAGTATGGTGTTCAAACAAAACACTGCATGTTGTTGAGCTCTCTTTCCTTTAAGAAAATTACTTCAGGACATAAGCAAAAATGTACAATCGGTCATTCTGTCAAATCAAACAATTACATTAAGGTTCAGTTTACAAAAGGTTAACAAACAATTAATAGCTGGCTTAATAAATAGGTGTTTACTTCTCATCTCTGTCAATCCAACAGATAGCTTCTAGCTATCTATAGTACTTTCCACTGGTGTGCTTATAACCTTCCCTAAAATTTACTTACAACATATTTCTCTAACATGAATTACAATTTATGGACATCATTTATTAACCCTTCATAAAATTCTAAATAAACCTTAATATGAAGCATGACTAACTTTATACTGTTTCAGCCCCATACCCCAGGACACATGAAATACTAGCTCTTTCAAGTTTTTATTTAAAATTCTACATTTTAGCTGGGTGCCACATCACTAGTTGCAGAATCACAAATACCTATCATGGCTTAGCCAACACACTGAAGACACAAGAAGTGAAACAAAAGTGGTGGGGAAAGATCACAGGGAACAGTTCAGGTTCTTCCAAAAGAAATGTCCTGGCTGTTTTTGTTGGAACAAACATTGATACCATGACAAAAGAATCAGAGAGCAAAAAAATGGAGTCTGTTGTAAATGAAAACATTGTTTTTCCTTTTTTTTTAGAAACGAAAAACTACAATATGTCATAATATAAATAAATAAAACAGAAAACACAAAGGTAAATTCCAACCCCTGTCACTAGGATCTTAAAAAGGGACAGCCATCTATTTCTTGGATGCAGCCCAAACTTCTCTTACCTGCAAATTTTCAATATACTTAGAAGTCCTATTTAGTGTATCAGTCTTAGGGAACATGATGTATTCTATTTAGTTCTCCTTTTTTTTCCATCCAGTATTTTCACCTTCAACCCCCCACCTTAGTTCTTTTTCATCAAACTGCCTGCTGTTAGTTTAATAAAGTTCAGCTCAGACTTATACTTTTCCTTCACTTTCAGAGCCTCTCTCTTCATTTTCACAGTTCTCCACAAGGTCTTCATTCTCCTGTGTCTTTTCTTCTTCCTCCTCCTCCTCCTCCCCATCATCTCCAAAAGTCTCTTCCTGCATTGTAGTAAAAGTGAAAGACCTGGCAGCAACTTGTGCAGCCAGACCAGATGTGAAGTTAAAATCTGTTGATATGTGGAGCTGGGCCAGCCTATCCTTGATTTTTGAATGTAATGCATCCTTAGAGGGAGGCTGTGAAGCCTCTACTCCATCCACACTGCTTGGCTTGAGCTCTTCAGCATCCCCTTCACACTGATAATACATTCTTTCTTCAGCCCCCGTAGGAACATCTTTATCTGTAATACTGTCTTTGCTTTTCTCCATCTCAGGATCTTCGTACAAATATTCTGTCCTGCTTTTATCAGCAGCATTCACTTCTGGATTAGAGTCTTTTTCTTCAGATTTATCACAACTTTGGCTGCAGTCCTGCTTTTCTGTATCTGAATTCATATGTGATTCCACATTATTTAGTAGCTTCAATGGTTCTACAGGAGACAAGGGTTTCACTGCAGCTTAAAAAGGGGGAAAAAATTAAATGATAACTCAAAGTGAGCTGCTATATACAAATAATTTATTTGCCTGAAAAGATGCAAGACTATAAGGTTTAAAATTACTTTAAAAAATCCGAAAACAACAGAAACACAACCCACACCAAAACTTAAGAAGTGTTTTCTAATCACAAAGCTGAAGTGAAATGTGAAGGCTACTTGTAACTCTTCCTTAAAATCTGTGATGTGAAGAGACAGCACAAAATTGTGGTGTTTAAAGCCAGCATCAAACACAGAGGATATATTCAGTGTTAAAGCAAAACCCAAGTAAAACCACTGTAGTGCATACAGATTTAATTGTGTTCTTGTGAACAATAGTTTACCTAATCTACTAAAGACAGCTGGTATATGAAAACGTCCTTATAGGCAATATCTTATCTCATAGAGCACAACATACAAATACAACACATATCCACACAGTCAGGTCAGGTGTCCTCACAAATAAAGTGTGGTTTAGTTTAGCCTCTCTTGAAGTTAGTAGCAGCAGCGAGTCCCATTGCCAGCAACGGGATGCTTGCCAGGAAGTCTCTCCTCCCAGTGTTACGGGTTAGTGTAACTCGGTACAATCACTCCTTGAAGAACAGGCGGCTTTCATTTTAAGAAAATGATATAATGTCCATTTCCAAGTAACAGATTCCCTAAATTAACTGCAGCAGCTCCATTATAGTAGCAGCACGAACATAAATGAGAGCGGCAACAGCAGATTCCCAAGTTGCATTTCCCTTTCTAATTCCATTCTGACTTTACCCCTGCAAGCAGAGATGAAAATAACTCTGGGAAATACACAAACTTTTCATGGGAAGCAAAATTTACGGTATTAGGATTTTTCAACTGCATCCTATTTCAGTAATATTAACTTTAGCTAGCTGAAGGCAGGCACATTGTTATGGTTGTCACATTGATAACTATTGTCATTAGCACACTGAAAGAATGTGGCATTGAATGGGTATTGTACTGTTTGCTTTAAAACCTTATCTATCAAAGGAGCACTGCATCAGACTCGTCTCAGTTGTTTATGGAGTAGTTCTTTCCCTGTCTTGGAAAAAAGATGTTGCTACTTATTTCTGCACATTTGCTTGAAGAGACAGGAATATGCACAGTAATCTTATCATTTGGGAGCAAACTTCTTGCCTACTTCCTCCAAAGAATACTTTGAAAGGCAAAATTTCTCAAAAAAACCCAAAAAACTTGAGATTGGTAGCTGGCCAATTTGTGGAGTTTACAAATTAATAAACAGGGTGAAATTCATCAGTTTTGAGAGTATGGCTTTCCAAATCTGATAAATAGCTATATAACAACTGTTGTATGGACAAGGTGGGAGAAGGGAAAACAGCTGGATACAACACAACCACCGACAGAATGAACTTTTTTTCAGGGGAGAGGTTAGGGAAAGGCTAGAAGTGATTCTGCAGCAGAAGAAAGTTGTTTTACAGTGTTTGACAAATGGAAATGAAGCTACTAAAAACTTAGCAGACCTTTTAAAAGCACTTCCATGTAGTGGCTCAACAGAAGGCCAAAGGACCAGAAACGTAAGCTCACCTACACTCCCATAAACTACCTATTACCCAAACTGTAAGAAGTATTACCATGATACTGGGCCTTGGAAAACTTCCTTTAGTCTAGTGCTCTGCTAAGATGATATTTTCTTCTGGAATCCAACCTATCACCTCCAATTGACTTCATGCTGTGCTCCTAAGATGTATCAGCTTGTTTGGAGCTGACCTATTATGTGGAAACCCTCACCCCTCCTTAAATGAATCAAAACCCCTCATGTCTTTGTTAGGACAAGTCAGAATGGCTAGCTGGGTGCCTTCACTAACAGATTAAAGCCTTTGAATATTTCAGGATATTTTTCCACAATAATCACAAGTTAGGAAAACACAGGATTTCTGGAATTTGATTGTCCTGTAAAAGCAAGATTCAAGAGGACTATGGAAAAGTGGTATAATGGCCATCCATTGGCTTGGGCCAATGGAGACAAGAATATGAACCTTTCTGGCTTTCAATCTTCAAGATAAGGCAAGTCAGAAATGTAGAAAGTGCAGATCACATAAATGCCTCCTTAAGGACTGACTTGTGTATGGATAAATTGCACCATGATATCATATTTACTGACTTGTGCTTCTTTTGAAGAAATAGTGAAGGATTTTCTTAAAAACCAGTAGAAGATGTTATATCAGGTGTACATATCAGTCTGTCAGGTCAGACACACACAGTCTGAGCCAACAGAAGACAATAGTAACTACTTTCTTGAAGTGCCCTCATGTTTTCCACGTGTGTACAGGATGGAAATAATCTATGATTACTCCTATGCAGCTGGAGAAAATCATACTTTCTTCCCTCCTCACCCTTTTATCTCTAATCCTAAACCAATGTAATAGGAAAGGAAAAGGAACCAACATGAGCCACAAAGGCTTTCTGGTGAAGAGTTACTGCAAACTACAGGAGTGAGTTGACTCTTCCCAGCTATGGCCACAGATGGCCTGAGGATATGCTGATATGTATTACCTGCTCAGGCCAAGTATTATCTGCTTAGGTAAGGAAATGTCCTAGGCAGGTTCTCCTGACAAAAACTCTTTCTGCAAGAGTTTCACTAGGTCTGTGAAGACTTGAGCTGGAGGTAGGATCACTTCTTCCTCCAGCAGTTAGGAAATGAAGACTTGAAGAAATTTATGTGAAGAGTTGTGTGGTGTTTTATCTAACAGAAATACTGAAATCCTACTCCTGAGAAAACTCTGGTGCAATTTGATGTCTCGGGTTTCTAATGCAACTAGAAGAGAAATCAGTACCTATTGGATGGTCAAGTGATCTCTTTTACCACAGTTGTAGCTTTATGGATATAAAGAAAAACATTGCTAAAACCAGATATTTTTGATAGTTTGATATCAAAAGAGACACTCTCACAAATAGGTATGGTCTGGTCTGTTACTTTGTGTTCCTAGTAAATTACTGAAAATTTGCAATCCATGGTCATTTTTCTGGTAGACACTGTCAGGGGCAGAATCCTCGGACATGGTGCCAGACTTGAGGGTTGTTTTGCATAACACAGAACATGGAACATTTTAGAAAGCTTTTCCTAATCTGTCTTTAAGAGGAAGAAATGAAAATAAGAAAAAGGAAAAGAAACTCCTGCCAATTTTAAAGAGAGTAGATCAAATAGCTCAAGCAGTGAGAGGAATCAAGTTTTAACAGACAAGCTGTCTTGTTAAGTCAAGAGAAATTTTCATATCCTGCTTTCAAGTGCAAATGAATGGAGATACTCAGCAGTCTTCAAAATTAGTAAAGGCTAATTTGAAAGAACTCGTCTTCTTAGGTGGTTTGTGTTTGGTTTTTTTTTTTTTTTTTTTTTTGTGAACATATTCTGTATTCACACCTCATGGAAACAAAAGCCAGTTATTTCTCTAGTATTTAGAAGTCTAGCTCTTCAGTTTAACCTACATACTTTTGTACGTCCAGGATAATTTTTCTGCTGGTTTCTTTAAATTCTGAAAAGTAATTTATTTATGCACCCTGATAAAAATTCGTTATTTACTGGAAAGCCATGAAAGAAAGTCAGTTCAATCTGCATGGTTTATATCCTGACAGCTTTCTTTATGTCTTAATATTTTTGTGTATTTAATATTTTAGCTCAGTGTTTTGTTTAAAGCCAAATTCTCACTTCTACGAGTTCATTTCAATATATAGTAAAATGATTGCTAAACTATAAAAAGATGGAATGGCAACTAAGACCACACAGCTCTATCAAAGACACTACTACAGCTAAGCACTGTCTGAATTCCAACAGTCAGAAATTCATGTCAAACAGACACCCATGTTTTTTAAGGAAGGAATTAATTTTCAAAAAAATGCTTACCATGTTCACTGAATAGTAGCTGTTTCCACTTCTGTCTTTCAATTTCTGAAGCTTTGAATCCCAGTACAGATTTCAATTCTTGTAACACCCTCTTAGATTCCTGTCTCTCTCGCTCTTGCCTCTCTCTTTCTTCTTGGGAGAAGCAGTAAAAATCTTCCCTTTTGTATTCATTATCTGTATCTGAATAATCAACATATGCTTCCAGTTCCTAAAGAAAGAAAGGAAGAAACTCTTGATCTTCACTGTCAGCTGCACTCAATCCTACAATCTGATTCATGATCAAGTGATGCCAACACAAACCAACCACAGTAATAGGATGGAGCCCTGTTTGAGCAGAGCCAGTGGACCTGACCCTGCTCTTGGTAGTATCTGTACGATTTTGGAGCAAGTCCACTCACTATCGAGATTTACCTTCATACACAAATAGGATTAAGTGATATACCTTGAAAATGGGAGACCATTTCTCTGTAATTACAGGTGGAAATAAGCAATGCTGATGTGGGGTTTTTTTTTTTTTTTTTAATTTACATTGTAACCAGTTCCTGGTAGTCATGCATCTTGGTAATTTAACATACATAAATCCTTATTAAGAGATATAGAGAATAGCAAACTTCTCTGCCAATTTTAAATGTATTGGATTACAAGCATAAAAAAACAGAGCAGCATTTATATTATAACAAATTTTCAATAAAGTAATTAGCCCCAGCTTTTTGATATGGAAAAACAGCTAGAGAGAATACATGTGGGGGAGAAGCAAAGGAGGGACAGAGCAGAGCATGGGTGTTCACTGTGCTTTCAGAATGCATCTGCCATTCACTTCTGGGATGGAGGAAGTCCACCTCTCTAAGACAGCCCATCCATCACCCCGGAGTTCCTCAAACAACACAAAATTATTCAGTGTTACAGGAAAAATATATCCAAAAATGCAGAGAGTAAGCAAACTGAAGGCAGGATGATTTGTGCTTGAGTTGTCACTTTTGCAGCTGTGTCTGTTTATCCAGCAAGAGTAGGACTATTTCATATACTGCCTTTTAGCAATTCTCACTTTTTATTACTCTGACTTGTGTTGCTGCTCTCCTTTGGTCACTCAGTTCTAATCATATATATGAGAAATGAATACTAGTGCTCTTTTTTCCAGGATGGGGAATAGCTCCCCATGGAACAGCAAACGGAATGTACACAACTTTTTCCACAAGTCCAATTTTGAAGTGGTACTGGCCACTTGTCTGTCTCAGCAAGACAACAAGGTCACTGCACAAGCAACTGAAAAAAAGAATGGATGCAGCAAATAATCCCCAAATGTTATTTTAAATGTATTTTAAATTATCCCTTTTTTTTTGTTACCTGCTCTTCAGGGATTGGATCTTTGTTTTCTATGTATATGGCAGGCTGTGTTAAAGGTACTGCAGTATGCTGTAGGTTGTCACAGGAAACTTCAATTTTGCCTTTAGGGGAAAAAAGAAAAGGGATTTAAAAGAAATAAAATTGAGTATTGAATGTTTCTGACTCACTCAGGCAGGGTCCAGGTATTTTCATAAGCAGGATTTGCATACATGAAAAAAATGGTGAGAAGGGTGGTTAGGTTACACTGAAACACTGTTAGACAGCACTTAAGTAACTTGGCTGTTTTTATAGAAGCTGGATCCAATGGAACTTGTGCTGAAACACTTCAACTAACAAATCTCAGAAATTTTATAGACTTTGAAAACCTGCAGAGGGCAAGCAACATCAGTAAAACCAGAGAAGAGATTTTCTTCGGAAGTTTAGAAAAAATTATAGGTAAAACAGCTTCAAATGACTGGAAAATATTGGAAGAAATAATTAAGGAAAGTTTACAGGAAGGTATTTGCAAGGTAGCAAGGAGACAAATAACAGCCAGTGTGGATTTGTTGAAAATAGAAGATGTTAATTTTGCAATGCAGTAACAGGTCTCGCGTACAGAAAGAACCAAAGACATCCTGCGTTTTGTTTTCAGAAAGACTTTTGACATGGCGTCATGACATCTTTATAAGGAAAATGCAAAGGCCAGGAAAAGTTGCTATTAAGTGCATAGAACAGCTTCTTGGATCATTACAGCATGATTACCATTTTCAGACTGGAATACATTGAGTGAGGATTTGTCTCAAGTCCAATATTCTCCAGTATTGCCAATGGGTGAAAGAGAGGTGTTGCATCTCATTAAATCTGCTGATCTGGGGATAATCTGCAAGAACACTGAAGGGCATCACTAGAATAAAAAATAATATTGGAAAATCAGAGATACAACCCAGGTAGAAATGGATTTCAGACCCAGCAGTTTGGTGACAATGGCTGCAAACTTCTGTGCTTTGGAATAGCCAAATGCACAAATGCATCAGAACTGACTGGGGAGCACCACTGAGAAAGAGGTGAGGAGCCTCACCATCAGCTCCACCCCACTGCAAGCAAAAAGCCAAATTACAAACTAGCACATACAAGCAACATGTTAGACATATGAAATAACATTTCTACTCTGGCACTGATCGGGCTGTGGATGGAACATACTGCCCAGTCTGGGGCCCCTTCATTCAGTAACGTAGTGGGCCAACTAGAGGGAACATAGAGGAAAACACTGGAAATTATAAAGAGGACTAAATAAAGCATAGTCATCAGGAAAGAGCTGAAGCATAGGGAGTTATGTAGAGAAGACAGAAAGAAGCGTAATAATCATCTTTGAGAACGTAAGAACCATCAAGAGGAAATGGATTTCCATTGTGAGTGGATCAGAAGTACGGCTTTTAAATTGCAGCAAGAAGTACTTCTATTCAGTAATAACATTCTACTGGTAATGGAATTAAGTGCTGGAATAGATGCCTGGAAATACTGTAAAATGTCTCTAAAAAGAGATTTTTAAGAAGACGTAAACAGCATTTACTCACAAATACTGATTTACCTTGAGAAGGGAAATGGGTTGCCAAGCTCCACCTAACCCTATTTTCCATTTCTAATCTATACACTGAACACGTAGGGATGGTGAGATTCCAGCAGAGTACCACAGCCTTGCTCTTATAAATATCTAAAAAAGTTGTGTACATTTGCAAAGATGGTTTAAAATGAAAAAGGACAGAATTTAAACAGTTTGAGGGCCATTGTTTCAAAGATCATTAATACAATGCTGTAACTAGCCATAAAGAGTACTCCATTCCATAATATTAGCAGTAGATTACTACATGCTTAAATTGTTGAATCTTTAAGTGATACATTTTATTAGTGATGAAAAAAATGTGAAAGAATAAAGAAGCTGAAAGTTCTAGGAAATGAGCAAAGATGTACATGTAGATGAATAATAGATAGGTCCATCATTGCCCAAGGAATTTAAACAGAGGTGATCTCCCTTAAATGTGCAAGTCCCACTTGTTCTGAGGCTCTGCTCTGTACCTGACAGGATCAGTGAGTAACTAAAGGCACTGATTCTAGAAATACACCAAATCATGTAAAGAAAGAAGCCAAAGTGCATTCCCTGAAGGAACTGTATGCTAAAATATAAGATGCATGCTGGTGTCACCACCAATGACAGGCTGACAGGAGGCTGACAGGAGGCTGTGATTCTGAAAGGCTTTGCTTTGGCTGTTTAACGTACCTGTAAGAAACCAGCTCTGACATACAATGATTCAGGGCAAGAAGCATGTACTGCTTTTATACAGATGCTCTACTGGCTGAACTAGTTAGTTGAGCTAAGTATCTATTGCAGCAGAAGTGCTCAGCATCCACTTAGACAAAATGCTCTAAGCCCGTGGGGTTCTTGAAACAGCTCTTGTCAAAAGATTGATTTAGTTTTGGATAGTAATGCATAAATGGAAAAGCTGTGCTGAGCTGTTATATTTATTCAACAGGAAAGTATCTTCTCCAAAGAGTTTTCAGAAAGTATTGAAAAAAAGAAGAGAATTTATTGAAGTAATGTACATAACATGACTGACAGACCAGCTGTTAAAATCTGTAGGAAGACAGCAAAAGAATGGAACTTGATTTCATGTACAGCTTGACAGGGTCAACTCGCAGAAGCTGGATGGCTTAGAAATATATCAGGAAAGTCAAATGTTGTCAGATAAATATAGTTTTCAATGACCAAAATAATTTAAAGTAGCTTCTGTAGATTAGTTCAGTAAACTTGTTGCAAAATAGAGGTTCAATCCCAGCACATTTCCAGGAAAGCAAGTGGGCTAAAGTGAAGGATTATTATATTTTTTATTTCCCACGCAATCCCTTCCTTCTAGATCACACACAAGGTTATTTTTGCACTGAACTTTAAAAGGAAGCAAGTTATAATAAAAACGCCTGCTGTGAAATTTATACACAAAGTAAAAATAAAACTAAAATAACTAAAAATACTATGGTGTGTAGTCTAGAAAGAACTTTTAAGGAAAGGGGAGAAAGATCAGTGGAACTGCAGGTTGTGGAGGGTGTCAACAAAACACAACAGGTCAACACATGCAAATATATCAGGCTACATCTAACATCCTCACAGGCTGTTTTACACAGCACTGAGGGGGAAGCTGTAAGACTGCACTATCAGGCAAAGTACAGGAGTTTGTTTATACCATGTCTGGACCTGCACAGAGCCTCCAAGAAGCCTCCCAGTGCTCCCAGTTCTGATGTAAGCATGAACAAGCTTGGCCTGCCTGCCTCTAGGCCCACAGCAATATTTATCCATCTACTGGATATTCCACCCATACATCATTAAGAGCAGAGTGCACTTCAGATTTGGATTTCTGTAGGTAACTTGCTGATACCCTAAGTTCCCCCTGACAATTTTCCTAGTGCAGTCTCCATTACCAGCATTTTTCAGATGCTGGGCTGTGCCTTCCTAGGACAGTAAAAATGCTCCTGGAAAAAAGAAAGATTAGAAATTACAGGTTCAATTCTATGTCAGGAGAGCCTAAGTTCACTTCAGTTATTTAAGCTGGTTATGCTTCACAAGAACAGCATGGGCAGTACAGATCCCTAATGAGAGGGACAAGAAACAAAATGCTGGGATATGCTGCTCACAAAGACTTTTAAGAACACCAAAGGTTAGCTCACTCTCTTTGAGAGACAAGATAAATGGATATTATATGCTCAACATGTGCTCCATGATTTGAAATGTTCTAGGAAATGTGATTGTCAAAAAAGTTTCATGACAATGTCATTATCATTTCAATTAATGGCATCATTTTAATGCAGTAAATCAATGAAAATCTTGAAGGCGATTCATTAAAATCCTATCCCTTCACAGGTGATTCACCCATCAAAGGCAAAAAGCCATGATGAGTCTACACCTGAAAATGTAACCATCTGAATCCACAGGTCTAACAGACTGAGTTAACATGGTTGCATTTTTGCTGAAACAAAAGCTTCAAGGCCATCACAATGGAAAAGTCTGATGTAAGGACACAGTTTTTCAAAGTGTATGGTTTTAAGACCTTCTTCAGCTAAAATTCTGATACACAGGCTGAACACTGTCACTGATTCATTTGACTGTTTCATCTCTGAAGTGTATCCCATTAGCTCCTAAATTAATCTCTCACATTTACCTTTTTTATTTGGGTTTCTTCCACTCATTTTTTCCACCTGAGAAATGGCTTCTTCCCAGCAGCTGTTGCTTGCCTGGATATGAGGCTGAATAAACTTTAGTTTTTGTTCCAGAACCTGATGGGCTTCTGTTGTCAACTCGGGTGTCTCCTTAGTGCTAACAAGCTTTTCAAGCTCATCCTCAAGAATTATTACCCTAAGTAATGAGGAGGCAAACAGCAGTAAGTAATAATAAATATTTCACCATTCTTTCAATTATTTAATGTAATATACTGTTATTTCCTTCAAGTTTTAAGAACCCACCTCAGTCAATTCCTCAAAGATGCCCCAAAATTTTAAAATTAAAATATTTTTTCCTACATCAAGATACATTGTTAACCTGCAATTGTTATAGTAATCCTTATATGTAAGATTAAAGGAGTAGGACAGTCTCAACTGTTTCACCAAGGCAGTGACAAATCTTTAAGGATATTTACTAGTTAGTTACTATGAGCTGAATGTTCTTATAAAGCATAAAAATCAATGGAAGGTAATTATGTTTTCATATTTTTATAAGGGAGTCACAGAAGCAAGGCAAAATCTTAGTGCTGCTTATCTTAAAGTTTTCACCACAAACTCAAAGAATACCCAGGAAAAATATCAGATTCTACAGTAAACCAAGGACCTTTGAGCCCATACTATGTAAAGATATGGCTGTGACTGCAAAGACTTTTTTGCTTTTACTTGGGGATACAAGCTGACAGCCCAAAGAACTTCAAATGCAAAGCCTCCTGCATACTCTGTTATTCACGTGTAAACGTACTCATTGAGCAGGGCCTTGAGATGCAGCTGCAAGCTGCGCACCGCCGTCTGCAGACTGTTCAGCTCCCTGCACTGCTGCTTGCTCCTGGCTGGCCACTGCAAGCCCGCCTGGTGCTGGGTTTCGAAGTAGCGGTAGAACTCGTAGCTCCTCCTGAGCTCCGCCAGGCAGGCGGCGTGCGTGTGCGGGAGGCCCTGGCTCACGTCGCGCAGGATGTGGTGAGGCAGCCGCTCCGGGGACGCCGAGGGCTCGGGGCACGCGTTGGCCGGGGACAGCAGCAGCGCCAGCCTCCTGAAAAATTCTGAACTCTGCCCTACCCACAGCTGAAAGAGGACCTGCAAAACAGGGTAGGGTTAGCTCTGTGCACCTGGGAAGGCGGTCAGCTTCCAAAGTAAATGTACAGATACACCATGGGAAAACACTCCTTGGCCGGCAACAGGAACTTTGAAAAACTGCAAAAATCCGCTGACTGTTTTTGAAGGGTATTCCAGAGCACGTGAGGTTCAGATCTTGTGAACCTTAGGTGACTGTTAATTCCTTGATGAAGGATATTAAACGCAATTATGCTCATAAAGTTGTCAGAGTCCCAAACCTCATATTCCCGTCGGCCAGTTTCATTATTTGCTATAATCTCCACATACCCTACAGCTCGTAAAGGGCTGCCAAAATTCCAGCGGCAGCAAAGACATTTTTCCCTTTATAAGGCCAAGCTGTCATTTCTACAATCTAATAACTACTGCATTGCCCCACACCCAACCTTGAAACATGAGCCTAATTGCACTGTACTCAACAAAAAAATATTCTACATCTGAAGAAAGTTGAGCTGCTAACTTTTTTCAGCCAAAGTAAGAAATTCCACCAATACTACTAAGGAAGGAAAGGCTTTTAAGAAATGGATTGGTTCACAATGTCATATATGGTACAAAAGAGGCCAGTCCATCTGGGAGCAAGGCAGTCCAAAATTTCAATTTCTTGAGAACTTCCACTTCCAATGAAATGAAAAGAACTGTTTTCTTAGTTTAGAGAAGTTTGCTCAGTAGATCATGACAGTACAGCAGCACCTTTTATGTCTAAAATGAAAAGGAAAGGTTATGATACTTCTCTCTGGAATAATGGCCCCTATTAAAAGGGATCAGCTGTAGGTGATTATGAGGTGCAGACTGAAAATTGTTCACAAGCATTCCAGACCAAGGAAGACAAAACATTGACTCATCATGTCAAAAATACTTGGATGCAAACTGAGAAAGTATTTCAAAAGAAAAAAAGAAATCTCAATTTACAAAAGATGCTCATGAGAAAAAAGAATACATGAATGACATGAAATTAATTTGGGGTACACATGCAAGACTGATTTGGCTGGGTGCAAAAATACAAAGCAAACAAATGAGCAGCAATCACTCAAGTGTCTCTGAACGTGTGGTGCCCTGGATAAAAAATCAAAAGCTCATGCTGTAATAAGCACAAAAGAAGACCAATCCCTTTGACCAGACATAAATCACAGGCAGTAAAAAAGTAGCACACAGAAATAGTGGACTTCAGGAACTGATAATAATAATCAAGAACCTACCTGAAAAAAAGCACAATGACAAGAGAAAAGTAAATTCCAGATGTATTTATGCTTGCAAGCAGCTTGCTCTGCCAATAACTACTGATGATCTTTGCTGACACAAAATATCCACCTTTCCTCAGCTTAAACTAGGAATTTTTTCTTAAGTGAAAAATTTTCACTCTTTAAACTGCTTTACTTCAAGGACAAGGTAGCCAAAAGACACATGCTACATTTGTCATATGGCTTAGCATGACCTGCATTTTAATAGAAAGACAAATTCTCTCAAAGGGGAAGAAAAACTCCTGAGGTCTGCACAAACATCCAAGGCTCACCACACAAATATGTCCCAAGGTTATCAAAGTATGTTATACCTACACAGGAATCTGCTTAGGACTGATGTATGTTAATTTAGCTTGGTTCAGCTATACCACACCCGGCCTACATTGCTGGCTGTTATGAGTTACCATAAATTGAGATTTACTAGTTGTAAATGTAACTGTAACCAGAAAGCATCCTAACCAGTTTAACTAAAACAGAGTTCAGTTAAATTACTGCAAGTTGCAGGTAAACAAAGGCTTAGCTTACAAGCCTGGGCACTTCTGACTGGCTTCTTGTGCTTAAAAACAAGTGGGTAAATTAGCAGGCTTACATGGTTGCAATTAGAACTTCAGCTAATGAAATGCAAGAAGAAAAATCCCAAAAGCTGCTATTTATTGTAGCTCTTAGCTTAAAGCTAATTAGACAAAGCCTCAAAGCTTAGTAATCACTATTACTGGTAGAATTTACTGTCAGAACAAAAGAAGTCAAGGTCTATAAATTAAGAGAAAAAAATGCAACAAGAGCCAACCCCAGAGAAACACAGAAGTCATATAATAATGGAATTTTCCATTAAAAAAGACAATGCTAAAGGGGAACTGCCCTAGCAGAGGGTTATTAGAGAATAGAAGGCTTGCATTCAAATTAGATCTTCCTTCCAATTGACTCACGCAAATAAAAAAACCCTAACATCTCAAAACAAAATAGATAAAAAGGCCATTATATGGTTGTCACTCTGTTCAGTTAAAAGTTTTGCAAAGATCAAAGAACCACACTGGCTCATGGCAGCAGGGGTCCAAGCTTATGATTTCTGCTCCTCAGTGTGACTAAATGCAGCTACTCCCTTTGGCATTTACAACTAATTTGTGATTTTTGATGTATCTCTTTTTATTCACATCAAGAGATTAGATAAAAAATTAATTAAGTACAAATACAGAAATTATTTTATTCAGCTGGGATCAGGTGAAATCAGAGAGCAAAAAATCATGTTTAAGGGGTTGATCAAACTGATTATAGAACACTGACTTGAATTTCCATGACTTGCAGAAAAATATCCTAATGTTGTATTGAGTAACTTCTCTTTCTCTACATGCACAAAGAAATCAGGTGAATGCTGATAAATGTAGAAACACATGATAAGAGCCTGACTGATTACACCTTACCCTCAATTCAGTGTGTTGCTACAGGCTACGATGTACAAGCCACAGGACTTCATGACAAGAGAAAGATTTTCACCAGGAGCCTGCATGGATGTATTAAGCCCTTCTAGGAGAACTTACCTTGAGTGCAGGCAAGCTGAAGCCATCAGTCAGATTGTGTGCCTCCTCTTCAGAGACCTGCTCTTCACTCAGTCCCAGACCCAGCTCCTTAAAGGGGACCACACAGATGTAGCTGGTCACGTTGTCACTCTCCGAGTTCAGAGGGTAAGTTTAGCTGGAGTTAAGGTGGTAAACAAAGCCACTTTTGCATTAAACATACAGAAAATGAAAGAAATACTTAATAAGGTTTCTCATTCCAGGCAATTTTTATGAAATCACATACTTTCACCCCAAATCCACCTGAATCCTGTTTCGCAATCCTTATCTGAAGCGCAAGTTTTAAAAGCTCTTTGAAGGATGGGAGATAAGAAACTGACAAAACACCTATGTCAAAATAAAAACACATAAAACCAAACAAAGTAGATTGATGAAAAATCCCTGCATCCCGTTTGAATGAGTGAAACAGCTTACTTTTAAATATTGAGTTTCCAAGAGATAGTTCATGTCAATCTTAAACCAGAAATTAACAGAGGAAAGAGAACAATTGTGCAATTTTAAATTTTAAAGGTAGCCTGTGTTATAGACTAAACTCATGATGTGAATTCGCTGAGAGGTCTGTCTGTGGATGGACTGCTCAGAGGTCTTTATGTAAAAAGTCTTTAACATTTCAGAGAGCTCTGTGAAAACAGGAGCTCCCTGACTGTGTCATACCATTAACTTTATTGATTACATCACTGTAAAGACATTATGATTTTGGCAGGATGAATGACAAACTGGTATCTATCAACACCATTCAGCACAATTAAAATCTCAGTAGGAAAATATACCTTTCTAGTCATCAAAAATGCTTAAAAAGTAGGAAGCAAGCCCAATATAACTGATACCAGAAAAGAGAAAAAATAATTCTTAGACTAGGGCAGCATTTATTTTAAAATAGCACTAATTCTTGGATAACCTCAGGCTGGGGAGGAACAGTTCCAGATTTTTGCATGTTTTCTGACAGTTACCCAGTCACAAAATAGTAAAATTCATTTAAAACAGAAATGTAAACTTATGCCCATAAGTACAAAATCACATCGGTTCCACAGAAATATATATATATATATATTTGTAAAGCATTAATGAAAATATGGTCTTAATTTAATATATTTGTTTTTCATTTATAATTTGATCTAGAAACTGAATGCTCTCATCTCTTGCACATAAAGCCAATTAGAAGCACTTGTTTCTTATCCATCTAATGTGTTTTCTGGGGGAAGCTACGAGTTCCATCCACTTTCATACCCAAATTTTCCATGTGCTAAATTCTCATAGGATTTAACTTGCAAAACTGATTTGCTCAAGAGACTTTTACCAGTTAAGCAGAAGAACATTGTAGGAAAAAGTAATATTCTGTGTCCCAGGAAACAGTAAAGCAAAGTGTCCAGGATCTAAAAAACCACATTTCTCCCTACTTTATTCCTAATGTGTGGAAAGGAAGAAGCCTATTAAGTGTTCAAACAAAACCCTGCAATGTAAATTAATTAGGATCAGAATATTACTGTTGTCACTAGCAGCTGCCTCATATAAATGGTGTCTGCTCTAAATTAACCTGACAGCATGCCCAGCAGAGGGAGCACAAAGGATGAGGATGATAACTCCATCAGAAACTGAAAAGTCAGGTCAAAACCCTTCAGGACCACTAATTTTAGAAACTACTTGTACTCTTTGTTAGCCTTTTCCTGCAACATGGCATTTCCAACAGTATGAACACCACAAAAGGCAATTTGGACACACATAAATTCCTAAGTCATGCTAAAAATAGATTCCAGGCGACATCTCAAATGTGAGGTTTGACCAAGGAGCCACTTACCCATGCTGTGTCTCAGCCAGGGATTCCCCGTGGCTTCCTGCACCTCCTGCCTTGCCCTCCTCTACTGCAGCCCTTCCACTCCCATTTCTATCTGACAGATGAGAGCAGAGAACTGATCCCATGCCCCCATTAGCTTCCTAAGGATCAAACATTTAGAAAGTTTAAACATATACACACCATTATATACAGGAACACACTTCCTTCATGCACTTTGATCTTGTAGTATTTTTAGCCCTACTGACTTCTGTTAAAGCCAAAATACTAAAGCCTAACTATCTTAGATTAGTTAAATTTTTCCATGTCTCTGTGAAAATATTTCATTCATCTATTTAACTTACATGCCTTATTAGCTTGAAAGAAGAGAAGGCAATGCTACTTAATAATGAACTGTGAAATCCAGAATAAAATGCCTGTACAGTGAATGTAACCTCATATCATGTTAGACACTCTTGTTTACCTATAGAAAAACAAGAATGCGAATGTATCCCTGTAAGTAACAATTTAACATTCATACTTTAGTCTTCAAAAGCACATTCCCATCTGAACACCTAACAGGAGATTCTCACAGGATTCCTGGGAAATCCAACCTGCTCTTCTATAAATTCTCACCTGCTCACCAGGTGAGCTAAGCATGTGATGAACTGGCTGGTCAAGGAAGAAACTTTTTTACTGCGCTGAAAAACGCCCAAGTGTCTCTACTCAGATATTTCAGCATGGCAATTTAGGATTTTATAATCTCAAGAGGGTACTACTTTTTGTTTACTTGTTTTCTTGCATGAACTTTCCCTCTCCCTAGTTAAAGGTACGGGTTTTTCTAACAGTTCATGATGCAATAACTAAACCTTTACAGAGTAGAAGCAACAAGTTTTTACGAGATTTACTACAGGAAATTTGCAAATGTCCCTGTGCCCAGTGCATCTCAAAGACACAGAAGGCATTTTATATGCATTCCATTCTAATAGGGTAAGACATCACTCAGTTTAAAATACTACTATCCAATGTCTAGTTCTATCACTAACAAAAAAAATAACACTATTTATGCCTTGACAGCAAAGAACATCACCTCACAACAAAATCCAAGCTTTTAAAGTTTATGTGGTCCAATGCCCAGGTCCTACCTATCAAAACAGTTCAAATCAGACCATTCTGGATCAGCTGAGGATGAGATTATTAACATCAACCAATAACATAAGCTACAAGATTTCCTCCATCCAGCTTGTATATAACTACATCAGATTCCCATGATGCAGAACCCACAAGGCTCTTAAGAATAAAAGTTTAAGCAGCTAGCATGCCAAGGGAAGCACTGCCTGAGTCACCACACAATTCAGTGGAGGACAGTGCAGAGAGCTTTTGAACTGGTCTGCACGACATCCTGTAAATACTTAACCCAAAGTGCCTAATTTCTAGTTGAGGCTTTCAGCCATTGCATCCTGCTATAACCTTAGATTCTGAATTAAAAGAGAAATACTCTTTTCTATGGCATTTTGTTCTGTGATTTTAAGCAATGCACTCTTGCTGACATGAACAAATCAGAGTAAGAATGGTGTGAGCAAATGCTGAGTTGTTTCTGCCAGTACCCCGCTGTCTCTCCACACAAAATGCAAGCAATATGACTTTCCCTCTCATTAAGTCACTGATCTACCAAGTTTGAACAACTGCCTTGTATAAGGCTAAAATTTGACTGCATATTTTCTCTTCTACATGGGAACAAATTTTAATCAGGGCAAAATTATTTAACTGTACTCATTGAAGGCAGTTATCTAACTAAAAGAGTGTACACTAGCCACAAGCAAATACTGCTAAACTTCTAGTTCTACTGAATAGAAGTGAGAATGAAAACATATCAAGTTTATGCAATTTGTATCACCATGAATAAAGCTGTGACCTAAAATTTTTAATTCTCTGTCATAGGTTCATCAGACTGATCTCCTTCTACCATATGTGAGATGTACATTAACAGAAAAGCTTAATTTGCTGCAGTTAATTTGGTAGGAGAAAACCAACTTACCTTTGAACACAGGGATGTCGAATGAAAGGTCATACTGTTCACAGAAGAGGAATTATAAAACAAAATCTTGAAGGCGTCTGAAACACATCATCAGCACTTACACCAAAGCATGGGTATCAATAATGATACAATGTTTTCAGTGCATTGAATCTTATCTCATCACACTGCACAGTACACAAAAAGGCAACTTTTAAGCATGTTCCAAACCAAACGCAAGCCCCAATTTACTAAGCTACCTTTTATTTCCCTTGTTTAGATATCTAATTAAATACTGTATATTTCTAGACATCCTGACTCAACATTGGCCCAAGTGCAGTAGGCAACACGGACTACCTGAGCTGGTGTGTTTTTACAGGAAGGATATTTTTTCAGCATGTACAGAGTAGCCAGTCTTGCAGCGCGGAAGTTGGCTCTGACGGACCGATACACGGCTTTGCGCAGGCCGATCAGGTGCTGGCTAGGATGCTGTCCAGCTTTATTAAATGGGCAAGCGGCACTGACCCTGTCAAGCAAACTTGAAAAGTAAAATGTGATACAACTGTACAGATGTCCTAAAGTATTTTTAAAGAACAGTACATCAGTTTTCCTATTTCATTATTTAGAAAGCTTTTTCAAATCACTCAGTAACTATGGGACTAAACCTTGATCATATCAATGATATATTTAATCAAAATTTCAGACAGCAGCCAGGATTCCTTAGTAAATAGCCTTAATTTATTCTCATCTGAGCCGTGGCAAAACTCCTGAACACATTTATTTTCTCTAAAATGGCACAGTAATGGCAGACATGCCATAACATTATCTCAATCAGGATACAAAACTATTACAAGCCCACTGTCAGCTTTGAAATTTTAATAAACATGTATTCAACATATACCTCTTTATACCCAAATTTATTTTTTCAATAATTTTTGCAGAAAAAAGGTGCCAACACATAGCTTTCCATACAAAACACTATATTCTTTTGACCTTTCTGATGCAGAACGTTTTCTAGGTGAAGAAAAATATTATTTGAGAGGCGACATAGATTTTATCATCATGCAATGAATGGCAGCTGTGTTTGTGAGAGTCTTGACAGGTAAACACATGACATGGATACACTACACAAGCACATAGGAAAATACATTTGGTGTCTGGCTATTCAGGTGAATATACCATTTAAAAGAAACAATGCCATTTGCCTATTAGAATATAATTCACATTGGCTTTAACATTGTAAGAAATCATCTCGTCTAGAAATAAAATGAATTGTGATCTGGGTGAAGACTGAACAGGTCTGTGGATCTTTAAGCTGCAGCTGTATCTTTTCATACACAATCTGATGTCAAACCTGACTGAGACTCTGGAAACAGCCTCGGTGCACTCTACTTGCTGGGACTGTTTTTACTAGAATCAGCTCGGGAATGAACATGGTCTGGACAACAGGACAATCAGTTGTGGCTAATTGTTTGGGGACTGGAAGCCTGCTTCTGCTCTCACCCTTCCCAGGGCAGAGTGAAGAGGTGATTTCATGTGCAGCCACTTAAAAGGGAAAAGCACACAGGGTACCTGGTAAGCCTGAGGTGGGTTGCTGCATTGGTAACTATTTCTGTAGTCCATCTGACTACAAAGCTGACCAAGTCAGCAGACTGACACTGCTGGGAAAAGGTCAGTCCTACTCCGTGAGCTTCGCTGGACCATGCTGCACATTGACTGGGAGGGGAAATAGCTTGTGGCCTTCACTATCAGATATGAAAACCAGAGCAGCCCACCCACTGAGCAAGGCTGGAACCATATATCAGTGTGTTTAGCACCATTAACACAAGCAGATTCATGCCAAATATTGCCATATATTGAATATGCTAGCTGAAATACAATATAAAATATCTGCATACCATTTTAAATTATGTGTTATTAAAATGGTTTATATAACATCTCATAAATGACTTCACAATCTCAAAAAAATAAAAATCAAACTGTGTTTATTTCCATTTCTAAATGTAAATTTAAAATGCTAGCCTTGCTGTATCTTTCACTAGGGAACACAGCATGTAATGCAGTACATGCCAATCTCTAACCCTTCCCTAGCTTTTGGAAGTAACAACTGGAAGTGTTTATGTATAAACTCTCACATTAGTTTGTAGACCTAAGCCCATGTGAATTATCAGAAGAAAGCTCAAAGAAAAGGAGCAACATTCTTCTACCATAAAATAGACAGGGATCTGTGTTCTACTACAGTGATGCAGACTTTTCCAACTCCTATAGAGAAGAAATGTAGCATAACTCATGCACAGCATGTAATGCCAGTATTCAGCAAAATAATCTGCTTTCCTTCTGGAATGGATTGTTTCAGTGCTTTTTATATAAAAATGATCCTTATTTGACTAATTTAATTAGTAGAATCTATTATATGTTTTTCTGTCAGGTATGTCATACCCCTAAATTCCTAGTGTTTCATTTATCTTCACAGATCACAGAATGGTTTTGGTTGGAAGGGAACATGAAGATCCTCTAATTCCAAACCCCCCATGGGCAGGGACACGGGCAGGTACACCTTCCACCAGGCTCCTCAAAGCCCTATACAGCCTGGCCCTGAACACTTCCAGGGATGGGTAAGTCACCACTTCTCTGAACAATCTGTTCCTGTGTCCCACCACCTTCACAGTCAATAATTTTGGTCCTAATATCTAATCTAAACCTGCCCTATTTCAGTTTAAAGCCATTCCCCCTTGCCCTATCACCACACACCCTTGTAAAAAGTCTCTCTCTTATCCTCTATGTATTTAATTGGACTTAGATGCTATCAGTTTTGCCTATCAGCCACAAGTAGCAAGAAGCAAAGAAAATTTGGGCATGAATTTCCCCTTTCCTACAGCTCCAAACCCATTTTACTGTATAGAACAACAACATATTTTCTACATTAATTTTACAAGCCAAATCTTAAATTGGCTTTCAACTTTTAACAAGTTTATATAAACACATTAATAAAAATCTATTACTGCACTCCACCATGAAAACAGTTTTCTAAAGATGCTAATATATATCCATATGTATTAAGTTCACAGAGCTTAATTAAAGTTTAAAATACAGTAAAAAGGGAGCATTTCGGAAAATAAGTTAATTATTTTGGTGACAAGCAAGGGAATAAACACTTGCTGCTTACTGCTGCAGCCTTTCATTGTGTATTCCCTTCAGTTCTTGTTTTATGATGTGCAAGACAATGGGCATACTTTCATTACCCTCCAGAAATTGCAGGCTGCAACCTGTGATCAGGCTTCATTTGGCTAATTGCAAATGAAGCAATTAGACAGAAATACTGCCCTTCTGCCTGAGTACAGCACTGCCCTACCTTTGCTACACAATTTCTGTAATCCAAGCCACCCAGGTGAGGTCTTGGCCATCTCTGCATCACAGAGCTGGTACCACACAGATGCACCTGAGATTCCAACAGAGCATTAAACACTTCCAAAGGCCATGCTGGAATCAGAGTATCAAGCTGTCTTTGAGAGCAGCTAATGTAAGAGAAGCCTGACAGGATTACAGAATCACAGAATAGTTAAGACTGGAAGGGATCACTGGAGGCCATCTAATCCAAGCTCCCTGCTCAAGTTCTTAGTTCCTGATCTAATTCCTGTTCTAGTTCCTGTGGCTGCAGTCAGTTTTACTGGGAGGATGTTTGACTATCTGAGTATAGCAGGCACTACCACACAGTAATAAACCACTTAACCTATAGATAACTGACCAAAACCTCATCAGTAATAATATACCACTTACAGAGACAGTCCAGTATCAATTAATAAGGGGCAAATAGGGTAGAATAAAGCAAAGCCATAGATATTTCAATGGATGTGTAAATTAGCCTATGAGAACAGCAATGGATGGTGTCATGGGGAGGAAAACCAGCAGTGGAGCATGAGGAACTTCAGGCCAAAACTGCAGACCTAGACTTGCCCTGTCAGAGTTTGGCTAAGTACAGCCAGACAAAGTCTGAACTTGGCACTATTTAAATAACAGCTTCAGTATCTTTCCACTCACAATATGGTCAATGCACAGGCCTGTGCTGAACCAGCAGTACCTTAAAACAGCTGCACAGTGACCAGGATGCTGCACCTCATTGAAATCTCATTCCTTCAAGGATGTAAAATAATACAAGAGGATACTCAGTAACTTCTCAAATGCAACCATTTCTATTGCCATGAGACTCCTTCTGAAAAAGTACTAAGATTTGATAACCTTATACAGGAGAAAATACTAAACTTTGTTCTGGTGGTTTACTGTAGAAAATTCTAGGGGAAAAAAAAAAAAAGGGAAAACTAGCATTTTGGATCATACTCAAAGAGGTACCCAAAGCAAAGAATTTCACACTGCTGTGTGCAGCAGCATCTCTTGCGTATGTGGATGCAGGAAAGGACACTCTGGATTTAGAAGTTCCTCTAGGCCAAAGCAACTCAAAACTGACTTCTTTATACTGTACAGTTGTTCCAGTGAGGATGCTGGCACAGTCAAACTTCTCCCACTCCATCCATATACCCAAGTCTTTTGAAAAGCTTGCCAAAGTTTCAAGTAAAGAAGCTATTAGATCAAGCATCAGCTTAAAGACCAGTCTGTTTTTTGTTAATATGTTATCTAAGATATGTAGTAAAAGAACAAGGCAGCAGCAATTTAGACATTGACCACAAGTTCGTTTGCTTAAACTTAGGCAAAATTCCAAATGTTTTTCTCATCTGTAATTTGGACAAGCCTGAACAATAATTTCTTTTAAGAACCCGTTTGCAAAGATAAGACTGCCTATTGCTCAAGTATATGCTTCTTCAGCAAAAATCCAGAGCAAAACAAAAACCACACAGCTAGGCAGACTGAAGACATGCTTATGCATTCCAAAGGAGAATGAAACATTTCTTCATTGAAATACACTGAAGGTATCTCAAGCTAAAAAAATTAATCCAGAATTTTAAGTCTAAAGTTGCACACTTGCATGTAAGAACATGTGTCTGAATGTAGAATAGTTGGTCTGGTACGGATAAACATCTTGTTGCCCACAAGGGAACTTCTGATTTTTTTTTAGAAAGAAGTTGACTGTATTTTAGGTGTTGGTGTTTCCCACCTCCTTTAGCCTTCAGCAGAACTGGCACACATGGATTCATCGTAGGTGGTTACAATGCGCAAGCATCCACGGCAATGAGAGTGCACAGAAACAGGCCTGTGGGCTTTGGAATACACTGAACACTTTCTGATGTCCTTTCACACAGCAAATCAGCAAAACTTATCCAATAACTACAAGAGCTAAATAATCAGAAATATTTTTGCATCCCTTAAGTGGAAGAGAGGCAAATTCAACAGTAAATAATTTAAGAATCTAAATGTTTCAACAACTGTATGCAAGAAAAAAAGACTAATGTTAACTTTACTTGAAGTGGGAAATAATATTTGGTTTTTGCTGGTTACTGTGTTCTCACTACTTTAGACATATTTGTTAAATAAAAATAGAATGGTTTTCATGTCATCCTGTTTTGTAAAATATGAGTGATTACTTGCAGATCAGTTTATTTACATGAATTTGGTAATGTAAGATAAAAAACTCTAAATGTCTCTCCAAAATAGTTAACTTAGTTCAAAGTCCATTTGTTTATATATTTCATTGCTAGCAATGCAGAACATTTCAAAGGCACATGAGTTTTGTGAGACTTAATTCACCTTCAGGATGTGAGTTGTTAGAATTCATACTTCTAGTATGAATCGTAATTATACTACTTCATGTGAATTAAAACCTTTAAGTATTATGTTTTTCAGTAATTCCACTTGTTATGGGAGACAATGTAACAAGACAGTTTTAGATGACAGCTGGTTTGTATGGATCTGTGCATTAAGTAAAGCGAAATACAGACTCACAGGGTAAATCCTCTGGAAATCACTTCAGTCTCTTGAATGAGTCGTAGTGCTTTCCTCACGAGATTAGTAAAGGCCCGGCTGTTGGCCACTGTTTCTTCCAGCTGGATAGAGTATTTTCGCAGGGACATTTGCAGCCTGGCTGTCCTCCACGTGCCCCACGCCCTAGAGGCTGCATAGAGGAGCAGCACGGGCCCGCACAGCAGCCATGAGGATTCCTTCCACCACGAAGGAAACATGAGCAGCGCACTTACAAAGGCAAGGAACAGCGAGACATCCCTGCGAAGAGACAGTACCACCAACCACACATTACTGAGGGCAAACAGCTGGGAAAATTACCAACTTTTCAGTTACATTTGAGATTGCAAGAGCTTACTTGTGGGCTTTTATGCAGGTCCTGAAGGGAGCTGTAAACACTGACAACTACCCCTTGTGACAGGTTTGGATGAATACGTACATGATATTACTTGGCTGGTGAACTCTAAGGAAACCTTTCTTCAGCTTTTTTACAGCATGAATAGGAGAGTAATGTACCACTTTGAAAGGTTAGTTTCTCTTACACATTTACATGACTTTAAAAAAATAGAAAAGAAAATTAAAAAAAAAAACAAGAAAAAACATGACTACTCAGCATTATAAACCAGGGCGTGTAGGAACTGTAATATCTGTACTTCCAGGTTCAAGAGTACAGTAGGGAAGGGCATGTTTCTTTTGGTAGCAAATTCCTCAATTAGTGCCAGATGTATTTTTTCTAGAGTCTGACTCATTTAACTTGGACTCCAAT
Source organism: Pyrgilauda ruficollis (assembly GCF_017590135.1). Taxonomy (NCBI): domain Eukaryota; kingdom Metazoa; phylum Chordata; class Aves; order Passeriformes; family Passeridae; genus Pyrgilauda; species Pyrgilauda ruficollis. The sequence continues at coordinate 2,664,124 of NW_024524600.1, forward strand.
GCACCACTAGTTTCTAAGACAATTTTATAAAGATGGCTTGAATAGTCTTTTAAAAAAGTTTGGCACCTTTTGAAAATCCTTAAAAAATAGATTTCCTAGTATCTCAGTTACTTCTCAAAGATATTTTAAAAGCCTATGAAGTTGTTACTTTCCGCTATAAAAATTCAACATAAATATAAGTAACTGCTAGAAAATACACTGTTTCATGTATATTATTACACGGTTTTGTAAAATAATCACACTCTTCAGAGAGATGGATGGGATACCAGCTTCAAGGTGCACTACAACTATACTTTTCCAGAATGTTTTCACTGAAAAACATTTTTTTCCTTTACCCCTTAGAGCTGTGTATCCCACATTTAGGTTTGGAAAAATAGACTTGGAATATTTTTCCATTTCTAAAATAAGACACAATCTCTGGGTTTCTGTTTCCTGGACAGTTTTGTGGTCAAATTTCAACCAGCTTTACAAGTGTTAACTCTTTAGGGCTACTGGCTACTGATAGGTTTCAGTAAAAATCCAGGGTTAAAATATGCCAAATATGTAGGTACCTCTGAAAGGGACAGACACACAGTCTCTAACTTCATTGGTACATTAAAAAATAAAGTCCCACAATTAAAATAAATCAAATCACAACAATGAAAGACTAGAAGGGATTTAACAGCTCACTTTGTTCATTTTCAGCTTCAGGTGGGTTAACCCAGATCATCATGGACAGACCAAAGATGAAAATGGAGACTCCACAACCCATGTCGTGGCTATTCCAACTCCTAAGTATCCTTAGAGTTCAAAAGACTTCCCCCAAGTCCCAGTTTGAATCACTGGCAGATTAATTGCATTATTCTTCCTCTTATGCTTCCCTTTTCTGAACAGAACAAATGATGACTGATCTCCACCTTCTACATATCATAACACTATTCCATCCCAGAGATATGCAGATCCTTTCCTGGAGTAGTACAGCATACCCAATTATTCATCACTTGGTGTTTCTTAACTTGACTTTTCCTTCCCAAGTGTAGCATTAAACTTTTATCTTTACTGAATTTTCTATCATTTTCAGGGTATTTCTCCAAGCTACTGTTGACCTCTGGTCTATGAAAACAAAAACCTGATGTCATCTGGAAGTTGAACAACATTCACAAATTTTGTAAGTGTACTTTATCAGCTGAAAGTTAAAGAAACTGAATAATGCTAGGACCAGAAACATCTGGTTCAAAAGTTCTCTTGTTTGACAGAGAGCATCAATATTGACACAACTTAAACAGCTGAGGTGTGACTCTATAATTTTGTCTACTTTTTTAGTGTATATATGAGAAAATAGCACTGGCCCATATTACGTGATATTTTTTTCCTATTGATTACCACATTTCCAAGCAAGATACTGTCAGAACAACCACTGACATTGTTATTTTTTAAGTACAGGTGGTAGCTGTTCAGATACTGCTGCCCCACACACAACATATTTTATAAAGACCACACCAAAATAAACACTTTTCAATTCAGTCTTCACACTCATGTCTCGTTATCAAAATCACCTCTACATAGCTTCAGAAATTAATGAATTAATCAGCTATGTGAGTTCCTCCTTATAGAATATATTAGTTAGGGAGTATTCATTCATATTCATGTAGTTACCCCAGATTAAAATTCACTCTTTCAGTAAAATACCCAATGGAAAAAACATGCTTATTTAAAAATCTGGGGACTAGTAGAATAAAGACCCAAGGATGTGAGCAAAAATATAGTTACTTTAATGTTGCATTTTATATCAAGAATGTACAATATATTTTTTGCTTGTTTCTAAGTGACTATAATGGTAGATATCCTCAATACAATACCAAATATTAGGAGTTGCTAGGGAGCGTAGTGTTGGAAGCTGTCTGTTTTCCTGTTGCTTACACTGCCCTGCAGACAGGATACTGGGGTCAAGGAATTCAATCAGTTCCACATCCTCCTGCAGCAGAACTTCCTGTTGCAGGATGGTACGGAGCGTGTCATATCGAAATCCAACATCCTTACCACATACAAATGGGCAGGAGAAAAAACCGGCATTAGTAAAGAATATGCAAATTCTTAAAATTAAGTTAGCAGAATAAGGCAAACACCCACACACCCTACACTTGACTGACAACAATCTGTTCCCAGAGCAGGGAAATGTTTCAGATATATCACAAGTAGCTATTTTTTTATTAAACTTGTTTTACTTTTAAAGCTCACACACTACCTAAGAGTTTGGGCTTGCAGGATGCATCACGCTGACTTTGTGATCTGACCCAGACAGTAACAATAACTGGAAACACGCCACAGATTATGCCAGTGTATTTGCATAAGAATAAGAGGTACTGAATCTATTAGAAGATTAAAAAAGAAGATTAAAAAACCTGAAAATACTTTTTTTTTTTTTAATGCCACGACATCATTTATACCATTAACAAATGAAACTTAGAGAAAGAGAGATATTGCTAATTAGTCAACAAATGTCACTTGAGGACACTTAATAACAGTGCACCGGATTGACACCCCGAGCCAAGGCAGGGAGTACCCCCTGCAGGATTCTGTACCTTTCCCAAGGGAACTCCATCCAAACATGGCCCCGAGCCAGAGCCAAGGCAGGGAGAACCCCCCTGCAGGATTCTGTACCTTTCCCAAGGGAACTCCATCCAAACATGAAACAGCATGGGGCTCTGAAGACCTCCCACCTGCTAAACCTCAGGCAAGCTTTGGGGAGTTACACAGTTGCAAATTTGATGCCATTAGCATTTGCTACTTTTGCCCCAACTACAGCTCTTGAAGACAAATATGGAGCTCATGAAGACAAATACAGCCATCAGAGAAGCCCCCTGAAATTTTTATTTGCATACTGCACCAAACCATAATTACTTAAAGTTAAGAATGTCATAACAAAACCCAACAAACACTGAACATGTGCATCCCTGAATTTAGCTAATTACAGGAGAGAAAAGAGAATATTTCTGAAAAGTCTCTAATAGAAACTTTTAACACAAGTGTGACATTTCACAGTACAAAATCTGTTTCATTCTGTCACTGACAGAATGAGATTCTTTATGAAACCATAAGATAGCTAGTTTAGAAATTTAATTCCATGCACAGATGTCACCTCAGATAACTTTCATTCTACATTTAATGGAAAACATTTGTCTCAGGACTATGTGCAAGAGGAAACTCTGCCCTCCTCCGACGCATCCTGTGTCATTTCAATCCTCTACCGGAGTATGCAGCAGGACAAACATGTTTTCCATGTTCTTCAGTTATGCCTCCATCTCAAGAAAGGCTAAAAATTGCTGTTAAGATAATACCCTCAATTCATAGGGGAAGAGGGAGGAAGAAAAAAGTCAATCAAAGATCACTAATGAGAGATTTTCAGAGGAAATTATGTCCTACTGAGATACAGCAGAACTCTGTGTGAAATGGAAAATTCTAACTTCTCATGTTGCTCAGCATTTTCTTTTGAAGCTCCATTTGAAGCCATCATCCCTGCATTGTAGTAGAAAAAAACAAATCAAAATTCTAGATTCTGGAATGGTCTGAAGTGCCATTTGCAAGCTATACTAGGAGCATGAAGGAGCTGGGTACAAGTTAAAGCAGATCTGAGACAAGCCCAGACTGGAAAGTGGTGCTGCAGAGAAAGAGCAAACAAAGTTTGCTTTGCCTTTCCCAAAAGCAGAAGCCCTGTAGAGAGCAGTGTAGAAACAAAGAGGCCAGGATGGGTCCAGGGGCAGTAAAGCTGCACTGTGGTGCTGTGCCTGAGCTAACAAGCTGAAGCAGAGAGTGAAGCAATTGCTGAAGCTCTAGAACCTTCTGTCTTAGTGGTCTCTACGAGGCACTAGGCTGTAACACATGGTCAACATCTCCCCACTGCCTTCACCAAAGGGGTACCAACATTGTAATTAAACTCATTTCAGCTTTCAATAATTTCTTAAATTTCTCACATATTTTATTATCTTACACATTTTGAACATCTTTAACCTGGCTACTGATACTGTTCCTGTCCTTTTGTGCCCAATTTGGCACAGTAACTGAAAACCAGAATTAGTATAATCTAAAGAATAAATAATACTCTTAGAGCCAAAACAAACAATACAGACCAAAGAAGATGTTTAAAGGATGAGATATAGAGGAGAGGAAGACCTGTGGATTAGGAAAGGAAATGGAAAAATAAAAAAAGTGATCACTTACCAGTCGGTGAAGTATGTCATCGTTTTTCTTATACTGTGGAAAAGGAAACCAGCTTCTAAAAAACTCAACTAGTTTTGACAGGATGCCTTGCTGAAAGGAACAGAAATTATTCCAATTTAAAAAAACAAACCAAAAACCAAAGCCAAAGTTAAATAAATAACAGCAGACAAATCCTTTACTTCTGCATTTGATTTTCTTGTTAATTCAGACCCAAGTACCTGTAAGGAAGTTTCACTTACTGTGTCTGGCCTAACTTCAGAGTACACTAAGAGAACATCTGCTTCCCGTCAGTTTGCTTGTGGACAGGAGAATAAAATAAAACCTTCAGTAATCCCACCTATTTGGAGCATAATGGATTGTTATGTTGTTATGTTAAAAATAACTACAGCTAAGATTATATTGATCTCAAGTTGGCAGCTACTGCATTGATATGAAAGACTTTCTCTCTCCTGGGGGATAAAAGCCCAAAGGTTAAATGACTGACAGGCTGAAGAGAAGTGAAAGACCAGAACAGGGACAACCTCTCCTCAGCAGCCCACTGCAGCCTGAGCACAACTCCAGAGGAGCTGTAAACAGAGACAGGAAGAGTGATGGTAAGAGGAGGAAATGCCCCAAAAACTCCCTGTCCACACCAGTGTGCACCAGCAGGTACTTTGTCTCTGTGTTGCTTTCCACACAACCTAAATCCACACTTTTGTCTGAGCTGTAAATGAACTTCAGATGCCACTAACAGAGGGACTCCCTCTCAGTCATCACACATTCTACTCATGTATCTTCCTAAAACAAGATGCATGACAGATTATAATTGAATAGATGCATGGTTTTGCTTAAGTCTGCAGGCATTCAGAACAAAAAAGCACAGCTTTTGACACACCATTCTATCTACCTTCCTCAGACTGAACTGACAGGAAGCATTTTTCAAAATATTTAGTTATATATAATTCATTAATTCTGAGGCCCTGTCTCAATCTTCAGACTGCTGACATGTAATACAATCAGGTAAAATGTATGTAAAAAAAAAATTAATTGTGAAGTGCTTACATTTTGTGGCATACTGTTTCAAAATAATAATAATAAAAAAAAACATACAGATTCTAATAGCTCCATGTATAAAAGGTGACAGCTTCTGTTTCTCCCTCTTGTTTGTTTTTTTTTTTTCCCCCATTTTTTGTTCCCTTCTTGTTTGTATTTTTCTAGGTTTTCCCCCTAACTACAAGTGGGAAATAGAAGAACAAACCCAAGCAGCAGGAGCTCAGAGTTCTGTAGTTAACCTGTGATCAGCCTGGCAGCCTTCTGAAAGGCAGTGCCACCAGTCTGGTGCAGCAAGGCAGGGCACAACAGCCTTAACATCAGGGACTGTCACCCTAAAGCCCTTATGCTTCAACCATTTTTGAAATAACTTATTTTGGTGCCCATTTAAGTAATCTAACTCAAGCTTTTCTTTACAAATGTCTCATCTTTCTGTGTACGTTTAGATTTTGAGATCTATGCCACAAGGAAGTGTTTTTAGGTCAGTGAAGAGGCAAACCAGTAACAGGGACCTGATAATGAGAGCTCTTCCCGAAACACTGACATCAGTAGGAGGAGCTATCCCAGCAATTCACACTTAAGACTATGGAATAAATCCAAGTGATTGTATTTTGATGTTGCTCAAGGGCAATGACATAAGTCAGAAGAATGTCACTAACTGCAGCACAAGATCATCCGTCAAGTTTCTTGCAGAGCAGTGCAAAAGGAAATAAAATTTTCTAATTACAATTTGTAGAAAATCGAAATTAAATGAACAAAGGTCTTGCTCTGCATTTGAATTTCAGACAGGTATTTCACTGAAAAGTACTTTTGCCTGTACATGGAAAGCAGGGTACGGAAAGAGTAATCCATTTAATTTACAAATATGCCTCTTGAATCCTATCATTTTCAACTGCTTAGTCTTTGTAAGTCTTTGGATTTTTATCATGAACATTTAAAGCTACACCAAAGATAGTTTTGCACTGCTACCCACCTTACTAAACTAGACTGTGGAGTTACTGAAAAAAAATCTAGCATGCTACATCTCCATGATTTAGTTTAAAAATAAAGATCTGAGCTTGCATAAACACTCAACAGGCAAGTCAGTGCTTGAAAATACAAAACAAGACAACCCACTGTCTTGGGCTGTGACCCAACACAGTACAGCAACACACTGAATTATTCACATCCTTGGAATAGTGTCTCACAATCTGCATTCCCATTGGGAGTGTTACTGACAAGTAAAACCACTTTCACCAACACACAAGTCAGGTCATGTTGCCAATGCTTCCAGAGTATTCTTACAGCTTTAGAACAACACTCAGTCAAACTCTCTGTAAACTAAATAATAAAGATGCATAACTCCTAACATTTAAAAAATATTAGCATAGTACATGCACATTTTAGGTAAATTAATTTGAATCTAAAAAATAATTCTAAGGACTATTTCTCTTTTGTAGAGAAATTCTTCTTCAGAAGATAATGCTACACACTGAATACCTCACATTAAGTGTGTGGGCAGACCTAGGCAAAGGCAAAGGACTGGTCCCTCTGCCTTCCCACACCAGGTCACCTGCACAGCTACTCATGGCTAGCCCCAGCACAATTCTCAGAAGTTGCCTCCAGCACCAGCTCCCTTCTAATGACAAAATATCATCATATCTAAGGTGGGACAAGGTATGACAGTATAATCAATTTAAACATTCAGATATGCACAGCAGTCTAGGAAAACAGCTGAGAAAGGAAAGATGTAAATGGGAAGTGATAAATTCTGTAAAGATCAAGCAGAATTACCCAAATGGGATTTAATTCCAGAAAACAAGTCTAGGAGCTCTTACTAGCAGTGCTTTTGAGTATCAAGTGATCATGAGACCAGGACTATAGCTGTAACTTTCTCCAGAGATTGGCACAGCCAGGAACACTGCACCTACAATTACTATGCTAAAACACATCTCCATAATACTTCAGATGGGAGCTTGGCATTTCATCAGCCCCTAGAACACAATCTTAAAACACCTTTACAGCTTTTTAATTCACAGTTCATTAAGACCATATTCCAATTAAAAAAAAGGCCAAAAAACCACCACCAAAACTACATGTCCTGAGAAGTATTTAAGATGTGCTTCAAATTCAGCTGGTGCCTCTGCGTTTCCTTAGGCCTGAACCACGTGCTCTGCTTGGCAGGACAGCAAGACACAACAGAAATATTTCTATCAGTCATTAGGAACCTCTTTTTCTTCTCAGATTTGTTTTTTCAGGCTCTGAAGATCCCAAAGCAGACCCTTGCTGTGCCAAATTCTTGCTGCGTGTCACCTGCTTTCAGCTGCACAGGGTTCCCACTTGACTGAACTCAAGAGGAGGAAACAATCTCAACTCAAAGCCAAAGCAATACTCCCAACTTTTACATTTTTATTTTAAAAAAGTGTTTAAGGCATTTGGAAACTTGCTTTTCAGAACAGAAGGAAAGTGATATACACATACTGGGAAACACTCAGTGTGGAACAGCATCTGCTCCCTGTAATCATAGTTACATCAAGTCTCAAGGAAGATCATTTTACATTACGACTGTGGGTAGGTACATATTCAGAAGTCAGAAACCATTTATTTTCCAGATATTTTATCATTTCAGTAGACTAGGCCAGTGAAGGCCAAGAGAAGGGAAATGGTAAAAGTCTTCTGTAAAACTGAGGAAATGACTGGATAGGAATGCAAATTATTTGTCTGTATGTCATAAAAAAATTGCAACAAAGCCTCAGATCCTTCTAGATCCAGTCTCCTTTTCTAAATGTGTGGCCAGCTGTCTCTCCCTCATTTTCTTTCCTGTTGAGAAACCCTACCAAAATGGGACACAGAAATCAAATGACAAAAACAGACTTTCTGACATCAAATTACAAAAGAGAAGTGTTAACTCTTCCCAACTGGTACTGGAATTGCAGCAGGAAGAACCTCTGACAATTTATTACTAAAAATTACACACAGGTTTCTTCCTCATTTCTACTATGTATTCTTGTCTAGACAGAGATGAGACAATGTGAACATCACATAGTGTTTGTAAGAAATGGACAGCCCATTTTCACACACCCACTCCCTTCAAGTTGCAAGGCAAACCATGAAAAATTACTTCTACATCTGACACAATATTGGATGAATTGCTGCCAACACAATAAAATTAAGTATAAAATGCTTGAGGGGAAAAACCAGAATACCTGAGGTTTTTAAAAGCAGTATATCTTAATACTTTTGAGGTTCTTAACCCCACAGCACTTTTGTATAAAATTCAGTGGAAATTATATAGACAAATACTGATTTTCTGACTGCCACAAAAGTAACTATGCAAAATAATGTAGTTGACAGTCCATGCATTACTTCATAGACAACAAAGTGTCAACCAATAAAATGTCATCCTGCTTTTTAATTAACAGTGAACAATGTTAACATTTAATAAATAAATAAACAAACACTTAATCAAAGTCTCCCTACACTAAGTCAGAATAGGGATCTTTAGTGTAAGCATACCACAAACCAGCCATTAACTTTAAAGAGAAAACATATTTTCAGGTGGTTTCTTGAGGGTTATGGTGAGTATCAGCTGACAATTTTGAAAAGCAAAAGTGGTAGACCTAATATTTCCACGAATACTTTTAAAGGTAGCTCAAAATAAAGAAAATGGTGAGCTAAATCCTGATTTAAATTCAGCCTTGCTTTGTAACCAGTGATAGAAGCAATCACTATTAGAAATGCAATAGCTATCCACATCAAATATCTCATTCAAATTGGTTACTGCATTTCTACTTCCCAGAAATCCTCTTTCTTAATACATTTTGTCACAGACAAAGCTATACTTAGCAACTGAATGCCTGGGAAGTGCTGAAAACTATAAATATTCTGTTCTAGAAAATTACAGGTTCTATTCCCAGAATGTCATGCTCAGCTAACATAATAAGATCTACTACATAAGATAATTTTCAACACTCAAAAATTATTTATCAAAGCTTCTTGCTTCCCCAGCTTACATAAGTGCAAAGAAACACTCCAAACTATATTGATTAACCACAACTTCAAGATATGATAACGGGCTGAGGTTCATTGTCTGGGGGTTTTTGCCTTTGTGTTTTTAAATACAGGAAGTGACTTCTCTCTGTTCTGATTTCTCCTATTTGTGAAGCAATGCAGTTCTGTTGTGAGAAGATAAATACTCAGCGACAGGAGAGTGCTCACCTTCTGGGCAGCACTCAGAGTCTGCTCCCTTTGGCTTTCTGCAGCTGCACATTGCTCTGCCTTCTGTGACACCGAGGAACATACTTCAAAATCTGTGTGTCCCAAATCCTGCAGGTATTGGTACAGTGGGGAATTCTGAAAAGGGAGTTATAAAAAGGAGAAATAAAAACAGTGTTACAAATCGTTCCGTGTTTCCCACAAAATGCCACTGTGAACTCAGCAACCACACAGCGAGCAATGAACGGATTGAGAAATGGAAAAAAAAAAAAATAGAAGAAGGCTTCTGCTCTCTCCAAAGATGGTACTAGCATTCTGGCTTAAAAAAAAAAGAAATTCCACCACACACAAACAAAAACCAACTCAACTTTTAAAAGTCCTGCAAAACTAATAACTTACAGTCATTAATAAAACAGAAAAAGTATGGAATTCTGATCACCAGAGAATAGTGATATAGATAAATATCAGATCATACAGAATAATGATCAGATATTTATCTAGAGATCTGTGAAATATCTTCTTGTTATCTGCACCAGGTATCTAAATTTACTTAACTCTTATTTTTCAGTTTACAACTACATATATGGCAGTATCTAGGACACATTTGATGAAAACAAAACCTAGGATAACTCCAGTTCTCCAGTTCAGGACACATAAAGAGACTTCATTTTTAAGAGAAACTGTCAGCAATCAGTCTGATACAGCCCAGTTAGACAGGGATTAATTTTGACCTCTGAAAAATGTTATTAACAAGAGTATGCAAACATTAGCCAGCTGCATAAAAAGAACACCAACATCTTAAGTTAACATACTATCAACCAAAATACTGTATATAAAAAGTAAAAACCTTACAGTAAATAATGCACAGTTGTGGAGGCCTGCAGAAACAACCACCTACAGAACACCTGCCAGTAATTGTTTCACTGACTGTCATTAACTTGCTGGTGCAAGTTGTGATGGGGCCCACATAACTCTGACTATGCATCAACACAGCCAAATCTCAAATGACTGCCATGAAATAAAACTTGGAAGCCATCATGCATACCAGCTGAATAAATTAACTTGTTACCTTCAGGAATTTTGTTAACCCTATTTTTATTCCCTCTTATCTATTTAAGGCATGCAAAGTCATACATTTGTTTACTCTGTTTCAGTTACTCACAACAGATTCAGCATCCAGTCATTACATGAAACTTAAATATTCATACCAACTCACAGGTACAGACAATCACACTCACCCACAATAACAATGATTGTGCAAAACACTAGGATAGGTTAATGACTCATTTCCTTGTAAGAATATTTCCAGTGTGATGACACAATCCTATGTTTTCTCCAAGTACCCCTCTTCCATGGTTGAGCACTTTTTCAAAATGCATCCAACTCTAATTAAACTGTGCCGTTCTGGACCAGCTGTTTCTCTCTAAGTAGAACATGCTATTTTACCAGAACTCCTTAATTAAAACGGAGGAGAAAACTTAATAGACTAGAATACTTGTTCTATTTAAGACCCTGTGAAATTCACTTAATAACTTCAAGACAAAACTGAGAATATGCACGGATATGCATAACCTTGTCTTCTTAAAATGGCTTCCAGAGCCAGGCTGTGCACTGCCAGCACACCTGGAACAACCTGCACACCTCCACACAAGAACTTCGAGGGTAGCATGGAATTTTCCCCATTTAGATGAAGACACAGACAAAGCAGTGGGTGAACAGAGATGTTTTCTTCAAAAATCATAGTTATAAGGCTCGCTCCAGGCAGAACTTCAAGGAAATCATACCTAGGCTCTTGGCAAACCTGCCCATCATCTTGACCATACTTGCCATGAGCAAGGCCAGCCATCATATAACACATGACTGTTCTTGTACTTTATTGGCACTCACCAACATACAGACAGCTGGCAAAATAACCCAAAAATAACAAGGAGGTTTTCTACTATTATCTTTGGGTGCACCTTTCTTTGGGGTCCATGATGAGATAATTTTTTTAGAAGTTGATCAAGAAAACTGGTCTATTGCTGCTTAGATTAGTTCCATTTCCTTACAAAAATGGATGAAGGAAGGCAGAATGAGAGGCAGAGACAGACAGAGATTATCCACTGAAAACTGAATTATCTAAATTTTGGAAAGCTATCACTAGTAAGTGCAATATGGCATAGATGTAAGAATGCCCAATTCTTCTGGTTGCCTAGCTACGTTATAACCTTCCATCTAACTGTAATTAGTAGATTTTCTACTCTACAGAAACAGTAAAAAATACACCATCTCTCCAAACGTTAATGAAATTTCATACTTCAGCCCCTAGCTAGGAAGAATAGTTTTATTTGTTCTTGTAATTAAGGTAGAATATGGGCACCTTAGTAGTTTTACATAAATCCCTTCTGACTAATTCTTAAAAGGCTTTTACATGGTCTCGTAATGGGTAAATTTACACTTTTTTATCCCTCTTCAGAACTGGAAATCAGTTTTCTGACTATTAGCTTAGGAAATCAAAATTAATTAAAATTTAATGTGAATGTTATTCCTTTACTTAGATAATGGGTCTTATCTTTCAGTTGGGTCTTCTCTTTCAGCTTCTCAGAAAGTACTCAGGCTACAAAATCTTCCTCTAACAGATTTCTTTGGCTCCACAGGCTTTGTCTGTTCCTTCTTTCTAAAATATTATTAGCAGAACTTACTTGCATATTGAAAGAATCCTGTATTTTTATAAACTTCAATGACCAAGAACTATGCTGTGACTAAAATTCCTTATGTAAGTAAAACCACAATTGTTCTCCTTTCTGAATCCATTAGAAGCATGCAAGATGTGGGTAAAGAAAGCAATGAATAAGAATTGGGCTGAGGCCCTTCTGAAATTAGATTATTAGGAATCTTAAACTGATCAGAAAAATCATCATTAAGAGTGAGGTCTCTTGTGTAGCACAAGCAGCTTCACATTTTACTTAGAAAAATCTGAAGATTACACTCCTATTAGAAATACTACAGATGGCATACATACATTAGTCTATGCTAACATAAACCCACACTATTTATTTATTTATTGTATTTCCTACTAGCCTGTCACTTGCAAAGCTGTGTGGTCTGTATAACTCATGGTTGCCTATGATCAAAAGAGGAAAAAATGGAGGATGTCTCCACCAATCTAGAGATAATATCTCCCATGACATGTAAGTAATGTCTAGAAAATCCATTAAAGCAATTTTTACAAGTCAAAGGGTAGATTTTATGTGTGGCCATTCATACAGAATTTCCAGTATTATCAAGGAATCAGAAAATTATTAATTATGCTACAATTGCAATGTGATACCATTAAAATATCCTATTTTGTATACTGTGTTTCAGTACAAGAGACAGAAGTACTACACTTAATGCTTACGAAGCATGTTTCATCCTCACAAAGCTCTAAAAGCAATAATTAAATCTCATAATGTGTCTTACGTATCACAAATTATAGCTCTAAGTTTTTAGCTTAGATCCTTACCCAAACCTCTCACTCCTAAAAGCCTTCTTTTCCATAAACAAGATTGCAGACCTGCACATATTCTTGAACATGCACTTCTAAATGTGAGAAAAGTTCCTCAGTTTCAACTCCTGCTGTTGCTCATCAGCACTGTCAGCTCAGCTGCCTTCACCTACAAATATCATGATAATATCAAAAAATACACTTCTTGGTTGGGGAAAATAGGAGGCCTCTGCCTTGTTTCCTCACAACTTTTTTGCCCAGAATTCATACATTCCTTCTTACAACAGTCCAACACTAAAAAGGAAAAAAAAGCACAACAGCTTTTACATTTCTGCATGTGATGTAAATGCTACACTTTTATTTCAAGAAATTCAGGATACACCAGAAAGTTTATCCTTGCAAGCAGTAATAGGTGGTAATTAAAAAAAAAAAAAAAAAAAAAATTAGACCCATGAAAAAGCTTGTACATTAGAATGTAAGGTAAAGGAACAGCAAGTTTGTTTCAGTGGATGGCACGAAGAGGGAATTTTAAATACAAAATCTCAACCTCCTATTAATACAGCGTATTATTCTAGAGGAATCTATTCCAAGTACTTTTGAATTTTTACTTTTAACCACTCTCAACTTAGATAATAACTAGAACCATTAGTATTACTCCCTTTTGACAGTCAGGTTTGTTTATTTATTTCTAGTTGTCTTTGGCAGAATGACATGGTAATGAATAATGTAAAAAGTAGAAAGGAAATTTTAAAAAATAATTAAGCTTATTATTATGTTACCATCATACTATCAGTTACTGGTAGGAAATATTATCTAAAGTAATTGATACCAAAACAAGGTTTTTCAGCAATATGTTGTGTTTATTTCAAAAGCTTCCTCCAAGCTGCTACTGCTTCTTATAAGTCACTTTCTGAGACACAGGAGACAGGGATTACATTTATGGCCAGTGCATTTTTAAAAATTATGTTAATTGTCCAAAATGAGTGCTGGAAATGGAACAGTTCCAGAACAGAGAGAAGACTAAAAGCCATTCTTCTTTGGTGTACTTTATACAGATTATATACGAAAAACCTTGTTAACAAGTGAAGCAAGATAGAAACAGCTGATGTACTGAGTAGGAACATGGTTTTTCAAAGTTTGAAGAATCAGAGTTTTCTACAGCAGAGACCAACAAAAAACCCACTTATCTTTTCAGGACTTTCTAATTCGCTGTAGTAATACTGCAAAGTCATTCAATTGTAACTATTTACAGTACAGTATAGGTTTATCTAAGCTCCTGTTAACAGAATCAAGAAAGAAAATCCTTTCCTCTTCATTCACAACTGCATGAGCATATTTATTTTAGATCCATACTGCTAAAAATTATTTCACTCACAAACACATGTTTAATTAGAACTCCTTTTTTCATTGCTGAATGCGTTTGAGACTCATTCTAAACCCAAGATATATTTTGCAGGATTAAAGAACAGTCCACTAAATTACTGTGGGTCTTTAACAGTTCCCCAATGCTTATTTTCACAGAGCACTGACCTGGGTTAGGAAAAAACATCATATAAACTGAAGACTAAGCATTGTGTCTGCAATTATGTGACAGTAAAAATAGAAAAAAAAATTAAGGCATACATGAAAATATAATCAAACATAGCATTGCCTACTACTATGTGATGGAAAGGCTGTATTAACAGAAAATTCCCTAGTCTCAGAAAACAGTTTGCTTTTGATAGATAAATACTCAAATACTTACATCTATTACAGCCTTGCAAGCACAGATACCACACTTAAATATTTGAGGCATTTTGTGTGTATTCTGAGAAAACAAAACCTTTGCAAGCACATATCAGAGACTAAGACACTCTTAGCTTTTATAGCCTTGTTACAATAGCAGCTGAAAATCAAAACCACACCCAATTATTTTTGCTGATGCATCATGAAGTAAATGACTCAGGATTTCTCCAATAAAGACACGGGCTTCCCTCACCCACGTTCTTTACTACGACACAATTTGCCACTTAGTAGCTAATTAAGCAGATTAACCTTATAAGTAGTATTTAATGACATTGAACAAAGGCTTAAAGAGCTCCTCTTAAAATATGGATGTTGTTCAAAGCTGAGGTTTCCACTATGTCAAAAATACTATGGAAGCTTAAGCCACCTCCAAAATAACTACAATTATGAACTATCAGTTTAAAACCCCAAAAGATTAAACATTTCTACCAGAATGACAGCAATGGCTAAGGTACGCTGAACAGGTGGCTAAACTCAGAACAAATTACCAGTATTGAAATCTTCCCCTCTCTCAAAACAGATCTGAAAAAGTTGAGCTAACACTCACAGACAGCGCGATCTTTGTCTCCTGGAAGAGCGTATTCCATTTTTCTCTTTGGTACTGCTGCCATGCACCTGACAGAATGTCGCCCACCTCCCCGTTTCTTTCTGCTTGTCCCTCCAGGATGATCCGAGATGAGGATGAGAAGAAGCTGTCAGTGTAACTGCACCTGTGTCCCTGCACAGAGGCATTTTCCTCACAGCATCAGCGGATGCAGTTTGAAACTTCCCAGGATCATGCGATTTCTCCTGACTAATGTGGCTTTCTAACTGGGAGGAGGGAGATGAAGATGACAGATTGCTAAAGGCTTTTAAAAAGATGCTGCTTGAAAGAATTATTGCACATTGATCTCATATTCAGCCATTAATAAGACTTTCCAAGCAGTGGTGTTTAAAAGCCTTGGTCATATTCTGCTGGCTGGTAACCACCTCCTCCTGAGCCCGACTGACAAAGAGCCAGGCGCTGCTGACACGGCTAGTATTAGACAATGACTTCAAGGCAGCCAAAGAGGCATTTAGATTTCCTGTTCTGCTCTCACTGCCACAGCAGCACAGACCTTGGTTTCTCCAGCACTACTGTATCATCTGCTTTACAAGTAGGCTCTGAGAACTACTTTAAAGCTATGAATCTATTACTGTTCCCAGATATTTTTTGATGAACAATATCTTGGCCAGTGTCAGAACTCGGTGTTTGGGGGTGGCATGGGGCTGGGTCAGGGGAAGTTTGGGTTGGATATCAGGAGAGAATTTTTCACCTTGGGGGTGGCTGGGTACTGGAGCAGGCTTCTTAGGAAGCGGGCCATGGCATCAGGCCTGTCTGAGTTCAGGAAGCATTTGGAAAATGCTCTCAGGACCATGATGTGATTATTGGGGTGTCCTGCATGGGGCCTGGAGTTGGGCTCAATGACCCAGCTGGGTCCCTTCCAACTCAGCATATTGTGTGATTCCATGATATATGTACCTATTTTGCATAGACTCATGTGTCCTCAAGAGTTTGGGAAGTTTTACAGCCTGTGTATATTTCTGTATCACTGTATCTCTGACACGGGAATTCTCTTTCCTTTGCATTGTACAGCAGGTGGCTGCACATTACTGCCATCCTGGAAAAGCATTAGAAAAAAAACCATTGCATACTAGACAAAGCACTGAAATTCACTGCGAGCTCTGCACTGTTTACCTATTCAAAAGTGGACCTGCAAATGCAGGTGAAAAGATGAGCAGGTCCTTGCTGACAGTGATAAAAAATACTGGAAAAACTGCAAGTAAAAGTGGTAAACATTACTTTCCCTGAACGACAAGGTAACAAGCCAGCCAACTCTGCACCTGCAGTTTTGGGTGGGAAGTCACTCATCAGACTAGGCTGATGACACAGCAATGGCTGCTTTGCTTTATACCAGTCACTAACTCACAGATTTACTCCTTCATTTACATTCAAAACTCAGTTAATTAAACTAATGCATCTGACTAGTAAACTAGTGAAATATTTCTGATACATTTTTGAAACCTCTTTAAAACATTAGCTCCAAATAATCAACTTATCTACTACAGATCATGTCAATTCTTACTCCTAATGACATGTGGCTGCAGCTCTCTTACAGAGAGCAGCAGGCACAACAACACACTGTGCAAACATCTTTACTGAAGAGAAAGGCATTCAAGAAACAAAAGACAGTCACATTATGAAGATTAAAAGAAAACTGTACTGAGCAATTCTTTCTATTCCAGTGTCTCAAGAAAGTTGATTCATGACTTGAAGCTGTAAGAGGAGTACTGCAGCATTAACCCTCTGTGCATGACTCCAGAGCAACTAATACAGAGGAGGATTAAAAAATAGACCTCAAAATTTACTCTGAATTATCATGTACTTTCATCTTAAAATTTTCTATTAAAAATAGTAATGGCAATATAGATTTACACACTATATGGTACATGTAACACTTTAATCTATCTCTTCTGATATCCAGAAATGCTTGATGAGTTGACTTGGCCTCTGCAACAACCAGACTGTTCTTTACATAGTTTTAAGCCTGCACTTTATTTTGTTTTCCCTGTGGTATCACCTGCTCCCAGTCATGTGATGAAAAGGAGCACAGTCTGTCCTCCCCTTCAACTGAGCAAACCACTGAGAAGTAAAATATCTGAAACAGCCCAAGTGCTGGTACAGTACACTGCAATCCTCAGCACAGCCATCTCCCCAGGCTGCTTTCACATGGTCACTGTCATCTGCCATTGCCAGTGAGTACCACTTTAGAACACTGATGTTCTGCATCTTATGCAGCCGAGTGGTGAGATGGAACAAGGAAACAATCTGATAGGAAAAAAACTAGGATGGATTTTTTTTTTCCTTAGCCAAGTCAGTTTGTCTAATCAGTCTCCTGAGCTATTGTGCAGCATCACCCACAAATCCAGGTGCTAGCACAAAGAAGAGGATGGGAATAAACTGCAAAACAGGAGTGAAGCCCAAACACGTCTTCTGCCAACAGCCCACACTTCAGGCAGTCAAAGCACAGTCCCAAACCCAGCTCATTACAATGGCAAGTTGACTGTGGCTTTCACAGACCGTGTATTTAGAACTAGCTTTATATGAATGCATATGTAAAAAAATAAGAGTACTACATCTCTAGTTCACCCAATATTCAGTGAGAAAAATCCTACTAAGAGAGCATTACTGACAGTACTGTTGAAGGTGCATGAATGCTGGTTTTTAGCTTCTTTTTCCTAATGTGTGTTTGAGACATTATTTTTTAGAATACAGCGTTACAAGTCTGGTGCTTGACAAAAAATCCCCACTATTTTGCAAGTCCTAAAGTTTTCAGGTTTTTTAATGAAAGTGACTTAAAATTCTCATCACAACAAGAAGTTTCTGAAGTTAGATTCCCTGGGGCTTTCATTTATTTTTGGTTTAATTTTTTAAACAAAATTATTTTAGAACAGTTTATTTAGGTGAAAAAAGCATTTGTGAAAATATGTGACTGAGTGTTTTGATAAAAGCTCAACCTTTTAAACAGATGGTTTGCAAGGGCTCAGATAAGGATTTCAGCATTTAGGGATGCACCAATATTCTAAGAAATACCATATTTTAGACAAGTTTTACTATTGCAGGCATATAGAGAACACATCAGCTAAAGGCTGCTCTGTATACAATGTATCATGCTGGGAAATGGTGGTGCTTCTTCCTAGGAACTCTTTCCAATCTTACAGAAATCTGTGGATCAGAACATCACATGCATCCTCCGTGCCCCTCATCTTGGTTTGATGCCTACATAAGCAGTGATTTGTACGGAATTGTTTGGTCTGGGACTTCTACTGGGCCAAACAATCCCAAATTTAAAAGTCTGGAGTTACAGTAATGATCAGAACCTCTAGATCTAGAATAAAACATTAGATTCCACAGTGATACAACCATCATGACACACAGCCAGCGATTCTTTAACATGTTTTCTACTAGTACTGAAATAGCTAATGAATAGCAATATTAAGTAAATAATATGGACAGAACTGGTTGTAGGAATGGCACAAGACTCATGAATTAATTAAAACAATGTCTCAAGTGAGAAGATATTTATTTCCTAATTAAAAATTTTTAAAATGGAGATTTTATGCCAATGAAATTAATTCAGTATTGCACAATTGTACATGTACATAATTCTGATATAAAGCCTTGTATTTCAAACACTACATATGCAAAAGCCCTTAAAAAATCTAAGGTGGTGGCATGTTGCATGTGTCAAATTATATATTTGTGCACTCTGAGTAACTTTCTCCTAAATACACAGAATTAAAACAAAAAATAACAAAAGCCACCTACAACCCCTCTACCAGAACTGCTCTGACCCAGTAAGGATCACTTTCTGGGATTTCAGCAATGGTCTGGATGAAACTGAAGGAAGGAGCATCTCACACATGAGGCGAGCCTGCGAGAGCTGGGACTGTTGAGCCTGGAGAATCCTCAGGGTGGGTCTCATATCCAAAGAAAGAGTGCAAAGAGGAGAGAAATGGGCACTTCAGTGGTGCCCCGTAACAGGTCTAGAGGCAATGCGCACAAACTGAAACACAAGAGGTCCCCTTTGAACATCAAGGAACTTTTCTGGTTAGAGAGTGACTGAGTATTGGCACTGGTTGCCCAGAGAGACTGTGAGATCTCTCTCTATCCTTGAAGATGACCATCTGACCACGGCCCTGGGCCACTGATTCTACATGACCCTACTTGAGCAAGGTAGACCAGATGACCTCCAGAGGTCCCTTTCAATCTCAAACATTCTATGATTCTGCGAGCACAGCTTGAATATCTATCCAAAGGTTAAAAAAAACAAGCTTGCACAAACTCATTAAAATATAGGACAAATTACACAGCTGAAAACAGAAACTGGAAGCTGAAAATGCAGTATTTGGATCACCTTCATCCCAGTGTTCTGAAAGAATGGGCACAGGAGATAAAAGATGCAACAGAAAGGATTTTTAATAAATCTATAAACTCAAAAGCAGAAAAAATCCAAGCATAGTGCCTATATTTAAAAGGAGAAAAAGCAATCAAGAATATGTCACATCTATGAATTTGATCAAAAGCCAGCATGCTACTGAGAATAATTATTCTTTCTTGCAAAATTCAAAGACAAAGAAGAAAACAAATGATCATCAAAGAAGATATCGTGTTGGTTCACCAGAGGTAGGTTGTACCAAACTTACTTGACATCTTTCTTCGATAAAACAGCTAATTTTTACAGATAAAGAAAATGCAGGAAGTTTATGTCAACTTTTTACACTATGCTGTATGGTTATGGACTTTTGATACTGTGCCATATCAGTTAGGATAAAAAAGATTGGAAAGGAACCAAATATGTTGATGGCAGAGATAACAGTGGTCTACACTGACTGGAAAGCCATTGGATCAGAAGGTTACTAATGGAGACCATAAAGAATGAGTCTTTGGTCAAAGCTTTTGCATTTTTAAATGCTTTGATATTTGCCATAATTAAACTTATATCAAAAACCTTGCTAATGACATTTCCTGATAAGACCAAGTAGCATCATATATGCAGAAAAGGATTGAAACATAATAGAAAAAGAGTGGGAAGACCTTAAGTGGGTATTGATACTGGCATGCAATTTAAAAACAGACAACAGCAAGCCCTTACACAGAGGGACTAATAAAAACAAACTCTGGAAGCTGTTGGTAAAATCAAGGACACTTACAAGTGGCTATGCTGTCATATTATATCTGAGTCAAACTCTACTCCCAGGTAACCAGCACCAGGACAAGAGGGCATAGCCTCAAGCTGCACCACGGGAAGTTCAGATTGGACATCAGGAGAGTCCTTAACAGAAAGAGGACTTAAGCACTGCTGCCCAGGTAGCTGGTGGAGTCACTATCCCTGGAGGTGTTCAAGAAACAACTGGCCCATAGTCCTAGCTGACAAGGTGATGATCAGTCAAAGGTTGGACTTGATCTCAGAGGTTTGTTGGTAAAATCAAGGACACTTACGAGTGGCTACCCTGTCATATTATATCTGAGTCAAACTCCCAGGCAACCAGCACCAGGACAAGAGGGCATAGCCTCAAGCTGCACCAGGGGAAGTTCAGATTGGACATCAGGAGCGTCCTTAACAGAAAGAAGACTTAAGCACTGTTGCCCAGGTAGCTGGTGGAGTCACTATCCCTGGAGGTGTTCAAGAAACAACTGGCCCATAGTCCTAGCTGACAAGGTGATGATCAGTCAAAGGTTGGACTTGATCTCAGAGGTCTTTTCCAACCTAAACGTTTCTGTGATTCCGTAAATTCTAGAGACAGATAACTATATAAGATAACGGAAAATATTAGCTGATGTGCAAGTAGGTATGAAGTGGCCATGAATAAATTTCCAGTCAGAAATTAGGTGGCAGTTATAAATCATCAAAGTCCTGACACAGTCCCTCCACTGGCATAATGAAGCAGAAATTTAGCTAGTATGAACAAGAAGCTTCTTTAATTTATACATTAAAAAATAAAAATAAAACAAGACAGAGATCACATTGTCCACACAACAATAAAAAAGCCTAACACAATTCCAGTCTCATACAAATACAAAAAACGCTGAAAATTTGCAGAGGATCCCAAGATACACTGTAACTGCAGCATGATGGTCTTCCAGGTTTTGTATAAAAACTCATCTTAAGCAACTTAACATCAATCTGTTATCTTATGACCTCCCTTAATAAATTCAGATAGACACTAATAAAGAACATAATTTATTGTTCCTCCGTTGTTTATGGATTGTTTAGTACAATCTCCTCGACACTGCCATGGTTTTTAATTTGTCATGCTGCTGGCTAGACAAGCCCAGGCCCAACATATCAGGGGCACCTCTCTGTTTCTTGAGTTCTGTCCCTCCCCACTGTGTTTGCAGTATTTTAATTAGAAGAGCAACTGCTTGTAACAAATGCAAGAACTGAAGTGCTGGGACTGTTGAGTCAGTGAATAAAAATTGCTGGCTGCTGCAGGAATTAATTTATAAATTGGATAGAACATGGCAGCATTTAGTGGACAGAGTAACTGCCCATCATTCACTATTGTTCAATCCTGATGATCTGCAGTGGCATTTGAACTTGATGGAAAACACTGCTCTCCCACAGTAGGAATGTGGTGTTTGTGCTTCTTTGCCTTCAAAGATAAATTAATGTAAGAGATACTTGGATAGTGAGAAAAATTATTGGAAGCTCAGAAATATTTATCAGCAGGCCATCAACTGTTTGATGCTGCAAAATTTTTAATGTGGACACCTGTTATTGATGTCTTCAGGGACCCAAAAAGACATGCAAAAAATAACCTGGGCATAACCATCATATGGAACACATGAAGTAGACCCCATTTGCTTCCCCTCATCCTTTTGGGTGTGAGGCACATGAAAGACCACTTCTTTCCCGATGACATTTCTGTTAGCACACCACCACCCCTTATAACATCCATTGGTATCTTGCTGAAAGGAGCTCCTTATGCACAGAGAAAGCAGCTGTTCACAGCAACTAAGGTCTAAATGCTAAAAGCCTTCTTGCAACAGTGATTGCTGAAGAACATGGGAAGTGACCTACTGAGGTGCAGAAAAAATGTAGTTGTTTACCAGAAATGGCAAATAATTAAGGGGGAGTGGTAGGGGCCCAAGAAAACAAAAACACAAATATGTTGTAGCATTAACTATCCCAATACTTTTTGGCTCCTTGCCAATTCCCATCTCTGGCTCATGTGTGTGAAGTAGGCTCATAATTCTCTGTGGAGCCTTCATTTTAGAATAGCATGAACCCTGCTGAGTACTCCTGAAGATAATTTTGGTGTGTATTTCACAGTACCCATTTTTATGAGTTGGCAGCCCACCCAATTTTGTAGTCTAGCCAATCAGCCAACCCAAACAGCCTGTATTTGTCCTGCTGTTTCTTTTCTGATTTTATTATGATGTACCACAATATATGACAGATCTGTGTCACTCAGTGTACCTGGAAGTGTGTATGGAGATACACACACACACACGCTTGGTACAGTAATTGTATCCAAGAGCCTTTATTAGTGATGGAAGTCCTTTCCCAAGACACAAGGATAACAATGAAGAGCATATGCAAGGAGATCTTTTACTCTCTATGCAACAGAAATTTTCCAATCAAAACGGTAATTGCTGCATGAACTGGAGAACTGTGAAACTGTAAAACAAGTACCACTTTTACTGAAGATAGAAATGCAGAGGGCAGGCATTATACTTGTGAAATAAATTCTCACCACAGATTTATAGTATGAAAGGAAGCAATTTAATGTATCAGCAACATAAACAATAAACCTTATCATTAGGATCCAAGGTTGGTTGTGGATGAACACAAAACTTTGTGGTATGGACCAAAGACTAAAGACATACTGCTTACACAGCTGAGAAAACAATAACTGCTTATGTAAGGGATGTTTTGCATCCTGGTTGAAGGAGAAACCTTATTGCTATTATAACAATAACTAATTTTAAAGAAAGCCTTTCTCTATAACCGCTTTGTACACCTGCAACACCAGGTGCGCCCTCCATGACTATACTACTACACTGACCTGCTGCAAACAGAAAAGATTTTGTTACCAAGCCGCAACAGCTGATATATTTAGCCACTGTTATTTCAACAAGGCCAAGATGATATTGTAGCTCTAACAAGAGGTGGTATAACCAGACAGGGTTTATGCAAATCCAGAAATAACACAAACACTACGGAGATGAAGCGGTTTCAGTGCTGGCCGCACAGTTGCGGAAGGACACCTTTTACGCGAGTGACACCGAGTCAGAAGCAGAATTTTTTAGTTGTTTACTCGCTCTGCGCTGACCCCGCAGTCCAGCCCGGCTGAGCGGGCTCCGCTCCGGAGCCCGAGCGGCGCCCACGGGCGGCTCTCGGGGCACCCCCGCCGTCACGGGCCTCGCCACACCTCCCACCGCGGCCGCCCGCAGCGGGGCCGGCCAGCGCGGCACCGCCGCACAAAGGATCGCCCGGCCCCGCTCAGCCGTCCCGCCCTCGGCCTGCGCGGAGGGCGCGGCGCTGGCCCCGGGCTGTGTGCCGCGGCCGCGGGGTGGGATGCGGCGGTGGCGGGCGGGGGGAGCTGCTCCTGCTCCGGCTGCTCCTCCGGCTGGGTGGCGGCGCGGGGGAACAATGGGCTCCTTCTCCTCGGCCCTCAGAGGGGCCGTGGCGTAAGGGACGAGGGGAAGCGCGGCTCCGCGCCTGGGGAGCACCATGAGCTCCGCCGGTGAGTGCCCGGGGAAACTTTGGGGAGCGGCGGTTTCCGCCCAGCCGGCGGCAGGCGGGGAGTCCGCGTGCCCCCGCGGCCGGACAGCCTCGCCTCGCTCGCTCCGCCGCCGCGGGGACGCGGGGGTGAGGGGCTCTTGCCGCCGGACGGGAGCCGGAGCCGCCGGCGCGCTCCCTGTCCCGGCTGCGCCCTCGGCTCGCTCCGGGGGCAGCGCGGGGAGGCGGGCGGGAGCGGAGAGGTGAGGGGCGCACCCAACTCGGGGAACAGCCCTTCTCGGGGCACAGCCCTTCCCGGGGTCCGCTGCGGGCTCCCCGCACCCCTCGGCACGTCCTGCCCGGGGCTGGGGCTGCGCGGGCTGAGCCGGCTCTGCGCTCGCCGCCCCGCGTGTCCCGAGCGGGTCCCTGCGGCCGGGCTGAGCTCACGGCGGGGAAAACCTGCGGGGGGCCGGGCTCTGGCAGGAGAGCCAGCACCGGGGCTGGGGCTGTCGCTCCGTCTGACTCCGTGGAGCTGCGAGAGTTTGTCAGCTGCGGCTTTGCTTCGGGGATGTACCTGCCTTGGCCGGGGTCTTGCACGCAGGAGCCCCACGGGGGTGCTGGAAAGCGTTCGCTTCTGGCCTTTCCAGCTGCGGCTTGGAACTGACCTACTTCAGTGCTTTCCTTACCTTTCCTCCCCCGTTTCTTGACCGCTGCCAATTTAATGACTAAAAGAGCTCCAAGGCAAATTCTTGGTTCAGAACAAGAGCACCCCGTGTTTAAGGGAATTGCTCCCATCTATATTAGCTTGCACGGCGGTGTGCTAACTTAGCGCTTTTGTTCAGACATCTGTTAGAATAGTGGATTTCTTATCTGCCTGAAGACGAGAACAGGAGTCGTTTCTGCATTGAAAACATGTCGTGTAAATTATGATGTATTGGATGGAAACACAGCTAATTGTAGTGTTACACGGGAAGCAGCAAAGTGCTTCCTGTAAGGATTGGGGTGGTGGTGGGTGTTCTAAAGAAAAAGCAATATACAGTTATCAAGCAAAAATATCAACCCAGTTCTCAGTGTTTGCCTCTCAGGTATGTCAACTTGTTACTGACTCCAGTGTTAATTAAGTTATCCGAGCCCTCATATCTAATCAGAATTTACTGGAAAATGAGAAGCGATTTAATGCATCTTTCTGCTTCATTTAAAACATTTCCATTTTTAATATGTTTGGCAGAACTAATTTTGTTTAGATTTTGAAAAGCATGTAATAAAGCAGGTTATCTCTGCTTAACCAGCTGCATTGTATGTTCCCGTTTTCAGTAGTGCTGCTGATTGTGCAGTTCACGCTGATCTTTTAAGAGTTAAACAGCTGTGCACATAAGTGTTAGGGGGTGCTCAAGAGCTGGGCTGTTAAAATTTGATACGGTACTAAGTTTCAGAAAGTTGGGTAGATTTTCAGTACGATACAGTGATTTCAGGACTTTCAGATCTTAGGTGGTGTGACTAAATCAGTTTTAAGTGTACATTGTGGGGGTGTTTATGGGGAAGGTGAGGACAAAGGGGTTCTGGTGAACAAAGTAAGCAAAAGGTAAAAGGGATACTGAGGAATATCAGAAGAGAAAGTGGGACAGTTTAATGGCAAATCTAAATTTCAGCAAGTTTTTCAAGAGTGAGGCATAAAGAGTACTGGGGCAGAAGGAGGGAAGATGAGGGGTATTTAAGAGGGGATGAAGAGTATTTTGTGTGTGATGTATTATGTGAAGATAAAATACATGGGAACAGGTGAAACGAGAGTAGAGATTGATGATCCTTCTGACAGCATCATGACAGCTTTTGACATTTCAGTGAAGGAGTTCCTAGGCAGGGTATGAAAACGCTGAAGACTGCCACAAGACAGTTCTGAAGGTTTAATATCCCTCTCTTGTTAATGCTGCAGAACTTAGTGCCTGTGATATATAGGCATTCTTTATAAAGCTATTGCTCATATAAAAACAACTCCTGTATTTGAATTTTGATCTACAGAATCTATTTCCTTCATTGAAATTATTTAATTGTGAATTCAGTTCTTACTCTCGTTTGTGCTGTGTGAGCCAGTTTTCTGACAACTGGTTGGTAATACAGCATTTCTGTAAAAATGTTCTTGTCTGTGAAGGCTTCAGGTGGAACTTGAAGTGCTAGAAATCTTTCCTTCAGTTTGACTTGATGGGCCTAAGTGCCTCTCTTGGGTCTTCTTTTAATGTACCTTTAGGACAAAGCAACATGATATACCATCATCTGTATTGCTTTAGTTCTTTACAAGTAGCATTTGCAGGTGTATGCTTGATAGGCGGGGCTTTCTCTAAGAAATACTGTGCTATTTGAGGGGATTGTGGTATGGGGAGAAACCTCAAACACGGCTTCTCCCCAAAGGCAGAACTTCCAAAAGGTCTGAGATTGATAACCCAGCCTTAACCTTGCTCCAGTTTACCTTCTGCCTTTCTAAATAATGCAGTGCATATTCGATGTCTTGCTGTGTATCTCTTCTATTTCCTCTACAGAATTGTTTCAGTTGCATCTCAGTCCAGAACTGAACATCACTCCATGATGGAGTTCTGCCACAGCTGTGGCTTACGTGTTTTAAAATATATATGTAAGTCTGGAATTGTTGCAGCTAAGGAACTATAGCACTTTTTAAAAACACTTCTATATAATTTGAAGGTTATCTCATTGTAGTGATCAACCCATACGCTGGTTTCAGTCTTCACTTGCAGCTATACTCCTGCCATTGCTTTCTCATGCACTGCACAAGATATATTTATATACACACTACATACGTATGCCAGTGAATGTCCATTTACTCGTTTTCTGCCTGAAAGTATTATGCTGGTTTCAAGTATGTGCTTTGCCTTTAAAAGGAAAAAACAAAAGCTCAGAGTTATGAGTTTGACATTTATTATTTCTTGCTGAAGAAACAGTCCTTATATGTGAATCTATAGAGCTTGTTTAATGTGGGCAGAATGTATAGCTTAGGCTTGAAATTGGATTTGACAACAACAATGAGAAAAATGTATTTTAATGTCAGAAATGTAGTTCAAATGGAAAAAAACATAGCAGGAACAGAATAAACAAAATCAACATGACTTTTCCAATCAAACTTCATTGCTTTCAAGGATTGAAAAAAAAATGAGGCCTGCAGCGTTTAATGTCCCTTTAACCCTCGAATGTGTCAAGTCTCATTAGAGTTACTCAGCTCTGTCTCTGCATGTGATCTTAAAAGGTTGTTTATTCATCTCTTGTCCTTGCTGGGAAGTTATCCCTAACTTTCCTGTTTTATCTCAATAAGTCAGTGAACAGCCTAAGATTTTGAAATGGATGTTTTCCTTTCGCAGTTCAATTAGGATGTTTTCTAAAACTAATGGCTTGGAAACCACTAGTTTTCCCTTGTACCACTAGGGAAACCACTAGTTTCCCTTTAAAAACTACATGTGTTATCTTCCGGGATGTTATGACTCAGTCCTTTTTTTGTTTCTTTTGAGCATTGTGGCACCTGAGAAAATCAGAGCCTCTCCATAATGAGAAAATAAATAAACATTTGCAGGAAATAAATTAATGATCTCACAATACTTTTTTGAGGTGTTTACCTAATGAAACTTTCTTTTTGTAACTGAAAACAAAGTAATTGACCTGAAAAGCCTTGTAATGAGTCTTTAAAATTTAGGCTGCTGGAGAACAGGAGTTTTAGAATACTTTATCTGTTTCTTTCTGCAGTGTATTGAGTGCCAGTGCAATAATCTCTCAGCATATCCCAAACATAGCAGTAATTATCTTTCTCCCTACACGTTCATTAAAAGCCAGATTGGCTTTCTTGTTTCGAGACTCTGAGTTGTAGTGGTTTGTGCCCAAAATAGTCTCAGGAACAGCAAATTGGCTGTTGGAGCAAGCTCTTCCTTCATGTGAGAAAAAGCAGCACATTGATCTCTTGGTAGGTACCCTACAGGCATTGCATTATTTTCATATGTAGCTTACACATTTGCTGTATCTGAGAATACAGTGTGCACATGTAAACAAGGTGACACAAGAAAGCCAGTGCATATGTTTGCTCTAGGCCAGCTGCTGCCTGGTAACTGTTAGAAGCCCTTTCCTTTTCCTAGTGTGTGTGAAATAGATTTGTCAAGTAGTATGTGAAATGTCTGTAACCTTACAGGTGTAAAGGAATAAACTGCCATATATATTGTGTGGCAAGATAGGAGTATTCATATGACCAGCTTCTATAAAGTAGCTGATTTGTTAAATTCACACCTTTGCTTACCCTGTAGTAATTTGATTGTGTACCCTTTTCTTAAGCTTAGGCTGAGTTGCTGTCAAAATCTGATGCCACACTGATTTATTGTTTTACTTTCTTCCTACTGTTTTGTGGTTCAGAAGGAACGTTGCTTTAGGGTAGGCTGAAGGATCTTGCCCAGGTGACTTGAGATAGTCCCATGGGGCATCCTGAATACCATGAGGGGAGCCTCTGTTCATGTGAAGCATTGTAAGCAAAGGAATATCAAGTTATATCAGCTTGATAGTGCCTAGAACCATTTGTCCTCTTTTCATGGACAGATACAAATTAACATGACTTGTTCCTCTTCTTTTGTTGTTCCTAAATATGAAAGTTGTTAGCATGATCTCAAAGGTATTGGCATAAAAATTACCTGGGAAAAACACTCCTTTAGCAACAGTAGGGTTTATTGCAGAAGGGGTAGTTCCATTTGATTTTTTGCCTCAGTTCACCTTCATATATCATTGTTTCTCCTTGTTGCTATGTAGGGCAGAGAAGAGAACAAGAGATACGATTTTGAGAAGGATTTAAAGCTGAGTAATAATAATCCTCAAGATTGCATTATCTTATTGGCTTTTCTCTTCATTGTCATGATAGTGCATAGAAGACACACAAGTGTTTTTAAGTGAGGTCCTCAGTTGTCAAATTCTATCATCTGAAGAACAGAAATGGGCAGCACTTTGAGGTCAAAGGATTGAGAGTAGAAGTTGTTTCAGGATGTTCTCATCCTTCTCTGAAACAAACCAAACACAGAACAGGAGCACTTACCAGTCAGGCAATAACAAGTGTTGGTCACAGAGAAGATCAGCAGGATGAGAACGGGTGTTGCTTTTTCCTCGGCACGCTGAAGGACGTAATTCACCAGAGAGATAAATGTCTGTTTCTGTGCTGTGACCCGAAGTCAGGCAAAGAGCATGTGCATTGATCTGCACAGGTGGTGCTAATGGCAATTTGTTGTTAGAAAAAGAATGCCCTTTTAAATCTACTTTTTCTAAGGGGGTTAGGTGTTGGTATTTTTAAGCACTTTTTTTTCTTCAGCACTGAGCATGGTATTGGCTATTCCTGCATGAGCAGCAGATTTCCTGTTGGTGATGGCAGTATTGCTAGTCACTTTATTTATGGATTTCTTCCTTTGCATAGTCAAACAGGTTGGAGGATATCTCTTTGACAGTTTCTCTGGCTCCTAAACATTTCATCTGTTTATGCAAATCAAATTTCATATTTCTACTCAGATTTGCATTTATTACTGGAATCCCTGGATGCAGGGATTCTCTTTGAGAAATGGTTTAAGGTTGGAAGTGGGAGTGGGGAAATCATAGTGATTCTCTAATTTCCTGAGTATGACAGGCTGGAGAATACAATGTCCAGTCCAAAGTTCCCTCTGAAAATTCTACACATGTCAGAAAGTGAGTTTAGGTTCCCTGTAAGTGCTTGTGGCTCCACCACAATACTAGGTGAGATATTTCTGTAGTTACTTATCCTTCAGTTTTTATATGAATTTTAGAGCTTTGTTTCTAGTTTGAACATGTCAAACCTCAGTGGTCAGCTATGGAATCTCATCAGGGGTTAGGTGGGTTTTTTTTTGTTTTGGGTTTTTTTTGTGATTCAAGAGCCATCTGTTACCCAAAACCTTTTACATGTGTGTAAGTATATATTCTGTTACCATCTTAGTTTTTAAATTCTTGTTTAAATTAACCAGGATGATCTTCCTTGGGATTTGAAGCATAATTTTTAGACCTTGGATGCTTCTGTAGTTATTTCTGAGGTTGCTGGAAGGTGACATTGCATTTCACTAACAGTCTGGTAGGTGCTATGTACAGAAATATTTTCCACTCCCTTCATCTTTTATACTTAGCAGATTATTTACTGCTTAGCTTCAGACCTGCACGGAGCTCTCATAAAATAACTATGTCCAATGATTTCCAAACTCTTCAATTTTTTTCTCTCCTAAGCGTAACTGACCATCTCTGTCCTTAAGTGAAGAGCTAGTTCCATATGGCACCAGGAAAAAGCCCACTGTCCAAACAACTAACTATTCCATGCATTTGCTCTATAACATTTCCTTGATTATATTTATTGGTTTTTTACCTTGCTTTTGCTTGCCATTTAGCAAAAAGTCATTCTCATATGACTTCCAGTCATTCCTTACACCTTTATATATAACAGTTGCCTCCTACTTAGATTTTTTTTCTATTCTGGATGGAAAATTGTCCGTTTTAGAGCACTGTTATGTCGAACTGTGTTTTTCATCCAACAGTGAATTGGATTGGTTTATAAGCAACTGAAGTTTAATTCTCAATTTCTAATGTCAATCTACTATCATCCTTGTCAGCTGCTGTAATTTTTTTCTAAGTAGTTCACTGCTTGTATTCTTCAGAAACTTAAAGATATTTTCTTGAGGAAAACTACTGGTATGCATTCCCTTCTTGGAGTCTTTCCTCTCACATCACATTTATGTTTGAAAGGGCTCTTCATCACATTCCTTTCTGATGGAGCACTTGACTGCAGATCTGTATTGATACCGAGACTGTAATGTGCCTGTTAATACATTGACCCATATCTACTCTAGATGTAATGTGCAATCAGTTTAAAGCAGACAGTGGTGTCTTTATTATCCCACACAATTTGCTGGTCTCTTCCGTCTGTCTGAATGCTTTTTAACATTGAAGTAATTTGAAAAATTCTAGTAGGCTTCAGAAATCACGTTGAATTACACTTATTATCAGAAGTGAATTCTTCTGCTCTGTTCGTTATCCAGGTTTCTTCCACTGACTTACAGACTGGTCTGTTTGTTTTGCTTTTCTTTACATTTTCATGGTTTTGTTTTAATAAAACTATGGAATTTTTGATAGTTTATATTCAGGTAATGGTGTCACATCATAAGTTCTGAGTGTGCTCCCTAATAAATACTAGCTAAAAGCCCTGCAGAGTAATCTAGTTTGGTGGTATCCAAAATCTTAGGCACTCCCACTGTAGAGAGAGAAACTTGCAAGGTTTATGAACTTTAGTTTGTGTGTGGGAAAAATAATCCACAGGATATTGCTTACCTAGCCAGTGTCTAATCTCCTGTATCTTTGTCAGTCTGATTCTCTCACTTGGGCATCAGGAAGGGTTCCAAAGCAGCCTGTCTCTCTCCTGTTTCCAGGGAGCTTTAATAACTTGGTAAATATTACTGAACATAGCCCAGGTTTACTACTGTGTTGTGTTCTACGACAATCTGGGCATCCCTTCTTTGTTTTTCCACCGTGGAACACATGCTCCTTTATTGCCATCACTTCATATTCCAATTGAATAAGCTGTTGACTTGTCTGAAAGTGAGTGTACAGCTCTCTTTTGCTGTTCAGGATCAGTAGTTACCGACCTGAAGAGTTAATTTTATTTTTTTTTCCTAGCAAATTGTTGATTCCTCTCTCTGAGGGAAATCTGCCTTTAGAGGAGTTGCAGAAGGTGGGATAGCCTTGGCAGTAAGTGGTACTTGGGTCACTGTTGTCAGTAGCTATAGGGAGTTGTACCTTTGGAAAGAAATTCTGGATTCCCTCTTGTAAAATGTCTTAAATTGTGTCTTCCATCAGACACATCAGAGACTCTGCAATCACAGGTTAATCTCTTCAGTAATATAATGGGAGCAAGGACAGGCATTCTAAGTGTGGGTAGAGGCAGTCTGGGTACCATTTAGTGATTAATGTCCTAGAAAAACATGGTTTCACTGTTTCTGGCTCTTTGCTTAGAGCAGTGGCTTGCTGTTTAGGAAATAGTTGCAACTGAGGGCATCTGCCCCTTTTTTTTTTTTTAAATTTTTTACATATTTAGATTTCCTTCAAACAAACAAATCCCCACAAAACAAACCTCAACTTTGAAACTTCATTCTAATCTAAGCTAGAGATTAAGATACAGTGCATATCTGTAGTAATAATGGTGGTAAAACACAACCAAACACCAAACCCACATTTCAAAGGGAACAAGAAATCAATGGTCTACCCTATCTATTTGCATGTGAAACATTAACCAATGTGGTTTTTTGAGGGTGTTATTTAACATGTATATGAATTACTGAAAGTATATTAAAATATTGATCAAAATAGGGGTAGTAAATACAAACGTAATACATAAACAGCACGAGAAACTCGTTTACTTTATAAATTTGCACATATCAAAAAAATGCTCAAAGCTCTTAGAAATCTGAAAATATTCCAGCACATGAAAATGAATTGGTCGTAAATAATCTCCTGAAATATTCAGATGTTTCAGACATACTTTCAAAAAAAGCAGCCACAACACAAGCCAACAAAAAACCACTCTAACAACAGGATCAAAATTCCACAATCTCAAAGTTCCTCATGAGCTCCTTTTCCTGAGTGCTATACACACTCCCCAGGGTTTGTCATCTTGTGCCAAGTGGGTCATAATTCATAATAGTGGTGACTGTTTCTAGTTCAGACAAGTTGGGAAGAGTAATTTTGTACAAGGCACAGAAATAGTGTTTTACAATAGAAAGGTACTGCCTTGCTACAAATTACTGCGTTAAATTCATATCACAGACTAACTGAACTGTTGGTAGTGATACGCCAGTTTTGCAACTGGTACAGTAATTCATCTCAGTATTGTCTGAAGAGGAGAGGAAGGGAATGAGGAATTGTAGGTTACACTTTTCTCAAAGTAGTGGAGGAAGGGACAGAATTGTCCTGGTCACTATTCTGGCTGTCCTACTGTCTTTGTGGTTTATTATATGTGTGGCACTTAACATACTTGCAGCATTTTTAAATGGTATTACAGTTAAAACTGCAGAACCAGGCAAATCTGCTCTGCTTTTCTTGGCATCAGACTTTAGCATGTGAGGGAGTACATGTACTAATATTATGTTAAACTGTTTGTTTATGAAAAGACTTTGAAAACTTCCCTACCACTCCTTGATGTGTCTATTAAAACAAAGAAAGGCAGCTAGTAAAGAAGTGGTGTAGGGAAGGAAGGCATGCTTTTAAGAGAAAAATGTCTTCATTCACACATTGAGTTCCTGTAGATCACAGAAGTTAGAAAGCTTTTAATACTACTGCATTGCAGGTGAAGTTGTTCTTTGGGCAGTGGTGACTAAAGTCTTTGTTTTCCATCCTTCCTAGAAATTAAGAAGCCACCGGTGGCCCCCAAACCAAAATTTGTCCTAGGACACAAGGCAGCGCCTCCCCCTGTCGCACCGAAGCCTGATATTGTACTTTCTGGTGGGATACAAGCAGCAAGGAAAACCAAGCCAGCAATTGCACCCAAACCAAAGGTTCTCAAGAGCTCCTCCATCCCAGAAGTTAAACCTCCATTGTCTACACGAAAAAGCACAAAAAGCTTTGAGGAGCACAGGGAAGATTCTTCTCAAACTCTAGACCATTTGAACTATAAAAATGAAACCTCAGAAGGGAGTACTGGAAATACAGCTTATATTTTACCTGTGTCACCTTGCAAATTTGAATGCTTTCATAAACTTGGAAATGGAGAGAACACCTGTAAAACTCAGATCATTCTTGAGCACTTCGACACCTTAGAAAACATCAAGCTTGGTGAAAGAAATGCACTGTCTCTGGGGGATAGTCACAATGAAAAATTGGCAAGTAGAAGTCAGGTGGTTTTGAAAGCCAGCATTTTGGAAGAGAAACTTAAGGATGTCCTAACTCATGGTGTGTTTCCTAACAGCAGTCCTGTGAGGCGCAGGTATGCAGACAAATTTGACAAAGGGAATGGCAGCAGTTCCAAGAATGATGTTAAAATAGAGTTTATGGAACTTGTACAATCTTCGTCATCTTCTGAGGTAATTAAAGGGAAGCAACAAAATGCTGACGGTAAGATTGTTCCTGATGAGTTTCAGATGTCTGAAATTTGTCCTAGTTTGATTGAAAATAGTCACAGTTGTTCTTCCCCATTGGACAGGGAAACTCTAGAGAATGAAAATTTAAGTAGCATTAGGATGTTTCCAGATGAAGTAGGGATGAAAGCAGATGCTGATAAAGCCTTCCCTGAAATATCTTCAGTCCTGAGCTCCAAAGTGCTTCCTATCCCTAAGCCAAGAAAGCCACGTGCTGCATGTCTAGTCCGTCAGGATGGCATAGACAGCACAGGAGAAGGAACAAAGGAACCATCTAATTCAGAGAAAGAGTCTTATGGTGTTGTGGACCAAAGCTTAAAAAAGCCAGCAAGAATTAATGTCCTTGGTCAAAGTGTTTGTTATAATAATAATGCAGAAGTGTTTCATCCTGAAAAATGTGAGGTAACTCAAAGCAATGCCGAAAAAATGTCTCAGGTAAAGGAGCCTGCTGTCAAAGAGTCAGCTGCACAAAATCTTTTGCCTCAGTTTTCAGACGGAAGTCCTGATTTGGGGAGACATGTAGAATCTTCTTTAAATGTAGACCATAACTTCATGGAGGAGATAACAGATGACGCCAGTATGCTAGATGCTGTGGACAGAAGGACTGACTTTGTCAGGTGTGATCCCCTGTCCATGAGCTTGCCAAAGCAGCTCAAATTGGCAAGCAGTCAGCATTCACCTGCTGCCAACAGCCTCCGTGTTTCCCCACAAAACTTGGAAAATAAAGAAGTTAAAATAAAGGATGAGAGTTCCCCAAAAGTTATTCCTAAGAAACCACAGAGGCATGGCCCTCCAGCTGCTGGCCTGCTGAAAAAAGCTGCATCAGCAGAGCTTGTGGACAAAAGTTCTTACACCTCCAGTGAAGACAAATCAAACAGCCTTCTAGAAGGATCTCACTTTGCACATCCACGAGCCAAGGAGCAGGATGCACTTTCGTCTTGTGACATACCCAAACGTTCTTCTGAAAAACCCGTCTGGAAGTTACCTCATCCTATTCTTCCGTTTTCAGGAAATTCTGAATCATTGAAAACTGCCACCAGTTTCAGCCACTTGACTGTTGTGACAAAGCCTAGGGCCAAGTCTCTCTCTGCTGTGGACATGGACAGGACAGACAAGCCCTGCAAAGACCATCACAAGAAAAATAGTTTGAAAAAGCTTCTGAACATGAAACTGTCAGTTTGCTTAAAGAAAAGTGACTTCCAAAAATTTCTGTCTAAAGGCAGCCAGTCAGTGGAGAGTGCTGTTGCCAACCTTTCCAATGGGAATGGGTATGGAAATAACAGCAGTTATATAGGGTCTGTAGGCAGTGAAAGGAAAGCTAAATCTGCCAAGGCACATTCTGTAGAAATAAGTAGTCCGGCATTACAGAAGAAGAGGCAGAGAAACAGAAGTCAGCCTGAGATGCGAAATAACCAAAGGCTGGAGTCTTTTGAAAGACATGGACTTCTGGGAGAGAATTTGTCCCAAATGCCTTTGAATTCTGTAACCAGCACTTGTGATCCAGAGTATGAGAATGTGCGTCACTATGAGGAAATACCTGAGTATGAGAACTTGCCTTTTGCTGTGGGTGCTAGGAGAAATCTCTGCTCTGAATGGCAGAACTCCAGCAGCATGGAAGACCAGAGCACTGACTTCTATGAAGTTGAGGAGCCTTGTGAAGCTACAAGCAGGCGTTGGAGACTTGACAGGTAAAATAACAAGAAAAGGGAAGTTAAACAGCTGCATTGTAACTCTGTTGGTTGTAAATATGTTTAAATGATAACCTGAGAGGCTGCACCTCTTCCATTAAATGTCAGCAGGACACTTGTTCCTGTATATCTTTCTGTAGGTTTTTGTTGTTTTAAAAACTCCATGCACTTGGCAGTGAGTTAAAAGGAAAAGTAAGCTATTATTCCTCAAAATTTGGGAAACTTTTCCAGGTTTAATTAAAGCAAATCAGATACAGTCATTATTTGTTTTCAAGAATACTTCAATAGGGAGGAATGAACCTTACCAGTCTCACGATGAACTGGAATAACTATCCAAAGAGTGCATAGTTGCTAGGTTTGTAGGGGGATGAATACATTTTTAGATCTGTTGATAGAGCTGGAAAGAGCAGACAAGCTTTTGGTTATGCAAATTCTTCATCAGGTCTGGAAAGCTTTTTTAGGTATAACAGAAGCTACTGCCTCTCTAAATACAGTGAGTCTTCTGAATCTGTCTGTGCTCCCAGCAAAGGTGGTAGTGGTGCACAATTTCTGTGTGACTCATAGAATATTAGCGTGATGGTGTTTGGTAACTCTGCAGGTTGCTGCTGTGTTTCTTTAGCTCAGGAGGTAGTGGAGACAGATAGTGTCAGCAGGTGCAAAAAGGGATTGGACAGGCTCATAGATATGAGGAAACTGCCTCCATTTGCCCCAGGGAGGTTTAGATCTGATACTAAGAAAAAATTATCCACTGGAAGGATAGGTCAGGCCCTGGAATAGACTACCAAGGGAAGTGGTGAAATCACTGTCCCTGGAAGTGTTCAAGAAATATCTGTGTGTGACACTTGGGGACACAGTTTAGTGATGAACATGCAGTGCTGGTTTAACAGTTGGACTGAGTGATCTTTGAGGTGTTTTCCAGCCTTAATGATTCTGTGATTCTACATCCAAAATGGCTGCTAAATTGAATAGGCAGGAATAGATCTTTTAATATTTGTATTACTGTGATGGATGCTGGGAAGAGAAATGGGCCACAGAGAGTGGCCAGACTCGTGTGCTCTCCCTAAACAGCATCACTTAGTGTGCCTGTCAGTGTGGTAACAGGTAAAGCATTGCTTTGTCCCTACATGGTATTGTGCAATTTCTTAACTTTAGCTGGTCAGTTTATCTCACAGATCCTAAAGATTTATCTCAAACCAGCAATAAGCATTTTTTTGAATCAAAAATGCAGCCTGTATATTTCAAAGTCCCCAGCAAACTTCTTCACACTGTTGAGAATGTATGCATAACAACAAGAATTGGCTTCTAGATAGTCACATTTAACTTCCTTTTTCACTGAGAGTTACTAAGCTTTGCTTCATTTTGGATGTGTGTATAGTAAACACATGTTCCAAAGAATCTGTGTTCTTACATAGGAAGAGACAAATATTTTAAGGGGCATCCTATGTTAATTTTTTTTGTAGCTAATATGATCAGCATGGGTCTGTTTGTTGGGAAGGGTGAAACCTTATCATAGAAAATAGGATTTCTAGTTATGGGCTAGGTACTGGTACATTCATTCAAGTGGTTGTTGAGTACATTTATAGTTTACAGCAGGGTGTTTCTTAGTTTTGTCCTTGGTATACTTTAATTTCCTGACAGAGTGTATGCTTTTTGTGTAAGTCTAATCTTTGAGCATCTTTCAGGGATTTTGACCACTCTCTCTTGGTATTTCCTCAATTTGGTGTACCTAAGAAGGGTGAGGGCAAACTTGCATAAGGATGCATTTCATGTGTTTATGTGACTCATTTTGGTTTGTGTTGTTTTGTTCTGAATACAGGTGAGTATCTGTCTGCTTTAGGAAAAGGATAGTTTTGCCATATGAAGCATAGTAGATGTGAGATTGCAGTTGCTCCTGAAGTGAAATTCCGTAGTTTTCTTATCTGGCTAAATGTGTGAGATTTATTGTTATTCTCTCTCCACACAAACCTTCCCCAGTACCAATGGTGATATAAGGGTTTAAGTGGTCTCTCTGGCACATCTACACCTGAAGCTGCTCCCTAAGTTGGGTGTCCTTGGTTGGGTTTTTGTTGTTTTTCTTTAAAAAGCACCCATAGAAAACAAGAAGTAGAGCCATTTATGTGTATATTTTAAATCAAATGAAATAGTCGGAAACTACCTTAGGAAACAAGTAATGCATGTAGTTACTTCAGCAGATTTTAGAGAACAAAGAAATCCCTAGGGGAAAACAAAGGTGACATTACAGTACAGTAGTCTTCTGACCTGGATCAGTGCTGCTGGGACAGCAGGGACGAATGTTCGTTTTGGCTCTGCCTTGGGAGGTGTAAGGGTCCTCGCCCAGACAGGCCAGGCAGGCAGCTTCTCCAGTTCTCCCATCCAGTATTATCTCAAATCCTTTGAAGCTTCCTTATCAATGTTGTCTTACCCTTTCTGCATAGTTCTGTAAGAGCTTTTTATCATTTCCTGGGCCAGGCTGTATTATAAAACCAGTTAGAGAAACAGTGCTGCTGTTGTTACTGAAATAATTGCCTCTCGCGTTTTCCCCAGCCTGTCAGAACATGCACTCAGCTCTTTTTCATAGATTGTGGCACACAAATTCCTGTAATGCACTGCTAATGGGGATCTCAAAGCAAATTATGTTATGATTAAAACCAATGTACAAATGAGATTGTTATTCTGAGAAATTCAGACCAATAGCTCACCCTTCTAGCCATAATAGCACATTGAGTATATTAAGTCTGAACGGCAGTCTTGCCATTACCAGAAGAGTTCAATGGTGTCTTCAGCTCATGCTACGTTTCTTTCTGGAGGAAGAAATAAAATTTTGATAATGTACTCAATGCTTTGGTGGTTACAGTGGAATTTCCTCACAATCCCATCTGGTGAAACCAGTGTGCTTTAATGGAGAATGGTAATAGCTTTTGATGCTTTTATCTGAACTTCGTATGTCACATTTAATTCAGCTATGTTTTGTTTGCTTGAGCCTTCCCACAGGGAATTACATGCAAGTGGCAGGCCTGAGTAATTATTGGTAGGTAGCAATTGTCAGGATTTCATTCCTGAGATATTTGATGTCAACCTCCTTTCTACTGAAAAGACAAGGCTTGCCTTTGAAAGGAAGAGAGTCAGGGTCCTGATCTGATGTATGAACCACTGAGGTGGAACAGGTGCTGCTGCTGAGAGTCAGAATGGATTAGGTTTTTGTTAAGTAGTTCAGGGGAATATTCTCAATAAAGTAAATAATGTCAGTAGCTTGGGAGCAGATAGTCTATTTTTCCCACTGTACAAAAAAGAAATATTTCCAAGTGATGTGTAAGGATTGTTTATTTTGGTCTAGCCTACCTGTTTAACTGCCAATTTAAAATGGATAATTTAGATGAATGTGCATTTATGAGTACTCTATAAATAAAGTGAGTGAAGACTAGATGCTGTGAGATAGAAAGTGTGCTGTTAAGTGTAAAAGAAGTTTTAAATATCATTATCCAGTCAGATAACAAGAGGAAATGCAGCTCTCTGGGATTAGCGAGTTTTGTGGGGTTTTTTTGTATGTTTGGGTTTTTGGCTGGTTTGTTTGTTTTGGGTTTTGTTTGTGGTCTTTCTTTTGGTATTACATTTTCCTCTGCAAGACAGTTGTATTTTAGGTTGAGTGAGTCTACTCCTTCAGCTTTCTGGGATTTACTGGCTACTTTTGACAGTGTTCCTTGAAGATGTTGCAAATGTACATGACTGCTAATTTATTTATGACTTTGTCATTGTCTTTCCAGCTAGGGTTTATCTTTGGAAAGGCCTGGAGAGGGGGGAGTACCATGTGACAACAATCCTTTATGATTTCAATGTTGGTTTAATCAAATATTACTACGTATTTTACCCACACCTACTGATTTAGAATAATCCATTGGTTTTCCAGAAATGAGCATGTCAATGCAAAATACAAGTTTAGTTTTCTGTACTCAATTCTGCTTTGGGGACTGAGTCCCCAGAGGTCAATTAAGTGTCCATGGAAACCTTCATGGAATATTGAATTTCATACTGAAATCTCCGTGGTTAAGCACTTCACTTGATACATATTCCTCTTTGATGTTGTGGTGGGGTTCTTTTGTATGTTTTGTGGGGGTTTTTTGTGTGTTTTTTGGAGTTTTTTTGTAATTCCAAAATTCCCATTCAGAAACACTAAATTAATAAAAGACTGCAAGATCTAAATAGCATCTAGAATATTGCAAGTTCAAACCCTTATGCTGAGATTTGAATGCACAAAATACATTTTAGGTATTGGATGTGTTATACCCATGTCTTTTTAATTGATAGAGGCCTCCCTGCCGCACCGGGTTTGGCGGTGAGCGGTGCTCGGAGGGCTCCGGGCTGCGCTCGCAGTCCCGCAGGCTGGCTGCGGAGCCTCTCCGGCAGCCCCAGCCCCTGAGGTGGGAACGGACGGGAATTCACGAAGCAATTCTTGCCTATCACATAAAAGGAATAAGCCGTTTTGCTGGCTTGTCACTTTTTGCTCTTATAGACCACGAAGAAACAAATTCTGTAACTGGTAGGCATGTCTAATCAGAAGCAGGCATGGAAGGAGGCAGGGAGATACTGGTGAGAAGTGGTAGTAATACAGTTGCTTGGGAATATTGATGTTTGACATAAGGACTTAGGGGACAGTGCAAGTGCTGGGATCCTTGGGTCTGGAATTCCTGTATTTTGTAGTGTCAAGTTAATTATTTTGTACTACAAGGGTAGCATGTCAAGCTACGTAGAAGGCTTGCGGTTATTTTTTTTTACTCAGGAGAGCATATGGACTGTTTTGGGTTTTCTTTTCTTTCTTTCCAAGAAACTTTATGTGAGTCAGTGTCTCCATGGTCTGCTTTTCCAGTAAGAGAAGTTTTCCTTAGCATTGGAGTGTCTTTCAGTTATACAGCTTTACAGTGTAGTCTGCTATACAACCTGAAATAAAATGCATATACTGTAAGAAGAAAATAGGCACTCTGGGAAAATATTCAAATCTTCTTAAGCAAACTGGTAGAACTATGCTGATACTTTCTCCCCTTGCCTCCCCCTCTTTTTAAGATTTTTAAAATATCAGAATAAATAGAAATGTCATTAGAATCTTGACACATTCTCATGCAAATATGTTTTTGAGATGTGCTGATTTAATCTGTTTTGATAGTGGGAGAGATTCTGAGGTCTGATTGTCTCCATCTTCAATGAGGGAGAGAAAGAAGTTGGAGAACTACATTTTTCCAATGCTGTTATTCTGGTGTACAATCCAGTCAGGAAAAGATTTAAAATGTCTTGTGACATTGAAATAATTGTGAAGATCCCCAAGATGGTAATGAAAAATAATTTTTGTCTTTGATATTTGTTTAATCCCTCTTTTCAAGGGCTCCCTCTTGATTTTGGTAAAAGAAAGAGGTGGGTGAAGAAGGCTGGCACAGCCAGGGAAGCTTCTGACAGAGTTGTAGGTGCAATAGCAAAAATCTTGTAAGTTACCAGGTGGTATTAAAAGTGCTGCATAAAAACAGGTGTGGTTTCAATTCTCGATGTTATCTTTTTATTTTGTGTAGGTAGGGCTGGGTGTGCTTGTGAGTATGAGCAGCAGTAAGATGGTGTCAGTGGTGGTGAGGCAGGCATTGCTGTGAGCACTGCCCAGCTGCTGGGTGAATCCTCATCTGCTCTCCAAAAGATTCGGTGGCTACTTTGGTCAGTCTTGTCTGGTCTAGAAAATTACAACACATTAACCTTGATGCTCATGCAATCCATATCAAAAATGGCATTAAAAGAGCCATTTTGACGGTAAACTGTGCTATCCTTTGTTTCCCACTGAAGAAATGCTCATCACAGATAGCAAAAATGTCCAAACTTCTGTTGCCATTGCTCCCCCGGTACAATACAAGGATGTCCTTGTCCTTCCGGTGACGTTGCCCTCAGCTCAGGGCTGGCTCTTGGCTTCAGCTGGAGGCTGGCTCAGTGTGCCGTGGGGGAGCCCGAAGGAAGCATGGAGCTGCTGCGGCCCTTGGGCTCCTTCCCAGCCCCTGGTCGCGGCTAACCGGAACCCGAGTGTCACGCACTTTCGGAAATTAATCTGCAGTGCTTTATCTTTTTCTTTCCTCTTTTATTCCATGTTTGTGTTTTTCCTAATTTTGGCATTCTTCATATGCATTTCCTTTTCTTAAAGGCGGAGGAAGCTAAGTTAACGCTGCATATTTGTCACCGATGGTGGCCTTTCTCCCCCGCCTCCACCGTGTGCGCTCTGTCTCCTTTTGCCAACCGTGATATAAATTAGCAAAATGTAGCTCTAGAGAATGCGTCAGATGCAGAGTGGAGAGTCTAATGTGATATGAGAATTGATGAAAGGCCCATTTATATGTTCAACAGCAGCCTTTTCCTGTGGGTTATTTTCAGCATCAGCTCAGGAAATGTGGAGTTCTGTGGCACAGTGATATTCCAACTGCATTCTAATGTGTAATAGTATGTGTAAAACAGTAAGATTTTTAGGTGGCACAAAATAAGTGTGTAAAGAAAGTGATCAAAATATAAACTTAGTTTTTTGTTTTAAATGCCAACAGTAATATTAATGTGCCACATTTACCCAGCATTTCTATTTGACCTAGTTAAAAATGTTTTAATGAATAGATTTACAAAACTGTGTGGCTGTGTTGTTTCAATGCACTAGATAAAATATAGGTAAAGAAATGCTGGTTTTATTTTATGTGCTAGAATCCAGTAAGTTTTATTTAGAAACATAAAGTTTATGCAAGTTTTAATTTTTCTTTGAAATATCTTTGTGCTTATGAAAAACTACTACTCAAGCAGAAGACTAAAGAACTCTTTAAGATGCATATAAATAAATATGCATCTTTTTTTACCAAATCTACCATTTTGATAGCTGCAATCTGAGCCTTATGGCTCAGTGAGTTCAACTGCTCAGAGTTCACTTGGATTTTTTGTACGTTTTTTCCCAGTGGTGTTTGTGGGGGTGAGCTGTTCTGTACAGATTTTTAGGTAAGATGAAAGGTTTATAAAGAGTGTCTAAATCCCGTTCTTCTAATTTGTGCAAAAGGTTAGAGGAAGAAACAGCACAGGTCTAATCTTGCAAGCAGCTCAGTTATTCTTTACTCTTAGTCTGTGTTGCTCTTGACCAAACTATTTCGTCCCCTCTTTTCTGACATACTGTCCAGGAAGCTGCATCAGCTCCTGTGCATGCAGAGTTGTGTGTTTAGGAGCTAAGCCACTCCATTTTTATTTCAGATCTAGGTCACTGCCTTTTGAGTAATCTGTTACTCAGCTTTCTTTTGTCATCTTCTCGATATCTGGTATGTAAAAATCCCAAGTGCAATAGGATGTGCATTATTTTAAAATTGAGTGAGCAACTGTTTGAAGAGAGATATTGGAGCCCTGATTCAGGAATAGTCATGCAAAAATCATAAAACTAATGCTGAGTCAATAGAGAAGATACTGGGTAGGGCCTTGCATTAACTGATTACAGTGAGCAGAAGTAGCTATGCATTGAAATGTCATTGTAGTTCTGGCAGGGTAAGGTCAATTTTATTTGAAATGAGTATTAATAGGGAGTTTTGTTCTCACTTGGTCTGAGTTTTCCCTTTCCTATTTGATACATTTGTTTTGACTTTTTTTGTTACAATTACATTATAGTTTTCCAGAAGTCTATTTAGTGTGTGCTAGAGTTCTCTTGTGGTTTTTCCTTTTTTTGTGTGACTGGGAAACGAAGTGTTGTTTTTATTCTGATCCTGCTGTCCTTTCCCAGTCTACTTCATCCCACTAGGCTCTGTTTTGTGAATTGAGGGAAGTTAGAATAAGAGGTCCTGATTGTGAATGAGTGCCATATTTTTCTGGTCCTTATTCATATTGTTTTTGCCAGGAGCTTCTTCCAAAGGTCTTTCCCATGAGCATTGCAACTCTCCCTATGAAACAAGAATTAAGGATAGGGGAAGGCAAAAAGCTCTAAATTCTGCTGTAAATCTCTGTATGGAGATAATTTGAGAGCTGTTCACACCTTTTTTAAACTGTGCTTTCTAAAGTCATGCTGCAAAGTATGCTCATGGCTGTAAATTTTCTTTACCTGCCCTGTGAGACAGCATTTGGTGGTGACAGAAAGCACGAGTGCAGGGACTCCTTTCCATTTACATGCCAAGGGTTTAAATCCTTAAGTTTTGCCACAGCTCTTTACCTGCCCTGTGAGACAGGTAATCCCTCACAGCATTTGGTGGTGACGGAAAGCACGAGTGCAGGGACTCCTTTCCATTTACATGCCAAGGGTTTAAATCCTTAAGTTTTGCCACAGTGTTTCGCTTTACAGTACCAGTGCTCAATACTGTCCCATTGTACCCCCCTAGATCATATTCTGCTACACTGGCATCATCTCCTTTTGGCACCGTTGCTGGGATGGGTAAGATAAGTAAGACTCCTGGCCTAGGCTGCATTTCACTCTCATTTTTTGCTTCGTGGTCCAGTATGCCCAAAGCAGAATGGAAAAGCAAAGGGACATGAAGACAGCAGTGAGGGAGGGGATATTTTAGCTCTAGTGGTAGACAGTCACTGTTGTTCAGAAGGTCTGAAGTTCAGGTG
Organism: Pyrgilauda ruficollis; assembly: GCF_017590135.1. Classification (NCBI taxonomy): domain Eukaryota; kingdom Metazoa; phylum Chordata; class Aves; order Passeriformes; family Passeridae; genus Pyrgilauda; species Pyrgilauda ruficollis. The sequence goes on from NW_024524600.1 coordinate 2,708,444, forward strand.
ACAGTTCTGAATTTATGACAGGTTAGGCTCCAGGTGCATCTAGAGTGATATTGAAATTCATCTTTATTCTTTCTAGACTGGCTTGTGAAAGGAAATGTGCTGGTGTTGACTTCTTCAGGCTGGTTGTAGAGGGAAGGTGTTGCAGCAGAATGTAACTCATTCAAAAGGTGCAGTAATTGATGCCTTTACTAATCTTGCTGATCAGTTATCCCATTATATATTTTCTTAAGCATTCCATAGAAACCTACTTGTGATCTTGGTTAGTGTTCATGATTATCTGTCAATCTGTCCTGCTTCTCCCGATCTCAAGTGTGCCTGGCTGTTCAGGAGCTGAGCTGTCCCACTGTGGACACCAGTTTTCTTGCAGACTTTTAAAGTGAGACCTCTTTCTTTTTTATCCGCTGCTTTTTTAATGTGGCTTTGCTGTGGTGAGTGTAGAAACATCTGAAGCATGCATGTGTGTTTATGTTGAACTTTCCAGGGAACTGAGGAATTGTCAACAAACGGTCTCACTGAAGATGACTTCGGTGAGCATGGGAGGCTGCCTGTGGTGAGCCATCCTTGGGTGCCTCTGGCCTTAGGGGCTCACGTTTGCAAATTGCAGCTAAATAAGGAGATCATTTGAGATTTGTTTGCACCTTTTTTTAAACTGTGCTTTTTAAAATTGTGCCATGGAAATATGGGCATGATTTTATTGATCACAGTGTGCCTGAAGTAGGCGAAATTACTGACAGAATGAAAGACACTTTTTTTTTTTTTTTTTTTGGCTTAGAATGTGAGCTTTATTGATCACAGTGTGCCTGGAGTAGGCGAAATTACTTACAGAATGATACACTTCTTTTTTTTTTTTTGTGATATCCTCCTTGACCAAAAGTCCCCAGTGTAAAAGTAGTATGTGCTGTCTTGACCTGAAGGATAACAAATGCTAAACCAAATGCTGCTGGCTGGCATAACCTGGTTCAAGCAATCCAGGTGCAGAAGTTTGCAACTGCAATGTGCTCAGCCAAGTATAGAAGGAGCTGCCAGTGGCATGATCTAACAGACCAAATGTCATGGCAGCTCTCACAGTGTTTGTGATATCCTCCTTGACCAAAAGTCCCTGGTGTAACCAGTGAGTGCCAGAGGTAAGGACTGGGACAAAGAAGATAGTTCTTGGTGTTTGTCCTGACAAGAGCAAACTCCTGGCATTTCTACATGGCCTCTCTCAGCAGCCAGCCCATTGCCCAGGAGGCAGCAGACAACTTTCAAAGTGCAAATAACTCTGAAAATGCATTTCAAATAGATTGTATTGAGCTTTTCTTTTGATAGTGCATTTTTGTCATCAAGATCCTGGCTTTTTGTAAAAAAAATGCACATTAATGAGTGCATACAGTACATATGATATTGTTTAAAATAATTCTGTTTCAATTCTTGAAGTCTTTAAATTGATATTTGAAAAAGGAACCTGGAGTGCAGAAACTATTTGCAGTTGTAGTTGCTCAGCTGGATGCTAGTAGTTTCTGTTTTCTAGCTGTGATTCTTGAGGAGTGTTTATATTTGTAATTGAATCCTTAAAATTCCCTAACCAGCCTGGAGAGAGTATAGTACAACAGTGCTAAGCAATGCAAATAGACATGGATTCATTGGTTTAGTTTGTTTGCCCCTTATTTCGTGGTGCTTTTTTAATTTTAAAGACCATTGTAGAAGTCTGTTTTATTCCTTGCCATGCCACCTGTGGCAGGATCACTCACAAAAGGAACTTAGGAATCTCACAGGCACGATCTATTTAGGTAGTCTTAAAAGATATAAAGAAAAAGAAGGTCAAAATCAATTGTCATGTTCCTTGGGATCACACCAATAAAAATTCATGTCTGGTTGCCTTTTTTCTTGTTCTTGGTCATAATAATAATAATTTATTAATGTAATTGACTTCTTACTGCAGAAGAACAAACGGCATAACGTTAGTGTTGTTGTATAAAACCATATTTGAGAGGGCACCGTGCTATCTTGCTCTCTTGCTGTGAAAAAGCACCATTTTTGGCAGAGAAGTTGAAGCCCAAGCAGCTTGGCTGCAATAAGGCAACCAGTCTCCAGAGCTGGCAGCCACATCAGCACTGCGAGAGAGGCAGCAGCATCCACCAGCCTTTCTCACTGTCCACTACCCCTAGAGAAGAGAGATGTGATCTCAGCTTCGGCTTTTTTCACCTGTGAGTCTGTCATTAAACCAGAGAGGTGACTGATGCTGTAGAAGTAATCCCTCTGGCCTGGGCTGCATTTCATCTTCATTTGCTGCTTCATGGCCCAGTGTGCCTGAAGGAGAAATGAAAAGCAGGAGGACATATCAGCAACAGGGGATGGGATATTTTTAGCTCTAATGGTAAACAGCCAGTGTTGTTCATAGACTCTGATGTTCAAATGAGAGGTGAATATTAAGCTCCAGGTGCATCTAGAGTGATATGAAATTCATCTTTGTGCTTTCTGCACTGGTTTGCTGTTGTTGACTTCTTCAGGCTGGTTGTGGATGGGAGGTATTGCAGCAGAATGTAACTCATCCAAAAAGTGCTGTAATTTTACTAATCTTGCTGATCACTAATCTCTTAATGTATTTCCTTAAACCTTCCATAGGAGCTCATGCATGATCTTGGTTGGCATCCTTTATTATCTTAGTGCTTTGCCAAGTATGCTTGCTTTCTAGAACTGATTTTCTTTTTCCAAAAATTTGCAGTAATAAAACAATAAAGACACTGGACTGTCTTTAAAAAGAAGCATTAAATAAAAGCAGAAGAAATTCACAAAACAAAAGGGGTATTAACTAAGCATTAATTTCACTTTTGCTTTGACTTTCCAGGAGCACCTTCTGTTGTTGAGCACCCAAATCAGGGAATTACTTCCTAAATTGTTTTGGGATATTAATTCCAGTTCTGTATTTACAGTCCTTCCTTGAAAGAGATTCTGAATTTAGATAGGACCAAATGAACATTAGAATATTAGAACACTTTGTTTCTTCAAGTATTTTACCATTGCATTTTCCCAGAAGTGTACAACAAGAATTCATGGAGGGAATCAGTTGGTGAGGCATGCTTACAGCTACTGGGAGTATGAGGGGCTATGAAAAAATGACAATGTTATCAGCTATTGCCTACACAGAGATCCAGTGTGCTTTTAGGTCTTAAAAAACTAGCAGCTGAATGTGCTTTAATTACTAACATTGATTGCAAGGAATGGTGATGCTAAAAACTGAAAATGGATGAGCACTAATAATAGTTGGTTGCTCTCTGGGGAAAAATGAGGTGCAAGCAGCTGTGAAAAGATGGTGAAAGGCTGTAATGATACTAAAAGGATTTGAGATGAAATATTATAATAGGGCATGTTAAGCTGCTCTCTGAAGTTCTGGTATGCATTTTTTAGTTCAGTAGGAACTTCAGTTTGTGTAATTTTGCCTGCATGTTGAAAGTTTGCTTTAGAAATAAACAAACAAACATAAACACCCACAAAAAACATGCAATAAAATACTGGAGAGAGAGGCAGAAGGATAAAGCAGAGTATACCAGAGACTCCTTTTAAAACAACAAAAGGATGAGAAGTGAAGAGTTTAGCAGAGTGTTGTGTGCAAGGCTCTGTTCATTCAGCATTCCCACGTATTTTTATTACTTACTGAAAGTAGGAAAAAAGATCTAAAAATAATGAAGATCACAAGGAAATGTGTGTAAAGCAGTAGTGTGGATGAATTTATTTTAGCAAATACTTTGGAGCTGTGGAAACTTGCTTTTTAGTAGTTATGGTGATGCTAACACTTGAAGTCATTCCAATATACTATAAAATACTTAATGTTGGAGCATTCCGTGGCAGAGAATCTTTCTGAATGATCTCAGTCAACCTTAAAGTACTATTTGCCTTCTAAAGGAGTTGGAATGTTAATTGTGACTTCAGGCTATAGTGCCCTATGGAGGGTCCAAATCAACAGTGTCTGAAAGTGAAGTCACAGGTGTATTTGAAGCTTATATTTTAGGACAATTAAAGTAGTCTGAACTAGTCTTGGTCATCTCTTGAAGACAATAAGTGTTTTTTATGCTGATTCCCAGTGGTAATAGTCTGATGACAATTTTTAAGTTTTGACAGTTTATCTTGCTGTATGTCTTGCTAGGACCAACATGTTTTATTTCATTAGTATTTTACTATTGCAGTAGGAAAATACAGCACAGCATAAATGCATCATCCCACAGGCCGCTCATTCCAAGGCAAACGAATGATTCCTTCATTTTATGTGTGAAGTAAAAAAGCCCCACATCTATATTTAGATAACTTGCTCATGAGATATGGCAAGATGTTCTTACTCAGTGCACAGCACAGTGAGTTGGCAGGGCTGGTGTTTCACATGACTGATAATGCAGAAGTTTCTAAGGGTATTGCTGTGGGTAGGACAAAGAATCGTGATGAAGAGGGAACAAGATAGAGACAGTTCACAGTAACCCCAAAATACCTATCAGAAGAGCCACTTAAAATAAGCCTTACTGCATGCTTATGGTATTTTGAAAAAGGGGCATTAATATGTGCTAGAAAAGACTCTGTTTATTTAAATATTTACTACTATTTCCAAAGGCAGTTAAAGTGCAAGGGATTTCACTTTATCCAGAGATAACTTTAAGAGAACCATGCATACACTTATGTCATAGATGACTTCAGAGGTAAAAGTACAGAAAAGAATAATCAGTAAGTACAGATCTGCTTTCTGTTTCACCAGAAAAGCCGTAGCATTACCATGAAAGGTTAAGGTGTAATGTATGAGGGGAATTGCATGTTCTTCAGCACGTGGCTGATAAACACAAATGAACACAGTAGCTCTGTCCCCATTTTCTATGAAGAAGAGGACACAACTGCAGACATCACCATGAAGGAATCTACCCCTGGCTCCAGTATTGCATCCTATCCCTGGACTGATGGCTTGTTTGATTCTGGAAAATAGCTGAGTGTGAACTGACTCTTGATTATTAATCATCTAATCATCCAATGTGTTCTTTCTTTAAAAAGCAAAGAAGGGAAAAAGTATTAAAAATACCACTAAAAAAGCCCTCAACAAGATGTATCATGTGGAAGAACCGGAGTGCTGTGAACTGAGCAAATACAGGATAAAATTGGAGTAGATACTGTATGTAAGATTTTATACATGGTTCTCTCAGCTGTCTTAGGTTCCTTTACATGAGTAGTATGGGCATAAGCACCACAAAGGCCAGAAAAGGAGCTTACTGCATAAACATTGTGATTGATAGGAAGAAAAAAAATATATACAGTGAGTGGCTGTCATTTGTGGACACTTACTACACATCCTAAATTATCACTAGTTAATTATTAAAATTTTAAAGTATTTTTTTACTGAAACTTTCTATTAAATAAGCTGATTAATCTTATGTTTAGAAAATGCTTCACACAACTCAAGCCAGCTAGTTTGTTCTTCATCCTTCAGTGGTGAGGAGATTGTGTTTGTGCAAGTAAAACACAGCTTCACCTGGAAGTTTTCTTATTTCTGACTCCCAAAAGGGTAGATTTTCTAAAACTTCTAAGTTTCGGCATAGCTGCTCTGAAAAGTTTAAATAAAAAATTACAACAAAGTCTGGGAGTGGGCAGCCAGTAGAATATGCTCAGCCAAAAGAATGGTGATGTCACAGGTGTGAAAACAATGTTTTCTTGATGAGAAGGAATCTCAGTTAAAGGAAATTAAAATGGCAATTAAAATAAATATTAAGGGTAGGAAAAAGGGCAATAAAATATCTATTAACAAAAATAGACATTAATGAATTATGGACTAAAAAGTGTATTCCGGTGTGGTCAGAGATAAAGCACTTAATATATTTTGCAGTAGGGGAAGAAATACCCTTGGTCAGAGATAGATTCAGTGACAGATGTGGATAGTGAAGCTGAGTAATTTAGTAAAGGAAGGAACAGCAGTGATTTCTGTTCCAGGTTTTGACTAAAGCTGGGGCATATAACTACCTCATGTCATGCTACTGATGTAATAAAGATGTTTGTGTTTGTCATAATAAAAGAATATGAGATGGCATCTGCTAAAATAGAATTCTCAGCTGACTGTGATTTATGTAAACTAGACAAGGAGTTTTCTGAATTCAGAAGTTAATGAATAACTGCAGAAGTCTTAGTTTCCTGCTAGCATGATTCCAGGGAAAGCTCCAGTAAAAAGCTGCTTTTTGGCCTTCCTGAAACTTCTGGAGACGCTATGGGAGCTGTCCTTGGCATACACCATATGCTGTTGTCATCAGCACTCATCTCTCTGGTGGCTGCTGTCTCCCTGCATGAAGCTGATAATTTCCAAACCCAAATAAAGGGGTGTCTCTCTGCACCCAGGGTGCTGCAGTCTTGGCTCAGGACCTTGTTGAACTTAGTGATGACCTTACAGTCGCTTTCCTTCCCCTGCCCTGTTTGGTTCTGGGAGACAGTAACTGCTTGGGAGTTTCCCAAGTCCTTCCTGTGTTGTCATAATGGAACCAAGTTATTTTAATCTTCTCTGTGTCTTCGTGGCTGACCAAGGTCTGTCCACAGGCCAGCTAATCTTTATCTCCAAATATATTTCTATTTGTGATCAGCATTTTTGTGTTGATTTGTTTGTTTTTAACTCTATCTTGAGCGTTGTGTAACAAACACTTTGCTGTAGCAGAATCCCCTTCCTTGACCTGCTGAGCTCTCTTGCTGAGGTGTCCCCAGTCCTTCTGTCCACGTTGCTGACAAACCTGTTTAACAGTGCCAGTCCCAATACTGCACCCAAGCCCTGAGGGATACTTCTGCTTTTCAGGTTGCTAGCAGACACCTTCCGTGGGATCCATGGCGACAGGTTTTCTTTCTGGTAGCTATCACAGATAGAGCTGGCAAGTCTGACTAGTTACCCTCCATCCCTGCTTTCCTCTGATTCAAAGCAAGAAGAACAGTCATAACTATACCTTGCCTCAGGAGGCAGAGGGCCAGGTATATGGAAAGTGTGTAGCCCTGGCAGTTGTTGGCTGTATAAAATTAGGTGTTGGTCAATCCAGTGAGATCTCTGCTTTTGTTTTTCAGGATAGCTAATCAGTTTTGGTTCATGTCAAAATAAATCTGTGGCATCCCAGCATGTTTTTGCAGACCTTGAACACAGATTATGTGATTTTTAGATAGCTTTAATGTAATGGAAAATTATTAGATATTTTTAAGGATTAAAAGTAGGAACCCAGAGATTTGGTGTGTTTCCATGTAACCTTCCAAAAACTTAAGACTGTTTCCTCTAGTCTGTTTTCCTATCTATCTTTCCCTACCCCCTATTTTATTTTCTTCTAGAACTGCATTTCTTAAATCTCTACTGAAGTTGTCAAGGCTAGTTAGAGGAAGGAGTTTTTGTGCCTGTCTCATGCAATTCCTGTATTGCAAGCATGGCTGAAGCTAATAAAAAGAGACCTCTACAGTGATTGTACAGCAGCAGAACAAGGTTGTTTTGTAGCTTTGACAGCTCTCCAAAAGTTGTCTGTTTCTGGGGGATGGGTGTTCTTAATTACAAAAGATTCTGCTTTCCTGCTTTTAGGAAGAATTGATGGACAGAATGGTTATGATATTGCTGTCACTGATGCAGTTGTTTAGCATATGCATTGGGAAACAGGCCTGTATGTATACATGCACCTAGAATTTCACAAAGAAAGCTCCAGTGTGAGTACCATATCTGGAACAAGACCTGCTGCTGGGAGATAGAAGATAGCAAAATGGCTATGATCTTTCTTTATCCCACACTGTACAAATGTTGCTCTTTACATGGACATAGCAATAAGGGAATAGATTTATCAGACTTGGTTGTTAGGCAAACTCTGATGGACATGAATAATATAAATACTCCAAAGGTACTGTGGCTTTTGCTTGCTGTCAATGAGCATTGTATCAATACTAGCATGTATAAAATGTTGCAGAGTTATGAGTGGAAAAGCCTCCAACTGTTACAATCTTCAGACTACCCACTACTGTTTTCAGGGTGTCTGATACCAAGTAGATAATTTATTGTGGGGTGAAATAGAAAGCTCTTTACATAAATGAACTATGATGTATATATTTTAATATTAGGTCCTTAGGAGAACACCATGATCATCCCAATGTGGTAATGGGAGATCTTCAGTCAGATGAAGAAGATATCATGAACAGTTCTGATGAAGACGATGACACAAATTCTGATTCCAGTAAAGGGGAGACTGATGCTCAAGAAGATAAACAGGTATCTTTTTATCTTTATCTTCTGAAGCTATTTCTCACTCTTGCAATATTTCATTAGTTGTAAAGTGTTGGGATATTTTCAAATGTAAACCACCTGTTGCCTGTTGAGGTTGAGGTCTGACCTTCTGTTACCTTCTGTGAGTGCTAGCTTGGAGGGATTTTCCTTATTTTAATTTTATTTCTTCTTCAAATGAGGAGCAGGAAGACAGTGTTAGCTACTCTGAATGAAATGAAGTTATGAGGATCCTGTCCCTCCCTTTGGGGGACACCCATGTTCTTGCTTCTCAGCCTTGGACGCCCTGGAACCAGCCTGCCTGCAGACCAGTGCCTCTCCTCAGCACCAGTCCCGGCAGCTGTTTCCTTTGATAGTAGTTATATCTGCTTCCTTTCTTTAAAAATAATTAAAAACCAAAACAAAACAAAAACAAAGCCCCAACAAGACAAACAGAAAAACCCAATGAAACTTTTTAATGCTGGAGGAGAAGACTTGGCATGTTGGGCCTGAATGTTGTTAAACCAAATGAGAGGACTAAATTGGGAAAGGGAAAGAGTCAAGGGAAAAGCCTGTTCCTGTGAAACTAAACAAGACTTTATCTGTATGGAAGCTAACTTACCTTGCGTGCCTCTACAAATGCCCTCAGCCTTTCACAAGGGAGTTTTACGGGAAAGTGTCCCCATTAGGAGGGTTCTCAGGCAGGTTTTATGGAGTAATTCAGCGCTTGCTGTGAGGCATCTGCTGCCGCTTGCTTCAGCTGCCTGCGGCACGTGCGGCCGGCAGCTGGGAATTAACAACCAACTTCCTCACAGCAGAGCAGCTGCAGGGGAGAATGAAGCAGTCTCTGCATCGGTCATCAGCTGGGCTTGTTTTATTTTTCCTTACTGCAAGCATCTGGCTGTTTTGATGCTTTATATCTGTTAGGGGACTTACAGGGCTTCTTTCCAGTGTTGTGCCGGAGAGCCTTATTTGTATCCCTTTGGTTCCCCCATTAGAGACTCTCAGAGCCAGAGTATCTTTGTCTGAGCAAATGCAAAGTGGCTCTTTCAGCACCAGCTGGTATGTGAAAAGTCTTTGAAATGGGGTTGAAAACAGACCGTGATATTTCATTTTGTAATTGTTTAGCGGTAGCATCTTGTCCTCAACATACTAATTTTCATCTCATTTGCAACTGACACGTCTACAGTGATGGCAGATACCTTGCTCTGCATAATTGACTTACTTGTGAATTCAGTCTTGCAGGGAGTGTGTCAGCCGTGCTTTCTAAATAGGCACAGGGGCCTGAGAATAGGTGTTACAATCTCTCCTGAATGTGATTGACCCACACTGGATAGATCCCAGTGTTCTTTGGAAATAAGTTTAATTTCATACGTAAAATTCCAGATCTGTGTGCAGATGTCTATCTATATAGTATATAAAATAAATAATGTCTTTTGCACATATCTGGTGTTATACAAAATTATTTAATTTAGAAATTAATTTTATTTCGGTAATTAGGTATAGTGTCATTTAAATGCCAATGAAAAAATTAAATTTAGATTTATTTTTTATTTTGAATACAACAATATAATTAAAACCAATCTATGAGTACTGTCTGTTCCATGGTTTAATTTCCAGCACTTGAGACTAATTTATATGTTTCAAGAAGAACTAAATCTTCAGAGAAATCTTGTAACATTAGTGGTTATGAACCAAAGTTTTGTGGATAAAATGCCACTGATGCCTGATTTTCTAGATAAACAGTTCAGTGCCCATATTGTACTACCACACTCAATACAGCCTTCCCAGGACTTACATCTCACTTGAGTTGTATATCCTGTGATGTTTTAGGGCTCCTCATCCTCTCTTTCTTTGCAGCCCATTAAAATGAAAGCCTGACTGTGCAATAGATGTGGTGACAGCTGGCAGCAGAGAAGCATATGGCAAACCATGAGAGCTGTTTTGGAGAAAGGTGTTCCATCTGAGGGAAATTGTACATGGAAGTTACACTGTGTAGCAAACACATTTGCATCCCAGTGCCTGCCCTGTTTGCTTTGTTACACCTATTATCTCTATCTGAGGTTGGACAGTGCCACTGGTTTTTTGGAAGCCAAATGTGCATGTAAGACCCAAAATCATCTTCACAGTGTTTCAGGCAGATGACAAGGCTCACGTATCTGCATCTTTGGAGTACGTTAGTTGATTGTCAGAAACTGGCTATTCGCTTCAATGTGAACTTTTTTCTTTTTTTTTTTCCTCCTGTCGTCTTGTTTTTCACTAAAGAAAGTGTGCATGTATTTTAAGATGCTTCTGAAACACATTTGAGGTCACTGCAAATATTACTGTTGCTGTATTAATCAGAAAAAAAGACTCAAGTAAGATATAAATACTACCTGTACTTTAGTACTTTTGCTAAACCAGTAACTGTTGTTTGCTAGAACTTCATTCTTTATGGGCTTCAGTGCTTCCTGTGATAATTAAAAGAAAAGGCTGACAGGTTGAAAGGCTGCTCCTAGCCAATATTGTTGTTTCCAGATACAAGCTAAATTGATTTTCTCACAGATCCTGAAAAACCAGAAGGTGTCAAAGCCAAGAGATTTCAAAGCACTATGAAGTGTTTTTCTTAGAAGTAACTATCAAATAATTACATTGAATTTAAAGAACTAATAGCTGGAAATGATCTTTATGACAGTTTTAGTAGGTGCTTAGTGTAACATGTGATTTTATTTGCAGGGTAAGGCAGCTGGAAAGAAAACAAAGGTTTACCACATTGCCAAGGAGATCATGAGCTCCGAGAAGGTGTAAGTGTCAATGCTATACTTAATAACTACTCAATTTATTTTAATTGGGCAATTAAAATGTAACTGTTTGCTTTTTCTTGCTTTTCTGATAGGTTTGTGGATGTGCTAAAGCTCTTACACATTGTAAGTACTTAAAAAAAAAGCAGTTTCCTCTTCTATTTGTTTAATCTATTAAAGTTTTATGTTTAGGCTTTATTGTAGTGACTGTGCCTTTTTTCTGCTTCATCTACATATTCAAAATATAAAAATTAATCTAATTAAGCTGTACTTTAATGTTTCATATTTTACATAATGGATGAATATTTTGGTGGTTCCTTCTGGATCTCCTTAATAATTTATGCAGTTTCCAGCTGAGTGTGAGTATTGAATACTGAAAATTTAATATCTATCAATTTATGTTAATCTGAATCATATTTATAAGCCAGCTCGTACTGGCTTATAAACACGTACATAGCACCAAAAATAAAGATTTTGGTAAGAACAACTCCTGAAATGGTGGAGGGGGGCAGGAGCAATTTATTTTAGAAATGATACATTAAAATGGCACATTCTTGAAGTAATCCAGTTAATAGCTAATAGCTCTAATGGTGCATCTATCACCATGGCAGTGTGTTTTAGTGAGGTTGCAGCTCCTTGGCAGACATTTGCTTTCTGATAACACCTGTGATTGTAGTACCTGCAATGTGCTGTACAAAGCCAGGATTAAGTATTTAATCTGTGTTTGTGCAGATCAGTCATCCGTAAAACATGCTGTGTTGAAAGTGATAATAGGAAATTAATGAAGAATTTTTTTTTCTCCATCTCTATTTTGTGTGTTTTCTGTCAAGTTTGAAATTATATGTGTCTGTAGCATTTTGTCACTCTATTAAGTGCAAACATAGTGGTTTTTTCCTTGGGCAGTAGAAGTGGTTATATTGCAAACAGATGCATTGGTCTGCCTCAGTCCCTCGAGAAATGTGTTCTATGAAACTGGGAACAAAGACTCTTATAAATGGTTGTATACAGTCCTGTAATACAGGGATTTTTTTTCAGGGAACAAAAAGCTTGCTACATCTTTTGCTGATTCCTCTTCTGCTTTCCTCCTAGTAACTGTTTTTCTGATTCTGTTCAAACTTGGCTTTTATGAGCTGGCTCAGTCAGTTGCCGCCAGTATATGATTTATATTCAACATGGTTTCTAATACAGAACTCAATCTTAAATACTGGTAAAAAAAAAGAGAGTTGTCCTAGGCAAGTGTTAAGCTATGTAATTTTAAATTATCATATTTTTCAGACATTTAAGTTATTTGTTAAAGGTATCTTTGCTTTTCAGTGTACCACATTTTTAGGTAATATGTGCAGTGCTGGAAGAAAGCTATTGGTAAGGAGGATGCAGGCAAGCAGAAGAACAATGTGAAAAAGGGAAGAGTAGAAGGCTTAGGAAGTTTCTGGGGATAAACTTAAAGCTGTCCCCACAGTGTAGATGTGCAATGGTGTAGGATGTGTTTTGCTTTTCCTTTAAAGGATAATTTTCAACTGTATTCATGACAGTCTATTGGTTTCTAGCTGCCAAATAAAAACTATTGGAAATGTTTTTGTTGCTAGCAATGACAATCAACATGTATTCAGCCTGGCCTAACAGGGTACTCCCCTGCCAGGTTGGGAGTTTAGGAAATACTTTGTCCTGAACTTGTCAGTTGGCCTGCAGCAGGAACCTTGGTGAGTGTCCTTGTCAGAGAGGGCACTGGTTTTGTGTGTGCATTCTTCTTTAAATAAAAACTGCCATAGCTGAGAAAGGTTGCAGACACCCAGATTTTTGTTTCCACAGAGTGATACGCCTGAGGATTTGTTTGTTTTTCGCACACAGTATTAAATCAGTTGATTTAATAATACATGGATAATATTTTAATGTTGATAAAATGATCCTTTTGATTTCATGTGCACTAACTACTTTGGTTTACTAACTGCCAGTCAAGCAACTTCTGACAAATTTCTTAATTAGAACTTAGATTCTCCCTAGACTGGGCTCTTTTACCCAGAGTAAAGATATGGCTTATGGAGGGATGCTCCATACCTTCTGAGCCATCTATTAGTGGTTTTCCACTTGAAATTTAGTGACCAATTCCATTAGCAATGATCTAAAATGAGTAATACTCTCTTCAGTATATTTTACCAATGTCAGCTAAATGCATCACATGGCACCAAGGAAGAGGAGTGTTGATGTAAGAAAAAGCTTTTAATTTGCTTCATCTTAGAGCCTTTGAAGTGGAATCTAAAGCAGTTGAGGAGGTAGGAATGTAACTGCAAAGTAGTTACAAGTACCACTGAAATTTTTTAGCTTTTTTTTCTGTTATGTTGACAAGGTGAAGTTAGGTGGAGCAACTCTTCCAAGATACCAGAGTGCCAGCCTATGTGGACCCTGTGGCACACTACAAGTACATCTGACTGCTTCTGTTGAAGACACGCTGCAAAATTGTATAAACACTTGGTGATACTTCTGTAAATACTAAACAAGCTGGTCATAACAGAGATAAAGGACTCACCTGGCTTTGCACAGAGTCTCAAACAGACCCAGCAAATGGGATTGCTTGAGGATGTAATCAAACATTAGATGTAATCTTGAATTCTCTGTATTTCTGTTACTGTGTTAGTGCTCTTTTAGGGTGAGATTCCAGTAAAATGCTTTTAGAAACTCCTGGAAACAGAGGAGCTTAAATCAAACTAGCTCTTCTGTATGCATGTTTATGAGATGGTTCATGCATTGCCTCCTGAGAGTGAACCAGGGTTGAGAATGTGGGAGAAGTACTATTTTTTCCTAAGGACACTTGCAGAAAAAAGAAACAGTGAATTGGGTGTAAAACACAAGTGACATAAGAGAAACAAGCTTATCACTTCTTTCTGAGTTGCCCTGTGCCTAAAAAACACCCAGTGTTCCTGGAAAAAAGGAGTAAGGCAGGATTGGTGCCCTTTGTACTTCTTTGTTGTGGGATTCTTTGGAGATGGTTTCCTTTGCACGAGTGAGGGAACCCCTCCTCAGCAGCGTCCTGGCACTGTGAGGGTAAGCTGTCTGGCTTGTTTGTTGTCATTTTTTTGGTGCATTTTTGTTCTGAATTTTGTTCTTTTGTCAAAACTCTCTGCTCTTTTTGTTTTTCCACTCTTTTTGATTCTGCTTCCTCCCTGCTGCTGTTGTATATGCAGCAAGGCTTCTGATCCAGCAGAGGAACTTGGTTTTGTGAGCTTACTCCTTCCAGTGCAAGGCTTAGTGTTTAACTTCTTGCTGTGTGAAAAGAAAAGCTTAGGCCTGTGGGCTTTTGCCTGAGCCTTTGAATCTGTGCTTCTGACTTAGACCCCTGTTCTCTCCATATTTGGACTCTGAGCCCAAGTAACTAGGAGCCTGTCAGCAGGCACCTCTTAGCATTTCTGCAGCCACAAGAGCAACCTCTTATTGCAGAAGGCAGATAAGAGGTGAAGCATAGTTTTCTATTGTGTGTCCTTCCAGAGACACAAGCGTGAAAAATTCTGGTTTCATGTTACCATTTTTCAGAAGAAAATGGCAAAATTCTGTATACAAAAATGACATATAGTTTTATATATATCTATATATATATAGATAGATATATATAAAAACTGATGTCTATTGTAGCCCAGCATTATGAAAAATAATTCATGGTAGATTTGGAAGAAGAATGTAATGGAAAATAAAATAGCTATGGCCTTTGGAGCAAAGTTCTGACCTCGGGTCCTGGCTTACAACTGACGTACTGTTAGACCATGAAAAATTCTCTCAACATCCAACTCCTTTTCCTCCATCTGCAAAATTTCAATATTTGACCAGTCTGAGGTGAATATGTTGATAAATGTTTGGTCTCTGAAGTACTTAGGACTGCTAAGACACTTGACAATGAGTTGGAACTGTAGTCCTCTTACTAAGAAGATTAATAAAATAGTTTTAGTTTAGAAGGAAATATTGTTCTACTACCCAGCCTATTGCCTGAAATAGTATTCTGGGAATATGCCACAGTCAAATCATTGATTATTGTAAAAAAATCAAATACATTATTTCGTTAAAAGCTTATAAATTATTTTATTATCTGAAACAAAAGGTGTGGAATTGTGTGGCAGCTTTACGAAAGTAATGGCATATGTTTGAAAAATATCCACACTGACTCATAGTCTTGATTAACTATAGTTGCTGTAGTTTAATTTAGCAGTTTATGGCAAATAGTCTGACTCTAGCTAGGAGTGCCTATTTATATTTTAAATGATCTATTTGTGAAATCTTCTGTAGCTGTATTGCTAAGCAGTCATGTTTACAGTTTGTCACATCTAGCAGCCTGGCTGTTGTGAAACTTCCTCCTCTTCCCTCCTCCTCGCCATAGGATGTCTGTATGTGTGTGTCTTCCTTGAAAAGCACTCAAGTGCAAACATGCTTTTTTCCTTAAATCAAACTGATATTTGAGCTATCTGCAGGTGTATTTAGCTGGGGGAGTTGTTCTTCAGTGTTCTTTTTTTTTTTTTTTTTTGCTGATCGTGTGTTCTGGGAGAACAGATCTAAGATGAATATTGGTTGAAGCGTAAGGAATAGAATACGTGACTATGTTTAGATTATGTAATACTTTCTCTTCCTGTTAAATTGGCAAGAAATTTTAATTTCCCCCATCTGAAATTATCTTCATTCAACTCTTAGGTACCTGAAGGTGTACTTGACCCAGTCAGCAGCTGAGCGAGGTTTTAGTCTGCTGGGTACCTCTTTGGCTTTACAGCTAAAATTGTCCTTTGCTCCTTAGGCTCACACAGGAAGATCACTGCAGGCTGGGAATCCTCTGATGGGAAGAACTGAGGGATTGTGAGTCAGGGCCTTTGCAGATTGGAAGTGCCTGGGCTGATTGCAGATGATTCAGAACAGGGTCAGAATTATCAAACATCACAGCCTCTTTGCTTGTTTAAGGAAGCTGGTTTGAAGGAGTGGTGTGAGGAAACAAAAGCAGTGATGATGGTATCCTCCTCAAATATTGTTTAAAAACTCCACAGCTATAAGGGGAGTGTATACCAACAGGATAAATAGAATTTCCTACACATTTTCAAGCTGGAAGTGTTTGATCAGACAACAATTCAGCAACAGCATGTGCTCAGAAGCCTATAATATGCCTAGACTAGATTTTCATGTGAATAAGTAGTGGGAGGCTGTCTTAGCCTAGCATAGACTAAAACTGTTTCTGTTTTGGAAAGTTCTTTCCAAGGATGGCAAGGTGTGCTGTCCTCTTGAAGGAGCTGTATGAAAACAATTACCTAATTAGTAAAAAGTGATATCAGAAGATTATTATTGGACCAGAATATCATGTAAAACTAGAAACTGTAAACAAGCATTTCAAAAAATGTACAATAACCTCCCCATTTCTGAAAGGAAAAAAAAATCCTGGTAAAAAGCTGGGGTGATTGATGATAACTAGCATAATATTTAGGGTTTTGTCATGCAGCATATGAACCACATCTAGAGTTCCAAATATTTTTCAGTAAAATAAGCACGTTAATTTCAAAGTGTGACAAGTTGGTTTTTGGATTTGTTTTTTTTTTTCTTTTTTAGGGATTTTTTTGATGAGTAAGATTTCAGTATTTGAAAGATACATTTTTAATTAGAAAATCTGTCTTTAACATTCACTTGTAAAGGATTGCTGCATTGCTTCAAACAGAATAATTTCTAGGACAACCTAGGTGATTGCCTTTGAACAGGCTGATGAAAGCAGTGCTCTTCAGCAGTTTTATATAGGACAATGTGCTAAATATGTTTGTAATATAAATCACATCATGCAGGCATGTACAGATATCAGAGCAATGTATATATTATTTGCAAGAGCAATTCTGCTTTTATTTAGCAGTCAACTGATTTAGATTTAGAGGGAGCTAGGTGCTGGTACTTTAAATTACTTTTACTGCAGTTTCTAAGTCATTCACCTACTTGCATTAAAAGTTGTCATCTGAATACTTTCCACCCCTTGAGGTGAATTTCAGGGTTTTGTTTGTAAATTAGCTATTTTATATCTGGTAATTAAAACAGACCTGATCTATGTTATGTCCTTTTGGATATGAAATCACTTTCTCAGAAGGCCAGCACCTTCAAGTGTAAACACTGGTAATTCCAGCCTTGTTACATTTGTTTTACTTTTCCCACCCCCGATCCCCAGGCATGTGCTCTCTGCATTCAACTCTTGAGTTTATCTCAAGATGAACTTGGCATGACAGTTACTTCACACCCACTGCCGGGTTAAAAATAAATCTTAATATGATTACAGTGACAAATGCATAGTCAGTAATGAAGATAATTTTAAAAATATAAAAGAAAGAGCATTGAAATTTATCTCTTGTTGTTTCACAGGCTTTCGAAATTTGAAAGGTTCACATTATCTTTTTTCCCTGTATTTCCTCTCTGCAGCACTTCCTCAGTTTACTCAGTTGTGGAAGGGGATATAGGGGGTGATGAAATAAAGTTTTGGCTGGCTGTTTCAGTGATAGAGCCTTTCATGGCATAATCTATAAACCATAATGAAGCTGATGGACTTTGGGTCAAGCTAGTTGAAAAACCAAATCTCTATTTGGAAAACGCCCTGCAGACTCTTTGAATGCTGTATCTGGAAGTTAAATAAATGCTCTTAACTACAGCTGACGTTCCTGTGTTATCTAGTGGTGCCTAAACCTGGCTCCCTGCTCTCCTTTTGTTGTTTGGTCAGGGGAAAGCCTGGGTTGTTGATTACAGTACGGACAAAGCTGCTTTGCTTTTCATCAAGTCCCCTTATGACATTCAAACAAAATTCTTGTCTCATGCTATGGCAAAATACATACAGTACATTGTGTGTGCATACAGTTGGGGGCAGGGGAAGAATATTATCATAATATGATGATGCATTTTGCATGAAGCTCTCCAGAATGCCTCATTTGAGCTTTTGCCATTGTAATTCCATGTATCATTTCAGTGTTAAGCAATGCCCCAGGGTCAGAAAAACCTATAAGATGCAGCTGGTAGTTAACCTATGTGTCACTAGTCTGCACAGAGGATGTAGACCAGAACATTTCCATATGAATAACGCCATCTGTTTTTTAACTCCCTTGCATTTAGTTCTCAGCCTTCCCCAGTTACAGCCAGTGCCCTGTATCTCGTTTCAGTTTCTTGTCAGAACTGCCCAGTCACAGCCTTTGTGACCCATAAGGTCAAAAAGCAAGAAAGCGTGTCTGGAGCTCACGTTGCCAGAGCTGACGTAATGAAGAGGGAGAGCAGGGGAAAGCTGAGGCTTCAGATTGAGAGACCCTAAATAGTGCCAGATGCTGGACTGATGGGATAGCTAATAAGAGCTGTAGTAGTAGACTTACGGAGGGGGAAAAGGGGATAATTTTTTTTTTTCCTCAACCTGAGGACCCTACAGGTTTCCAAAGACAGGCATGGACTCTATGCACATTTAAAATATAACTTATTACTGTGCTTAGAAGATTAGATCATTTTCTTGGTTACTTTTTTTTCAAGATACCTGCAGATCATGCATGTGATATTAGGTTTCATTAACCACAAACTCCAAAAGCGCTGTTTAATTCTCTTTTTGCCCAAATTTAAGTGAGACACAGTAATACATAGCACTACATAATTTATATTTTCTTTTTCGTCAGTTAAGACAGTGTGGTTTTTCAAGTGAAATGCTAGATTGCTGAACTTTTTGAAATATTTGTTTGCTTGTGAATAGGGAAAATACCCTGAATTATGGATACTGAGTATCAATCTTGGCAGTGCTGATTTGTGTGGGATCAAGATTTTAATTTTGAATAGTTTAATGAGGACCAATGAGCCTCAGTGGTGTCCTGTTGGGAGCTGGTTATAACATAAAAATGCTATAACATCCTTCAAGAGTAAGTAGGATGCTCCTCCTCCCTTGTAAATGTCTCAAAGGTACCAGTCAGTGTTGGCTTTGATCATTGCCAACATTTGAAATCTTGTGATTCCCATGTTGTTACGGTATCTTTTCATTAGATGTTAATTTCCCTGTATACAGAAGAGCTGCTACATACAGTAATTTTTTTACCCTGGTTTTTGCCCTCCAAAATGGCATTTGTAGATATGTTATGAACACTAGCATGGTTTTTAAGTAAGGTACTATGATTGTATTAGCTGATATGAAAGTTTTATTTTTTGACTTACATGTTTGCAAGAAGACACTCTAGGCTGACAGTAACCTTGCAGATACAAGCCTTGTTTAGCCCACCTCAGTGTCCTCAAAAATAATTCTAACACATTTCTTAAGGGCTTGTTGTAAAAATAATGAACGACTTCTATATTATGCATACAGGACCAAGAAAGTAAAGTTCCAGTGTCAAATCAAAAGGATTAAGGCAGTCCCAGGGGAGTAAATGGAAGCTGCAGAAAAACAACCCAGATGGTACCTGCCTTGCCTTTGGTAATAGGGAGCAGTGCCTGGAATGTCTGTGATGGGAACTCGTGGAGCACTCTGTGTTGGTGCTTTGAAGGCTGTTCACTCATGGCAAGGGGGGTTTCTGTCCTCTTTGTACTCCGGCAGGATTTCAGGGATGCTGTGGCGCATGCCTCCAGGCAACTTGGAAAGCCAGTGATTGAGGACAGAATCCTGAATCAGATCCTCTACTACCTACCTCAGCTCTACGAACTCAATCGGGACCTCCTGAGGGAATTGGAAGAGCGATTATCTCACTGGTGACTATCAATAAAGGGATTCCACTCCTTTGATGTTGAAATTTATCTGGGGGGCTTATGTGACTTCATGTGATCATGGTTGGACTCTTGTTTGTGTTTCATGTACCTTCCTGTATGTACTTTGAATGTATAGGAGATTATTTTTCATTTAGATGTGCTTTTGTGCCATTTAGATGCATCCCAAAAGGTCCAGAAGGCATGCCAATACATTTTTGTAGCAATCACAGTTTTTATTTGAAATTTCATTTTTAATTGAAATTTCTGGCCCGTGCATGAGCATGATAAGTGCACTGATTTCATTAGGGAAAAAGGAGGCTGTTCTGAAGACTGGTTTGCATTTTAGAGGTAGTTTAGATCTACTGATCAGGCACAGCGCTGATTGACAGCCACAGTCCCCTTGAAGACCATTCTCAGTTACCACTGGTGGGTGGAGGTGTACAAAACCCACTGACAAAGGTGCTGCAGTGGGTAAGGACTTTTCTCACCTTGAACTAAAGTGTTGGAACAGTTCAAGACCATTTTTAAAAGACCATATATTAAGTGGTTGTCATCTAACACCAGTGTGTTGATGTGTGCCTAGTAAGGTGTTTCAGAATAGCAACTGAGATGGGTACCTATCTGCTGTAAGCTTTTTGTTCAGAGCATGAACTAGCACATCTTACTCTGAAAAAGAGAGGTGTTTTGCTGTAAGGTTAAGATGTATGCTATTTTTAGCTCTAATTGCATCTTTTTTATTGTTGTTGTTTCTAGGCTTGAGCATCAAAGAATTGCTGATATATTTGTTAAAAAGGGTCCCTACCTAAAGATGTATTCAACTTACATCAAAGAATTTGATAAAAATGTTGCATTATTAGATGAACAGTGTAAGAAGAATGCAGGATTTGCATCAGTAGTCAAAGACTTCGAGGTATTGTATTCTTTTTTAAGATATATCCTGTTTTGTGACTTTTTAGCAGTTGTAATCCTTCACTGGGCTTTAGAAACTGTCCTTAATTTGTTTATGTTTTGGTGATGGGTTTTTTTTCTGCAGTCTTGGCTTAAAACAGGAAGAAGACAAGAGGCCTTTTGACTTACTTAATGTTTCAGATTCAGATTATTTTGAATGCAAACTCAAGATAATTAGCATTCTTGAAGCATGGATCTTTTTATTCTGTGTTGTCTTTAGAGGTGTGGATTAATTAAAACTTCTGCGAGTGAGCACTCCTGTCTTCTCTGCCTTTTTGCCTAATGAACACTGACAGCGATCACAAAGGAGCATGTTGCCCTTGCTATCCTATTTCCTTAATTTCTGGGAAGCTTCACCTCTCTTCCTCCTAGGTCAAAGCACCTGTTTTGAATCTACAGCATATGAGTGCTTACTAGTGTCTTTCACACACAGGTAATTTCACATGCAGTCTGCCACATGGAAATGCTTGCTCTGTAGTGTGGTGCTTAACACTGTGGCAGTATCACTTTTCAAAGATAAAAAGCTTATCCAGTATAATCAGTAGTTGTTTGGAGGCATGTTTTCTTTTGCTGGAACCTTTGACTGCTGTGGAATTGTTATTTGTTTTGGGTGTTTCTTTCAGATGAGCCCTCGCTGTGCTAGTCTGGCCCTCAAGCACTATCTGCTCAAGCCAGTTCAGAGGATTCCCCAATACAGGCTTCTGTTGACAGGTACAGTCAAGCTTTTTGCAAGCTTCAGAAGCCAGTCTTCACATGCCCCAGGACACCTGTTTTCAGGCAGTTGTATCCATCTATAAAGTGTGTTCATCTGACTTCAGATATGTGAGGCTTTTTAAAAACATGTCACAGTATGTGAAGCTCTTTTTAAAACAGGGCATGGGTTTAGAGGCTTTTCTTGCTAATATTGATTGTGGTGAGATACAGAAGCAAAGTCCTAATGTTTCCAGCACTGTGGTGTGTTCTGATGGGAGATTCAACAGTACATAGAAAACATGAAACCTGTGATGGTTTTTGCTTGAATCTGTGGTAATAGAAGCCTGTAATTTCCTCAAAGGGTTGGAATGCTGCTCTTCTGCTTTGGATTTTGCTTTTTTGGTTTTTTGGGTTGATGGGGGTTTAAGAAATGAAAAAGTCTGTATGGAGAATTGGAGCAAGGAGAAGAAAGATATCTATGCAACTGTGAACTTTTGTAAGTAGCTTCTCCATTTCTTCCCCACCCAGGTATTTTGTCTGTAAAATCGATTCTCTTTTAAAGGCAAAACACATGTTTTTAGTGCACACCAGTAAGTGCTTAAGACTTAGCTAGCAGAGCCAGCTGAGGAGCTGATTTGTAGCTAGAAAATCTGGGCTCTTACCCTGCTCTGGCACTGGTGTGTTTGGGTGGCCTTGAGCAAGTAATCTCCATGATGCAGTGGGGCTTTTTGTCTGTAAAGAGAGGGCAATGACAGAGGCCTGCTTTGTGAAGTATTTTGAGATATGTTTGTTGTTAGAGGGGGATGGCTCCTGTAAGGATTTGGAAATACTTAAGGCATTGTTTTTGAGAGCCGTTGCTTCTTGATGAGCAATTTAAAAATAACCTCTGTTTATGTAGTAACTGCAAAATAAAATGCTCCGTGACCTTTTTTTTTGGCTCTGTAGCAGCTCATTGGCATTTCCCCAGCATGTACTTAGACTAGTGATGCTGTGGCAGATTTAGACTTAAGTGTTATAGAGCAGTTTCCAAGTTATTAACATTGACTTTTTCATTTTAATCATCTCATTAAACTCAAGGTGTTGAAAAAAGGGGGAGAACTCTTATAAAATCGAATACCTTAGGGGAAAACCTTAATTGATGATACTTAATTGATGAAATCAACCCATAAAATGGCATTTGGGGCGTGGCTTTGTTTTAAAAGGATACTCATTTAGGGCATGGTATAGTTTGTTATGCACTTCAAAGTCAGTGGAGTCTTGGGTAAGTTGAAAGGTTTTAATTGAAACGGAGTTTAGTTGAATAGAGGATCAGGATGGAGCAAATGCCATTGTCAATATACCCAGCAGAGTGAGAGATGTCAGGGATGGATGGCATTGAAACAAAACTCACATGTTGAAGAGGAATTCCTCGTGATGATGAGCTGGGATTGTGGCTGGGACAGAATGTTTTAGACCTGAAAAAAGCCTCATCCTGTGCTGATGGGGGTCCCCAGTCTGCAGACCTTATTGTGGCTGCCTGGCTTTAAATACACCTGCAAATGCTACTGAAAGGAATGGGATAGCCATGCTGGCGGCAAATTTAGAAACATAATTTTCTCTTGTTCTATGTGAACAATAAAAGAGATCAGGCCAAGAATTTAATTATGCTGGAGCTGGAGACTGATGTTTTGGATCTGTTTCATTTTCAGCCTGTTCAGTCTTTCATGCATGTATGTTGCCCTTGAGTTCTGACTCTTCCATGTCTCTGTGGACGACCCATCTGCTTAGTTACCTTCCAACAGCTCTGTGTGATATTGAGCAATGCCTCTATAAACTTGTGCTATATGAACATCTGGAGAACATGCAAAACATTTGTATCTTTTGTTGCAGTGGGTGAGATGTAGCGATGGAGCAGCTGCCTAGGCCGGAGGTGGGGGAGGAATCTGTGGGGAAAGAGGGTGAGAGCAGCAGAATGAAAATAATTCAGGAAATGAAGCTGTCAGGCCTGAGTCAGCAGGGATTTCTTCCTATTTAGATGTTCTGTGTCAGTGGGACAGCTTTGTACTGGTAACCTGCTGCTACTCGGTCACATCACAAGATTGTTGTGGTGCTTTGAAGTTGAGTTACTTTTGTGCTAACAAAAGCAGGAGCAGGTGGACTCATAAATCAGCCAAGGAGATGAACAGTTCAGCACTGTTTCTGTTTAATTATACAACTTCTCTAGTCCAGTAAGTGGACTTCCACTTCTTCACATAGTGGCTCTGAGTGCTGTACAGTAAATATTAGATAGCTTATGGGGAAGGCTAATCAAAGACCTCTGATTTCTAAGAGAAATTAAGGAGGTGATTCTCTTCTCCTGAAAACCTCTGAGTAGATTACTTGAGACTGTGCAAAATGAACAGGCTCTTGATTGTCACAGGATAAGAATCCCTCCTCTTTTTCACAGCATAAGGTTGGCAGAGAGTGTCTTTTATTATCCTTGACTGGGTTATAGTGAGGGGAGGCTGAGTGGGATGAAAAATTAGCCTTTTTGCACTCTGCGGCTTTGCAGGTTGGAAATAGCGTTGTCAGACTCAAGGCCAATTACATGTTGTGGAACAATTGCTTTGAGTTTAAATGAATTACATTAGACAACCCAAGGCAAAAAGTAGTTAATGACACAGAAGATAATTTTAAGCAGAAGAAGTGATAGCCACTTCCCCCAGCAAGTGGGAAGAGAGAACTGGGAGCTGCTGTCAGGTAGAAGTAAGCATACAGAAATTTTCATCACAAAAACAGTACTAGTGTGCTTTTATGTTTATATTTGCTGTGCTTTGGGGTATCCAGCAGAATTAAGAATTTCTGAAGGTACAGTTAAGGTCTTTCTAGTCTGAACAATGAAAGCTCATTTCAGAGGGGATTTTTTTTTTTTTTGCAAGACATTAGATGCCATTTTAGCTTAATATCTGACTTCTGTATTTATTTCATCTAGGAGTACTTTTGCAAAAATTCTACTGCAACATTTTTCATGTCTGTGAAATCAGCTTGTCTGTATAGTTTATGCCAGTACCTCCAGAAGGCTGTTGTAAGCACAGAATTTCCAGTGTGTATTCACAGAAGAGACTAAAAATATCCGTTCTGATGCTTCTCTGAAGCTGAGTTTTAGCTGTGAACTGAGGTCCACTTACCAGATAAAGAGAGTACTAAGATGAAAATTACCTATTTATCGCTTTCAGGATTTTACAGTTGTTTTATTGGCTGCTGCAGTTTTGTAAGACAAAGGCTGCCTTCTGTTTTAAATACATAATTTTCAATGAATACAGTTATGTTAAAATCTTGATTTTTACCTCTTCTATTCACCAATTACATAATTTAAAATGCTAGAAAATGCACATCCAAAAATGGGTTTGAGTGGTGGTGTTTTGGGAAACATGTTATAAAGCATGAATATGCCAAGAAATAATTAGTTCCCATCTTGGGTCTCTGGTTTTATGTTTCCATTGCAATTACTTTGGATGTTAAATTGGATGTCTTCATGTACCAGGGACAGTGTCTTAGAGTGCCAGCTGTACATTTGCAGATGAGGAAATTATACCCACCTTACCTTTTGTTCCCAGCCTGTAGAGGTGAGTGTGTGGTTTGAGAGCCTTATTTCTACATGAGCTGTGGGACTCATTTTTTTATACTGGGAAATTCTCATTGGAGTCTTTTGTGCTGGCTCCAATGAAGATCAAGTTGCAATTGTAAGGCTTTAATTTGTTGGCTTAATGGTGGAGTCTAAAGAGTGCTCTGCCTCAGCAACATGGCACAGCTCCAACTTGAGAGACCACCCATCCACAGGCAGGGCAGGAGAGGGCAACTGGTGTTGTATCTATGACAGGTTCCTCCAGGTTAAACCAAATTAAACCCAGTGTGAACTCCTCCCAGTTCCTTTCAAAATACCTCCTGTTAAATATTTTTCTCCCCCTCATATGAGCCTCTTACCAAACAACCCAAGGTGAAGCAAGCTTAACTTTCTTTTTAAATGCAATATATGACCACCTAAATACTGCATTGGAATGGCTGGTAGCTACTACAGCACAAGATTTTGAGGGACATGAAGGATGCAATATTGATGGAGTACAGCAGACAAAGTTTTAGTCCAGGTCAGACTTGTCTTAAAAGATCACATGCTAACCAAAACCTGCTAATGAACAAGCAGAACTCTGAGGAGAGCAGAAAGCTGCGAGTGCTCCCATGGCCCAGCCAATCATGCTTCCCAGAGCTCCCTCCCTGCCTCCCAGCCGGTTCTTCTTCCTGCACCCCAACCTGCTCTTCATGCTTCTCCCTTGGATCCTCCCTTAGTTCTCTGCCAAACAATAAAATGTCGGTGCCAAATGTTTCTCTTCCTGTAGTTCTGTTTTTCTCAAAGCTTTTATTAACTGTGACAAGTTCTCTCACTTTTTGTAGCAATTCTACTGCAGAAACATGTTTCATAATTCCCTTTTAATTTTGTGCATAAGGAAAAGATTACAATATACTGAATGGTCTCTGAGGGGCAGCCATGAAGCAAGACATCTTATGAAGGCAGGAACAATTGGCTCCTGATCCTTTTTGAATGAAAGAATGAATTTGGGTAGGGCAAGCATATGGGAGTTGAATTATTTCACTCCTACATGAAGCTTGTACAAATGAGAAGCTAAAATTGAATGCTTTCTACCTTACATGTAATTAGTTTTCATTAGATCTATCAGAATATTAATACTTCATTTAAAAGGTAAATCATTATAAATCAGTATTTGTTGCTTTTATCAACCTAATGTATATCTCTTGGAATGTTTCTGTTTCTTTCTATTTTAAGAAGTTCAAAGCTTACAGAGAGTACATGATTGACATTTTACTGAGGATATATATTAATCTTTGACAGGGTATTGCACTTTTTGATGAACTAGACACTTAGCCAGGGAATGGAAACTCGAGGGGGATGTTTTCATGTATAGTCATACATTTGGAGTTAATTTTAGCAAAGTAAAATAGATTTTAAAACTACCAAACTTTAATGGATCGAGGGTGCCATCTGGTGGTTGAACTACATTTGTCATTGACAACTGAAAACGCCTGTTTGAACATTGAGGGAGGTATATTGGTTTTAGTACTGAAAAATATTAATCTTCATCAGATCTTCTGTAGTGGACTACTTTTTTATTAGCTCCTGTAGACTAGTTTTGGTGTTCAGACAAATATCTATAATCTTCAAAAGTTTTTTACATCAGCTTAAATGTAAATGATTGCAAGTATGTACCAATTTTTCACTTGCTTGTTTTTTTCTGGAATAATGTATACAATATATCACTTTTCACTGGAGAAGACCACTGTTTCAGTAACCTATCTCTTTGCTGATATACTTTCATTATGGAAATGCTAGTTTTCACTTTGTTATTACCTTGACAGATTTAAAAGATAAAGTAGTAGATCTTTCTCAATTAAGTAGTAGATCTGAACAGCAGATTTCCAGGAAAAAAAAAATGGGGCTTACTACTTTTTGGTGTTGTTTATTTATTTAACAAAACTATCTCTATATTATTTTTTCTTTATACAGATTATTTAAAGAATCTTTTAGAAGAATCTGCAGACTATAGGGATACTCAAGGTAAATGTATCTTCAAAGAAATAACAGCATATGTACCAATGTTTCAAGATTTTAAATGCAAAATGCTAAGTCAGTAATAGAAATATTCTCTATTTAGTTCTAAGTTTCTCAGCAGAGATACTAAAAGATTGCAAGCTTGTGTTTCAAAAAAAGTTCGGAGCTAGCAGTCATATCAGCTCACGCTTGAACTGAAACCAAGAGATAAGAGTGAAGTTCCACAGGCAGTTTAAACAGATATTTTAGGCACTGCCATTGAAAGAGACAGTCCCTTGCTTCTGCAGACCTTTAATAGACAGCATGCTCTCTCCATCTATGAGCCTTTCTGGCCTCCTCCTCTCTCTGTGCCAGGAAAAGCATCCATGTGGCAGAAGTGAGCAAGATCAAGGAGCTGCCATGGGAAATATTTTATCTGAGGAGTTCTGCAATTTGAGTTGTCAGAAGCTGCACAAACACACATTACCTACACAGGTTTTTGCCTGCATGTGGGGAGAAAGGAGATCAGAGGAAATGAGTAGTCATTGGTGATGAGGAGGACAGGACCACACATTTCATAGTAGTGCAGGATTAATGCACTGCACTTTCAGGCTGTTTCCTTCTTCAGAGTGTGCCTCAGCAGTACAAAAAATGCTCCCAGTCAATGTTTCCATTTCATTTGCATGAGATACTGTCACATTTGTGCAAATTCATTACCTTTAGAAGAGTTGTGCAGATGTAGTTGATTGAACTGCAATAAATTTTCACCTTCAATGCACTGAGCCAAGTTTGCTTTGTCTGCTGGTACAATACCCTGAAATATATGAGTAAATATATTCCTTAGGACATTTAGACATATTTGAGTACGTTGAAGATACAAGCCAAAAATATTTTAACTTATGGCACTTCAAGAGATAGAAAAGTTCATCTTGCACTTCTTATGGCTGTGAACAAAATAACACTTTCACTGCATATTAAAGAGCTGACCACTTGAAAAGAGAGCAACCTAAATATATAGTTCACTTTATGGTGGTTTCTTGAGCTTCTCTGGTTTTTGTAGTTGTATCTTTCACAATGTTTTTCTCTCCCTTCTTATATCAAAGAAAGGAGCTGAAGCTAAGTTATAACAATGACTAAGTGTTAATTTGAATTTGACATATTTGGTAGTCCATCTTAGAATTTGGGTGAGAAAAGAAAATCTAATCTTTAGTCACCAAGATCTTTCTTGTAATAATTAAGCTTATCTTCAAACTTTGCTTAGTTGTTTCATTTCACTGCAGTGCCTAGGAGTGAAGGGTAGGAGTCGAGAGGGAGACTAGGTTTGGTTGTGATTAGTACTCTTGGAAAAAAACCCAAATAGCACAATTCTTCTTGCTGACCTTCATTTGAATACATTACTTCAGCTAAGTGGTATAAGTGGAATGCTCTTCCCTGCCAAAAAGCAGTTTGTTTATGGACTTTGACCCTATAGATGATTTTATGTTGTTGTTTAGATTCATTTAGTCTTGGCTGTATAAATAGTCCTGAGATCCTGGAACTTTCCCTTCACTAGCCCGCAAATTTTATAATTTTCTCTAAAATTTTTCAATCTTTCTTGAAGTCAATAAATAAGATTTTAAAATTTTTCTATATATAGTAACTGAGAGATGAAGGAAAGTATAACAGAGAGAATCAGGTGCTCATTCCTGTCTTTGTGAATTTAGCTACATTTCCCTTCATCTTTTTTTCAAGTGGGTGGGAGCTGGGGAGGGTTTTGCCTGAAGCAGCTCCAGCATTACCTAGAAAGAGACCACCAGCTACATATCAGCAGGCTTGCTTGGTTCCATGACATCTATATCTCTATTTAAATTTTGATCAAATGCTTGATATGTGCTATGTATCTCAGCTGTTTGACTCTGCTGGCATTGCCTTGGTTCGTGACAATCTTTTACAAAAATTCTCCTTCAATTGGCTTAGGAGGAGCTTTTTGTTCATGTCTGTTGAGTTTCTTATATGGCTTCATGAGCTTCTGAACCTTTCAGTTCAGAAAGCTCTGTCTTTTAACATACTTCCTTTCTGAATATGAGTCAACAATAAGGGAAGTATATGCATTCTACAGTACTAATACTCTAATGATTAGCTAGGAAAAAACCCCAAGGCCTTGGTTTTACCTGGTTTGGTAGCTTCTCTGTGGACTTTTAACCAAATTTATTCCTTTCTTTGAAGTGCTTGATTGTAATTCAGTTACTCAGAAGGTGCTAAATGCTTTAGAGACTACATTTCAGCACAACAGTTGTTCTAGCTTTCTGTTAATTGTCATGTTTCTAACTTAAGTAAATTGCAGGTTTTTGGATAAGATCCTTGTATGGGATAAATTCTTGGACTTGGACTGAACACTTCCTGTGTTCACATAATCATTTTATCTAACTGCTTTTTGCACTTACACCTTAGGATATTTTACAGTTGAGTTGCTGGTTATTAAATATCAGTACTTAATAAAATTGCTCATATTGGGTAACTTTTTTCCAGAGATTTATTTTTCTTTTGGTATTACAAGTTCAAAATTTAGAAATTTGAACTTTACTGTTATTTTGAGAGGCAGCAAAACTAAAAGCAGAAGACAGAAATGACAAAGATTTATATAGTTTTTCTAGGTAGTATTCCATGAATGGCAGTGATGGCATTTGGATAAAATGGCAAAAACTTAGTCCCTATAGAGTCTCTGTTAAATTGTTGTTAACTTTTCTGCTGTAAGTATAGTAAGTAATTTGTTGTATGAGAAACTGGAATTTAGCTTTGCCTATGTTTTGAGTAACTGTAAGAAATAATTGACACTGTTGGTTGAAGCAATGACTTGCTAGGGCATACTTACTAAACCATGATCCAAAGACTGTGGGATTTTTGGGAAGTGCTCCTGAATGCAGTGTCTGTACAATAAGAGCCTTCAATCTTGGAATGATGTGGAAATGCAGTATGGTATCTGTGCTTTACGTGATACCAATGCTAACTGCTCTGTGTAACCAAAACATCATTCCTTCATCTTTCAGATGCTTTAGCTGTTGTTATAGAAGTTGCAAACCATGCCAATGACATTATGAAGCAGGGAGTAAGTATTTTGCTCTATGAAGCTGATTGATTAAAGCTTTTTCTCTTTATCTCTCTCTCTTTCTCTCTTTTTTTTTCATTTGTTCCTTAAAAAAAATCATGAATGCAAGGGCAAATACTTGCCTTCTGCTCTTTTTCCCTCATAGGATAACTTTCAGAAGCTCATGCAGATCCAGTACAGTTTAAATGGACACCATGAGATTGTACAGCCAGGAAGGGTAAGTGCCCCACATGGCATTCAGCAGATTGCAGAGAAAGTGAAGATGATATTCAAGTAAAGACTGA